>NC_141009.1:9127503-9727503 GCF_052327205.1 Somniosus microcephalus
AAGGAGAGAGAGAGAGGGGGAAGGAGAGAGAGGGGGCAGGAGAGAGAGAGAGGGGGGAAGGAGAGAGAGAGGGGGAAGGAGAGAGAGAGAGAGAGAGAGGGGGAAGGAGAGAGAGAGAGAGAGAGAGGGGGGAAGGAGAGAGAGAGAGAGAGGGGGAAGGAGAGAGAGAGAGAGGGGGAAGGAGAGAGAGAGAAAGGGGGAAGGAGAGAAAGAGAGAGAGGGGGAAGGAGAGAGAGAGAGAGGGGGAAGGAGAGAGAGAGAGAGAGAGAGGGGGGAAGGAGAGATAGAGAGGGGGGAAGGAGAGATAGAGAGAGAGGGGGGGAAGGAGAGAGAGAGAGAGAGAGGGGGAAGGAGAGAGAGGGAGAGGGGGAAGGAGAGAGAGAGAGGGGGAAGGAGAGAGAGAGAGAGGGGGAAGGAGAGAGAGAGGGGGGAAGGAGAGATGAGAGGGGGGAAGAGAGATAGAGAGAGAGAGGGGGAAGGAGAGAGAGAGAGAGAGGGGGGGAAGGAGAGAGAGAGAGAGAGAGAGAGGGGGAAGGAGAGACAGGGAGAGGGGGAAGGAGAGAGAGAGAGAGGGGGAAGGAGAGAGAGAGAGAGAGGGGGAAGGAGAGAGAGAGGGAAGGAGAGAGAGACAGAGAGAGAGAGAGGGAAGGAGAGAGTTAGGGAAGGAGATAGAGAAGAGAGGAAGACGCCCCAGGGAAGGGGTTGGACTCAAGAGCCCGGCCGCGGTGACCCGGAGCCCCCGTGCGCGGCCTAGCGCCTCAGGCCCGGCCCGACTCACCTCAGCTGAGCTCCCGCTCAATGTATCTGGTTTCCCGGTCCCGCACTCATGGTAAGAGAGAGAGGGGGAAGGAGAGAGAGAGAGAGGGGGAAGGAGAGAGAGAGAGAGAGAGAGAGAGGGAAGGAGAGAGAGGGAATAGGAGAGAGCGAGAGAGAGAGAGGGGGAAGGAGAGAGTGAGGGAAGGAGATAGAGAAGAGAGGAAGACACCCTGGGGAAGGGGCTGGACTCAGAGCCCGGCCTTGGTGACCCGGAGCCCCCGTGCGCGGCGCAGCGCCTCAGGCCCGGCTCGAGTCACCCCAGCTCAGCTGACGCCCCGGCCCGCCGCCGCCGCTTGCCTGCTCGCTGTCTCTCGGGCCGCGCGGTTCTCTCTGTGTAGATAAATAGGAGAGAGGGAGGGGGGGAAGGAGAGAGAGGGGGGGACGCGCCGGTGTATGTGTCTCTGTGTGTGTAAGCTAGCTGTCCTCTCGGGCCGCGTGGTTGTCTCTGTCGATGTCTGTGTATCTGTTTTCCCGCTCCCGCACTCGCGACAGGGTTAGGCCCCGCCCACACACACCATGAAATGTCCCCCGTGACGCACCACGCTTCCCCTGTAGGATTGGTCAACCATCACGTCACTCAACGCTAATGAGCGGATTTTGACCGTTTTTTGACCGTTTTTTGTATACTGTCGGAGCAATTCTTGTCTGACCAAAAAGTAAATATGCCTATGACACTCCCCTAATCATAAGCTTTCTTTTGATATAACATATGTGTATGTACGCTCTATAACATTTGAGTTTACCACAGACATACACAGAGACAGACAGACAGACATCCTCATCACTTATATATATATATAACAATATATAAGATAATGCACTGTACTCTCTCCAAAGAGGAAAGAGAATGCAACCATTCTCCAACTAAAGCTGAATTGCACTACGGAGTAGAGCATCAGCTGTCACCAGCCCACTTGAAGTATGCACCAGCCTAGATACAGACACTCAGTCACCTACCATTTAACAATTCAACTAAGGAACCACTTAGTAGCAGGGCACATGCACAGCCACAAGCATGGAAAGATTTATGATGCAAATGCACCATTTTTACTATAAATAGTCTATGATTCTTTAACTGTACAGAAAATAAAGATTTTGTTTCCAAAAGGCAAAGTGACTTGACTCACGCAATGTCCCATGATGCATGTCTGGAAGGTGCTGTGCCATTAAAGTTGAGGGCAGTAGTGACTTTCAGATGGCTAACTCTCCCTACTGGTCTTCATGGGCCGGGTGGCAAACCCTGATGATTTATATCGGGTGATGAGTGCATATCGGGAGATTCTGCGCTCCCAGCCCATGGTTTTTTTTTTAAATAGTGAAAAATCATGGGCTGGGGATGTAAAATTTCCTGATATGCCCTCTGGTATGTACCAGGAGCACTGAAGTGGGAGGTCATGAGCCCCCCCATGCACTTGTTATCTGCTATGCCCAGTCAGCTGAATCGGCTGTGGGTGACAGTGTGTCTGGGATAGCACCTGCTTCTGTTCCCTGTGCTCCAGGACCACCCTCCACCTTCTTCTAAGAACATAAGAAATAAGAGCAGGAGTAGGCCATACGGCCCCTCGAGCCTGCTCCGCCATTCAATAAGATCATGGCTGATCATCGACCTCAACTCCACTTTCCCGCCCAATCTCCATATCCCTCGATTCCCCTAGAGTTCAAAAATATAAGAACATAAGAAATAAGAGCAGAAGTACCGCACTGCGATATACCCAACACTACACCATGTTTTATGACAGTTCACTTCCGTCACTGCTGTGGTGATACTTCATTCATTAAGCTGAACTAACTACAGATCTGATATGGGGGAAAAAGACATTATCAGGGTCTTAACAAGTGAAAATCAGCCTTGTTGGCGCAATTTTGACAATGTTAATAAATCCACTTTTGGAGTGAGAATCCTCAGGGCACTTTCTACTCGTATTACAAAACTATCAAACAGGAAAATATGGGCCAATGCCAATAATATTGAAGGAACAGTAGTTCAGCATTAAATAAGATCTCACTGAAATAAATTACACTCTGTTGGTGGCTGGACATTACCAATAAGAAGTATTATATTTCATTCAATGTTCACGGGTGGTGAATTCTTGTATTTATATGCAGATATTCACAACACTATAAAAGTCAGGGTCTTTCATAAATCCCGACTGCAAATATAACTTTACATAGCCAGTGCCTGATTTCCAGCTTTCCCAGTGCAACATAGGGTGTCAGGTACCCACGCCTCCTTAGATATTGCTCTAAAATTCTTATTTTACAAGAAGATCATCGGATGTTATTTGCACAAGGCCTTGCAGGACAGGCAGCTTTTCTTTGTGGGGTGGGAAACAACCAGTGGCTCTAGCACACTGAATCGTAGAAATTTACAGCACAGAAGGAGGCCACTCTGCCCATCGTGTCTGTGCCGAAGGCTGGTCCATTCGTCTCCTATGTTTGCACAGCAGTTACACTAGCTTCCCAGCATAGCCTGGGGCAATGCTGTACCCATGATATCACAAGCATGTTAAAAAAATATTATTAAAACAAATATTTGATTGACAAACATACAAAATTACATTGACATACGAACATACGAATTAGGAGCAGGAGTAGGCCACTCGGCCCGTCGAGCCTGCTCCGCCATTCAATAAGATCATGGCTGATCTGATTACTCCACATTCCCGCCTACCCCCGATAACTTTTCACCCCCTTGCTTACCAAGAATCTATCTACCTCTGCCTTAAACATATTCAAAGACTCTGCTTCCACTGCCCTCTGAGGACGCACGACCCTCTGAGAAAAAATTTCTCCTCATCTCTGTCTTAAATGGGTGACCCCCTATTTTTAAACAGTGACCCCTCGTTCTAGATTCTCCCACAAGAGGAAACATCCTCTCCACATCCACCCTGCCCAGACCCCTCACGATCTTATATGTTTCAATCAAGTCACCTCTTACTCTTCTAAACTCCAGCGGATACAAGCCTAGCCTGTCCAGCCTTTCCTCATAAGACAGTCCGCCCATTCCAGGTATTAGTCTAGTAAACCTTCTCTGAACTGCTTCCAACGCATTTACATCCTTCCTTAAATAAGGAGACCAATACTGTACACAGTACTCCAGATGTGGTCTCACCAATGCCCTGTATAACTGAATCATAACCTCCCTACTTTTGTATTCAATTTCCCTCGCAATAAACAATAACATTATATTAGCTTTCCTAATTACTTGCTGTACCTGTATAGTAACCTTTTGCAATTCATGCACTAGGACGCCCAAGTCCCTCTGCATCTCAGAGCTCTGCAATCTCTCACCATTTAGATAATGGCCCAGAAATTCGGGTCTCCACGGGTGAGTACGCACGGGGTACTCACCCATAGGCCCGATGGAAGTGCCGGTTTCCTGCATGCACTGCGCATGCGCGGGAAACCGGCACTTCTGTTCCTTTGAACGAAGGGGTTCAGAGGTCGAACGCGTGCGCGGGGGAGGCTGCGCGTGCGCATGGAACTTCGGGTTTTTTTTTTAAACAGGTTTTTCCGTGAGGGTAAGTCTGCAGAATTTAGAAATATAAAAAGCAGGCGTAAGGCCTGCTTTTTACAAGGTAAGTGGTGAATTAATTAAAATTAAAACATTTTTTCCACAGGTTTATTATTTTTAAATACTTTAAAGCAAGGTAAGTTTATTTTTAGCCCCGTTAGAATATAAAATTATTTTTTTCAAAAATTTAAATTATTGTTTAAAATAGTTATTTCATGTAACTTACAGTTCATTTAAAAAATGTGATTTAAAAAAATTATTTGAAGATTTAGTGCTATTTTGGGGCTGTAGTATTTATAAGTTTGACAGCACTTCCTGTCAGACTTATGAATGGAGCATTCCCTGCTCCGATTGGCTGCCCATGGCCCACGTGATCCCAGGGGACGCATCGAACTAACTGCGCCCCTGGGATACGCAAGCACTGCGCGCCGGCAGCTGGACCAGGCCCCGGATCAGAATTCCACAGGGCCCTACAGCTCAACTGCCGGCGCGCAAGGTAAGTGCAGATCGGGGGCTTGCACCCGCGGGAAGCCCCCGACCCGAATTTCTGGGCCATTAATATGCTTCTTTTTTATTCTTCCTGCCAAAATGGACAACTTCACATTTTCCCACATTATACTCCATTGCCAGATCTTTGCCCACTCACTTAACCTATCTATATCCCTTTGTAGCCTCCTTATGTCCTCTTCACAATTTACTTTCCAACCTATCTTTGTGTCATCAGCAAATTTAGCAACCATACCTTCGGTCCCTTCATCCAAGTCATTTATATAAATTGTAAAAAGTTGAGGCCCCAGCACTGATCCTTGTGGCACACCACTCGTTACATCTTGCCAATCAGAAAATGACCCATTTATGCCTACTCTCTGTTTCCTGTTAGCTAGTCAATCTTCTATCCATGCCAATATGTTACCCCCTACACCATGAGCTTTAATTTTCCACAATAACCTTTGATGTGGCACCTTGTCAAATGCTTTCTGGAAATCTAAGTACAGTACATCCACTGGTTCCCCTTTATCCACAGCACATGTTACTTCCTCAAAGAACTCCAATAAATTTAAGAATGCATTTGACCCAGCACTAGTCAAATGGAAGGACCCAGTGCTACTCTTTAAAAAAAAAGTCAAAAAGCATTAATATTATTTGAACCAGTTCTTCAAACAGAATGCTTACATGTGTAAAGCTAAGCCATAGCCTGTGTTTCCTTGCGCTTTGAGTGTGATTCTGATACTACATACTAATACGAGAACATAAATGAGTCTGAATAGCTCACTGTCCTCCTGTTAACTCGTTTGATGTGGTAAGCAAAGTCTGCAACAGCCTGGAACAATTTAGGCTGTTCTTAATAACTATAATATTCTATTGACATTCTCCACAGTAAGGAAACAACCTAAAGTGTGTGTGGAACTAAAAAAAAGTGATGTTCTACGATTATATTTTCTCAGACTGGATGATTACATCATCAGGTCGGTTTAGCTACTAGCAACTATTTACATAAGAAAACATACGTAAGGAGACCAACGCCATTATCCATCTCGTAGGAAGGGAAAAATTGGCATGTCTCTGATGATTACATAAGAAGCAAAGAGATGGCCCAAACCATCTAGCTTCCTACGTGATGAGGCTACGTGGTGGAAAACAATTCTTGGCAGATAGTAAAGAGGAAAAATCAGGGAAGAAAAATAAAGCAAACTGTTTCTACCAACATATGTGAACTTACTGGACTTCCATCTGAGCCTGGTGATCCCCTCTCCCCAAAATTTCCTGGAAATCCCTGCAGAGAGGAGAAACATTTTATCAGCACAAAAAAACCAGAACAGTTTCACAAGAATAAAGAAACGCCATGTTAAACTGAAATATTGATGGTGATTTTCTAAACATTTCAGTTCAGCTGCCTACATCATTCTCATAGTTAGGTTACTTTCCAGCAACAGCTTTTATGTCAGGTTATAAGAGTAGATTCAGCAATCCAGTGCTACCAAGGCGCAGGGGCGGCATTTTCCTTGTGGGCCCAGTGCAAAGGTACGGTTTGTCACCCCTACATTTCACTAGACAATGATACTAAATACGACCTACTGAAGCTGGTGTCAAATTTGCACACTTTCTGCCTGAAACAATTTAGACAATTCTCTTCGCAGTCTTGAAAAGCTTAAATTAGGTTGCATCAAAGTCCCCTTTGCCAAAGAAAATAAACCCAATCTTTTTAACCTTTCCTCATAATCATAGTCATCTTTTGAAATGTTTATTCTAGCACTCATTTTTGGTCATTATTGGGAGACCAGTCGTCAGGAGTTGGCTCCCTGTGTTGACTCCCTAGTTACTACTAAATCCAGCTCCTCTCCTGTGGCAGAATAGTGCTTCTAGTAGGATAAATGCTCACAGATACCAGTCTCCCGGTAAAAAAAACTATAGTTGATGTCCATGTACCCTATCAAAGGAAATAATATCCTTTCAGTAATTAGGTGACCAGAACTACACACAGTTATGTAGATGGATCTGACAACTCTTATACTTTGAAAAGCTGAGGTGATTTTTATGAGACAGGTTGTAAAGCTGTGTATGCTTTTGTTTTTGACAAAAATCTTGGTTCAATAAAATACATGCACCTTATTAAAGACTCACTGGGCCTGAATTTGAGAGTTCAAACCTACCTGATGGTCCCGGAGGTTCGAACACATGCGGTCCTGGGCCTCTCTGCGTAGACATGCGCAAAGGCCCACGTATCCCAGGGGCGCAGGCGGTTCGCAAGCATCCTGGGATCACGTGGGCCAGGCCAACCAACCAAAAAGGGGATCTCCATCATGCTTACGGAGATTCCATTTGGAATCCCCATAAGCAGGAATAGGAATCCCCTAAAGCACACAATTACACACCAGTTAAATAAAAGTAAATCATTACATGTTCAAAATTAATTAAAATACAATTAAATTAACCATTTAAAACAAAATTTAAAACTTTTGAAAAATAAATTTAAACATTGTAAAGGGGTGAAAAATAACCTGTAACTAATTTTAAAGTTTTTTTATGTATAAATAATTTTTTTTAAATAGTTTAATATTTATTTAAACTCTTACATTGGTAAAAGAAGGCCCTATGCCCGCTTTTATCAGGCATAAGAGTTTCACGGACATTCGCTGGTCTGTAGTTGGGCAAATAGCCCAACTCTCCGCCAGCGAATGTCCATTTCCCCAGGATGCGGTGGAGCCGTCACGCTGAAACTTTACAGATCGCAAGTTCTGGGTTTTCGCGCATGCAGAATTGTGGGGCACTTACGGTTGCATATGCGGTCGTAGGCCCCGGAAAATCCGGGCCATTATATTTTATTAGATTCATTGGGGATAATTTTGACTTTGGGTGATAGTTTAAAATGGCTGCTATCAATACAGCCACCCATTATACATCTCTCTCAATTTTCATTTCCACTGGCTTGCATTTACATAGCGCCTTTCGCAACCAGCGGACGTCTCAAAGCGCTCTACAGCCAATGAAGCACTTTTTTTTTTGAAGTGTAGTCACTGTTGTAATGCGGCAGCCAATTTGCGCACAGCAAGTTCCCACAAACAGCAATGTGAAAGTGACTAGATAATCTGTTTCTGTTAGTTGTGGGAGAAATATTGGCCAGGACACTGGGATAACTCCCCTACTCTTCTTTGAAATAGTGCCATGGGATCTTTTACGTTCACCTGAGAGAACAGATGGGACCTCGGTTTAACGTCTCATCTGAAAGGCAGCACCTCTGACAGTGCAGCACCCCCTCAGCACTACACTGGAGTGTCAGCCTAGCTTTATGTGTGCAAGTCCCTGAAGTGGGACTTAAACCCACAACGTTCTGACTGAGAGGCGAGTGTGCTACCAACTGAGCCACAACTGACACTAAATAGATATTAGGAGAGGTGACCAAAAGCTTGGTTGAACAGGCAGGTATCAAGAAGGGTCTTAAAGGAGAAGAGGGAGGTGGAGAGGTTTAGGTCAGGAATTCCAGAGTTTGGGGCCAAGGCAGTTGAAGGCACGACCGCCAAAGATGTGACGAAAGGGGAGATGCACAAGAGTCCAGAGTCAGAGTCACTAGGAGTGCAGGATCACTGAATTAAAAAAAAATCCGTTTATGGGATGTGGGCGTCGCTGGCAAGGCCAGCATTTATTGCCCATCCCTAGTTGCCCTCAAGAAGGTGGTGGTGAGCCGCCTTCTTGAACCGCCGCAGTCCTTGTGGTGAAGGTGCTCCCACAGTGCTGTTAGGGAGCGAGTTCCAGGATATTGACCCAGCGACGATGAAGGATCGGTGATATATTTCCAAGTCCGGATGGTGTGTGGCTTGGAGGTGGCGGTGTTCCCATGCGCCTGCTGCCCTTGTCCTTCTAGGTGGAAGAGGTCGCGGGTTTGGGAGGTGCTGCCGAAGAAGCCTTGGCGAGTTGCTGCAGTGCATCTTGTAGAAGTTACACTCTGCAGCCACGGTACGCTGGTGGTGGATGGAGTGAATGTTTAAGGTGGTGGATGTACCCTATATTGTTTGTGAAGCCTGAGGCCGTCTTAGGTCATCTAAGTAACAGAATTCTAGGTCGCAGTGGGAAATATTATGCAACCTGAAATTCCTTTGTGTCACTCCGTCCCCCAAAGACCTCCCCCCCCACCCCCCCGAGTATACACTGCAATGGGCTTATCTTGCCTGCTGCCAACATATATGGGAAAATGGCATGTGCAATGCCCAGTTTTCCATCCTTTAAAATCCATGTTGCACACACAAAATTATCCAATATGTGCTGGCAGCAGACAAGTTGCCGAGCTGCCAAACCAGACTTGGAAAATTACTTCCAATGTGGAAAACTACCTTCAATGTTCCAGTATGATTTACTTGACTAATGTGAGCATAAATTTTTCAAACATGTGATTAAACCTTTACATATGTTAATCAGTTGAGGATCAGAGTTGTACACATGTCTGATCAAAGCCTAGATTGAACTAACTGAAAGACATATAGGCCTAGAAATTGGGTTCTGGTCTTGCCAGGGCTGTAGCGCCAGAAAGTTTGCGCCAGCGGTAATGCGGCAGCGCCCGACGAAAATTCGGGTGCGCCGGGCCCAGACGGCGGCGGGCGCTAAAACCCTCCGTTAGCGTCTCAAAACGGGCGTGAACTTGGGTTTCCCGGCGCTAATCCCCTGCTGCGGCACCCGATGCGGTGCGGCAGGCGGGGGAACTGCAGGCCTCCTCCTCCTGTTAAGGAGGAGCTGCCTGCAGCCGACAACTGTCCGGCGGATTGACCCGACATCTGAGTCCGGCACCTCGGGGAAGTGCCGGGCTCGCATGAGACACTGATCAGGGCCGCGGGGGGGGAATGCAGGAGTCCGGGAAGGGAGGTGCGGGCAGGCGGCCGCCGGGAACGCGGCCGGCCGCCGCTCCACCTTTATGCACCGGCGCACACTGGGGGAAGACTCTGTTGCTAGAGTCTTAGTTGCGCCTGCCACGGGCGAGGCGGGCGCAACTGAATTTCGGCTTGGGGCCGGGTTACCACAGCAACCGGGACGCTGCGCACACCGATGACGTCATCGGTGCCGGCGCAGCGCTACCGGTCTACCACCGCGGAAGGGCCCCAGGCAATTTAGGAACCGGCGCCAATTGCAGCGCTAGGCCCTCTAGCGCCGCAAAATCGGTGCTAAGGGCACTGAATTTCTAGGCCATAAGCTTTTGCCAGTGTGTGAAGCTTAGAGGCAAGGCCAGGAAGTGAATTCCAGTATTAACACAAGGAAAGAACTTGACAGTTGCACCCATGTCATATATTCACGGCACTTTGAGGCTGTACTTGTAGTTATTAAAATGTATTTCCACATTTTTCCAACTATCCTCTGAACCACAGCACAATGGCATCTGCTGTCAGCGTAAAAATTGTACAGTACTGGGTGAGATTTTGTGCCCATTTGTGAGCAATGGATAGCTTTGAAAGGGGGTGAATTTTTCGTGACGGACCATAAGAATTGAGAAAGGAACACAATTTCAGACATCAATGGACAGAAACGCAACTTGCGCCAGTGTTCGGTGCGAAATGAGCAGTGCGATCCAAATGCGCGCCTGAAGACATTGGCCTGAGGCCCAATCGATATTACTGGGGGGGGAGGGGAGGCGAAGCAAGAGAGTGCGAGCTCCAGCCAACACACAGTATTTTCGTGACGCTAGCAAGAGCATTCCTGCTAAAATAAGTCAACAACACTATTATTAATGACGAACACTTGGCACAAGCGGACTTGACGTTTTTAAAAATCTCTAGTAACTATTTCAACCATGCATATTGTAAGATACTAGGTTGTAATAGATGCCCTGATTCAGTCCTAGCATAACTTTTGCATGAATGGTGATGCTTGGGATGTATGGTCTATTTACAATTGCCAACTGCTTATGGAAAGTTGTGTGAACAACAATTCTTGCAAGGACTTCTCAGAAGAAATATGCATCTTAAAAGTTCTAGCATGCAGTATAGCTGTGATGCTGTGCAGCTGTATGGCATTGCCAATGCTCTATGTACTTACAACATTTGTATCTCTTCATCTGCTTTGAGAACAAGACAGCATTTAATCATAGACTCACGCATGTGGGGATCTCAAACATCTCAAGTCCCTATCACATTTTGAGGAGACCACCTGGAAAATCATAGACTGGAAAAGCATTGAGAGTCCAGGGAATGGTGAAGCTGGAGGCATCTCATAAACTTATGGTTAGCACCATATTGCTTATCTTACGTAAAACAGAAGAACATAAGAATTAGAAGCAGGGATAGGCCATACAGCCCCTCGAGCCTGCTCTGCCATTCAATAAGATCTTGGCTGATCTTCGACTTCAACTCCACTTTCCTGCCCAATCCCCTATCGCTTGATTCCCCTGGAGTCCAAAAATCTATCTATCTCAGCCTTGAATATACTCAAAGACTCAGCATCCACAGCACTTTGGGGAAGAGAATTCCAAAGATTCACAACCCTCTGAGTGAAGAAATTCCTCCTAATCTCAGTCAAAAATGGCCGACCCCCTATCATAGAAACATAGAAACATAGAAGCAGGAGTAGGCCATTCGGCCCTTCGAGCCTGCTCCGCCATTCAACGAGATCATGGCTGATCATCCAAACCCTAGCACCCGGTCCCTACACCGACAGCCATCCCACCCAAACCCTATCCCCGTAACCCCGCGTATTTAATCCCCCCTAACACTAAGGGCCAATTTTTTATCATGGCCAATCAACCTAACCCGCACATCTTTGGACTATCCTGAGACTATGTCCCCTAGTTCTAGACTCTACAGCCAGGAGAAACAATCTCTCAGCATCTACCCTGTCAATCCCCCATAGAATCTTATATGTTTCAATGAGATCACCTCTCATTCTTCTAAACTCCAGAGAGTATAGGCCCAATCTACTTAATCTCTCCTCACAGGAAAACCAGTTAACCAATCCTCTATCAATGCTAATATATTACCCCAACCCCATGAGCTTTATCTTGCAATAACAACCTTTTATGTGGCACCTCATCGAATGCCTTTTGGAAATCCAAATATACTACATTCATTGGTTCCCCTTTATCTACCCTGCTGGTTACATCCTCAACATCTCTAATAAATTTGTCAAACGCGATTTACCTTTCATAAAACCACGTTGACTCTGCCTAATCATATTATGATTTTCTAAGTGTCCTGATACCACTACCTTAATAATGGATTCCAGCATTTTCCCGACAACTGATGTCAGGCTAACTGGCTTGTAGTGCCCGGTTTTCTCTCCCTCCTTTCTTGAATGGTGGCGTTACATTTGCTACCTTCCAATCCGCTGGGCCCGTTCTAGAATCTAGGGAATTTTGGAAGGTCACGAAGGCGCATATTCAACTTCAGTAACATCATAGAGAGCATCAATCTATTGATGCAGCGCTTGGCTGTGCTTATTTGAGACACAATTTTTACATTTTGTTCTCTTCTGCTTGGTTAGGAATGGAAGAATGGACTCCTGCCACACTGACCGGGGCCGATTGTAACACGAGCAGCTGAATGGTGGAGCGCTTGTTCCGGGACGAAGGGGGCAGAGCTATTGTGAGGACTGGACCTCATTTAAATGGAACTGGCGAGCACCAAACTGCGTGCATGTTGCATTCGCCAACCAGTTCTATCCTGAAATGGGACTTGGGCTCCTACGTGTGTGTTATAGGACGCCTATTTACATATTAAAATGGTCCTACCGCCTGAAACCGGCAGGTACTTCGTCCCTTGTGAAAGTGGCAGCATTAACAGGACGGTAAGTCCACTGACCTCATGCCGTTACTTTTTTAAAAATTCATTCACAGGATGTGGACGTCACCAGCAAGGCCAGCATTTATTGCCCATCCCTAACTGCCCTTGAGAAGGTGGTGGTGAGCCGCCTTCTTGAATACAACCGAGTGACTTGCTATAGGCCATTTCAGAGGGCAGTTAAGAGTCAACCACATTGCTGTGGGTCTGGAGTCACATATAGGCCAGAACGGATAAGGACAGACGATTTTTTCCCTAAAGGACATTAGGTGAACCAGATGGGTTTTTATGACAATCTGGTAGTTTCATGATTACAATTACTGATATGAGCTTTTTATTCCAGAATTAATTTAAATTCCCCAGCTGCTGTAGTCGGATTTGAACTCATGTCTCCCGAATCATTGGTCCAGCTCTCTGGATTACTAGTCCAGTAACATAACCACTATGACACCATTCCCTTTACTGACCCATTAATGCTGATTTTGACAAGTTAAAATTAACTCCACTATCTTCAAGCAAACCATTACCGATCAGCATCCTGCAATAACCTATCAGCACCTCTGCTAAGAACCAATATAGTTACATAACCCCCAGAGAATATGGATAGAAAGACTGAGGCAGCACCACAGAGTCATTCCCAGGTCATGGGTGAGCAGCAACAAGTGATCACTTATGTTATGGACCAGCCACTGCCACCCAGTAGAGGGGATGAAAATAGACCCCAAAGTATTTTTTCCCAGCAATAGAATAATTTTAGTAGTTCATTTATTGCAAATGACGCACTGTCCTGCATGGTGTCACTTTTTCACTTCCAAAACACCGCCCAACCTCCACTTCGAGAAAGTTTTGATGAAGAACCAGAGGCACCATGAGGAAAAACTTGTTTACGCAGTGAGGATTTAGAATGCGCTGCCTGATAGGGCGGTGGATACAGATTCAATAGTAGCTTTCAAAGGGGAATTGGATAAACACTTGAAGGAGAAAAAATTGCAGGGATATGGGGAAAGAGCGGGACTGGCTGGATTGCTCTTCGAAAGAGGCAGTGCAGACTCGATGGGCCGAATGGCCTCTTTCTGTGCTGTACTATCCTATGAGAACTCCAGTGTGAAACATTGACCTGTCTTTTCTCTATTTGGATGCTGACAAACTTACTGTGTATTTCAGTAGTTTCACTTTTTATTTTAGATTTCCAACAGTCCCAGTTTCTCTCTATCTTTGGTCTGTGTATGGTCTGGCCAGGCTGCGCTTTTACTCACAGGAACAAGTAAGGCAAGAAATTCCAGTTGTTGTTATTAAATATAATTTTTTTTGTGCTTTTATTTATTCGGAATCACCATTAGGAATCCAAAAAAATACATCTCCAAGAAATTGCCTGCCGCAGTGAAAATGATGGAAATTGAATACATTGGGCTAAATGGGATGCCTGGATGACTCCAACAACACTCAGGAAGCTTAACACTATCCAGGACAAAGCAGCCCACTTGATTGGCACCCCATCCACCACCTTAAATATTCAGTCCCTCCACCACCGGCGTACCGTGGCTGCAGTGTGCACCATCTACAAGATGCACTGTAGCAACTTGCCAAGGCTTCTTCGACAGCATCTCCCAAACCCGCAACCTCTACTACCTAGAAGGACAAGGGCAACAGGCGCATGGGAGCACCATCCTGACTTGGAAATATATCGCCATTCCTTCATCGTCGCTGGGTCAAAATCCTGGAACTCCCTCCCAAACAGCGCTGTGGGAGCGCCTTCGTCTCATGGACTGCAGCAGTTCAAGAAGGCGGCTCACCACCACCTTCTCGAAGGCAATTAGGGATGGGCAATAAATGCTGGCCTTGCCAGCGACGCCCACATCCCAGGAATGAATTTTAAAAAATGCTGGAAATACCCAGCAGGGCAATCAGCATCGAGAAAATTAGGCAAGAAACGTTGGGGCAATTCCGTGATCCTGAGTTCTGAGTGCGAAGCAGCACTCAAAGGGAGCATGAGCCAGAGATTAGCCTTAATTCTCCAACTTGCACACCCTGTAGTGTGGCACCTCACTGGGAGTGCAGGATTATAGAATCACCCCCATTGGCCTATCTTTCTCCTTCAGGTCTTGTCTGAATTGCTGTGTAATCAATGTTAGTACTTGTAGATTTTCTGTCTCAATTACATGGGGCTGTTATGCTTGGAGAAGGAGTGCATTAATCTGACTCCTGTCTGAATCAAACCTTCCTATGTTACAAAGTGCAAAGGAAAATTATTGCTCAAAAATCTAAAACATCAGAATAATGGAGAGCTCACAATTATTCCAATTCACACAATTCCTGTCTGCTAACAATCAACGTTTTTGTCTCAAAATTAAATATTCTCTAGGCACTCCTGATTTTTGATCCCTATATTATTATTTCTTTCATCCTATTCATATATTCAATTTTATTATTCTCTTCCATTTCAGTCCTTTTCACTATTCTTCCTCTGCCTCTTTCCTTTCCGTATTTATTTCACTGTGGCACATGCCTATTGGAGTAAAGAGTAATGCTCGGCTGCCAGGAAGAGTGTCCAGGAAATCCTGGCATGCTTCCACCTCTGTGCTATTTTCATCCATTCTCCCTGGCTAAGGACCAGATTTTAGAACAAATTCAAGGTCTGTTTGAGAAAGCTCGTTGTGCAGATAAAACAAAAGGACTTTTGCCAATATTCTACTTGAGGTGAAACTGCCTGCCTAATGTCCCACTGCTGGGACATACGGAGGAAAAAGAAAGTTTTGTTCCTGCTAGTATCTCCTTTAATTACACGCAAAAAAACTCTCATCCAACCCAATCTTGCTTTACCTTCTGTCTAACAGTAAACTCGAAGGTTAGAGCAGCAAACACTTTCACTGAAGATGTGATAAGGTCAATTAGCTGCCATCTATAAATTTCAACCCGATGGTTCTCCTGATGGCCACTTAGTGTGGTACTGAGCCACACCGCTCGGGAAGGTACCAGATTTGATCCCTGGTCTTAGATTGGGTCATAATGAAGATGCTATGATTGGCCTCAGGATAGGGAAAGACACAGTAAAGGTTATCCTACTCTTGACCACTGTGCAGTGCACCCTACAGAAAAGTGGACATTGGACTCGAACAGAATTGGACTCAGCTGTGATGTCCCCCAACGGGCAAATAGCTGGGTAATACTCACTGTTCACGATTACATACAAAGAATGGCTTTTTTGCACAGATAGAACACTAGGATCAGACAATATCTGGGCTATATAATTACCCGAGCTTTAAAGAAATCAGATTTATTTTTTCAATGCCAATTTATTTAACTTGGAATGCTTTTAGTCACTAAAGGATTATTTCTGGAGTGAAGGCACTTTACAGTTTTGCTGTGGTAAGTGGATACATTTATCACCTATCCATTAACACTGAATATTGTAATCCACTGCTTCTTAACTTTATGTCAGCAGAATGAAAAGGCACTCATTCACTGTACAGTTACAATAACAGTTAAGCAGCTAATAATAGTTTCACTGGTGGCCTAAGTATCAAGGCAGCACTAAGCATACAGACCAGAAATTTGTAGTTGTGCTTAGTTAGTGGGGCAGGTGTTGGACCATCTTGACACTCCTCGGCTCGGCAGACGAAAGATCATCAAGAATAGTCACTTCAACAAACTGCTGGAGAGCTGCAGGCACCTGAGAAATTGTACCCTGGCAAAGAAGTGGACAAAAATGGAGGGCAAAAATAGCAGTTCAGCAAGGTGGCAGTGGAGCATTTTCTCCTACAAGTCACCGTGTGACAACATTATTGGCAGAGCTGATCAGAAATTGCATCAGTGACTCAAAAAAGCAAGAAAGCCAGATTATGGTACATGAAGTAGATGTGGTTGTGGAGAAGGCCATGGCCGGCAGCTCTATAGTACAGGAAACTCTCGATTTACCGGCACCTAAATAACCGGAAATCTCTGTTAACCGGCAAAATTCAGGAGTAGGTTCAGGTAAGTTTTACTTTATATTAGTGGCCGTTCCTGGATCTGTGGTCGTGTAACCGGGGTTCCTGCACCTGTTGCTGTGCAACAGGGACGCTTGGTCTGTGGCCGGGGTTCCTGCACCTGTTGCCATGCAACAGGGATGCCTGGATCTGTGGCTGTGTACGGGGCTCTCGTACCTTTTACTATACCTCTCTGTAATCCGGACTTTTTGATAAACCGGCACCACACCGGTCCCATCGGTGCTGGATAAAAAAGAGTTTCCTGTATATAGGTATATAGGGCTCAGTTCAACAAAGCCACACACCAGGAGGTAGGGCTTGGAGAAGGTGGTGCACTGGTTAAATATGCAAACCCTATGAACAAAAGAACACGGCATCTGGATGAAAATCATCAAGGATAAGATAAGATTGCATTCAATCACCAAGTCATGACAACAAGAAAAGTACAATAGTAACGGTACTGGGCATCTAATGTCAATGGTAAATTGGACAAGCCAGTTGTGGGTTGCAGGTGTGGTTTGATGTGTTGGACTTTGCATTCTTGAACACCACATGGTTCAAGTTCATATGTGGAGAGAGGAAAGGTACATGTCGATAGTGTATCACACCACCTTCATGACAAGATCAGCAGTGAAGCTAACACTGTGAAGTTAATCAGTTTATTTTAAATGAGTTAATGCCTGTTAAAATAGCAGACAAAATAATGCCGTATGAAGAATGAGAGGGGATCTCATTGAAACTTATAAAATTCTAACAGGACTAGACAGACTAGATGCAGGAAGGATGTTCCCGATGGTTGGGGAGTCCAGAACCAGGGGTCACAGTCTAAGGCTAAGGGGTAAGCCATTTAGGACAGAGATGAGGAGGAATTTCTTCACCCAGAGAGTGGTGAACCTGTGGAATTCTCTACCACAGAAGGCAGTAGAGGCCAATTCATTAAATATATTCAAGAAGGAGTTGGATATATTTCTTAAGGCTAAAGGGATCAAGGGATATGGGGAGAAAGCAGGGACAGGGTACTGAATTTGGATGATCAGCCATGATCGCATTAAATGGCGGAGCAGGCTCGAGGGGCCGAATGGCCTACTCCTGCTCCTATCTTCTATGTTTCTATGAATGAGGTAAGTAGTCAGATGCTAATATTGCACACACTAATGCAACATGTCAGCATTGCTAATGATCTACTTTTCTAATGATAGATCCCAATATTAAAAATCTGTTTCACGAGGCATCACAAGCATGGGTAGGTCATTATCAGAGGACGCGATTGGTCAGTTGTATAGTATCATGGTTCAGTTTTGGAAGTATGGGTAGCTCCCTCTCAGAGAGGTACGTACTACAGTCCACCATGATGAAAATGGTGGTTGTCATCAGCCAGTATTAGTACATCAAGGGCATAGACATGCAGGATATCAATTCAAATTGATTATCTCAGAGTCACTTTACATATATTAATATATGCCAATGAATGCAAATTACTGTGACCATATCCCATAGTGGTAAAGGCACACAATGGGAATGCAGAAGCAGAGAAAGTTGGGCATGGTTCTTTGCTTTATCTTTGGAAGTAGTTTTGCAGATTTCAAACTGCATTATTTGGAATGCTGGGAACACAACAAACATCCGGAGCCCGACAAAGAAAGCGAATAAATTTGCAAAACTTCAAACACCACAGCTCTGTTGAAAACAAATGAATAACCTGAAGACTGACAGAAAAAAAGATTAGTTTTGAACTCAAACAAATGTCAAAGATTGTCAAGGCACACTGCCACCAAAGAAAACTCCAACTTGGCTAGAGGACAAGACTGCAAGATCTTCAAAAATGACACCAGAGGTCAAAACCCCAGAGTCCACAATATCTGGTAAGTTTAAATTAAAATTTCTCCTTCCATGTAAGGCTGGAGCACAGTAAAAGTAGTTTGAAAAGCAGTCTACAAATTGTAATTTAAAAACCACATCATAAAAGTCTTGAAAGTTTCCAATGTAGATGCAGAAAGTCCTTCATACAATGGTGCACAGCTGCACATCACCTTCAAATGTAAACCTCTTCGAAAATGGCATCTGCAGCTGTCTTTCTCCAATTTCAGTGACACGTGCTTATATGTAATAGTTTATGGATTGTTTTCTTTTGTTAAGTTGTTGTCTTCTTCCAGCTAATGCAGCGACCATAACCATTTCTGTCAGTGACAAGGCACAAGAGAGAGGGATTAACAGGAAAGGACTTGTCTGTAACCTCTGAGTAGAATCCACCCAGGAGGGAAGTTCACAAATTGCTGCCAAGTAGGGAGAGGGAATGACCTGTCCCACGAGAAGATCCTCCATGGGGTCTGTCTGGAAGTAACTGAAAAACTTGGGAGGCTCATCAAAGGGATAAGTCAAAAAAGAAAAGGCAGATACCCCAGAGCTTTGTAGATGAGGGTATACATCTGTTAAAGCAAACCAATACCAATGTCCATGTCTATGTCTGATTTGGGAACACTCAAACATAGATTGACATGGTTTGTCTGCTTAACATTATACAGTTGGCGGAGCAGGTGCTTAACCCATCTTTTTTGTATAAATTCATCGCGATCTTTGCAGCGAGAAGTTTGCCTTTCTTGAAATGCAATTGATTATAGCGTTGTTTAATGGGAATCCCCAGCAAAGAGCTGCAGTGACGTCAACAAGCTGTCTAAGCGGCTAATCACATTGAAAAATTCTCACAGACAGCAAACCAGGAAATGAAAAGCAGCTTTTATCCGTACTTTTTAAAAATGTTACAGAGAGCGAAATAAAGATTGGGATTTTCACAAGGGGATAAGGTAGAACCATGCACAAATATTTTTTTTTAAAGCTTTTAAAAATTGTAATTTTTTTTATAATGGAGAAATTTGATACTCCACCAATATAAAAATTAGTTTTTCAGGGCCAGAACATTTGTTTAGCAGTCAATACGCTGTTAAGACCCCAGTTACGCCTATTCCAAAAAGGCTTAACATTTAATGGGGTATTTAACAGCGATATTAACATGAAAAAGCCCAAGTTTTCATCAGTTCCACTGATTTCATTGATTACACTGGTTGCCGGCTATTGGGAGGTCTACAGCACAGCCTGTGTCGGAGCAGTGAATGACTGACCACAACTTCTGGATTTCCACGGTTAGATGCGCATCCGCTAAGTCCCGCAGTCAGCTCAGAGGGGTAACGACGGCGAACGCATTTAGTGTTCAATCACATTGCGCCTAAATTCTCAGGCTCACAGGCACCCCGTAGTCACATGAATCCAGCATTAATCAACTGACCAGCAGTCAACAGAAGCCACAGGTCTGCCCTGCTGCTGCAGAAATCATCAATTAGTTAAAAAAGTTGTTTAGCGCCAGAGAATGGGCAGCCCATTTTACACCCTGCCCGATTTTCTTTTCCAATGGAAACGCCTGCCAATCAATGTTCCCTCTAATTTTTATTTTTGGTACGCGGTCCCTTTACATTTGCTGCACGGCGTCTTTTCCAGCGGTACAGCTGGTGAGCGATCTGCGGGGGAATGTTGCTGCCAATTCACTATTTCCCATATTGCGCTGCTGCCCGAGGTGACTTCACCCCTTGCGTCTAAGCTACACATTTAACGTGACGTCTTTGGAGCACAATGTTTGTTTTTGTACATAGTGCGTCTTACATTTTTGCACTTGGTGCAATTATTGATAATCTCATAACAATATTTAATCTATGACCATAAAATCACTGTCCTGAATTAGTAGCAGCTCATACTGGATTAGAAACACACTGGAGCAGATTGCATTTCTATCTGTGAGGACAAGGATGCTACCCCATAAAGTTCACAAACTGGAGATATTCAGTGACCATTTGCATCATTAAAGATTGTATTTTTATACAACATTTGAATCTATACAAACGGACACTTGAACGAAGCATAAAGTCTTCCAATGTTTAATTCCCCTTCCCTCTCTCTATAGCTCTGAGCACAGATGTATTAACATTTCATTCCTATTATGCAAAAATCCTGATCCATTCATTGCATTCCAAATGTTGAATTCCCATTCCACCAGAATCCCCATCCAAGAAAAACATTTATTTGCAAATGCAAGTGTGGCTTTGCACAGCTTTACTGTTCGAACTCATAAAAATGTCTCAGTTTCTTATTGGGACTCTTATCCTCACAAAGGCTGCTCTGTAAAGTATTATAAATATGAATGTTTTATATCAGCCTATCTCCAGCCCCTGTAGTTTTGTTTAGAAAGGATATGAGCCACTGGTTTGCAAATGTTAAAATAGTGAGTCATTCAGCCTTGCACTCAATGTCAGCACGTGCATATATTGTAATTAACTTGGTACTGTAATTACATCATTTTTCGGGCTCAGGAGCTTGTCTAAGAATTACAAAGTGGATCATTAATAATAGGCAACTTGTAAAGTGTGGAAAGAACTAATGCAGCTATTTTGATTTCAATACAATGTCCCCATTAGTAAATAAAAAGCTATCAATTTAAAAGCTACAAGACAGTCGTGGAGCTTCTATAAATTATAAATGATCAGCAGCTGTACATTTCTCATTGCATTTTCCCTTTTCCTCTTTCATCTCTCAATGTCTTTTGTAAGTTTGTTTAAAATTTGCATGGCTGTCTTTCACTGTCTTGTACTTCAGATAGAACAGCTGAGAAAAAAATGGAGAAAACCTTTACCGGCCTACCCATCTTGCCCCTCTTCCCTGGCTCTCCTGGTATGCCCTGCAGAAAGGAAAAATAAATCATTAGACCATTGCAAAATGGAACATTTTATTCAGCTGAAGGTTCAACTTCAAAATGTAAAAGGTTATTTTTGCTTGGTTACATATGTTTAGAAACAGACACATTTGTCCATGGAACGACACAATGCCAGTGCATGGCATCACAGGCAGAGTGCGCTATATATTCACTCTTTAATCAGCTTCTTCAACAATCAGCGCAGCAATTGTTAACATATATTATAATATCCATTCTTGTCCTAACCAAAATCTGTAAATCATTTTTTAAAATGTCTTAAATCAAATGCATTGCAAAATATGTGCAAATTAATCAAATTTACTGTAACAATTTTGTCATAATAATCTATGTTAAATATAGCACTGAAGCCAATATAAACAGTTCAATTAATTACCTTTCCTGATCTGAGAAGTTTACTGTATATAGAATTACATAGATGTGCAATGGACAGTTAGAAAGCACCGAGACACAATTATTAACCCATTTACATTACAGTTCTTGCTTCTTTAATGAAGGTATGCAGAGTGGTGTCAGTTAAGGTCAGTGACAGCACAATGGTAATTTATAAATGATGAGTTAAGTAACAAACTTATGCTTCACTGAAAAAATATATTGTTGTAAACCATGGGGACTGGATAAAATATTATTATACAGTGCTAGTAATAACATCAGTAAAATATTAGTATCATATTGCAGAGCCTTCCAATCAACCAAAAGAATGATTTAGTTTATCTTTGCAGCAACTCCTAGAATGTACAATATAACAGTCCCCAGATGTACAATGGCTTCACTCAACTCCTTGAGAACAATAAAGACAAATTATGTTTCCACAAGGAATTTGGGACAAGAACTTGGAAACAACCCAAAGTGCGCCTGTCTAGTTGAAACCCCTAGTACACTTATTTGCAAACTCCACCGAGATGATTTCACTGATGTGTATGTTTCTATAACTATAAGCAGCCTTTTGAAGTAAGTCAGAGCCTGTTTTCACTTTCTAGTCGTGTTAGAGGTGGAGTGCTTGTCTTCCAACCAGCAGGTTCTAAGTTTCACTCTTAATGGGTACATGAACTTGCTTGCCTGAGTTGGCAAGCGTGACCAATTCTCAGCTCAGCTGC
The DNA here is from genome assembly GCF_052327205.1 of Somniosus microcephalus. Lineage (NCBI taxonomy): Eukaryota > Metazoa > Chordata > Chondrichthyes > Squaliformes > Somniosidae > Somniosus > Somniosus microcephalus. The sequence continues at coordinate 9,149,901 of NC_141009.1, forward strand.
TGGATAAAACCTTACTTGGTAAGAAAGCAATACACCTTGAAAGAGGGAAGGATCTGTTATTGGCTATCTTGATCCTCTTAAACTCCATCTCGTGCTGAGTAATAATGGAACAGTCTAATGATAGGCAGGGAGAAATCTGCCCCAGATTGTATTTGCTCTCCCAATTGAACAATAGTACAATCAGGATTCTATACATCAAAAGACAAGATCAGCAGGTAAGTGCTAAAACAAGGCAGGGGCCTAGAAATTCGGCCCCCTGCGCAGCGTACATACCCTGCGCCCAACTGGAGAGGCCTGAGGAGCCTTGGATATTGGACTGCATTAGAATGAAGATGGTGCTGTGGGAGGAGCCCAACAAAGAGGAGTGGGTGAATATTGGACTGCTGATAGTGCCCCCACAGGTACGTGAAGGTCTCGGGGAGGGATTGCTGCCCTCGAGGGGGGCAATCATTAGCCTGGGGTGGAGGGGGAAGTTTAGCAACAGACGACAGTGGACCATGGGTTCAGGGAGCCTGGAGTCGCGGATCTTGGGGATGGGAAATTGGAGGTCAGGTACCCAGGAGAGGGAGATTGGGGGGGAGGGGCTTAGCGGCCGGGTGTGGTGGTGGCAATTGGGAGGGTGGTTATATGTGGGGTCGGGAGGAACACTCCTGCTCCTTCTGGCTCCACATTCAGAAGTATGTAACTTACCTTTTTTGTTGCAGCCATTCTATAGGTGCTGGCTGCCTCAGGGCAAACAAATCTTGCCGTGGAGGTCCTCAAGCAGGCGGTAGGCCCCTTATTTGCATATACAAAGGGCCTAATGCCTGTTTCAGGCATAGGCAAAGGACGCCTCTTGTCTGTCCTTACTCAACATGGCGGGTGGCGCACTTCTGGTCAACTGATCAGGTAGCAAGGACACCTTGCCAAAGCCGATGGGCTCCTTTTCCACTGATGCACGTCGGCTCCCAATGGCATATTTGAGACCCGACTGCAATTTTAACTCGGCGGCCTGAGCAAGTGGGTCGCAGTGGGTGAAGTCAGCAGTGGCGATTATCCAGGGCCAGAACAGGCTCAAACCAGGTAAGGCTTAATTTCTTTTTTTTTAATAAACTTTCCTGGAGTGCTCCACCGGGCCTACAAGGAAAGCTCAGGCCTCCCCTGCCCGATCGTGAGACCCCTGTGGGACTGCGCCGGCAGGCGATCCCACCACCTTACCTGCTGTCGGCGGGTGGCCTCTAGGCCTCGCGATTTTCCGCCACTTCCTGCCTGGGCCGGGATTTAAATGAGGCCAGGGAGTTAATACACTGGGCCTCTTTTGTAGCGCAGCGGGCGAGCTTGTAACTCACACCGCTACTCACCTGCCAAAACCGTCCTGGAATAAAAATTCCGGCCTTACATAGTAATGATTATTACAATGTGGTATAAGCAGATCAGTATATTAAGTCTTAATGACTTTTATTACTGTGTAAGGTACACTGAGAAAGAATCCATGTTGCATATTGTGTGCATAAAAGCTTCACTTATATGAGCTGTGAACATACAAGATCACATTTAGTTTGAGTCATGGTGACCTGAAGTGAATGTTTCCACCCCCCCCCACCTTATTTTTTATTAAGGGCCTCAAATCAGTTTGTGTTCCAGAAGACATTAATCAAATTAGTTACCTTATATCAAAAATGTGCTGACTTTTTATTTACATTTTAACCCTATAAGGGATTAATATATTAATGTGAATTGTCTACTTTAAAGCCTGGACAAAATAAGAGACAAAGAAGGGTAATTTTTACATTGAATTGCAAGCTGAGCAATCACTTTGTTTAGTTTATACTTCCCCATAAATGTGACTGTGCTGAAAAATGTATTGCATAAGTAGAATGAGGGTAATACAGCTAAAACAAAAGGCACTATTGCTATACTTATTGGTTCAATTTATTTTATAGTATTCCCCCTTTCTTTATAGATGACTATTCAGGGCCATATCAGTAAAAATATGGTATTGTAAACATTAACAAACTACAGTTATTGTTACAAAATCAATATCAAGTCACGCATGTGCTCTATTTTAAGGTTGCACAACTGGACTAGCTGATTTAGGTGGACAGATGTTCGAGAAGTTTATTTCTATAGCGCCTTTCACGACCACTGGATATCCTAAAGCGTTTTACAGCCAATGAAGTCGTTTTTGAAGTGTAGTCACTGTTGTAATGTAGGAAACCATATGTAGTATGGTTAACACATTGTTGGTTTGACAAATGCAAAAACACCGTGGGCGAGTTTGCGGTGTTACTGAAACTCCACAGCCACTTACCCCCCCATGTTCACTTCCACCGGGCCTTCATTTATGCCCTAGAATCATTAGAGGTCAATAACGATCGCTGTTAAGGATCGCACTGTGCTGGAAATGAGTCTCTTTACCTCTATAAGAAGTTACATTGCAATGCCGCTGCCAGAGTGGATCGGAAAATAATAAATGTCAAAAAAAGTAAAGAACCCAGGTTTACTGAGTACGAGGTAGATGTGGTGGTGGGGAGGGAAGGTTATGCCCACAAAGTGCTTCATATATGGAACTATGACCAAGCCCTCCAACCAAAGGACCAGGAGGGAAGCGATAGTAGGAGTTTGCACAACAGCCAGGTCTGTCCTTAAACAGACTGCTGGGGGTCGCCACCAAAAAGGTGAGTTTAAAAAAAAATACATACCTGAATGTGGAGCCAGGAGGAGCACGTGACAGTGGAAATTGTACATGGTCTATTAAAGGAGTAGGCCAGATGGCTCAATTGAGTTCTTCGCATTCTATTCCTTCTTATTCTCTGGTCTTATTCCTGCTTGGTGGTAATATTTACCACCTACATTAAGCAGTAAGGAAGAAATGGCAACAGAACAGAGACCAAGGTGAAAATCCAAATTACAGGAAAACAGGGCTGGAACTTGTTGTGCTGCTAAAATTGGTAAATGCAATAATAATGCCACAAGCTAAATATTACAGGCCAGTTTCTTTTTTAGGAGGCACCAAGACAAAGGCTTTTCAACATTAACATAGTTTCTTACCACAGTTTTTAATTCAGAGGTTGAATGTTACACATATATAAAGTATACGTAGAGAAATAAAGACTTACTTGCTTTCCATCTGCCCCCGGAGGCCCCATTAACCCTGGTGGGCCTATGAAGCCCTGTAGAAAGAGGAGAGAAGTGCCATCAGTAGATCTTGTAGAACCTCAGGGATGTCAGTGCGTTATCTGGCTCCATCGATGCAGCGAAGTGGTGCAAGTGATGAACAAAGCCTTGAGGCAAGTGTATATGCCCATGGACTGCATGGTGCTGGCTTCCACGATGTAGTCCAAGGGCACATACCCTCACACCAGGGATCGCGCTGTGTCTGATGCACACTGCTGCTAGAAACAAGAACAATATGAAAAGCCTACCTTGCGTTCCATGCTAAAGGGAGGAACAACTTGATTAAATCACAACCACGATGTTTTATCCTTGACATTTCCAATTCAGGTAAAATAAAAAAGGGACATTCAAAACTGGAGTGTAGAATACCGCCGTGCGAAGTGATACATTTTGGTAGGAAGAATGCGGAGAGGCAATATAAACTAAAGGGTACAATTCTGAAGGAGGTGCATGAACAGAGAGACAGGGGTGTATGTGCACAAATCGTTGAAGGTGGCAGAGCAGGTTGAGAAAGCAGTTAAAAAAGCAGACGGGATCCTGGGCTTCATAAATAGAGGCAAGGAAGTTATGATGTACCGTTATAAAACACTGGTTCGGCCTCAACTGGAGTACTGTGTTCAATTCTCGGCACCGCACTTTAGGAAGGATGTGAAGGCCTTAGAGAGGGTGTAGAAAAGATTTACAAGAAGGTTCCAGGGATGAGGAATTTCAGTTATGTGGATAGACTGGAGAAGCTGGGGTTGTTCTCCTTGGAGCAGAGAAGGTTGAGAGGAGATTTGATAGAGGTGTTCAAAATCATGAGGGGTCCGGACAGAGTAGATAGAGAGAAACTGTTCCCAGTGGCGGAAGGGTCGAGAACCAGAGGACACAGATTTAAGGTGATTGGCAAAAGAAACAGCGGCGGCATAAGAAAAACCTTTTTTACACAGCGAGATCCGGAATGCACTGCCTGAAAGGGTGGTGGAGGTAGACTCAAAAGGGAGTTGGATAAGTACCTGAAAGAAAAAAATTTGCAGGCTACGGGGAAAGGGCAGGGGAGTGGGACTAGCTGAGGTGCTCTTGCTGAGAGCCGGCATGGACTGGACAGGCTGAATGGCCTCCTTCTGTGCTGTAACCATTCTATAATTCTAGGAAGGACAGTGAGATGTGATCGCTCTATCAGGTGGAAGACAAGCCAAACTGTTGTGTTGGCCATGGTTTTTTCTCTATTCGTGTGCAGAAATTAATATATTCTTCCATATTCTGAAACTTCTAATAATATGTACTAAAATCTAGACAAAGTTATTTTATATTTAATCTTTCCACAAATATAATTTTAATTCCAGCATATATTCATTAAAAATAATATCCCTCAACTAAGCATTACTATAAACATTCATCTCTTCCATTCCATCATGCTGTCTGGTATGAGGAAATATATACAGGAAGAAACACTTGAATTTGGGGCTGTTTTCATTAGAACTGAGGAGATTTAATATATGTGTGGTTAAAATTATGAAGTGATGGAATAGAGGAGACAGAAATAGACTGTTTCCAGAGATGAGTGGTTTAGAACAAGGGGACATAGATATACGGGGAAGCTAGATAAGCATGAGGGAGAAAGGAATAGAAGGATATGTTGATAGGATGAGATGAAGAGGGGTGGGAGGAGGCTCGTGTGGAGCATAAACACCGGCACGGACCTGCTGGTCCGAATGGCCTGTTTCTGTGCTGTAAATACTTTGTAAGGTTAAATGGAAGCGATTTAGGATAGAGAGCAGGAGAAACTCTCTTTTACACAGAGAGTTGTGAGGCTGTGGAATGTGCTACCGGAGTTAATGATTGAAGTAGAGACCATCAGGGTAAATTTTAACTTCAACCCAAAACGGGCCCGAAGTAGACGATGCATCCGCGGCGCCCACCACCGTCGGGAAAAGCCACTGCCGGGAAAAGCCACTGTCGAGAGCTCCAAACCATTTTAGGTTTGGGCCTCAGTTGAATTTAACCGGCTCTCCGCTGCAGCTCGCTGGCTTTGGAAGGCCGAGAATTGGTTGGCTTCGGCATGGAGCCTTCTCGCAGGTTGAGCCTTTTGGGGAGGTCGGGGGGTGGGGGGAGGTGGAGAGCGAGAACAGGCCAGCTGTAGGCCGTTGTTGTTTTGTCGAGCACTCTCACAAAAATTCCTTCAGAAAAATTTCCCAGCCCGTTTTTGGAGCAGCTTCCAATGGTCCATTTAAGGGCCTATATTTTTGTATTTAAACAGCCTCACGCCAGTTGTGGACGGGAGTGCTGGCCACCCATTTACAGACCTGCTTAAAATTTGAAATAGACGGGCCTTGCGCGTCAAAGGGGTGTCCAAGGCGCCCACCCGATTTTTCTCTGCCGGTCTCCCATTTTTCAGGCGTGAGACGGGCAAGCCACAGATGTCAACATTTAATAGCTTGGAAAGGTGGTTGAAGGAAAGGGGAATGGGAGATATAAAAGCAAGGCAGGCACGTGGGAGTAGGACTACTATTCATGTGGAGGATAAACACCAACAGAGACTGGTTGGGCAAAACAGCTTGTTTCCAAGATGTAATTTCTATGCAATTCTATGTAATCATATCTGTAAACAGTTACAAACATTCTAACATTTCCCTAAGCACTTATGTCACCAACCAGTATGGTCATAAATATTCCGCTCAGCACAATAGTTCGTTCACCTGTCCCAGACCAGCATTTCATTGCACATTCATAACTTATTTAAGGAAGGATATACTTGCATTGGAGGCAGTTCAGAGAAGATTCACTGGGTTAATTCCAGAGATGAGGGGGTTGACTTATCAAGAAAGGTTGAGCAGGTTGGGCCTATACTCATTGGAATTTAGAAGAATGAGAGGTGATCTTATTGAAACATATAAGATACTGAGGGGGCTTGACAAGGTAGATGCAGAGAGGATGTTTCCCCTTGTGGGGAAATCTAGAACTCAGGAGCATAGTTTCAGAATAAAGGGTCGCCCTTTTAGAACTGAGATGAGGAGGAATTTCTTCTCTCAGAGGGTCGTAAATCTGTGGAATTCTCTGCCCCAGAGAGCCGTGGAGGCTGGGTCATTAAATACAGATTTTTGCAAGATAAGGGAGTGAAGGGTTATGGGGAGCGGGCAGGGAAGTGGCTCTGAGCCCAAGATCAGCCATGATCTTATTGAATGGCGGAGCAGGCTCGAGGGGCCAAGTGGCCTATTCCTGCTCCTATTCCTTATGTAAACCAACAATTCCATTCAACCAGCATTCATTCCAAACAGCCCAGTTCTCTAAATTATAATCAAATCTCAAATGGTCTCTAACAGGCGTGTGTTTGAGGTGTGGAATTGTGTTCTGTATGGCCAGGCATGTTATTGCCAACAATTCACTTCACAAGTGACCAACGCAGCTTTCAGTAACAGCTAACTAACTTCAGAAGGCCTTCATTTAAACTTCAGTGTCCAGAACTAAAACAGGAATTCAGAACAGAGGAAACACCTGACATCTGCAGCCTAGCAAACAATCATTTAGGAATTCAGAATATATTTGTAAGAAGCACAATTTGAAATATTATGAAAAATTGCATATACAGTGAAATCATATTCTTTAACCTGCATCCATTCCTGACTTGTCACTATGCTAAAGTTACAATTCATAGGCTGCTGTTCTTTCACGGCTAGCTTGCATTGCTTTCTGCAAGTGTCAAAATAAAGTTGCCAAATTTAAAGGTTGAATCCTACAGTGTGTGTGTGCTTGACATGAACATAGAGCAATAAAAACATACAGGACTGGAATAGACCATTGTAATTCATATACCTGTCCTAAAGTTTAAAAAATATCATCTATGCTTCTGAAATCTTGAATTACTGGATTAAGAAAATTCAGTCTGATGAATCAAAGCTATATAGTTCATATTTTTTGAATCTTAGGGTGAAGTTTAATGGTCCAATCTATTTTATAGTTTAAATTAATATCTCGTCTAGCTAGGCATTCTGTTCTGCATTTCATCACTCTCCCCCAAAATTTCTTAGGTCTTTTAAATCGCTCTTTCTGGATTTTCTCTGTCCCTCCTAGCACAGAATCAGTATAGGAGCTGGGGTATGGAACCCATTACCTGAAAAGACTGCAGCCAACAGCTGGAAGTGGACAGATGATTGTAAGGGGGCGAACTTTTCACAATAGGAAAGTTCACTAACTGTAAAATTGCAATATAACCAGTCATAATTTTCAGATTAGATCAACCATTATTGGTTCTACATTATTTAACAGCCAAAATTGCTTCCTAGAAGAGTAAATCACAAGACTATTTACAAAGGAGGTAAGTAGATTCATATTAATTGTTTTAGGGAACTGTTGATGTATTAGCTACCAACAACAGTGGAAATTTAAACAGTTATAACACCGATTCTCGTTACCAGTGTACTTCTTTGAAAATTAAACTTTTCTTAATGGCCCTGGATTGGCATATTAAGTCAAGAACTGGGTACTTCCCTCACAAAACAAATTCCCAATCTGAGTCAGGACAGTTAGCATTAAGAGCCTTCTGCTCATTCTGTATTTCAACTGTGTGAAATACATTCATAGCTTTTCAATTTATATTGCTTCATTTCTTCCGATCCCCCAAAGCACAATGCACTCCATTCTTCGGGTGAGAAGGCAGGCAGGTGTTCCATTCCCAAGCCCTTTCCTGTACTACTGTTTTAACAAGTGAGTGCGAGCAGCCTAGAGTGACCTACTCTTCAATTTTCTCTTCTCCTTTGAGGTAAAGCCTAGTCTCAGCAGGGAATCTCTTGGCAGTACAACGGAGATCGGGAACCTGCCAAGTGCGGAAACAAATATTGCAGATGAGGACCTATATCCTATTACCCTTTGCCTACATAATAATAGCAATTGCACACCAAAGTAATTCCTTGTCAATGAAGGGCTTTGGGACATTCCCTAGAGAGATATGATAAGCACAATATAAATGCAAGTCTTCCTTTTCTTTCTCCGTTCATTCCAATAGCAGAGTGTGTTGGAGTACCAATGCAGTGAACTATCCTTAAACATTCCCTAATGATGAAAACACACTTCTAACTCTTAAGGGGCCAATATTAAATCACATCTAATTTGAACATTTTCTTCCAGCTACTGAAAACAACAATTACATAGGATTACACAGGATATACGGCACAGAAACAGGCCCTTCGGCCCAACCAGTCCATGCCGGCGTTTCTGCTCCACTCGAGCCTCCTCCCGTCTTTCCTCATCTAACTCTGTCAGCGTAACCCTCTATTCCCTTCTCCCTCATGTGCTTAAATAGCCTCCCCTTAAATGCATCTATACTATTCGCTTCAACCACTCCCTGTGGTAGCGAGTTCCACATTCTCACCACTCTCTGGGTAAAGAAGTTTCTTCTGAATTCACTATTGGATTTCTTGGTGACTATCTTATATTGATGGCCTCTAGTTTTGCCCTTCCCCACAAGTGGAAACACTCTCTCTGTATCCACTCTATCAAAACCTTTCATAATTTTAAAGACCTCTATTAGGTCACCCCTCAGTCTTCTCTTTTCAAGTGAAAAGAGACCCAGCCTGTTCATCCTTTCCTGATATGTATACCCTCACATTTCTGGTATCATCCTTGTAAATCTTTTTTGCACCCTCTCCTGTGCCTCTATATCCTGTGTATAATATGGTGACCAGAACCGTACGCAGTACTCTAAGTGTGGTCTAACCAAGGTTCGATACAGGTTTAGCATAACTTCCCTACTTTTCAATTTAACCCCTCTAGAAATAAACCCGAGTGCTTGGTTCGCTTTTTTATGGCCTTGTTAACCTACTTTCAGTGATTTGTGTATATGTACTCCGAGATCCCTTTGCTCTTCTACCCCACGTAGATTCCTATTTTCCAAGTAATATGTGAATATAAAAATGGTGGCAATCCTGGTTGGTAGTTAAACTTCTAAACTCTCAATAGCTTTGCTATTCTTATATTTTTGGGTGAAGAAGGAATAAGTGCTTAATGCTTACTGCCCAATTACTTGTCATGGTTATCTGTTCTTCACCTCTGAAGATCTGAATTCAAACCAAGCCCAGTTATAAAAGATGCAAATTATCTCTCACTGACAGCTATAGAAAGGTCACATGTGAACTGATTTGAAGGCAGAAGCCAATGACAGAACACACTCATTCAATGGTGAACAATATTAAGCTAGCAACAACCCTGTGACATTTAGCATATTATTGACTTTCCCTGAAAATTGCTGTAGAGTATTTAGTTTACCCGACACTGTGCTTACTTTGTTCCAAAGATAATGGCCTGGAATTTGTGGTCAGCGGCAAAGCAGAAGTGTTTGCTGCTGGTCCCGAAGTACACTTTGCACAAGTATCTCGCGATCCCTGTGTCGAGAACTTTGGGTTTGCCAACATTCACTTCAAATCAATGGAGTACAGTGGGGATCGCCTCGTGCGAGCTGGTGTGACCTCAACAAGCTGTCTAAGCAGCCAATCAAAACACAGAATTCTCAGACAGCGAACAAGGAAGTGAGTAAGCTCTTAAAATTCTAACGTTTTAAAAACATTAGAGAGCAAAACAAAGATTGGGGCTCTCACATAGGGAAAAGGCAAACCTGAAATAAAGATGAACAAACTTTAAAAAAATATATTTTTTAAAGTTTCTTAAAAATTTTAATTTCACACTGCACAAAATTAAAATTAATTTTCCAGGCCCTTAACCTTTGTTTAGCAGTCAATACGCTGTTAAAACCCCAGTTATACCTAATCTCTTTGGATCCAACTATTAGTGGGAAATTTAACAGCGGTATTTACTGTGGAAGAGATTAAGGCCTAGAAATTCAGTTGTTTGCGCCAGCCGCTAGCGCCTTAGGAGGAGGAGAAGTGGGGTGCTAAGCGGTTAGCGCCCGGGCGCAGCGCGATCTGCGCCTCTCGCGAACTTCAGTTAAGATTTAGCGGTGGCGTAAAACCTTTGCGCGCGCTCAGCTGCGTGCGCAGATCCTGACGTCATTTCATGGTGCAACGCCCTTTGTGCGCCCCGAACCGGAAATTCAGTGGCGCCGGCCTATTGTGCACCTGGCGCCCCTAGCGACTGGTAGAGGGGAACGGTTCCCAGTCGCTGCGGGGCGTGGGGGGCGCTAATTAAAGGGGACTCCTCCTGCAGTATAAATGGCAGCCATTTTGCACCACTCCTTCTTTGTGAGAGACGGATCTTTGGAGAGAGACAAAGGTAGAGAGCTTTCTGGTTTGGCTCAACACTCGCACAGGCACTTGTGGCTTCAGGCCACAGCTTTGCACTTGTCTTTAACTTCAGTGTCATAGCATTGATTGGAAACATATAACGGGGGCTGCAATGGGTGGAAACGTTGGGCTTCTCCATTGCATTCAAAGGGCTCAGAGACGCCGTGAGAGAGTGCCAGTCATGGCCAGACGGAGAAGGGCCAACAGGCGTCGGCAAAGGAGGCCTTACCCACCCAGGGTATACCGCCAGCAGTTCTCATATCTGAACATGTCTGAGGAGCAGTGTGTTCGGAGGCTGCGATTCAGAAGGGCGGTGGTCACTGAGATCAGCCACCTGCTTCGCGGAGATCGGCAGCCACAGCTGAGGAGCAGGACGTCTCTGTCGGTGGCAGTGAAGGTGACGGTGGCTCTCAACTTCTATGCCACCGGCTCCTTCCAATCCGCTACTGGGGACATTTCCAACATCTCCCAGTTTGCGGTACATTGCTGCATCTGCCAGGTGACCAATGCCCTTTTCAGAAGGAGACGTCAGTTCATCTCCTTCCCCATGACCGTTGACAAGCAGCAAGAGCGTGCAATGGGCTTTGCAGCATTAGCGGGCTTCCCCATGGTGCAGGGTGCCATTGACTGCACGCATGTGGCTTTGCGGGCACCTCTAGAGAATGCCGAGGATTACTGCAACCGGAAGGGCTACCATTCGCTCAACGTGCAGTTGTTGTGTGACCACAGGCAGCTCATCCTAGCTGTCAATACCCGCTTTCCAGGCAGCAGCCACGATGCCTTCATCCTGCGCCAGACTTCTGTGGCAGACATGTTCAAGGCCCAGCCTCACCCACGAGGATGGCTTCTCGGGGACAAAGGCTATCCTTTGTGCACCTGGCTGATGACCCCGCTCCGTGCGCCCAGCACCCCTGCTGAAGAGGGATACAATGACAGCCATCAAGCAACCAGGAACATCATTGAGCAAACAATCAGAAACCCTGGATGAACGGGGAGGTCCGCTCGCTGTTGAAAGCACGCGACGTAGCATTTAAATCTGGCGACGCGGCGGCTTACAGTGCAGCTAGGACCAACCTAAAAAAGGGTATCAGGACTGCCAAAAGAAAACAGACACTGCGGATTGAGGATCATTTCCACAACAACTCGGACCCCCAGCGCATGTGGCAAGGCATCCAGTCTATCACTGACTATAAGAGTAAAAACACCAGCCCCCCGGTTAGTGATGCCTCCCTTCCAGAGGAGCTTAACAACTTCTACGCTCGCTTTGACAGGGACAACAGGGAGCCGGCTACCAAAGCCTTGCCACCCCCGGAAGACCAGGTGCTCACTGATGTAAGAAAAAGGAGACTTACCATCAAGTAACTTTAAAGTAAGCTTTAAGTAACTTATAAACACACTATATACACAAGAGAGGTCTTTACCATGCCTCTGGTAGAAGCCTCTTATAATACTGAACAGACCAGTATTTATACCAGTCCAACAGGAAGTGACATATGACAGGAAGTGAGGTATGTACACAGTTCATAGTTCATAGTTCATAGTTCACAGGAAGTGATGACATAACTTCCCGGAAGTTATCATTTTTATCACATTCTTCCCTCCTGCAGGATTAGGAGGCTGTGGTCTACCTTTTGGTCCGCAGCCGCCGAACAAGGAAGAGTCGCACCCGTTTGGATTCCCGTCGTAGAGGGTCGCTGGTCCGCTTACATGCGGTTGGCCATTGGTCAGAGTCTGTGTGGCCTGGATTGCCCTGTGAAGGGTCGGGGAGATCATAGCTTCGAGTACGAGCCCCAATAGGTTCAAAGTCGGACTGCCTCTGTTCAGAGGGAGGTGCAGAGCTGGTCTGTGGCGGATCAGTACTTTCATGCGCGGTACTGGGAGGGTCGCAACCTTGAGCACGGGGTTCTACCGGCACCAAGCTAGTTGGTGTCCGATCAGGATCCTGGAGAGGGGTACCCGATAGGTCCCAAGAGTTTCCTGGTGAAATGCCATCACCCGATGTCCCACTAGGTCCTGGTGGGCAGGGAGCCAGATCCCGTAATGATACGGTAGATTCTCGGCCGTCGGAATATCGTATGTTTGCATAGGTGGGGTTGGCATCGGTTAGTTCGACCTCGTCTACAAGAGGGTCATTTTTAGACGTCCGAACGTATCTTCGGAGTAATACAGGTCCAGGAGTAGTTAGCCATGACGGGAGTGATGTCCCATGAGATGAGCGACGCTGGAATCCAAAGAACCGCTCATGAGGTGTAGTATTTGTGGCTGTAGAAAGCAGGGACCGTATAGAGTGCAATGCATCCGGAAGCACTGTTTCCCATTGCTGGTCTGGTAGGCCCCGAGATCTTAAAGCGAGACGTACGGAATTCCAGATGATACCGTTATACCTCTCTACCTGCCCATTTCCGATGGGATGGTATGGTGTTGTTTTGCTTGTAGCAATTCCCCGTTCTGAGAGGTAGTCCTTGAGTTCCCTTGACATAAAGGATGGACCCCGATCTGAGTGAATATAAGCCGGCATGCCACAGAGAGAAAATACCTGCTCAAGGCAGCAGATTACTGTGGACGCCAGCATATTGGAGCAGGGGAAGGCAAACGGAAAACGTGAATATTCGTCGATCATGGTGAGCAAATATGTGTTCCGAGTTGAAGAGGGCACTGGGCCCTTAAAATCGATGCTAAGTCGTTGCATCGGTTGGGTTGCATGTATGAGTATACCATCTGAGGGGCGGAAGAACTGAGGTTTTAATTCCGCACAAAGCCGGCATTCTGAGCATATTTTCTTTACATCTCCAGTGGAAAAAGGGAGATTCCGTGATCGTACGAAATGTAGCATGCGCGTAACGCCAGGATGACACAAACCATTGTGGACATCCATGAGAGTGGAGGATGACATAGTGGAGCAGAATGCCCGTGTGAGGGTGTCCGGGGCCACATTCTCCTTGCCAGGCCGATAGAGAATGGTATAACCAAAAGAGGCCAGTTCCATCCTCCAAAGTTGTATTTTATTATTCTTAATTTTGGTTCGTTTTCGATTATCGAGCATGAAGGCGACTGATCGTTGGTCCGTGATCAACGTAAAGTGCTGGCGAGCTAGAAAATGGTTCCACTTCCGTACTGCCTCTATGATGGCTGTGGCTTCTTTCTCAACCGGAGGATAATGTAGCTCGGCACCTTGTAAGGTCCTGGACATAAATGCTACAGGACGACCTTCCTGATTCAGAGTAGCCGAGATCGCCACCTCCGAGGCATCACATTCAACCACGAAAGGGAGATTCTCATCAATGGAGTGAAGAGCCGCTTTCTCCAACTGTTTTTTGAGAAGGTTAAAGGCTGCAACAGCCGCTGTTCCCAGTGGAAATGATCTAGCATGCAGCAAGGGTTGGATTTTGTCCGAAAAATGAGGAATCCATTTAGCGTAGTATGCAAACAGACCGAGAGCCCGACGTAAAGAAGCCGGATTCTTAGGTGACGGGAGCTCTTGGAGCGGGCGAAGTCTTTCTGGGTCTGGCTTAATGATACCATTGCCTACGCAGTAGCCAAGGATGTTGATGGTCGGTTGCGACTCAACAGATTTGGATTCATTCAGGGTCAAATTACGGCGATGGAGGGCATCCCGAAATTTTTGGAGGTTGGAGTCGTGTTCCTGTTGATCGTGACCTGCAATGGTAATGTTATCAAGATAGGGAAAAGTGTCCCTTAGGTTTTCCTGCTTAACCAGGCCATCCATTGCCCGTTGAAAGACAGCCACTCCATTAGTAACCCCGAATGGGAGGCGACGAAATTGGTACAGCCGTCCATTAGCCTCAAAGGCTGTGTACTGCTTATCTGAGACCTTCAAGGGTAACTGATGATAGGCACTTTTTAAATCGTAAGTTGAGAACACTTTGTATTCGGCCAGTTTATTAACCATATCATCAATGCGTGGCAATGGGTAGGCGTCCAAGTCGGTATATTGATTGATGGTTTGCGAATAATCGATGCATAGTCGCTGTTTGTGAGGTTTTAGAGGGTTCTTGACAATGACGACTTGAGCCCGCCAGGGCGACGAACATGGTTCAATGATATCCTCTGCTAGAAGTCGAGAGATTTCAGCCGCAATAAAAGATTGGTCTTCCTGATTAAAGCGCCGCGATTTCGTTATTATCGGTTGGCATTGAGGCGGAATACTGGCAAATAATGAGGGTTCATCAAGTGAAGCTGCTGATATTGCACAAAATGGTAATTTAGATGGTATATTAGAAATAGTAAGTCCGGGTTTGGATCCACCAAACTCAATGGTGAGTTTCTTATGCTGTTTTTGGAAGTCCAGCCCTAAGAGGAGATCACTACATAAGTCTTTGAGCACCGAAAGTCGGGTGGAGGGATACATACGACCATGAAGTGTCATATCAACAACACAAAAGCCGGAGATTCTGGTATTAAGTGATGACTGGGCCATCGCAATTGCCTGGTCCGATGGGAAGACATGTAGTTTCAATTTCGCAACAATCTGTTCCTTAATGAAACTATCAGTACTTCCTGAGTCAATTAAGGCATCTAAGGTATGCCCTTTAATTGAAATTTTTGTGGCTGCCTGAGACAGGTTCTGTGGGCAAGCAGCTGTAATTGGTGTCGTTGCACAGAGAGTGGCTACAACTCTCGGTGTGCTTCTTCGGGAGAGAGCTCGAGAGGAAGCTTGATAGGTCCTAGCTGGAGCATCTTGATAGGCCCTAATTGGGGCAGTTCGGTAGGCCTTAGCTGGATTGGCCCTCGTAGAAGCCCTTGATAGGCAAACTTTAGCAAAGTGTCCTTTTTTCCCGCAATAACTGCAGATTGCATTGCGAGCAGGGCAGGTTTTCCTAGGGTGAAAAGCATCTCCACAAAAGAAGCATTCCTTCCTAGATTGCCAAGAGGCTGCTAAAGTGGGGTCGTCCTCCTCTTCTTCATCAGAATTATCAGAATTAGATTCCCCCATGATAGGGTTCACCTGAGACTGCTTGAATTGTCTGGTTGCAGCTACAGCAGCAGATCAAGATCTGGGCAGCTGATAGAGGTCTGCATTTCTCTTTGCCAAATCCAGTGAACAAGCTAGGTCAAAAGCTTTTTGTAGCTCAAGTGTTTTACTTTCTAGTAGACGCTGGCGTATAAATGGAGAGGCAATCCCGCAGATGAAAGCATCACGAATCATTTCTTGGCGGTACAGCTCAGCTGAGGCTGCCTGAAAGTTACAATCTACGCTGAGCCTGCGAAGTTCTTGCAGGAATTCGTCAATTGATTCCCCTGGCCCTTGTCGGGCTGTGGCCAGTAGATGTCTAGCATAGACCTCATTTGGGGTCTTCGCATACAGTTTCTTAAGTGCCCGAATCACCTCTTCGTAATTATCCCAGTCATCAACATATTCGAACACTTTTGGGGTCACATAATTGACAAGTATCTTCAATTTAGCAGGAGCATCCGCTTTACATTCATCCAGAAAATTCTCAAAAGTACGATACCAATGCTTCCATACCCTGCCAGCTGCTGGTGTATTCGGGTCCAAGTCCAGACGAATAGGTCTAAGGATTTTCTCCATGATGGGTGGTTCCCTGGATCCTTAACTTCCGAGTTTGTCTGAAGGTCTAGTATTTGTCAGTGTAAATACTAAGTTACTTAAATTGATGTAAGAAAAAGGAGACTTACCATCAAGTAACTTTAAAGAAAGCTTTAAGTAACTTATAAACACACTATATACACAAGAGAGGTCTTTACCATGCCTCTGGTAGAAGCCTCTTACAATACTGAACAGACCAGTATTTATACCAGCCCAACAGGAAGTGACATATGACAGGAAGTGAGGTATGTACACAGTTCATAGTTCATAGTTCATAGTTCACAGGAAGTGATGACATAACTTCCCGGAAGTTATCATTTTTATCACACTCACTCTGTCGACCTCCGACGTAAGGGGTGTTCTACGCGGAGTGAACACACGTAAGGCTGCTGGACCGGATAGCATCCCTGGACGGGTACTCAAGGAATGTGCTGATCAGCTGGCTGATGTCTTCACCGCCATCTTCAATCTGTCATTGGCCCAGGCAGTAGTCCCTACATGCTTCAAGACCGCCACCATTATTCCTGTGCCAAAGCAAACGGCTGTGACGTGTCTGAACGACTATCGACCTGTCGCACTCACACCCATCATAATGAAGTGTTTCGAGAGACTGGTCCTGGCTCACATCAAAGCCAGTGTTCCCGCCTCTCTTGACCAACACCAGTTTGCCTATCGTGCAAACAGATCAATGGAGGATGCAATCACAACTGCTCTACATTCTGCATTGAAACACTTAGACGGTAAAGAGACCTACATCAGAATGCTGTTCATAGATTACAGCTCAGCATTCAACACTATCGTCCCCAACAAGCTGGCCACCAAACTCCACACTCTTGGCCTGAACACTTCCCTTTGCAACTGGACCCTGGACTTCCTAACTAACAGACCCCAGTCTGTCAAATTAGGTAACCACACCTCCCCCCCCCCCTGACCCTGAACACGGGGGTCCCACAAGTTTGTGTGCTGAGCCCCCTCCTCTACTCCCTCTTCACCCACGACTGTGTGGCTGTTCATGGTTCCAACACCATCAAGTTTGCGGATGATACCACGGTGGTAGGCCAGATCACCAACAACGATGAGTCAGCCTACAGGGAGGAGGTCCAGCATCTCGTGAAGTGATGCGCCGATAACAACCTGGCCCTTAACATCAAGAAAACCAAGGAAATCATTGTGGACTTCAGGAAGTCTAAAGGCGGAAGACACACCCCCATCCACATCCATGGGGCTGTGGTGGAAAGGGTGGACAGCTTTAAGTTCCTCGGAGTCCACATCACGGAAGACCTCTCCTGGTCCCTCAATACCTCCTCTTTCGTGAAGAAGGCCCAGCAGCACCTATATTTCCTAAGGAGGCTGAAGGGATGTAACCTGTCACCCCTGATCCTCTCTAACTTTTACTGCTGCACAATAGAGAGCATCCTGACGAACTGTATCACAGTGTGGTAAGGCAGCTGTAGCTCCTATGACCGGAAAGCCCTGCAGCAGGTAGTCAAAACTGCCCAACGCATTACCAGCACCCGGCTACCGACCATTGAGAACATCTACCAGAAACGCTGTTTACGGAGGTCACTGACCATCATCAAAGACCCTACCCACCCCAGCCACAGTTTGTTCGCCCCCCTGCCATCTGGGAGACGCTACAGATGCATTCGCACCCGAACGACTAGATTTAGGAACAGCTTCTTTCCCAGGGCTGTCATCCTACTGAACTCCACAAATAAACTCTAAAGCCTGCACATCTGCCAATGCACTTTATTATGTTTATGTATTACAAGCCAAATGAATGTTGAATGTTAAATGTCTTAATCAAAATGTACACTCTCGGGAGCCGCAAGCTTACATTTCGTTGTACTGCACTTGTGCACTAACAATGACAATAAAGTTGATTATTATCAGATTGGCATGCTGAAGCAACGGTTCCGCTGTCTGGATCGTTCCGGGGGAGCCCTACAGTACTCGCCTAAGCGAGTCTCCCATTTTGTTGTCGTGTGCTGCATGCTGCACAACCTGGCTATCCGCAGGACTCAGCCACTGCCAGCAGACATTGGAGGACCACTGGAGGAGGAGGAGGAGGAGGAGAAGGACCAGCACAGGAGGGAGGCAGAAAGTGCAAGGGCCGCCCATCGGCGGCTTATTGCAAGTCGGTTCTAGGCCCCCTCTCAGGGAATGGCTTGTGCCAATGGCAGAAGATGAATGTAGCCGCTCCACAAGCCCTCAGCCGGGCAGGGCAACCAGGACTTCCAAAAGAAAGCATGCACAGTGCGATTAAAGAATTTTTTTTACTGTTATACCTCTGTGCCCTTCCCACATGACAAACTAATGGAGAGAACCCCCCCCCAAAAACATAAATACACCAGTCTCGGCCTTTACAAGTAAAACAAATATACCAGTCTCGGCCTTTAAAAATGAAACAAATACACCAGTCTCGGCCTTTATATATGAAACAAATACACCAGTCTCGGCCTTTATAAGTAAAACAAATATACCAGTCTCGGCCTTTAAAAATGAAACAAATACACCAGTCTCGGCCTTTATATATAAAACAAAACATTTGGCCACACCTTCTACTTTTTCCCCTGCGAGGGTGATCCGTTTCACTTCTGTGACTGGCCCCTACCCGCCCTGCAGCTCCTCCTCAATGGGACCCCAGTGGCTGCAGCAAGGCTGGGGGAAGGCTGCTGAGGGTCAGATGGTGAGACGGCAGATGCCCTTGGGGGTCGGCCTGGACCAGCTCTGGGCCTGGAGGGGGCGGCTGCTGACTGCTCCAACTCTGCTTGGGCGGCAGCAGTCTGTCCAACAGCTGGTGGCAGCTGCAATGGAGGAGTGACAGTGTTGGCTGCAGGAATGCTGCCAACCTGACAGATCACAGGCACTCCCTGGTCGGCTGATACATTGGCACGCGCACGGGCCAGCACTGCAGCATGCGCAGCAATCTGCTGAGGCACAGACTGCTGGGCTGCTGCGGCACGGCAAGTGCCCCGGCGATGCCTGGCCGATCCAGCGAGTGTGGCAGCAGTTAGTGCCCGTGTGGCCCTGGTCTGTGTCTGCATGACAGCAGCCAGTGAATGCACGGCACGACTGAGCACTTGGCTAGAAGCCGCCTGTGAAGCAGCGAAGTCCTGCTGACTCCTAGCCTGTGCTGCCGCGACGTCCTGCAGACTCCTGGCCTGTGCTGCACTGAATTGTTGCAGACTCCTGGCCTGTGCTGCACTGAATTGTTGCAGACTCCTGGCCTGTGCTGCCGCGACGTCCTGCAGACTCCTGGCCTGTGCTGCCCCGAATTCCTGCACACTCGTTGCCAGTGACTCTATGGAGTCAGGCATCCTTGCCACTGCAGCCATGAGCTCAGTGTGCCTGCGCTCAGCCTGGGCGCCCATTTCCGCTAGGAGCCGCACCTCCTCTGCGCTCACCGTAGCAGGACTGGAGGCCGCACTTACCCTCCGGGGAGAAGGCCACCGAGCTTCCCCACCCCTCCCGCGTTGCTGCAGCCCGCTGGTCCCCGGAGCTTCACTATCCTCTGACCCTTCCCCCCTGCTCCCCTCCAGGGCCATGGGCTGCCTCGGCTGAGGGCGTCCCTGATGGGCTGGCTTCCTCTTCCTCCTCCTCTATGTCTGACTCGGACACAGTGCCAGCTTGAGGGGCCGCCTCCTCACCTAGCGAGTCACCATCTGAAAGCAGGGAGGCACAAGAGTTGCTTTAGAGTGAGGACAGGGCGGCAGCGAGGGAGGCATGAGTGCTGCTGTGCACTGCATTGGTTCGATAGTGGCAAAGGATGCTGGTGTGAGGCGCAAGTGGAAAGGGAGAGGTCAAAAAGGTGATGACCTTACCATTGGTGCCCAGAACAGGGTCAGCATCTCCAGTGGCGACGGGGCCACTCATCCGGCCTGCCATGATCCGCTCCACTCACTGCTCGAGGTCGCTCAGCTGTTTCAGGTCAGGACGGCCTCCCCCGGTCTGTCGCTGCTGTCTTCTGTTATGCGCCAGCTTGGCCTGCAAGAGAAAGGACCGCCTCTAAGTACAGTATCAAGCCCTGATCTTGCCCGCACTGCCTCTCATGTTCAATTAGCCCTGACAGTGTCAAACCCTGATCTTGCCCGCACTGCCTCCCATGGTCGAATAGCCCTGACAGTGACTAAAGTCCTGAATGCGCAAGTGCTTTTCATGACAGTCCCATAGCTGCTGGATGAGGGCTGGCCATTAGGGCTTTCAGACCCGTTTGACCATAAAGTGAGGTGCACATGCAGGGATGAGGAGGATACTGGAAAGGGTACTCACCCTGACAACCCGAGTGAGGTCATTGAATTTTTTCTGGCACTGGGTTGGTGTCCTGCCAACCACGCTGTTGGACGTGACCCTGTTTGCCACATCCCTCCATGCTTTCCGATATTCGGGCGGGCAGCGGCCTCCTGCCACCCTCAGGGAAGAGAATATGGCGCCTGCGGTCCACTGCGCCAACCAGCAGCCTCAGGTCACCCTCGCCGAAGCGCTGCGCTCTCTCCCTGGCCTTCTCCATTCTCCTGGGCGTGCAGCTGTTCCAGAAGCAGTGTTCAGGCCTTGCCTTAGGGCTTCAGTGTGCAGGGCGTGGCAGCCAAGCAATTCCACCCTCCCCCTTTAAGTGCTGACTGGCGCCTGACTGTCTGCCCTCAATGAGCAACTCGCCGCACCTGCGCTGCGCCCGCCTTCGGTGTTTGCGCCCCGGATCGCCGGCTTAGTGCCTAATGATAGTCGTGCATCGCCTGCTTTAGCGCAGCAGCAACCTCTTGGGGTGATGCAACTGAATATCGGCGAAGGTGGCGCTAAGTTGCGCCGGGCGCAAAAGTTAGCGAACGCCATGCCGTAGCGCCCCAAACGTGGCCATACTGAATTTCTAGGCCTAAGTTTTTGTTAGTTTCCCTGATTTGGGTGATTTCACTAATTGCCAGCCGTGCAGTTGGTGGGGGGGGGGGGAAAGGGGGCACAGTGCAGCCTGTGTCGGAGCAGTGAATGACAGGTACAGCAAGCAATAAGGAAGGCATGTTGGTCTTTATTGCAAGGGGGTTGGAGTATAAGGGCTGGATTTTGTCAATGGGGATGTGATGGAGGCGGGACTCCCACTTTTTGGGTTGTAGTCCCGCCTCCATCGACTTGTGGCCAACCCACGAGATTTTCCCTTGATTGACCTTGTTGCGCCCGCCCAGCGGGCTCAGCAGGCCAATTGAGGGACACCCGGTTACAGGTGACATCAGGGATTGATATTTCATCTGTCAAGAGCTTTTGACAGATGAAATATCAGCGTTTGACAGCTCTGTGAAGCTGTCAAACACTGACAATCTGACTTCTAACTTGAGTCCTTCTCCACAGACTCAGTTAGAAATCTCTCCAGAACAGAAAGCAGAAGGCTGCAGCTTTTGACAGCTCGCGGCCATTCTGCTTTCTGTGCCGGTGAGATGAGGGACTCCCGAGACCTGAAGGAAGGAAGCCTGCATTAGTAAGTAAAGGTAAGTAAAACTTATTTAAACACTTTACACACACCAAACACACTTACCTCTGCACTCATGCACCCATCACTCACCTGAACACTGGACATCTCGAACCCTCCAAGCCCTTCAGCCCGACGGTCCGCCTCGCTAACTTGGCGTGGTTTGGAGCCGTCGGGCAGCCCACACTTCAGGGCTAAAGATAGGGATTAGGCCAAAAACTGCCTGTTAACTACCTGTTAACAGGCAGTTAATTGGCACTAATCCCCTTCCCACCTCGGGGAGGTGGCTCCCAGCACAGGTCGGGTACCCGCCTCCTGGGAAATGGGCATGGAGGCGGGTTGGGGGCGGGAAGGGTTCGTGCCCCCCCGATTCTGCAATTTCCCCCCCACTCCCACCTCCAAACCCGCCTCCACGGGGCTTGGAAATTCGAGCCCTAAGAGTAAGGAAGTCTTGCTACAATTGTACAGGGCCTTGGTGAGACCACACCTGGAGTACTGTGTACAGTTTTGGTGTCCTTATCTAAGGAAGGACATACTTGCCTTTGAGGCGGTGCAACGAAGGTTCACTAGATTGATTCCCGGGATGAGAGGGCTGTCCTATGTTGGGAGATTGTGTAGAATGGGCCTAAACTCTCTGGAGTTTAGAAGAATGAGAGGTGATCTCATTGAAACATACAAGATTCTGAAGGGGATTGACAGGGTAGATGCTGAGAGGTTGTTTCCCCTGGCTGGAGTGTCTAGAACTAGGAGGCATAGTCTCAGGATAAGGGGTCGGCCGTTTAAGACCGAGATGAGGAGGAATTTCTTCAGAGGGTAGTGAATCTTTGGAATTCTCTGCCCCAGAGGGCTGTGGATGCTGAGTCTTTGAGTATATTCAAGGCTGAGAGAGATAGACTTTTGGAATCAAGGGATATGGGGTTAGTGCAGGAAAGTGGAGTTGAGGTCGAAGATCAGCCATGATCTTACTGAATGGCAGAGCAGGCTCAAGGGGCCGAATGGCCTACTCCTGCTCCTATTTTTTATGTTCTTATGACAGACTGCAGCTTCAGGATTTCCACACGCGCCTGCGCCAAATCCCGAATTTGTGGTCAGTTTCAAAGGCAGAATGACGGCGAACGCTGCCAGCTCGCTGTCATCCCAACCGCAATTTTCGGGCCACTGCAATAGTCCAGTTTCAAATTTTCAGATCATACTTTTTAAATCCACAAAAATAAATTCCTCCTTTTCAGTTCAACAACATCTGAAAGCAGCTTTCAAAATGTACAAATTCTGAATAAATAATTCCCAACGTATTAAAAAATTGGATGCTCGACCCGATTATCCCTTGTGATGGATTGATTCATTGTTAATAGGTACCAGCCAAAAAATCTGTCAACAGTTAAAGTCAACAATGGGTGGGCAGACTGCCTGAGCAATACATGTGCCATTGCATCTGCCATTAGTATGACGGGAATTCTGTTCTGCCAAAAGTGAGGACATCCAGCCTACATTCATAGTATAAGACATCCAAAGAGCAGGTATCAGCTGTCTGGGGGAGGTATGATCAGTGGCCTTATCACCACTGCTGGCAGCACCATCCACACTTTAGGATACACTAAGTACTAAAGCTACCCACTCCTTTTCCCATTCTTCCAAGTTCCAGAAGAAACTCTTACCAGAGATACTCAGAATAAAGAGAAAATTGGACAACTGGCAAATTTAAGAAGAAAAATATTGACTGTAGGTCTGAAGTCAAATCACATCTGGGGTAACATTGTTCCCAGAATACCCAGCTTATTGGGTTGGTCATTTTCTTTAAATTCCCATTTTCTCTCGCATCTCCACTTGCTGATTCACTATTCTTGGTCAGTAGGATGAGGGACAATGTGGCCTATTACTATCTCCACAGATACAATCTGTGCGGCACCTTAGTAGATCTGACAAGAACTACACATTAAGTACAGCAAAATGGAAAATGAAAGGGAATGGAAACTTCCTCTCTCCACCTATCTATTTTGACCAGGCCAATACAGAGGAAACACACTATCTTGTGAGACCTGGGATTCAAACTCAGATCTCCTAGATGGGAGTCTATCACTGGAGCTACCACATCACCCCGAAGGCCTGTTTTCATAGGAAGGATAAAGAGTAATCAACATTCAAGAAGGCTTACTTTGTAGAAGACACTAGAGCTGCAGGTTAAAAGGTAGTTAGTGAATTGTGTTTACAAACCTATTGAAAACCTGCAATAATAGCACATGAAAACAATTACAACATTGAGTAAAAATGATTACTTTGCTGAGTGTGTCCAATAAATATAAGGCTCCATCTGTTCTCTATCTTGATCACATTAGTTTTCATAAAATAATATAATGTTCCAGACAAATGAGTCACTAAGAACACAGTACTGTAGCTATTTCTATACAGAATAATTTATTCTATACACATCATTTTAAAATCCCTATGCCAATTATTTTCTTGCTTACATGAAAATAGTAAACATTCACGAATGATGATATAATCACTTAAAAGTGCACAAGCTACAGTTGATGTTACTTATACACCATTCAGTTATAAACATGCAAAACTTAAAGGACTTTTATTTATTTAGAAAATGTTATTTTTCCGTCCCAATTTCTCTCCTTTTGAAGGTGCTGATTCATGCTAGGATAAGGTTGCATTATTGATGTCCAAGGGACCTCTCTTCATAGGTGAACCTAGACAGGAAGTATTGACTATTTAGCCACAGACCCAACCCTGTCCTTAGCCAATGCACTTTCTAGCATGGGTCACTAGATAGCCCTCAGCAGTGGGAGCACTGGCTGACTTCTCGTCTCAAGGGATTGGACTAACTGTTGCTCTGGCTGAGATTAACTAGCAGCACAGACTGGGAATCAAACCTGGGACTTTCTGGTGCATACAGTTTAGTAATACACTTGGTAGTGCATTTATGCCCTGACAATGCCACCCCCCCCCGACCCCCAGCCCCAGCCCCTCCCTGGCTATTGGGGAAGATTAAGTAAGGGACTTTTAAAGGCTCTTTCTTATCAACATTTTAAAAACATAAAGAGAAGGATTACCAACTTTGTAGGGTCTTCTTAATTCATCAAATTGAAACCATTCTCCACACACTGCTGCAATGAGTCCATTCCTCGGTGCTGTTATCCAGGTAAAAGTCACAAGCAACAACATCCCATCAAGACATTTTGACGCTGTGATGTACAACGTCAGGAACGTTGCCCATGTGTCCTCTCCTGCTGTCGTGCAATATATAAGGTAAGCTATGTCCCTGAAGCTTCAGTTTGTTTTGACTGGAAAATCCCTGGAAGAGCACATACTTTAATGAACCTACTCCCTACGAGGGCTGATGGAAGAGCAGGGTGGGACTACAATGGTTGGAGGATGCCTGTCCTTTGAAGAATGAATGAGTCTGCAATACAGGTAATCTTTCTTCTTCATTCTTGGCATCCTCCTCCCACATGCCGCTGGAAACTGGCCAAGTAGTAACCTAGGAAGAGGAAGAGTAAGGCAGTGCCCCTGTGACTATACAAGTACTACAGTTGCCAAATGTGAATGGTCCAGTGTTTCTAAGTCCAAACAGTAATGCTTCGTTAAGACGTGAGGATTCTTCAGGTTGCTGCCTTCCAAATACTGTTGATGGACACTTGTTTTAAAACGCCCCTGTAGAATGACTTAACTGAGCCAGAGGGTTTCCTGCTAGTGAGATAGCAGTGGAGGATACATCCCATGAGCCACATTGCTAATCTCCATTGGAAATGCTTTTTCTAGGACATTGGGTTCCCATTCTACAAAGAACTGACAAAATTCCTCAAAAAATTTTAGTTTTGTGATTAGAAAAGGCAGATGCTCTGCTTGCTTTCATATTGTAGAATAAACAATCCAGTTCTAACCAATATAGCAATAGATACAATGAGGGGACATCAATATCCTGAATAAACTGATAACTTTCAAGAAGAGCTTGACGTATACTTAGCTTGATCCGAGTGGCACAAAGCAGGACTGATCAATGAAACATTTCTGGAACTCACTCAGCCTTTGTGCAATGACGAGTAGAGCAAGCAAAATAGAGACAAGGCAAAGCAGATGTTAATTCAAGTGCTAACCTGTGGTCCAAGCACCAATAGTATTGCATATTGATAGCTGTGCTGAGTAGATCCCAACTTGCTTGTTGTGGTGTACCAGACTACCATGCATCAACAATTTGCCCTGAATCGGGGACGGGATGTTCATGTTCAAGTCCATTAATATCCTATGTGGATTTTGCTGCAGTCCATTAATTCTGTATGCACACTTCCTAGATGTGAGTCCCCCCCCAACACCCCTCTGGAGGAACAACAAAATATCTATAAGCAACATTAGTGAAGAAAGGCAATGGCTGGAGAACCGTTTGAAGTTGAACCATCAACTCAGATCCAGTGCACAGTGTTGGTCTATCTCCATTAGTTGGGACAACAGAACCATTCACAAAATAGGCTCAACTGCAAGGATTTTCAGAAGAGCCTCGTATTGGGGAGTACTCATATGATCACCGTCAGAATGATAACATGGAAGAGGTGTTCTACTGTGATCCGATCTCCTTTCCATTGGGTGGAGACCACTCCCTACAACTGCAACCCAAGCCTGTTGGCAAGAAACTCTGGCATGGATCATGTCCTCCAGTTGAGACTTCCCATTATTGATGAGGAAACAAAGCTCCTGGAACATGCCGAAGACTGCGTCTTGAAAGGAAACCAGTCAGCTGCATAGAAATAGACGCGCAAGTGCAAATGTGTAGATGGATTGCAACAACACATGGGTATTTCATGGAAACCTTAGAGACTGAGGATGACAAAAGGGTAGCACCTTGTACTGATTGCTGTGATCCTGAAGACTGAATTTTAGGAACGTTTGATGAAAAAGCTAGATGGCCAGGTGAAAGTGGATATTGTGAAAGTGGATATTGATAAGGTTGGTGGGCAGCCAATCCTGGACACACTGACTGCATGTTCTGAGGCAACTGAGGAACTTGTTCAAAGGTCTGACGTGCAAGAATAATGCAACTTATGGGAACCACAGTAGAGCATGTTGGTACAGAGCTAGTTGTTGATAGTACACTCCAGACTGTCCAGGGCTAACAAAATTGAGTGTAACCATGGCCACACTCGGGTATTTGGTTGGTATTGGGTCAGTTAGCACAGAATCAGCTGCTACCAATGCCTTGCCATGTTTCAACTTGCACTGGCTGCATTCTTGAAAGATCCAGTGGAATTGTCGCAGATAGTCCCATGGAGTCCTGATGAAGAAATCCAGATATATTTGACAAACAGCCATGTCATGTTTGCTGAACAGACAATGAAGGCAGCAGCCATGGCCCTCCTCCATTATAAGTGTCCTGCTACACTTCGTATTGGGCTCGACATGTTTGGAAACTGTTGAACGTTCATGTGACTGATGAATACAAAAACCTGACAATGACTGAAAATGGTGTGAGGCCAGAACTTTTTCACGTTGAGAAAAACAAACTGAAGCCTCAGGAGTGTGATTCACCTTATATAAAGTACCGGAACTGGGAAGGTTATGTGGGTGAGGTTCCCAATGTCGTGACATCACAATGTCAAGTCATCTTAAAGACAAGTCATCTTAAAGAGATACCATCCCTGTGATCTTTCCCCAGTTGAATGGTTTTGAGGCATAACTTCACTCCATTAATGTGTTGAGGATGGCAAGAATGAAGAAGAAGAAATGTTTATTTAATTATCTTTGGAGATTATCTCTAGAAAAAGGTTTAATACTAAGGTTTGGATACCCTTAGATTGTGAAATCCTGCAGATCTTTTACCTTGTCTACCATCTGGAAATAAAGGTTAAGGAAATGGGGACAATGTGGCATTAAGTCTATCATGTCTACTCCTGTATCATGTGCAGTAAAGGAAATGGGCCAAAGGAGCTGCTGTCACTCCATTCACTAAAAGAAAAAAACACAAGTTAAAATGGTGCCAATACCTGATGTTTCATAGGGTCCCATCTCTTACTTAGACAGGATTTAGTATCTGAAAATTGTTTAGTTTTACTAAGATTCGAAACAGTTTAAATTTTATATTTAAATTAACAAACAGAATAACTAAGTTGCTAAGAACCTGAGTTAATACCAAGCACAACCTATGATAGCACATTTAAAAGAACTGATCTAAATCAATGTGAGCTTTTTATTGGGATTTGGTTTAATAGTTGTTTATAAGACTGTCAAATGTCCCTCGGAAAGAGGATTATCCAGTTAACACAATGAAGTGCTTAATCACTGAAACAGTTTTAATAGACATTTAACAAAACCATTTGGTATCATGGAAAAGCAGGAGATGGATTCAGCGTAGTCACTTACCCGAAATCCTTTAGGTCCATGTTTCCCCACTGGTCCCGGTAAACCCTGTAAAAGAAACAACAGGTTCAAAAAAGGAAATTTTAGAAACTACGGCCTCGATTTTAACTCGCGGTGGGATCGGTGCATGGGTGGCGGTCGCAAGGCAAGTGACAAGCTCACATGCTGAGGCCCTGAGAGAATCTAGCTCCCAGGCCTCAATTACACATGCAAAAACCCGTCAGGAATTACTGTTTGCTCCGTGGGCGGAAGCAGATCCGGTGACCCGCAGGAACGGTCCCGAAACAAGCTAAGTCCATTGGAGGGCTCGGGGAAGGGAATCCCTGTCGTTGGGCGGGGGATTTCGGGCAGGCACTCTTGCTCCTCTTGGGCCACAATGAAACTGATTTTATTCTTATTTTAAACTCACCTTGCTGGGCCACTTCTGGCCCTTGCTGCTGTTCCCGTCAGATTTGGCCTGGTGGAGAAGCCAATACTGATCCCCCCGCTCAGGCCTTAGGTTAAAATGGCAGATCGCGTCCCGATGACATCATCGGAGCCCGATCTGCATATTTAAAGAGGACCCCGCCAGCTTGGGGCAAGTGTCCTTGCCATCTGCAATTTAAAATTGGTGGCCAGATTGGAATGGGAAAGGAGTGGGTAAGTTCCCCCGATCCAGTTTAACTGCCCCCCACCTGGTTTCTACCGGGTTTGGGGGGGGGGGGGTGGAAACGGGGTTAAAATCAAGGCCTATTTCTCACTATTTGTTTTTAAACAGATGTTTTATGCTGTTTCGTAAATACGTTTATCTTTAAAAAATATTGAAGGATTTTAACACACTGCCCTGCCCACCTAACTTTATTTACATCATGTTGATATGATGTAACACAAACAATAATCTTTGCGATGCTGACATCAGGAAGTTAAACTACAGCTCAAAACTAACAAAGGGTACAAGAATTTTCAGATAAATACACCCCCTAGTAAAACTTGACTTTTGTCAGTGAACCAGTTGGAACATTCTGTACATTGTTCAGCACCTTAAAAAGTATATTGATGCGTCCAGGTTAATTCAGGGAAGAGCAACATGAAAAAATCTGGGATTTAGGGCTCTTAAGTTAAAACAGAATCTCAGAGAAATTAAGTTACTTTTCTTGGAGAAAAGAAGATTGAGAGGACCCATACTCCAGTCTTTTAAATGGGGAGCGGCATTAATAACAGAGGTAAGCGAGCTATTTGATTTATGTTATGAGCAAAGAAGTAGATGAAGCAGGGCTAAAGTTAACTAGACTCAAGAGACTCGAGATGAAAAATAATTGATTTTCTTCCTCCATGAGTGAATTAGGTGGAACAGGCTCTAAGCAAATATAGTTAACGTTGAGCTGATTAACATAGAAACATAGAAGATAGGAGCATGAGTAGGCCATTCGGCCCTTCGAGCCTGCTCCGCCATTCAATGAGATCATGGCTGATCATCCAAATTCAGTACCCTGTCCCTGCCTTCTCCCCATATCCCTTGATCTCTTTAACCTTAAGAAATATATCTAACTCCTTCTTGAATATATTTAATGAATTGGCCTCAACAGCCTTCTGTGGTAGAGAATTCTACAGGTTCACCACTCTCTGGGTGAAGAAATTCCTCCTCATCTCTGTCCTAAATGGCTTACCCCTTATCCTTAGACTGTGACCCCTGGTTCTGGACTCCCCAGCCATCGGGAACATCCTTCCTGCATCTAGTCTGTCTAGTCCTGTTAGAATTTTATAAGTTTCAATGAGATCCCCTCTCATTCTTCTAAACTCCAGCGAGTATAAGCCCAATTGACCCAATCTCTCCTCATACATCATTCCTGCCATCCCAGGCATCAGTCTGGTGAATCTTCGCTGCACTCCCTCCATGGCAAGAACATCCTTCCTCAGATAAGGCGACCAAAACTGCACACAATACTCAAGGTGTGGTCTCACCAAGGCCCTGTACAACTGCAGCAAGACATCCTTGTACCTGTACTGGAACCCTTTCGCTACAAAGGCCAACATACCATTTGCCTTCTTAACCACCTGCTGCACTTGCATACTTACCTTCAGCGACTGGTGCACAAGGACACCCAGGTCTCGTTGCACTTCCCCTTCTCCCAATCTATTGCCGTTCAGATAATAATCTGCCTTCCTGTTTTTGCCACCAAAGTGGATAACCTCGCATTTATCCACATTATACTGCATCTGCCATGCATCTGCCCAATCACCCAACCTGTCCAAATCATACTGGGGTTTCTCGGCATCCTCCTCACAGCACACACGCCCACCCAGCTTTGTGTCATCTGCAAACTTGGAGATATTACATCTAGTTCTCTCGTCTAGATCATTAATATATATTGTGAATAGCTGGGGTCCTAGGACCGATCCCTGCGGTACCCCACTAGTCACTGCCTGCCACTCGGAAAAAGACCCGTTTATTCCAACTCTTTGCTTCCTGTCTGCCAACCAGTTCTCTATCCAAGTCAGTACCTTGCCCCCAATCCCATGTGCCTTAACTTTACATGCTAATCTCTTAAGAGGGACCTTACTGAAAGTCTTCTGAAAGTCCAAATACACCACATCCACTTGTTCTCCCTTATCTATTTTACCAGTTACATCTCAAAAAATTCCAGTAGATTAGTCAAGCACGATTTACCTTTTGTAAATCCATGTTGACTTTGTCCGATCCTGTCACTGTTTTCCAAGTGCTTTGCTATTACATTTTTTATAATGGACTCTAGCATTTTCCCCACTACCGATGTCAGGCTTACCGGTCTGTAATTCCCCGTTTTCTCTCTACAGGTTATTAATCCTTTATCTGAAACCCTTGGGGCCAGATGTGTTTCGGAATTCGGAATTTTTCGGATTTCAGAACGGTAGGGGTATCTGCAGCTCTTTTTGACATTTTCACAGTGAAATTAAACTCAAAATCACAAAATAACAAAAAATATCAGAGAGCAGCAGACGCACGTGTGACTGGTAGCAGCGTTGAGACACAACTGATGCCTCACACCTGCGTGGGTCAAGCATCGGCCGCTTCGGGTCATGTTTGGCGTCACTCGGGTCATGTTGTGCGCATGAGTGACGCTCCACGAAAAAACTTTCGGTTTTCAGAGCTTTTCGAATTTCGGAATTGCGGATAAGGGATTGTGGACCTGTACCACCTTTTTTGAATATTGGGGTAACATTAGCTACCCTCCAATCCATGGGAACTGTTCCAGATTAACTCCTTGAAAATGATCCTGGCTAAGAATGGGATTGTAGTTTATAGGAACAGATATAGATTGGAATGATCAAATACTCCTTAAGACATGATGGTCCTCTGCAGTTGTGGGTGGGAAGAGAGAGGACAATATTACCAGAGGTGGGCAGCAGGTCAGAGTCGAACATTGGACTTGTGAGCACGAAGGAATATACAGGAAACTCTTTTTTATCCAGCACCGACGGGACCGGCGTGGTGCCGGTTGATCAAAAAGTCTGGATTACAGAGAAGTATACTTACCAAGGTACGAGACTGATATACCTATCAATTCGTCCAATAAAAAGCGACGAGTTAGGAACGTAACTAAAGGTTTTTATTGACTAAATAACAGAGCCCACCCTCGTGGGTGATCGGGTCCAACAAGGAGGAATACCAGCCAGTCGACTACCTTTATACCTGGGCAGGTAGGTGGAGCCATGGGCGGAGTCGGAGGTGGTCAGCCCAGGTATAACAGCGCGACAAGAGGCGACCTCGTATCGTGATACAACAGTGATAACGGTGATAACAATACAACAGTGATAACTATAGTGTAACGATAAAAGTGGTTTACCACATTCACCCCTTGTTTAGATTTGAGTCCGGCGGGGTGAAGTGTACTACCAGTTCTGGTATGTCAGTCTGTCCGGAGGCCTCGTAAGCCTCTCCGATCGTCGCAGCGGCGGTGCTGCATTATCCGGTGTTAGTGCTGGTGTCTGCGTGGTCGGCGAAGGCTCGTGGGGTTCCGGCATGCCGTCTACCTGGGCTGGAATTGGGGGGGTGGTGGGGGGGGGGTAAAGGTGGTGTCTCCGGAGTGCCCGAGGGTGCGAGGTCTCGTAAGGAGACAGTGTCCTCCCGCCCGTCTGGGTAAGCCACGTAGGCGTACTGGGGGTTGGCGTGCAGGAGGTTCACCCTCTCGACCAGGGGGTCTGTTTTATGGGCCCTCACGTGCTTTCGCAGCAAGACGGGCCCCGGAGAGGTCAGCCAGGTTGGTAGAGTGGTTCCCGTAGTCGACTTCCTGGGGAAAACAAACATTCGTTCATGGGGGGTGGCGTTAACGGCAGTGCAAAGTAGTGACCGGATGGAGTGCAGCGCTGTCGGGAGGACTTCCTGCCAGCGGGAGGTTGGGAGGCCCTTAGACTTTAAGGCTAAGAGGACGGCCTTCCATACCGTCGCGTTCTCTCTTTCCACCTGGCCGTTCCCTCGGGGGTTGTAGCTGGTGGTCCTACTTGCTGCAATACCTCTCGCTAGTAGGAACTGACGGAGTTCCTCGCTCATGAAAGAGGAGCCCCGGTCACTATGTATATAGTTTGGGAACCCGAACAAGGCGAAGAGGTCGTTCAGGCATTTAATGACCGTGGTACTGGTCATGTCTGGGCAGGGGAAGGCGAAGGGGAAACGGGAGTACTCATCAACAATGTTGAGGAAGTACACGTTACGGTCAGAGGACGGGAGGGGCCCCTTAAAGTCGATGCTCAGGCGCTCGAAGGGGCGGGTGGCCTTGATCAGGCTTGCTCTGTCCGGCCTAAAGAAGTGCGGTTTGCACTCGGCACAGGTCTGGCAGTTCCTGGTTATGGTCCTGACCTCCTCGATGGAGTAGGGCAGGTTGCGGGCCTTAATGAAGTGGTAAAGTCTGGTGACCCCGGGGTGGCAGAGGTCGTTGTGGAGGGTCTGAAGTCTATCACTTTGCGCGCTGGCGCATGTAATTCGTGACAGAGCATCGGGGGGTTCGTTCAGCTTACCTGGCCGGTACAAGATATCATAATCGTAGGTGGAGAGCTCGATTCTCCACCTCAAGATCTTGTCATTCTTGATTTTGCCCCTCAGCTTGTTATTAAACATAAAAGCGACCGAACGTTGGTCGGTAAGGAGGGTAAATCGTTTGCCTGCCAGGTAGTGCCTCCAGCGTCGTACCGCCTCCACAATCGCCTGGGCCTCCTTCTCGACCGACGAGTGTCGGATCTCAGGGCCCTGTAGGGTCCTTGAGAAGAAGGCCACCGGTCTCCCCTCCTGGTTAAGGGTGGCGGCTAGGGCAAAGTCGGATGCATCGCTCTCGACTTGGAAGGGGATGGACTCATCCACTGCGTGCGTAGTGGCCTTGGCAATGTCTCCCTTAATGAGGGAGAAGGCTGCGCACGCTTCCTCCGTAAGGGGGAAGGATGTGGACTTCATGAGGGGTCTGGTTTTGTCCGCATAATTGGGCACCCATTGGGCATAGTAGGCGAAGAGCCCCAGGGTTCTCTTAAGTGCCTTAGGGCAGTGGGGGAGGGGTAGCTCCATGAGGGGGCGCATTCTTTCGGGGTCGGGGCCGATGAGTCCGTTCTCTACTACACAGCCAAGGATGGCAAGGCGCGAGGTGTTAAACACACATTTCTCCTTATTGTAGGTGAGGTTCAGCCGTTGGGCTGTACGGAGGAATTTCTCCAGATTCACGTCGTGGTCCTGCCGGTCGCGGCCGCAGATGGTGACGTTATCTAGGTAGGGGAATGTGGCCTGCAGTCCGTTCTGGTCAACCATCCGGTCCATCTCCCTTTGGAAGACCGAGACCCCGTTGGTGACACCGAAGGGGACCCTAAGGAAGTGGTATAGGCGCCCATTCGCCTCGAAGGCGGTGTACTGGCGGTCCTCAGGGTGGATAGGGAGTTGGTGGTAGGCCGACTTAAGGTCGATGGTCGAGAATACGCGGTATTGTGCAATCTGATTGACCATGTCAGATATGCGGGGAAGGGGGTATGCGTCCAGCTGGGTGTATCTGTTTATGGTCTGGCTGTAGTCGATGACCAGGCGATTTTTATCGCCGGTCTTAACGACCACGACCTGGGCACGCCAGGGGCTGTTGCTCCCCTCGATGATGCCCTCCTTCAGGAGACGCTGCACCTCAGAGCTAATGAAAGCTCTGTCCCCAGCGCTGTACCGCCTGCTCTTGGTAGCGACGGGTTTGCAGTCGGGGGTGAGGTTAGCGAACAGGGAAGGTGGCGGCACCTTGAGGGTGGATAGGCTGCAGGTGTTACGCGGTGGGCGGTTTAACCTTCGCTGGTTGTCGACTGTGAGTGGGGGGAGGGGTCCACCGTATGCTAGGGTTACACTTTGGAGGTGGGATTGGAAGTCCAGCCCTAGTAGGACGGCAGCGCAGAGCTGGGGGAGGATGAGGAGTTTAAAGTTTTTATACTCTGTACCCTTAACCGACAAGGTCACAGCACAGTAGCCGCTAATGTCCGTGGCGTGGGACCTCGATGCCATCGAGATTCGGTTGCGCGTTGGCAGGACAGGGAGGGAGTAGTGGCTCACCGTGTCTGGGTGGATGAAGCTCTCCGTGCTTCCGCTGTCGAACAGGCAGGTCGTGGCGTGGCCGTTTACTTTGATGTCCATCATCGACTTGGACAGGTGGTGTGGGCGGGCTTGATCCAGAGTGACGGAGGCTAGCGTGTAGGTAAGCGAGTCGTTGTCGTCTGCGGGCGAGGCGGTCGTCGGGTCCGGGGGCCCGGTGGCAGTCGGGCGTGGTGGGTAAAATGGCGTCTCCCACGAGGTAGGACAAAATGGCGGAGAAGATGGCTGCCCCCATAACTCACATGAGGCACTATTGGGGTCGGTTGCCTTGATCAAAGATGGCCGCCCCATGACTCACGTGTGGGGATACTGGCCTCAGTTGCCGTGAAAGAAGATGGCCGCCCCCACAGTTCGCATGAGGCACTGCTGGCCTCTGAAGATCCGCTCCTGCAGGCCTTAGAGAAGTGGCCTTTCTTCCTGCAGGTTGTGCAGGTAGAGTTCCTGGCTGGGCAGCGCGACCTCGGGTGCTTCTCCTGGCCGCAAAAGAAGCAGCCGGCGGCCCGATCGCGGGTGCCCGATGTCGGAGCCGGTACCGGGGGTGGCGGGCCCGGTCGGGTCCGGGACGCCGACGCTGAGGTAGGTCCCGGGGGCGGCGCTGCGAAGGGTATTGCGGTAGGGGTCGGGGTAGGTCCCGGGGGCGGCGCTGCGAAGGGTATTGCGGTAGGGGTCGGGCCCGAGTCCCAGGGTCGCGAGCAGTACCTGGAAAACGCCTCCTGGTCCTGATGGGCCACCTCCAGGGAGAGAGCGAGGGCTTCAGCTTTGTCCAGGTCGAGGTCTTTAGCTTCAAGCAGTCTTTGCCGTGAGTAGTCGGACCGTAGGCCTTTCACAAAGGCATCGCGGATATTATCTTCCGTATTTTCAACAGCCGTCACCGCTTTAAAGTCACAGTTCCTGCCGAGTGCTCTTAGCGCCCGTAAAAATTCAGCTGCAGACTCTCCTGGCTGTTGCGGGCGGGATCTTAGGAGGTGCCTGGTGTACATGTAATTTACCGGGCTGCGGTACTGCTGTTTCAGTAGGTTGATAGCGGCCTCGTACGTAGTCGTGTCCTGGATGAGTGCGTATACTCTCGGGCTCGCTTGGGCGTTCAGAAGTCTTAGTTTGGATCTCTGCGGGGCGCCGGATTCTTCCAGGTAGGATTCGAAGCAGTCCAGCCAGTGTTTGAAGTTGAGGGCTGCGTTTGCTGCCTGTGGGTTTAGATCCAGGTACGGTGGTTTGAGGGCTTGCAGCCAAGCCGGCTGGTGTGGCTGTGCTTCTGGGAGGGCTTCTGGCTGGCCAGTAGTAGACATCTTTAAAATTTAGTCAATAAAATTGATATACCTATCAATTCGTCCAATAAAAAGCGACGAGTTAGGAACGTAACTAAAGGTTTTTATTGACTAAATAACAGAGCCCACCCTCGTGGGTGATCGGGTCCAACAAGGAGGAATACCAGCCAGTCGACTACCTTTATACCTGGGCAGGTAGGTGGAGCCATGGGCGGAGTCGGAGGTGGTCAGCCCAGGTATAACAGCGCGACAAGAGGCGACCTCGTATCGTGATACAACAGTGATAACGGTGATAACAATACAACAGTGATAACTATAGTGTAACGATAAAAGTGGTTTACCACAGAGACCACAGGTGCAGGAGTCACAGTTACACAGCACTTGTGCAGGAACCCCGGTTACACGGCCACAGATCCAGGAGTCCCTGTTGCGCGGCCACAGGTGCAGGAACCCCGGTTACACAGCCACTAATATATAGTAAAACTTACCTGAACCTACTCCTGAATTTTGCCGGTTAAGAGAGATTTCTGGATATTTAGGTGCCGGTTAAACGAGAGTTTCCTGTACTAGGGTTTTGCTTGACTACATTTGGAGAATCAGGAAGTGCCCACACAGAACATTTCCTCAGGAAATTAAACAGGTGGGCTAAAAGTTTGTACATGGTGAATGGGAGGCGTGGGATTGATGGACCAAGTAGACTTTT
Source organism: Somniosus microcephalus (assembly GCF_052327205.1). NCBI lineage: Eukaryota > Metazoa > Chordata > Chondrichthyes > Squaliformes > Somniosidae > Somniosus > Somniosus microcephalus. The sequence goes on from NC_141009.1 coordinate 9,186,170, forward strand.
CTCGTTCCAGTTTTCTTCTGTTTGTATATTTTGAGACATGTGTAACAGGAAGCTCCTGCTCGCACAAAAAGTTCAAGCATGAGTACTTACACTGGTGTTCCTGCAACAGTGAACTCCTTATCACAGCAGCGTGCAGTACAAGCCTAAATTTCATGAGTAACCTGCAGCTTTTGACAGCAGCAACACTAAGCAACTGGATGTGACGAACAATAGACTGTAACAGTAAGTTATTGCTGAGCTCACACAAAAGACGAGACCAAATCCATTGGCCTTGCCTGCGTTCCAGTTTTGTGGAGCTATACCTGTTTTATTTTGTTGTACAGGTAGCAAACTTCCTGCAAATCTTTGCATCCAAGAGTGTTTGAAACAAATTATATTAGCCATCTTCATGTGTAAAGTATTATAAAGAATCAGATTCAGATTCAGATTCAGATTAGATTTATTTGCCATATGTAACAAGTACAATGGAATGCTTGTTCCCCGTAGGGACGCGTCAGCTATAAGAACATAAGAAATAGGAGCAGGAGTAGGCCAATCGGCCCCTCGAGCCTGCTCCGCCATTCAATAAGATCATGGCTGATCTGATCCTAACCGCCAATCCACTATCACAGAACCATCTCCTGAATCTAACAGAATTAGACACACGAAATAGGAGCAGGATCAGGCTACACGGCCCCTGGGCCCGCTCCGCTACCCACAGGGCCATGACCGATCCGAACCTAGACTCATGTCCAAATTCCTGCCCGCTCCCCGTAACCCTTAATTCCCTTTACTTCTAGGAAACTGTCTATTTCTGTTTTAAATTTATGTAATGATGTAGCTTCTACAGCTTTTTGGGGCAGCATATTCCATGGACCTACCACCCTCTGAGTGAAGTAGTTCCTCCTCATCTCAGTTTTGAAAGAGCAGCCCCTTATTCTAAGACTATGCCCCCTAGTTCTAGTTTCACCCATCATCGGGAACATCCTCCCCGCATCCACCCGATCCAACCCCTTCACAATCTTATATGTTTCAATAAGATCGCCTCTCATTCTTCTGAACTCCAATGAGTAGAGTCCCAATCTACTCAACCTCTCCTCATATGTCCATCCCCTCATCCCCGGGATTAACCGAGTGAACCTTCTTTGTACTGACTCGAGAGCAAGTATGTCCTTTCTTAAGTATGGACACCAAAACTGTACGCAGTATTCCAGGTGCGGTCTCACCAATACCTTGTACAACTGAAGCAATACCTCCCTATTTTTATATTCTATCCCCCTAGCAATGAAAGCCAACATTCCATTGGCCTTCTTAATCACTTGCTGCACCTGCATACTAACCTTTTGAGTTTCGTGCACCAGGACCCCCAGATCCCTTTGTACTTCAGTACTTTCCAGTTTCTTGCCATTAAGATAATAACTTGCTCTACGATTTTTCCTGCCAAAGTGCATAACCTCACACTTTCCAGTATTGTATTCCATCTGCCAAATCTCTGCCCACTTACTTAGCCTGTCTATGTCCCCTTGCAGGTTTTTTATGTCCTCCTCACTCACTACTTTCCCTCCCATCTTAGTATCATCTGCAAACTTTGATATGTTACACTCGGTCCCCTCCTCCAAATCGTTAACATAGATTGTAAAGAGTTGGGGACCCAGCACTGACCCCTGCGGAACACCACTTGTTACTGATTGCCAGTCTGAGAATGAACCATTTATCCCAACTCTCTGCCTTCTGTTAGATAGCCAATCCTCTATCCATGCCAGAATATTACCCCCAATCCCGTGATTTTTTATCTTAAGCAATAATCTTTTGTGTGGTACCTTGTCAAATGCCTTTTGGAAGTCTAAATACACTACGTCCACTGGTTCACCTTTATCCACCCTATATGTTACTTCCTCAAAGAACTCCAGCAAATTTGTCAAACATGACTTCCCCTTCATAAAACCATGCTGACTTTGTCCTATTAAATTATGATTATCCAAATGTCCTGTTACTGTCTCCTTAATAATGGACTCCAATATTTTACCTACCACAGATGTTAGGCTAACCGGTCTATAGTTTCCAGCCTTCTGTCTACTGCCCTTTTTAAATAAGGGTGTTACATTAGCAGTTTTCCAGTCTGCCGGGACCTTTGCCGAGTCCAGGGAGTTTTGGAAAATTATTACCAATGCATCCACAATCCCTACCGCCACTTCCCTCAAGACCCTAGGATGTAAGCCATCAGGTCCAGGTGATTTATCCGCCTTGAGTCCCATTATTTTACCGAGTACCACTTCCTTAGTGATTTTGATCGTGTTTAGCTCCTCCCCCCCTTTAGCCCCCTGTTTGTCCAGTGTTGGGATATTCTTAGTGTCTTCTACTGTAAAGACTGATACAAAATATTCAATCAGTGTTTTTGCCATCTCCATATTTCCCACCATTAATTTCCCGGTCTCATCCTCTAAGGGACCAACATTTACTTTAGCCACCCTTTTTCTTTTTATATAACTATAAAAACTCTTACTATCTGTTTTTATATTTTTTGCTAATTTACTTTCATAATCTATCTTCCCTTTCTTAATCAATCTTTTTGTTATTTTTTTGCTGTCTTTTAAAGTTTTCCCAATCCTCTATCCTCCCACTAGATTTGGCTACCTTATATGCCCTTGTTTTTAGTCGAATACTATCCTTAATTTCTTTACTTAGCCACGGATGGCTGTCTTTTCTTTTACACCCTTTTCTTCTCAGTGGAATATATATTTTTTGGAAGTTGTAAAATAACTCCTTAAATGTACACCACTGATCATATATCGTCTTACCCTTTAATCTATTTTCCCAATCCACTCTACTCAATTCCGCTCTCATACCTTCATAGTCTCCTTTATTCAAGCTTAGCACGCTTGTTTGAGATCCAACCTTCTCACCCTCTAATTGAATATGGAATTCAACCATGTTATGGTCACTCATTCCAAGGGGATCCTTTACTAGGACATTTTTAATTAATCCTGTCTTGTTACACAGGACCAGATCTAAGGTTGCTTGCCCCCTGGTCGGTTCAGTTACATACTGCTCAAGAAACCCATCCCTAATACACTCAATGAACTCATCCTCAAGGCAGCCCTGCCCAATTTGATTTGTCCAATTAATATGATAGTTAAAATCCCCCATAATTATAGATGTTCCCTTCTTACAAGCCTCAACTATTTCCTGATTAATACTCCGTCCAACAGAGTTGCAACTGTTCTGAGGCCTATAGACTACGCCCACTAGTGTTTTTTTCCCCTTATTATTCCTTATCTCCACCCAAACTGTTTCATTATCCTGATCTTTTGACCCAATATCATTTCTCTGTATTACAGTGATTCCTTCCTTTATTAACATATCCACCCCACCTCCCCTTCCTTCCTGCCTGTCCTTCCTGATCGTTAAATAACCTGGTATGTTTAATTCCCAGGCATTGTCACTCTGCAGCCATGTTTCTGTAATGGCCACAAGATCATGCCCATATGTAGTTATTTGTGCCATTAACTCGTCTATTTTGTTACGAATGCTACGTGCATTCAGATAGAAAACTTTCAAATATGTTTTGTGACACTTAGTTCCTGCTTTTGCCCTTTTTATTACTTTACCTTTTACTCCATACCTTCTGCCCCTTTCTGACACGCTCTGGTTTTTAATTTCCCCACTGCTACCTAAGTCTATGACCTTCTCTGTTGTCATTTTTATTATTTGCTCTCTAGGAACCTCCCCCCCACTCGTTAGTTTAAAGCCCTCTCTACAGCCCTAGTTATATTATCCGCCAGGACTCTAGTCCCAGCACTGGCCAAGTGAAGCCCATCCCAACGGAACAGCTCTCTCCTGCCCCAGTACTGGTGCCAGTGTCCCAGGAAGCAAAACCCATTTCTCCCACACCAGTCTTTGAGCCACGCATTTAACTCTCTAATTTTATTTGTCCTAGCCAAATTCGCTCGTGGCTCAGGTAATAATCCAGAGATTATTACCCTTGTGGTTCTGCTTTTTAATTTGGCCCCTAGCTGCTCAAACTCCCTCAGCAGAACCTCCTTCCTTGTCCTATCTATGTCATTGGTACCAACATGGACCACGACAACTGGATCCTCCCCCTCCCACTCCAAGTTTCTCTCCAGTCCAGAGGAGATGTCCTTAACCCTGGCACCGGGCAGGCAACACAGCCTTCGGGACTCTCGCTCTCAGCTGCAAAGAACTCTATCTATCCCCCTAACGATACTATCCCCTACCACTACAACATTTCTTTTAACTCCCCCCACTTGAATGGCTCCCCGCTCCACGGTGTTGTGGCCAGGTTGCTCATCCTCCCCGCAGTCCCTGTTCCCATCCTCACAGGGAGTAAGAGCCTCGAACCTGTTGGACAAGTGCAAGGGCTGCGGCTCCTCCAACACTACCTTCTGGATCCCCGTACCTGCCTCACTTCTAGTCACACCATCCTGACCCTGGCCACGGACTACATCTGAATTCATTAATCTAATTGGTGTGACTACCTCGTGATACACAGAGTCCAGGTAACTCTCCCCCTCCCTGATGTGTCTCAGTGTTTGAAGCTCGGACTCCAGCTCTTCAACACGGAGCCGGAATTCCTCGAGCAGCCAACACTTACTGCAAATGTGATCACCGTGAGCATCAATGGTGTCCACCAGCTCCCACATATTGCAGCAGCAACACATCACCTGATCTCCCATTCTATGTAATTAATTAAATTTGATATTATTTTTAAATACCCTCTGTCTTGATTCTAGATGATGAATATCGCACCTTAGAAACTATAAACCAAAGAGATTTAAGCTTACATACAGCGCCGCGTTCAGAGTCAATACAATGGCTTCCCGTGGCAGTGGGAGCACGATGTCCCCCAGCCGCTCCGTCCTCCTCTTCACCGCGGCCTCCTCCTCACTGTTGCCGGCTCCACGTGTGGTGGCCTGCTTCTCCTGCTCTGGCCACCATGCCCGGCTCCCCTCCTCCCATCCGGACTGCGAGTTACCCGAAATGGAGCTGCCGGCCGACGTGCTGCAGCTTGTCGTGAGTCTGCTGCTGCTGCTCGTTGCACTGCGCTCCTCTGCCCGACTCGCCGAACACATCGTCGGGATGTGAATGCTCCAATTCTGCCTCCTCTTCACCGTCGCCGGCTCCACGCTCTATGGCCCGGGGCCTGCTTCTCCCTCTTCGCGGGTCGGCCTCTGGCCGCCATGCTCGGCTCCCCTCCTCCCAGTCGGAATTCCTTCCCGCCGAGGAGCTGCCGGCCGATGTGCTCCAGCGGGTCGGCTTGGCTGCTGCTGCTCACCGCGCTGCGCTGCCTCTGCCTGACTCGCCGAGCACCTCGCTCCGGTTGCGGGAGCGAGCGGTGAGAGCTGGCCGAGAACTGGCCACCCGGAACAGGGAGAGCGATCTCAGCACCGGACCGTCACGGCCGCCATCTCTGCCATGGTTCAGAGCTCCTGGGAGTCCGAGGGTCCCGGGAAGCGAACGGAGCGGATTCAGGCTCACGGAGCGGATTCAGGCTCACGGAGCGGGTCAGACTTCCTCAGCGACACGTGACCGGGGCCCGCGGCCTTTGTTCTAGTTTATCGGGGGGTTGGGTTTTGCTAAATGAAATTGAATTACAAGCTCAGTGCATGAAATGAAAACAAAATGGTTGTTTTAGTGTAAAATGCTTACTATTTCATGTGTCATACAGTATTTCAAACAAGCCACCTATCAAAATAATTGCAATCCAATGGACTCTGCAGAACTGTAAAGCTTCTGGATATTTCAATGAATCAGAATGGTTTGTTTACATTAACTATGGAGACCCTCACCTCTACCACCAGAAAAAGGCATCTGCATTCCATCTGCCTCAGTGACTATGATCTTTGAGGGAAGGTAACCGCAGTCTCTTTGGGGTTGAGGTGGCTCCTAAATGGCAGGCATGGTGATGGAAACTTGGAAGCAACTCAGACCTCCACAGCAGACTCAGTATCCAACACCTGAATGAGGCAGGTTCACAGTACTCTAGGATACTGTTAATGACTCACTAGCTAACCTGGCTCAGCAACAGAGGGGTAGACCCGTTCCTGAGGCTCAAGATTCTTCCCCTTCAGCTCCTGGTGACCCAGCAATCCAATGCCACACATGTTAGCGTGGTCTTGGCTTGCTCAGCCCCAGGAAGCAAGTCTAGTTATTCACCATTTATGGCTCTTAGGCTTACCAGACACCCAACTGACCAAAGCAGAAATCTGCTTCAGTAAGTGTCAAGCACCAACAGTTCTACGGAGCAGTCCTTCAAAAGATTTTCCAGGTTGATAAACTGTTTCTAGAAAGTATGGTTGAATGCAAAAGTATCTCACATTCAACATACTTTGATACATTGGGCCAGATTTTGCGCCCGGCGGTGTACCTATGGAGTACGCTGCCGGCATTCGAATAGAATAAGAACTTACCTGATGGGGACCCTCCTTCGCAAACTTGCTCTTGGACGCTGCGTACTCGAGGGCAGCGTAATGGTCCACGGATCCCAGGGGCGCAGCGTGTGCAGAAGCGCTGAGCTTCCTCTTGACAGATATGTGGGAACCAGCATCAAGCTTTTACAATTAATTGTTCAATGGGATATGATATCAGGTACATGGGGGAATAAAGTTACAGTGTCAAGTTGGACATGATAACTAATACAAGGGGGAATAAGGTGACAGAGGAGAAAGGAGGGTGCAGACTGGCACCTGACCCGTTGCGTCCACTCACAGAATGGACACGGTCAATGACAACAGCGCCATACTTTAAAAGCTTTAATGTCAGGAAATAAGATAAATATATAGTTAGGTTTAACATTTCGTTCTTTATTTGGGATTTAGTACTGGTTGAATTCAGATTGCCGCACACAAAAAAACTGGCGAAATGACAGCACCAAGCTTCAACATCAGGGTTTCAATAAAATGTGTGGACAAAAACTAACAATTTCACTCTTATGTGAGTGAAATAAGCTAAATACTGTCCATCCGAACGATGCTTTGGATCTTTTGAGGTATCCCCTTACGCTGATGCAAACCGGCCCAGCACCTGATTGCATCAGCCGTAAAATTTCTGTATGTAATTGCTGGGCAGTTGGTGGGTAATTAGCTCAACTCTGCGCCAGCAATGATGATTTCAAAGGTCGAGCGGATGATCTGTCAAGTCGTAACTTGACAGATCGCAAGTTTGGGATTTAGCGCATACTTGTGGTCCATTTCAAAAGCGGTATGACAGCATAATCCGAGAGTACGCCATCATACCCACCGCAAAATCTGGCCCAATATCTGTTCAAGTTACATCTGTCACTTCAAGGACTCCAGAACGTAGCGGGTATTTTACTGTTATTAACAGAGCAATTCACAAAATTTGAGCGAAATCTGGAAACGTCAGGGGCTGTGCTTTATGCTTCTCCGCTTGCCAGCCTGCGATTTTCCACCTATTAAAGTAAATAAGCATAAAGTTGCGGGCTAGCAATCATAGAAGCGGAAAATCCCAGTCCAGATGTGATTGGAGACAGAAGCACCAGGAATTACTTCAATCTAAGAAACAACAATGGCAAAGATTTTTGTTCAACGGACACTGTCCATGACATATTTACAAGTTATTTGCCAGTTTCTATGTGCAAATAAATATAAATTTATGCAAAAGTCACAATGCAAATTAACTATCTCCCTGTAATATCTACTTGATTTTTTAATCTATTGAAGGGGTAAAAATGTGTTCTCTAAGGAGTTTACCCATAACATTTCATGTAGCTCTTTGGTGCCCTTCTGAATTCATTTGATTTATTTGAGTGCATTGTTAAGCCATGGATAGTCAGACGGATGCTATGCATTCCCTTCCCACAAGGAAGCAGAATAAAAAGCAGGACTGGGATGGGATTAGTGGATTTTCCAGTTCTGAAGAATGATTAATATTTGGGTAAATTAATCTTTCAGAAAAAAATTCAGTCTTTCACAATAAAACCCTTCCCATTTTTTCCAGTCAAAGTCAGAACGACACTAAAGTAGTGTTCTTGCCAATTTCATGAAATTGAACAATGAATCAGCATTAATTGAACACAGTGTTCCCAACAGCTGTATCATCCATTAGCTTTATCAGAAATGTTAATATATTTCAGTTTTAGAAGCTAGAAATTGCATTTGTATGACATTCCTTAATCCTTTATTTTAACAGAAGGCAGAGGAATGTCATATGCAAACGGAAATCCTGGGCTAACATATTGTTTGGTGAAGAGAGATATGGATGGTACATCATAAACAATTATTAGACTAAATAAAAATAGATAATCCATATCTCAGTTTGATCACTGAATTTTTTACAGGACCTATTTTACCTAACTCACTCAGGTTACATCAATTGAGTAAAACATGTATTTTAATACTGTCAGTTTATAAAGAGGTCTAAAATAATTTATATAATGTCAAAACAGCCTGGAAGAATCCACTACTTTCCACATTCAGTTCTGCTTTTGAAGCTCTACGTGTAAAGCTGCCAGTTTTAAATGGATATCAACTGCAGCAGCTAATCCATTCAAACTATGGGATACCCTTGTGAATTAAGTGACCTTACACATGAAGTTTGTTATAATCATTAATGTTTGATTCAGTTGCTTCACAACTACACTGACTTGTGGAATGTTGCTGTCTGTATAACACAATTGATTGTGCAGTGAATAGTCTTACTGCTCGGTAATGGATATACCATGATGATTTATTTTGAAACTCATTCTCGGGATGTGGGCGTCGTTAGCAAGGCCAGCATTTATTGCCCGTCCCTGGTTGCCCTCGAGAATGGCGGATCTTCTGCATGAACCTCTGCAATCCATGTGGTGAATGTGCTTCCACAATGCTGTTAAGGTGGGGAGTTCCAGGATCTTGGCCCAGTGACAATTATAGTTATTTAATACACTATCCGTGCCAGTGGAATCAAGTGAGGCCAGAACCGGGGACAGCAAAAAATACAAAAGCAAAATACTGCGGATGCTGGAAATCTGAAATAAAAACAGAAAATGCTGGAAATACTCAGCAGGTCAGGCAGCATCTGTGGAGAGAGAAACAGAGTTAACGTTTCAGGTCGATGACCTGGGTAATGCTGCCTGACCTGCTGAGCATTTCCAGCATTTTCTGTTTTAATACGGCAAACATACAAGTGCCTGCTGATTAATAAATATAGTTACCATTAGAGATGGCATACCCAATTCTGCTATTGTACTCAACATGCAACTGTATAGCATAGTTTGTTCAAATTCTGTACCACCTTCGCACCATATTTTGACTCAACATGATAATTCACCCATGTTGTCCTTACAACAATGCTGGAAACTAAAGGGTAGAAATTCTGATCAGCTCTGTTCTCATACGATGCTTAATGCACCAGTTTCAAATTGCTCCCTCATTAGTTTAACGCCTCGATTAAAATGGTAGACGGAAATTTGGTTGTAATTTCTACCTTATAGTATTCTAATTCAGGAGAAATTTCCTGGGAAACCTACTGAAGGCACCAGCTAGTTACTTTGTTCTTCTTACTCATTTTGATTATAAGTTGACGTTAGTATGTGTTACCTGTGGCAGGTGGCAAGTGTGTTAGAAAAATAATTGTCATTAGCCAGTTCAATTAACACTTAACCTTCCCATTTTAAAATGTTTAAAAGAAAGCTATGTTAAAATCAGGTTCAATCGCCTCACATTAATGTGCCTTTTTGGTTGTTTGACTAGAATCTCAATTAAACAAGCTTTGCAAATATATGAACATTGTCTCTGTATTAAACTGCACGGCACGAGAAGATTTACTGCACCTGCCTGCCAGGATAACCTTTGGCACCTCGACTTCCGTCCGGTCCACGCTCCCCCTGTGAGAAAGAGACGGGCAATATTACTGATAAGATCACTAGAGGGAACTCCAAAATGTGGCCAACTTTTTAGCCTTTTTTAAATGTTTCCAATGATCAAATGTTCAGAGTTTAAAACCTTTTGAATGTGGTTTCAACAGTAACTTCCATTTTATTAAGAAAGAGTAATGAAATGTCTCAGTTGGGATTATAGCTTTAAACACACTCTAGCATATGTCTTTGGAAACTATTCTCCAGATGTATTACTTATATAGTATTCACGCATGCACACAATTAAAGAAGTCCCCTGCCAAGTGCAGCATGATTCAGTGTAAAAACCTGGCATTAAAGTCTAGGACGTCCCTTGTTCCAAGGAATTCATGTTTCAGTTCAACCCAAGGGGCATGATTCCACAGCACAGAACTATTCTTAATTCAGTAGGTTCAGGTTAGTCCAAGTCATCTGGAATTTTATTTTAAATTTACACAGACATAATTTTGATCTATATTGGTGTTGCTTTAAAACCATCCTGGGGGTTTCTGTATTACTAATGAATTGCACTGATCTGTACCAGTCCAATATTGACCAGATTAAAAGTTCCAGATTAGTTGCATGCTTACCTCCTGTACACGCTTTTGCTTATAATCTAAAATAGATTTGGCACGGATTCAGCTCACAGTTAAACCTGCAATTGCTGTTACAGTAAATACGCAGTTCAGAATCAGCCTGGCATGGAACCAACTTCCATGGAGATTAGCTTTGAAATTACCATTGATGACATTAGCCCATGAATGTTTCATGTGTTTGTGTGACATTCCTCTATTTGCCATCTTAATCCAGGTATTAAACTATTTAAATGGGTTAACTAAAATAGAGGACAGAGAAGCGCCATACAAATGCATTATTCATTCGCCCGCTAATGTCTCCAACAGAAGTTTCAAGGCTTTTGGGGTTTACTCTGCTTTAGTACATACGCCAAGTCACTGAATGATCTCAGCAAAGAAATAACTCTCTGTAGCGACTGTCTTCTTCCCTCTACTATTATTGAGTCAAGACAATGAAAATGGCTCCTACACCACTAAGGCTCGGGGCCTGGCAACAGAAACACAAACAAGATATTATTAGTGGTGACTGACACGACCTCACTGTATCCAGATGTCTTAAATTGATACAGACATGCCGAGTATAATTCAAATGCTTCTGTTTCAACCACTGTTCGGAGCAACAAGAGGGCAGCTCCAGGCTCTATCAGAAAGTCCCTGTAGTAAGCTTCTGCAGGAACACTGAAGATTAAAATTAAAATAAGGCTTCAAAAGAAAGGTGAGCTGGAATGCAGAACTTTACTCTGCAATACACAGAGTCAGGCATTTGGAAGTAAGCTGACTCCAATCTGATTCTCAACTAGAGTGCATCGTAAAAGTCCAAAAGGAAAATAGCTCTTCCTAAGTCATGTAGTAGGAATGTGTTTACAATTTAGGCACACTAAGTGACCGGGGCAATTTTTATCTCAGAGTGCCAATTCAGAAAATTATGTTTCTTGAGATTCTTAATGACCATGTTACAATGCTTTTTCAATATTTCATTGTTGGTTTTTCTCTGCGTATTTTCCTGTGTACACACAATTGTGGAAACAATTATGCTATTAGAATATTTTGATCTAAGATGTACATAACAGGGCAAACCACTAAGATGGGAAAAATGTAGCACTGAGTAAAAGTAAGTTTTATAAACTGTACAACATTTTAATTTATTTTGCTTTTCTCTCTCAGTCTGCCAGTTTTCTTTGTGTCTCGATCTCTTTCTGCACTCCCTTGTATTTTGCATCTCAATTTTCTCTCTCTCATATCTGAGCTTCTCCATTCAGCTCTCAATCTATTGTTCATTTTCATTTTTGACAGTCTTTTGAAGTAATTGATCTGGTTATGACAATTGTGCCCTTCTTGGAATTTTTGTAACTTTAATTTGATTGTTTCTCCACTGCCTCGGTGTTGTCAGACTGCTTGTTCAGCATCAGTCTTGGATGAACCAAAACTTCCTCCAGTGAAAGATTGGGAGAATGAAACCGTTGTCTTTGGTCCCCATCACAAACGCCCTACATTCGCCACCAATTCCATTCCCTTTCCTGGCCTCTATCTCAGACTGAACCAGACTGTTCATAACCTTGGCATCCTGTTCGACTCCAAGCTGAGCTTCCAACCCTATATCCTTTCCATCACCATACTGCAATGCTCTCCTGGATGACTTCCACACTCTAGCTCATCCAAAATTCTGCTGTCCGTATTCTGTCCCGCACCAAGCCCTATCCATCCATCACCCCTGTCCTCGCTGACCTACATTGGCTCTCAAATTTAATTTAAAACATCCTCATGTTTAAATCCCTTCTTGGTCTCAGCCCTCCATATTTATGTAAATTCCACCAGCCCTATAAACATCTACTCCACAAATTCTCCATTTCTGACTCCGGGCTCTTGTTAATCCTCTCTCCCTTCACCCCACCCCTGGTGGCTATGCCTTAAGCTGCCTGGATCCCACTTTCTGGAATTCCTTCCCAACCCCCTGTGCTTCTCCACCTCCCCAATTCTCTCTCCTCCATTAAAACACTCCTTAAAACCCACTGCCTTCTCAATCGCTATTGAACTCCATTTTTTCCCTCACATTTCTGAAGCTCCTTGGATCTTTTTTAACATTAAAAATGCTGTTTAACTGCAAGTTACTGTTGTTTGTGTGCCATCGTGGTCCAATTTCTCTATGGCTGGTAATGCAGTTTTGTTTGCCCCCAACACTCCTGAAGACAATGGCTGGGGTTTTCCTCTTCTGTACTCACGAGGCCGTGAATTTCCTGCCCATTCACTTTCATGAGCCGGGGACGCAGCAGTAGAAAACGCTGGCCAGCACTTGTGTTGAGGTACGGTTCCACAAGTGCCAGCAATTCTCCAGTACCCCACCCAATTGACTGCTTTATGTGAGAGTCTAGACAGTGAGAGATGGCAGCCTCTTTAACTATGGACGCATCCCAGCCAAGAATGATCCCATCTTCATCTGCCATCCACACACACACATTTTCAGCAAAGGTCACTGAATAGCAAGCAGGAGTGGGAACCTCGTTAACTTTTCTCCTTTCTAGCCCAAGGACGCGGCGGCCAATTGCAGAGCAAGTATCACAACCTCAGCTGAAATCAGCTAACTTAGCACAGAACCCAAGAGTGAACCTGGGGTATGAATGGCTCAGTCTCACTCTCACACTACATAATACAATGGCCCAAAAACTGACTAGGCAGGCCAACGAATGGTGCCTGCTGTTAGTTAGACTTGCCCTTGCCTGCTTAATGTCAATGATATTTTGCCCTGCAGGTTGCTGGAAGTGCGAGATGGAAACGGCGCGGTGCCCTCTACAGGGCAAGCTGGGATCTGAGTAAACTGTGTATCTCTTTAACCAATCAGATTGAAGGATTCTGAAATGAACAGTGCCACGTCTAAACAAGGAAGTGTAAGTTATAACGGTGAATTCACTGGGGTAGATTTTGCCGAACCTGTCGGGAAGAAGGCGGGACTTCCCCTTTCGGGTTTTTGACCCGCCTACTTCGACGTCCGGCCAATCCGCGCGATTTTCCCTTGATTGACCTTGTTGAGCCCGCCCAGCGGGCTCAGCAGGCCAATTAAGGGCCACCCAGCAACAGGTGATGTCACAGACTGAATTTTCATCTGTCAAGAGTTCTTGACAGATGAAATATCAGTGTCTCACAGCTGTTTGAAGCTGTGAAACACTGACACTCTGAGTTCTAAGCGGAGTCATTCTGCACAGACTCAGTTAGAACTCTCAGCAGCACTCAAAGCTGAAGGCTGTCACTTTTGACAGATCGCAGCCGTTCAGCTTTCAGTTCCGACTGAGTGATGTGCTCCCGATGGCTACAGGAAGAAAGGCTGCTAAGGTAAGTACAGGAAAGTAAAAGTACTTTACACACTTTAGATACACCAAACACACTTACCTTTGCACTCATGCACCCATCACTCACCTGACCGCCGACATCGCCACCCCTCCAACTCCTGCTCTACCTGGCGTGGTTTGGAGCCATCGGGAAACCCACACGAAACCCCTCAAAATAGGGATTAGGCTAAAAACTGCCTGTTAACTACCTGTTAACAGGCAGTTAATTGGCACTAATCCCTTCCCGCCTGGTTTCGGCGGGTCCCAGTGCGGGGTGGGTACCTGCCACCCCTGAAACTTACGTGGGCCGGGGTTTTGGGCGCGATGGTGGCGGTGTTGGATCCGTGATTCTTAGAGTATGATGTTTTCCAATAACTACACGGAGGCTGTAACTTAACAATCAACAGGTGTTTACTGGAGTAGGGTAGTCTCAAGACTGGCAGTACAGAGGCATGCTCAAGGCTTATATACAGGGGTGGTCATTGCCGGTACTACAGTATACAGGAGCTGTAAAAGTAGTTCTCTCTTAAAAGGTACATACACTACAATTCCTCCCCTTTTAGATTAGCAGTACCCATAATATTCAAATAACAATTAACACTTTAACATGCACATTAAACAGAAATAGTCCATTTATAGATTTAGTCTTTGGGGTGGCTTCCTGATCCTTTCTGGATAGCGCCTTTCCTGAGGTTCTTGGTGCGGAGGCGATTCTGGCCCCTTTCGTCGGTTAGTTCAACAGTTTCCACTGCTACTGTTTCTGAGGTAGATGCTACCGGTATGTCGGGTTCATCCCCAGGTACGCGAGACATGGGGTTGACTCGTTCCTGTGATGCTAAGATCTGATCGACGTGGCGTCTCACAATGTTCTCCCCGACATCCACTGTGTACATTAATGGCCCCTGCTGTGTGCATATCGTTCCGGGTTGCCATTTCTCTGTTCGGTAGTCATGGGCCAAGACTGGTTGTCCTACATTGAAGCTCCTTGTCGGCTTCTCATTGATGTGCTGGAATTGTTTATCCTCAACATTTCTTCGCACATTTGGTCTGAGCAAATCCAGACGAGATCTCAACCTTCGGTTAAAGAACATCATGGCCGGGGTCTGGTTGGTAACTGCATGTGTCGCATTTCTGTAGGCTAACAGGAAATTGTCCACCTTATGCTGTAGTGGAATTTCATCATCGCATATAGCCTTTATCGCCTTTTTAAAGGTTTGTACGAACCTCTCAGCCAATCCATTTGTGGCTGGATGATACGGGGCGGATGTATAATGCCTTACCCCATTCCTTCTCATAAATTTCCGAAACTCTTCGGACACAAACTGTGGTCCATTATCAGAGCAAATCTGCTCTGGCAAGCCGTTCCTGGCAAATATGGTCCGTAGGACTGCAATCGTTTTCTCTGTAGTGGTTGAGGACATTTTTATCACCTCAGGCCATTTCGAGTGAGCATCCACTGCTATTAAGAACATTGAGTCCATGAATGGACCAGCAAAATCAATATGCACCCGTTGCCATGGAGAGGAGGGCCAGTCCCATGGGTGTAGAGGGGCATGTGGTGGTGCATTTTGGACCTTCTGGCATCCTGAGCAGCTCTTGGTTAGGTCCTCGATTTGTTGATCGATCCCCGGCCACCACACATAAGCCCTAGCAAGGCTTTTCATTTTCACCCCTTCCAGATGACCTTCGTGAAGCTCATTTAGCACTTTCTCCCTTAACTTGGGTGGAATTACCACTCGGGATCCACACATCACTGTCCCCTGGCATACTGACAGCTGTTCTCTTCTGGATGAGAATGCTGGCAACAGTGAGTCGCCATGTGTTGGCCATCCCCTCACCGTCAAATCATATACCCGAGACAGTGTCGGATCATTGCCGGTCTCCTTCTCTTTGAAGCCCACACACAAACTTGTCCCTTAACGTATCTGCTAGTCCCACTCCAAACTGGCAGTGTTTCGATAGCTTGCACAGTTCTGTTAAGTACTCAGCATTACTTTCGTCTTTATGCTGGTTCCGTTTGTGGAACTTAAATCTTTCTGCTATCAGCAGCGGTGTGGGGTTTAAGTGGTCCTGTAGGATTTCTACTATGCTTCCGAAATTCTTATCCACGGGCTTCTCTGGGGTTATTAGGTTTCGCAGTAAGCCATAAGTTTTTGCACCCATGGAATTTAACAAAACCAGCGCTTTCCTAGCATCTGGCACTTCATTCGCCCTGCAGTACACCTCAATGCGTTCCACATATGTCGCCCAATCTTCGACTTCATTGTCGAACGCAGAGATACTGCCACTCTTCGGCATCCCTGGGTGTGATTTAACTGTCAAAAATGGCATCTCCCGCGCTCTCCCTTCTTCTCCGCTGGCACAAAATGGCGTCTCCCGCGCTTTCCTTTCTTCCGGCGCTCGCCCTTCTTCTCCGCTGCGGCTTCTAAAAATGGCGTCTCCCGCGCTCTCCCTTCTTCTCTGCGGCTCAATGGCGTCTCCCGCGCTCTCCCTTCTTCTCCCCGCGGACACTGTTCAGCCCTTGAGCCCTGGCTGTGCTCTGCGCGTTCTCCTGTGTGCCTTTCCCGTTTCCGCCGCTCGGTCCTGAACCCGGCTGCTGCTTTACCCTCTCTCTCTCTGTTTTTGTTTTTCCTCGACGCCGCTCGGTTTTCAACCCCCGGCTGCGCCCTGTGCGCTTCACCCTCTCTCTTACCCCGTCGACGCTGCTCGGCTTTTTCTCTGCCGTCGGTCGGCTCCAGCCGCTGCTGTCCGGGAAGGGTCTGCGCTGTACCTGTTGCCAGTCTGTTGCTGGATCGTCGTGGCTGGGGAACCAAGCCCAGCTCTCAACAGCCTCCCCTGCGATGTTCACTCTCTGCCGGACGACTGGGCGGTTGCTCGTGGTCGACGCCCGTGCTTCTGGTCTCGACTTTCTTCCACCGCCCTCCCGGAGCGAATCCTTGAAGGGAAATGCAGAGTTGCAGGTAGATTCAAATCGACCTTGTCGCCGCTGTTGGATCCGTGATTCTTAGAGTATGATGTTTTCCAATAACTACACGGAGGCTGTAACTTAACAATCAACAGGTGTTTACTGGAGTAGGGTAGTCTCAAGACTGGCAGTACAGAGGCATGCTCAAGGCTTATATGCAGGGGTGGTCACTGCTGGTACTACAGTATACAGGAGCTGTAAAAGTAGTTCTCTCTTAAAGGTACATACAATACAGGCGGGACCCCCAAATTCGGGATTTTCCCCCCCTCCCCACACGCCTCAAACCCTGCCTGATGGCTCCCCGAAAATCTAGCCCACTGTCTTTCAGCACAAATAAAATGTAGTCATCTTTGCATTTTCATTTTTGTTGCAATTTTCTGTTCTTTACTCCTCACACGTGGAAAAAAATCCCCATGCCACCTAAGTGATCCACGTAAATGAGCACTGAGTGCTCTGGCCAACGGAATAAGTAACAGTTCAGTGCATGTACGAACCACTGCATAAAGCACCTAAACACCTGATGGTCCAGGAATCTATCCCAGTAGAGTATTATTGTTGTAAAATTATTGTGGCATTGAACCTTCTTTTCATCTTTAGGTGAAGACACTTTGGGCTGGATTTTGCCATTGGGGCGGGATGGCGGCGTGTCAGGTGGTTTTCGTGTCAGAACCCTGACTCCGATGTGAAGTGGGAAAAAAGTGCGATTTTCCCCTAATTGGGCACCTGATTTCCAGTGTGAGAACACCCCTGGCCCACTTAGTCTTTCCATCCTGAAAGTCGCCTCCGATGATGTCATCAATGCTGCTGGATTTATGGCCTGCAAGCAGCCTTGCTTCTTCTGGAGACTGGAAACGCTTTGGACATTGTATGAAGGACTTCATTTACCGACCATGTCCACCAGCAAGCAAAAGTGTGCAAGATCTAATAAGGAGGTGCTCTTCCCTTCCTCAGGAAGAAAAAAGCCACCACAACAGACTAAAGCTGTGTGGCTGCAAGTGGCCCAGGAGGTCAATGCCATCTCTATGTGCCGCAGAACCTGGCTGCAGTGCAGGAAGAGGTTTCATGACCTTCTCCGCACAGGAAAAGTGAGTATGACTTTCTCATCACCCTCAATCTCATCCCCATCGCCTCTCCTCACCAGCACTCTGCTTTGCCAACCTCTTCCTCCACATCCCACTTGACACTGACTTCCCTGCACCCTTACCCATTCCCTCTCTCTTCATGGTCACATTCACTTAACTATTCGACCATGCAGCCCTCACACTCCCTATCATTGTGACGCAATGACAACAACTTACAACACACAGGGAGGGCCCTTTGTCTCCTTCTAAGCATCTATGCTATGGATTCTCTACACTCACTCCTTCATTCTCACTCAAACTCCACTTGTGTCCCTCATTGCAGGAAAAGAGAGCCCACAATAAGATGGAAAGAGCGAGGACAGGAGGAGGGCCACCCTCAGTAGCCCAACTCACCACCTCGGAGGAGGCGGCCCTGGAAATTGCCAGGATCGAGGAGGATTCCCAAGTCAACAGAATTAAGCGCACCCTGCACCAGCGCAGACACTCACACCTCGGTAGGACCTTCGGGACATAGAGCAGAGTTGTCACCTGGTGTATCACAGCTCACAAGTGAGCATCAGCAGATGGTGGAGACAGGGACAGCAGTGGAGAGTCCTCGTCGCAGTGGAGAGAACGCTCCCAGCTCTGCTCCGCTGCATGTCGACCCTGTGCCTCCGGGTCCATCCAGAAGGAGAGCGATGCTCAAACTCCAGGAACAAGTGCAGGAGTCTCTGGCAGGTTTTGTCTCCAGGGTCGCTGCGAGTGTGGAGCGAATGGAGGAGTCCATCGCTAACATGAGCAGAGCCTTTGTGGAGGCGTTGGCGCATGAACGCATTACCACAGAAAGGATGGCAACCTCCATGGTAAGGCTGGCTACCGTAGAGGAGAGGATGGCTATGGTAGAGGAGAGGATGGCTACGTCCATGGAGGAGTTTAGTTGCCAGGGTATGGAAAATATAGTAATTGTTCAGAATAGACTGACATCTCTTGAGGAGCGATGGTCAGCTATTGAGCAACCAAACCAGATCTTCATGCAAGTTCTCTGGAGTAGGACTTCCAGTGCAGAAACGGGTCCTCATGGCCCCCCTACAGTGCAGCAAGGTGCTGTCCAGCCACTTGCTAGCTCTGAAGTGGGGCTGACCCATGAGAGGGATGTTGGTGGCATACAACAAGGAAGTGGGGGTTCCTCTCCAAGCGCTCACACGACCATGCCACTGCAGAGCCCTCAGTCAGACCCCCACCAGAGTCCCCACCCAACTGAGATCGGCGTCTCAACCACTGCACAGCCGCAGGAGCATAGAAACATAGAAGATAGGAGCAGGAGTAGGCCACTTGGCCCCTCGAGCCTGCTCCACAATTCAATGCGATCATGGCTGATCATCCAAATTCAGTACCCTGTCCCTGCCTTCTCCCCATATCCTTTGATCCCCTTAGCCTTAAGAAATATATCTAACTCCTTCTTGAATATATTTAATGAATTGGCCTCAACTGTCTTCTGTGGTAGAGAATTCCACAGGTTTACCACTCTCTGGGTGAAGAAATACCTCCTCATCTCAGTCCTAAATGGCTTACCCCTTATCCTTAGACTGTGACCCCTGGTTTTGGACTCCCCCGCCATCGGGAACAGCCTTCCTGCATCTAGTCTGTCTAGTCCTGTTAGAATTTTATAAGTTTCAATGAGATTCCCTCTTATTCTTCTAAACTCTAGCGAATATAAGCCTAATCGACCCAATCTCTCTTCATACGTCATTCCTGCCATCCCAGGTATCAGTCTGGTGAATCTTCACTGCACTCCCTCCATGGCAAGAACATCCTTCCTCAGATAAGGCGACCAAAACTGCACACAATACTCAAGGTGTGGTCTCACCAAGGCCCTCTACAACTGCAGCAAGACATCCTTGCTCCTATACTTGAATCCTCTCGCTATGAAGGCCAGCATACCATTTGCCTTCTTAACCGCCTGCTGCACCTGCATACTTACCTTCGGCGACTGGTGCACAAGGACACCCAGGTCTCATTGCACTTCCCCTTTTCCCAATCTATTGCCGTTCAGATAATAATCTGCCTTCCTGTTTTTGCCACCAAAGTGGATAACCTCGCATTTATCCACATTATACTGCATCTGCCATGCATCTGCCCAATCGCCCAACCTGTCCAAATCATACTGGAGTTTCTCTGCATCCTCCTCACAGCACACACGCCCACCTAGCTTTGTGTCATCTGCAAGCTTGGAGATATTACATCTAGTTCCCTCGTCTAGATCATCATTAATATATATTGTGAATAACTGGGGTCCTAGCACCGATCCCTACGGTACCCCACTAGTCACTGCCTTCCACTCGGAAAAAGACCCGTTTATTCCAACTCTTTGCTTCCTGCCTGCCAACCAGTTTTCTATCCAAATCAGTGCCTTACCCCCAATCCCATGTGCTTTAACTTTGCATGCTAGTCTCTTATGCGGGACCTTATCGAAAGCCTTCTGAAAGTCCAAATACACCACATCCACTGGTTCTCCCTTATCTATTCTACCAGTTACATCCTCAAAAAATTCCAGTAGATTAGTCAAGCATGATTTACCTTTTGTACATCCATGTTGACTTTGTCCGATCCTGTCACTGTTTTCCAAGTGCTCTGTCATTACATCTTTTATAATGGACTCTAACATTTTCCCCACTACCGATGTCAGGCTTACCGGTCTATAATTCTGTGTTTTTTCTCTACCACCTTTTTTAAATAGTGAGGTTACATTAGCTACCCTCTAATCCATGGGAACTGTTCCAGAGTCTATAGACTTTTGGAAGATGACCAGCAATGCATCTACTATTTCTAGGGCCACTTCCTTAAGCACCCTAGGATGTAGATTATCAGGCCCTGGGGATTTATTGGCCTTCAATCCCATCAATTTCCCTAACACCATTTCCCTACAAATACTGATTTCATTCAGTTCCTCCCTCTCATTAGACCCTATGTTCCCCGACATCTCTGGGAGTTTATTTGTGTCCTTCTTTGTGAAGACAGAACCAAAGTATGTATTTAATTGGTCTGCCATTTCTTTGTTCCCCTGATTCCGACTGCAAGGGACCTACGCTTGACTTTACCAATCTTTTTCTCTTCACATATCTATAGAAGCTTTTACAGTCAGTTTTTATTATCCCTGCAAGCTTACTCTCATACTCTATTTTCCCCCTCTTAATTAATCCCTTCGTTCTCCTTTGCTGAATCTTAAACTGCTCCCAATCCTCAGGTTTGCTGCTTTTTCTGGCCAATTTATATGTCTTCTCCTTGGATTTTAAGCTATCCCTAATTTCCCTTGTTAGCCAATGTTGAGTCACCATTTTTGTTTTATTTTTATGCCAAACAGGGATGAACAAATTCTGTAGTTCATCCATGCGAACTTTAAATGTTTGCCATTGCCTATTCACCGTCAACCCTTTAAGTAACATTCCCCAATCCATCCTAGCCAACTCACACCTCATAACATCATAGTTTCCATTATTTAAATTCAGTACCCAAGTCTCTGAATCAACTACTTCACTCTCAATCTTAATGAAGAATTCTATCATATTATGATCGCTCCTCCCACCTCGCACAACAAGATTGCTAATTAATCCTTTCTCATTATATAATACCCAGTCTAAGATGGCCTGATCTCTAGTTGGTTCCTCGACATATTGGTTCAGGAAACCATCCCGTATACACTCTAGGAATTCCTCTTCCACAGTATGGTTACTAATTTGGTTAGACCAATCTATATGTAGATTAAAGTCACCCATGGTAACTGCTGTGCCCTTATTGCACGCATCTCTAATTTCCCATTTAATGCCATTCCCCACCTCAGCATTACTGTTTGGGGGTCTGTATACAACTCCCACTAACATTTTCTGCCCCTTGGTATTTCTCAGCTCTACCCATACAGATTCCACATCATCAGAGCTAATATCCTTCCTTACTATTGTGTTAATCTCTTTAACCAGCAATGCTACCCCACCAACTTTTCCTTTTTGCCTGTCCTTCCTGAATATTGAATACCCCTGGATGTTGAATTCCCAGCCTTGGTCACCCTGGAGCCATGTCTCCGTAATCCCAATCATATCATATCCGTTTACATCTATTTGCACAGCTAATTCATCTGCAGCAGACTGTTGCCGAGCTCTCACAGGTTCGCAACCCCAGAGGACACCTGCCAAAGGTGTCGAGACAGGAGCAGCAAGAAAGTGAGCAGGGGGCCTCCACATCTGCTGAAGCCACAGGGGAAGCGCCACATAGGAGCACGCGTAAGAGGAAGATAATGCACAAGTAGTCACAAGGGTAATCACTTGGGTGTAGTGTTGTGTTTAATTTTGAAAAGCCATCAGTTGCTTATTGTCATAAAAATTTCTGATGGCAAACTGTTGCAGTTGTGGCGTGTGTCATTTCGCTAATGGGGCTTCCACATTGAGGGCTTAGGGAGACTTGCAATTGCCAATATGGTGGTCAGAGTGATAGGAATCCGCAGATTCGAGGCGAAAGTGTTTGATTGTGCAGGCTAAGCAAATCTGGCCAAGATGAGTGCATCCCTTGCATCCCGGGCAACAATGTGGTCGCGCGCTGGCGCCGTCTGGCCTGTGCAGCTTCAGGTGGGTGAGCAGCAGCTTGGCGCTCCTGTTGTTGCTGCTGCTGTTGGTGGTGCTGCTGTTCATGGTTCTGCTGCTGCCACGGCTGGTCTTCGTCCGAATCTGATGTCCAGGAGGAAAGGAAATAAATGGTTCCAATGCTTCTGGTATATGCCTCAGTTGAGGAAGCGCTCAGTCAAGGTGGTGAGAGGCGGTCACACTGGAGATGGGTGTCAGGCTCCAAACTTCCACAACAATGGGTATGCCTGCTAAAAGTTCCCCCAGACCTGAGACAACAAAGTTCTGCCACCTGCAAATGATGATTGCTGAAAACTTCTTTTTAATGGTGGAGCTGCAGCTGTTAGTAAGCAGTCCACTTGTGAGGCCGCCAGGATTCACTGGCGTGTTTCAGAGAAGACGTGCAGGACGTGGGAAAAGTGGTAAAATCAGAAAGGCCTCTCAAAATGGGATTATAGAGGCACTTAACTGGTTGTTAAGGGCCTATCCCGCCTCTTGGGGGCAGGATGGAAATGGGGTCAGAAAACATGCATTTGGGAAAATTGCTCGGAGACGGGATGGAGGTGGAATCGGGCCCGCCCGCCATTTTTTGCGATTTTACCACCTCACACGCCTCCAATCCCACCTCCTCGGGCTTGGCAAAATCGAACCCTTTATGTCCTTGTTGCAAAATTAAAAGTGATTTGCAAGAAACTTGCTCATTATTTTTATTCTTTTGAATACTTTTATTAATTTTTGTTAAAGCTGAATACCTGTAAAAAAGAGATTAAAAAAAAGAAGATCTAACACACGTCTGAAGCAGCTGGATCTGCTTATTAAGACCAAGTCCTGCCAAAAATTCTAGGAAGTGGAAATGCATTTGAGCGGTACATTGTCCAATATGCTCTGCATTTACAGCGCACTCATTCATACATACGTGGTCCCCTGCGTCTCAAATGCATATGGGAGAAGTTTTAAAAACCATCTTTCCAATAAAATGATGGCAAGGTTTACTGAAGTGTGGTAGTTAGCATAAATTCACATGTATAAGAACATAAGAAATAGGAGCAGGAGTAGGTCAATCGGCCCCTCGAGCCTGCTCCGCCATTCAATAAGATCATGGCTGATCTGATCCTAACCGCCAATCCACTATCACAGAACCATCTCCTGAATCTAACAGAATTAGACACACGAAATAGGAGCAGGATCAGGCTACACGGCCCCTGGGCCCGCTCCGCTACCCACAGGGCCATGACCGATCCGAACCTAGACTCATGTCCAAATTCCTGCCCGCTCCCCGCAACCCTTAATTCCCTTTACTTCTAGGAAACTGTCTATTTCTGTTTTAAATTTATGTAATGATGTAGCTTCTACAGCTTTTTGGGGCAGCATATTCCATGGACCTACCACCCTCTGAGTGAAGTAGTTTCTCCTCATCTCAGTTTTGAAAGAGCAGCCCCTTATTCTAAGACTATGCCCCCTAGTTCTAGTTTCACCCATCATCGGGAACATCTTCCCCGCATCCACCCGATCCAACCCCTTCACAATCTTATATGTTTCAATAAGATCGCCTCTCATTCTTCTGAACTCCAATGAGTAGAGTCCCAATCTACTCAACCTCTCCTCATATGTCCATCCCCTCATCCCCGGGATTAACCGAATGAACCTTCTTTGTACTGACTCGAGAGCAAGTATGTCCTTTCTTAAGTATGGACACCAAAACTGTACGCAGTATTCCAGGTGCGGTCTCACCAATACCTTGTACAACTGAAGCAATACCTCCCTATTTTTATATTCTATCCCCCTAGCAATGAAAGCCAACATTCCATTGGCCTTTCAATTATCTGTAGTTTAAAGGAGCATAAATATGCCTTAGGTATGTTGATTCGATAAACAAAAATCAAAATTGAATTTTGCAGGAAATTCCTCTGTAAATAGAGTAACGTGTGAAAATTACATTCTGAATAAGAAGTAGACTTCTACTCACACATGACTGCTTTGCATTGCAGTCCCTGATTTTCTATTTGTATTTCAGAGTAAATGGCTTGTCCACGCTGCTGTTCTGCTGCAGAAAAACTAGATTTTTTCCAATGAAATTCAAAAATTACTCTTTGAAAAATAAATCCTATAAGTAAATTTGGTTGGAAATAAAGGTTTAGCTTTTCATAGATTTTGCATTAAAGTGTTAATGATTAGCATCAAGTCTGTTGTAATGGAATGATATGACTGGCAGAGAGCTGGCCATTTGTGGTACCAGCCTAGATCCTACAGCTAACAGTTACACCGCATATTTATTTTTAGTCTGTTTATTAGAGATTACAATGGATGCACTGACATGTTTTCTGATGGAATATTGGACCTCCAACAGTCTGAATTTACTCCCCCTCACCTACTGAAGCACACGTCAATTTGTTCATTATTACCAGAACCAAAATAGTGCATTCTTACTATCATTTCACGTGAAAACTTTTATTTATAAGATACTTGAAGTTTATAAGTGGAATAAAGTAGAGGTTGTCATCGAGCTAAAAATGGTGTGAACAGTAACAGTTAAAAACAACATTTGGAGTGATGAACAGTATAAAAAGAAATAGTAATGCAGGTACATGAGCAGTGTGAAGAGCATAACAAGAGTTGGAGAATCAGATAATCACCAAAATATTGAAGGAAGGGATTAGGAGAATGAATTTATTTTTCAGATAGAGGGTTGGTAGGACATTGAATGCCCTGTAAGAAACAGTGGTGGAATCATTAATTTCACTCTTCAACTCAACACATAAAATAATAAAGATGTTTCTGTTTTTTCACCTCTCTCAGGAGGTTACATAAGTACATAAGAGTTAGGAGCAGGAGTAGGCCATACGGCCCCTCGAGCCTGCTCCATCATTTAGTAAGATCATGGCTGATCCACTTTCCCACCTTATCCCCACACCCCTTGATTCTGTTAGTGCCCAAAATTCTATTGATCTCAGCCTTGAATATACTCATCGATTGAGCATCCACAGCCCGCTGGGGTTCCTCCTCTCTCCAAACCCCATTCCCCCCTCTCTCTGACCCATTTCTCCTCTCTCTGGCTCCGGGTGGATGGGGAGTGTCTGTATCGTGATGCGCAATGCATCGTAACTACATGGGACTGCTTAAATGGACCAGTTGCTCATTTCCTGCTGTCATTTTCGTATGTTTGTAAAATTGCCAGTCACTTTCTAGCGACACATGGACTTTAAAACATACGCTTACTTGTTTAGCTTCAACCTTGTCTTAGCCTTCCTGCAGGACAGGCACAGATTTACAACACAGAGCTCTTCCCTGACGTTGACTGGAAAGCTGAAACCGTGCCCATAGACTGCTTTCTCAGACAGGCTTACTCACAAAAATATGATTCCAATTCCTTTGAAGTGATACTGAAACAAAAGGCAACGGGCAACAGCATTGCTCATAATTACATTAGATCAACAGCCAATTACAAAAGGCCGAATTTCTCTTATCAGTATTAAATGGATAGCTAGTCTTTGACAATGGCAGGGTGGTTTCCCCCTCACCCCATTTCATCCTTCCTCCCTAACTGGAACGTAGTATCCCTCCCAGTAAACTACAGAGTCATCTCGCAGCCTGGCTGTCTGCAACCAGTGTCAAGCTAAGCACGTCGAGTAGAATGACACCCAAGCAGCACGGTGTCATGAAGACCTTCTGAGGCCCCGATTTTAACTCCAGGTGGATTCCCCCGCTCAGGCCCGAGTTAAAATTACAGTCGGGTCTCAATGATGTCATCGGGCCGCAACATACATATGTAAAGAAGGACCCTGTTGGCTCTGGGCGCGCATCCTTGCTGCCTGCTCAGGAGAGCAGCTTAAAATTGCAGATGTTGCGATCATGAATTGAATTTGATGTGAATTGCCTCCATCTTACAGAAAATACTAGCCATGACTGATCTTAACCCTTTGTGACATGTGTTTCATAATAAGAGATACAAGTCGATGTATACTGGTGAAAGTTAATGTAGGAAGTGAACAGACTGATCAGTATTTGCAGGACATTGGGAGTGAAACAATTAATGTAGGAGATAGACAATTATTTTTGCATTTAATGGGATGAATTCTGTGTATGCGCTCTTCAAAAATTCAGCCTGTATCTGTGAGTATTAAGAGAAGTGCACACTCACTGGTTCTCCAGGATGGCCAGGTGGTCCAGGGTAACCTTTCAGTCCCTAAATGAATGGAAAAAAAATTATTCAGTTTGAAAAAGAATGAGAAAAACAAACATTTGTATAATTGAAAACCGAAACACGTGCATAAAAGTAAATACATGAAAGCATAGAAAAGCACAATCTCGGCAAAATGTGAAAACGCAGGGAAGACCACAGTTCATCTACATGAGCAAAATGTTCAGTGAACTATATTCCTGTGTGGGGGGAGAAAAAGAGTCAAACACCAAACCTGTCATTTTTGTAGCAGCAAATGTGAAATGATGTGGCTTGAGGTGATTTTTATCATCTTGTTTGCCTAATACTTTAAGATGGCACTCTTTTAAATCTTGTAGGAAATGGAATTAATTATTTGTTGTCTTGATCACACCTTACTGGCAAGAGGACTGATCATCTTATCCTTGGTCAACAGCCCAGAGAAGATAAAGACTTGCATTTCTATAGCAACTTTCATGACCACCGGTCATCCCAAAGCACATTACAGCCAATGAAGTACTTTTTGAAGTGTAATCACTGTTGTAATGTAGGAAAAGCGGCAGCCAATTTGCGCACAGCAAGCTCCCACAAACAGCAATGACCAGATAATCTGTTTTAGTGATGTTGACGGAAGGATAAATATTGGCCAGAACACTGGGGATAACTCCCCTGCTCTTCTTCAAAATAGTGCCATAGGACCTTTTACGTCCACCTGAGAGAGCAGACGGGGCCTCGGTTTAACGTCTCATCCAAAAGACAGTGCAGCGCTCCCTCTGGGAGGGTCAGCCTAGATTTTTTGTGCTCAAGTCTCTGGAGTGGGGACTTGAACCCACAACCTCTGATTCACAAGCAAGAGTGCTACCAACTGAGCCACTGGCTGACACACATGATTTTTAACCTTCATCTTCTCAGTTTGATCTGTGCACAAAACTTTGCCAAAGATTCCAAAAATAGATGTTTTGCTCAATGGGTAAATAGTGTGGTAATGAGCCATGTAGATCAGGAAGATCTAAAAATCAATTCCTGCTCTTTGTCGAGTTGGCTGAGTGTTGGCAGATAATGGTCGGGATGCTACAATCTGCCTCAGAATTCCTAGGCTAGGAAGGGGGAAAAAAAGCTAGGGCTCCTGGTGCAAGCTACTATATGGTGACCCTAGTTAGAAAGTGGGTGTGTGTGGATGTTGGGTGAAGACAGGATCAGGCTGTGCACCTGCAGTGGCTACCATCTACAAGATGCACTGCAACAACTAGCCAAGGCTTCTTTGACAGCACCTCCCAAACCCATGACCTCTACCACCTAGAAGGACAAGTGCAGCAGGTGCATGGGAACACCACCACCTCCAAATTCCTCTCCAAGTCACACACAATCCTGACTTCGAAGTATATCGCCCTTCCTTCATTTTCGCTGGGTCAAATTCCTGGAGCTCCCTCCCTAACAGCACTGTGGGGGTACCTTCACCAACAGACTGCAGCGGTTCAAGGAGGCGGCTCACCACCACCTTCTCAAGGGAAATTAGGGATGGGCAATAAATGCTGGCATTGCCAGTGACGCCCACATCCCGTGAATGAATAAGAAAAAGGTTACATTGCAATGCCTCTGTGATTGACTAGCCTGACATGTACAGAAAAGCCACTTAGGTCATGTAGCAGAGGACAGCTGGCACCATGTCTCATGCTGAAAAGCTGGATTCGGCAGGTGAGAAGCAAGGGGAGAAAATGGGAGAGGATGAATAGAGAATCAGCAACTGTGCTACTTACAAAGGAAAAAGTACCATGGGATTCTTTTGACGTTAAACTGTTGCTTGGTGTCTTAGTTCAGCTCAGCACAACCAAGCATTCAAAGCATTCACACGGATTCACTGGACATACTCAAATACATTTGGTGAACTAATACAGCAAGGTATTTTTTTAATTTTAAGTATACGGCATTCATACACAGAGGGCAATTGCTTTCTTTCGTTGCTTTTGACATTTTCTGATTTGCTCGACACGAAAATCAAACCAAAGCTCTGAAATTAAACCAGACGTCCAGAAAGTTGTTAAAAAGTCATTTGTTTTTCTAATTTTCACCCTCCTCTCCTGATGGTCCATAACATGCAGGCAGCCCTCAGATACCACACAACTTCCTTAACCGTGGATGGCATCACTGCTATCCTATCTTTATCTGACAGGCTTATACACATACTTCCCAGCACGGGTTAGTGATTGGCAATCAGTACTAGGAAGGCTGGCTGATGTTAATTTTTCCTCCTCGCTAGACTGCAATGCTGAGCCCAAAGCTGCCTGCCTGAGATCAGATAATTAAGCAATGATTGAGAAATGGTAGCAACTTCTGATCTGCATGGTATAGTTCTACAGTGGGTCATTGGTGAAGTTACAAATAGTTTGAATCAAATTGCTACTGTGGCTCTGAACCATAGGCTTTCAACCTGAGGTACTTGGATCTGAGGGGTCCACTAATGGATTCCTGGGGCTACTGAAGTCATCGGATTTCTACCCATCTAGTATCAGGTTTCTATATTTTTTCTCTATTGATCCACTAGCATTTATCTTCTGTTGCTGTATGTTAATAAAACACGTTTTCTGCAAACTGTTTTCCTTCATAAGTTAGAATGAAGTGTGCAAATATTTGCAGGGGATCCCCAGGACTCATTAAATTTGTACAGGTCTGAAACCAACTGCACAAAGGTGCTACCCGCACAAAACAATCTAAAGACTGTCTTCAGTTTCAAATTGTTTTTTTCTGAGTCATAGATTTTAACCCAGTAACCAATGTAGTTTAATTTTTCTAAGCCTCAGTAAAGGTACTTTTGCACGGGAGTTCCCCTCTCACACTCCTAGTAATTCAGTTTGTGCTGTGGGAACGACAAGCCCCCAGCAACTCAGTAACATTTCCTTCTTTATATTCCATACATAAAAGTCCTCGAAAACGTTCATCCTGTACATGCTTAGAAAATAACAGATCTCGCTATTCAAAAATGAAATCTCAATTTCCCCCAAAGTTTGAGACAGACTTTCAGCCAGGGAACCTTGCAAAAAATGAACACGGATATCTTGCTTGGATTTTTGCATGTGTTTGCCAGGTGCCAATTGTGATGCAGATTGTTAAGTGAGTTTGAAGCAGTACATTCAAGGTAAATATCCTTCCAACACGTCATGGAGATGGTATAGGTACTTGTTCTTTCTGTGTTTACCAAACCCATCACTGCCCACCTTGGCTTTGATTGTCCATTCAAAGCTATAAAGTTGTTTCATTACTGGCTTTTCTGAAAGAAGTTAACAGAATTCTCAAACAATGAAGTCATAATGCAATGGCAGAATTTAGACATCTAGATATTATTGTTCGTGATATTAGCTGATGAATACTTAACACATTTATATTATATTTTTTGTCTGCTAGTTTAGCAACGACATTAACTCACTTAAAATAAATAGGTTAATGTTCGTGTTAAAATAGTGGACAAAGGAATGTCGATAACTGTTCTCCAAGTTGGAGCTGGCCATGATAGCATCTTGGAGACTGTATCCCATTGAACTTATGACAACAGTGGAAGTAGTCAGGGGAGATCGCCGCAGTGTGCTTATGCCCTGTGTAGCTGAGGTCTTCATATGTCACGCGCTTCAAGTTTCCTGCAATATTCATGCATTATCCTTGCTTGCCACCTCCTTTGCATATTTGTAGCTTTGTTCCCTCATCAAAAATCTTTTTGCTTTTCTCCACAATAGAAGCTAGCAGCATATACAAGGCCTCTTCAGTGAATCCATTTTTACAAATTTGTTATTCAGTCAGTTTAGTCAAAGGTTGCACACTGCAGAACTTGATTAACAATCCCTTTGACACTGACACAAGTTAAGCAGCTCACACAGCTGCTGGAGAAGTATTTAAAGCAGTTGCATTGTCATTACCTGCGATTTTTCGTTAGCACTAACAAAGCTGGATTCTGAGGAATCAGGGGGGGAGAAATTCGGTATCGCCCTGTTTGGGGCGCAATTATTGGCTGGGCGCAAAGTTTAGCGCCTGGCGCTAATTATCGCCTCCGACTGCAAACTTGGCTTCTATCGCCCCTGGAGGTAATTGGAGCGCTAAATCAGGCGCTACACACCTCTCTTAAGGCGCTAACACCGAGGAGCGAGGCGCTACCTCAGAGCGCTGGCGAAGCTCACGTGATGTCAGTCTGCAATGGAACAGACACACTGGTGTAGTGTCCGTGTGTAGATAAAGACACTGAAGACAGGAGTTGGTCCATAGGTATTTACTAAGCAAGTCTGGGGGGGGTTTCTAAAGGATATACACAATACACAGGCTTATATAGCCCAAGTGGCAATTACCGGCATTACGCACACCTGGGGCTCTTAAAGGCACATACACCATAATTGCTCCCCTTCTAGCTAACTAGTACATCATATTTTAAGTAATTATTAATTACATGTTATATGCAAAATAATATACATTGCTGTATTAATTAATTATAAGTTAGTCTCTCAGGAGGCTTCCTGACTTGGTCCGGATAACGCCTCGGGGGTGTAGTAGTTTCTGGTGGTGTAGTAGGTTCTTCTGGCAAGGCTGATTCGGCTTGAAGGCCAGTGTCGGGTTCATCGGGCTCCAGTATCACCGGATTGGAGGTAGATATGGGTATCTCTACTTCATCGTTAGATGTATAGAGTGGTGGTGTAGGTTGTCCCTTTTCGGATGACTTGATGATTTGGTCAGCATGGCGCCTTATTATGCTGTCTCCGATGTCCACGGTATACATCAGTGGTCCTAATCGTGTGCAGATAGTTCCAGGCTGCCATTTCTCGGTACGGTAGTCCCGGGCCAAAACCGGTTGGCCTATCTGGAAGGCCCTAGTTGGCCTTTCATTCATGCCCTGAAACTGCCGGTTCTCCACGTCCCTTCGGATGTTGGGCTTGACCAAATCCAGCCGGCATCTTAGGTTTCTATTGTAGAACATCATGGCGGGAGTTTGGTTAGTAACCATATGCGTTGCATTCCTATATGCAAATAAGAAGTTATCCACCTTGTGCTGAAGTTTTATGTCTTCATTACCCATGGCCTTGATGGCCTTCTTGAAGGTCTGGACAAACCTTTCAGCCAATCCATTGGTGGCGGGATGGTATGGGGCGGACGTGTAGTGCTTTACCCCATTGTTCTTTAAGAACTTTCTGAATTCTTCGGACACAAATTGCGGTCCATTATCAGAACATATCTGCTCCGGCAGCCCATTCCTGGCAAATATGGTCCTTAATACTGTGATGGTTTTTTCCGTGGTGGTGGAGGACATCTTTATTACCTCCAGCCACTTGGAGTGTGCATCAACTGTGATTAAGAACATTGAGTCCATAAATGGACAAGCAAAGTCGATGTGCACCCTTTGCCAGGGAGATGAGGGCCACTCCCATGGATGTAGAGGGGCCTGTGGCGGAGCATTTTGGACCTTCTGGCATCCTAGGCAGCTCTTGGTCATGTCTTCGATGTCTCCATCGATACCTGGCCACCATACAAACGCCCTAGCTAGGTTCTTCATTTTCACTCCACCCAGATGCCCCTCGTGAAGCTCCTTTAGCACTTTATCCTGGAGTTTGGGTGGAATCACCACTCTGGATCCACACATCAAGGTTCCTCGGCACACTGACAGCTGTCCTCTTCTTTGCGAGAATGCTGGCAACAGTGGTTCGCCATGTGCTGGCCATCCCTTCACTGTTAAATCGTAGACCCGTGAGAGAGTAGGGTCATTTCTTGTCTCCCTTTCAATGGCAGAATTTGTCACCGGTAGACATTCCACTATGGTAGAGTGGAATATCTCTACTGGGTCTACTGTAGGTGCCTCTTCTATCGTTGGCAACGGTAGGCGTGATAAACCGTCAGCATTCCCATGCTGTTTTGACCCTTTGTATTCAATGTTGTATTGGTGTGCCCCTAGAAAAAGGGACCACCTCTGTAGTCTTTGTGCCGTCATAATGGGGACACCTTTTTTAGGGTTGAATATGGAGATGAGGGGTTGATGGTCAGTCAGCAAGGTAAATTTTTGTCCGTGTAGGTAATGGTTGAATTTCTTCACTCCCCATACCAGGCTGAGTGCTTCCCTGTCTATCTGGGCATAGTTACGCTCAGCTGAGTTCAATGAGCGTGACGCAAAAGCTATCGGCCGTTCCGAGCCATCAGGGAATCTATGGGACAATACCGCTCCTATGCCGTAAGGGGATGCATCGCACGCCAGTCTGATTGGTAGTGATGGGTTGTAATGAGCCAAAACTTTCTCGGATGTGATTAAGTCTTTACATTTATGGAAGGCACGTTTACAGTCTTCGTTCCATTTCCAAATCACTCCTGTCTGTAGAAGATCATTAAGAGGGTGTAGAATAGTTGATAAGTTCGGTAAAAATTTATGATAGTAATTTATTAATCCCAGGAATGACCTTAATTGTGAAACATTTTCAGGTGTTGGGGCTTTTATAACTGCTTCAATTTTTTCAGGTGACTTATGCAACCCTTCCTTATTAATTATGTGGCCACAATATGATATCTGATTTTGGAAAAATTCGCACATGGGGCGATTTGCTCGTAGGCCCCGTTCTTTCAGCCTAGTGAGCACCTGCTCCAAATTGGCAAGGTGCTCGTTGTCGTTTTCTCCTGTTATAAGGATGTCGTCTAGGTAGCATTGAGTCCCCGGAATCCCTTGCAGGACTTGCTCCATAGCTCTTTGCCAGACAGCTGGAGCTGATGCTATTCCAAAAACCAGTCGATTGTACTGGTACAGGCCTTTGTGTGTGTTTATTGTGAGATACTTTTTAGAGGTCTCCTCAACCTCCATCTGTAGATATGCCTGTGCCAAGTCAATTTTTGTGAAACGTTTCCCTCCGGATAGTGAGGCGAAAATATCTTCTATCCTCGGAAGAGGATACTGTACCGTGTGAAGGACCGGGTTTACAGTCACCTTAAAGTCCCCACAGATGCAAATTTTTTTCTGTTCCTCAGAGTTATTTTTCAATGTTTTTTTCATGACTGGAACGATGAGTGTTGCCCATTCGCTCCAATCTATTTTGGATAATACGCCTGCCTTTTCCAAATTCTTCAGCTCTGCCTCGACTGCCGGACGTATTGTGTATGGCACCGGTCTTGCCTTAAAAAATTTTGGAATTGCTGTATCTTCCACTTGTATTGAGGCGGTGATGCCTTTCAAGGTTCCTAGTTTCTCTTGAAACACTTCTTTGGCGTTGGCCAAGATGTCTTTTAATCGTTCAGGTATGATGTCATCATTGTTTTTTTCCTTACTGGTCACCGTCAGTGCCTGAATGGAGTGCCAGTCTAAACGTATCTTCCTTATCCATTCACGTCCCAACAACGGTGGACCACCATCTTGTAGAATGTATAAATACAACTTTTGTATTTCTTTGCCGTTGTATACCACAGGCACCCTTATTTTTCCTTTGGGGTAGACTTTCTGCCCCGTATATGTTTTTAAGATAATGGATGTGTCTTTTAGAGGTATATGCGAAAATAGCCTCTCGTAATCTCGTCGATTTATTACGGTTAGAGCTGATCCTGTATCTAGCTCCATTTTAACTGGGGACCCTGCTATTGTGAGGGTAATCCAAATGGTTTAGTAATCCTCTTTGGCAAGTACATTATGTAATTTGAGACAGCTTAGTCTCTTGTTTCCGGAGTCGCTATCGCTATTCTGGTCTTCGGAGCTATTGTCCGTCATCATTTGTACCTTTCTGTACTTTTCTTTATTGCTTTTTTGTTCTCTGTCAGTGGATTTATTTTGTCCAGATTGGCATACCCGTGCAATGTGTCCAATCTTACCACATTGCCTGCATGCTTTGCCCTTGAACCAGCAGTCCCTCTGATTATGGGTGGATCTGCCGCAGCGATAACATCTTCCGAACTCCTGTGTCATTTTATGGGTGCCGAAGTCCTGTGTCTCTTGTTGTATCTCTGCAGCTCCTTTTGCTGCTGCTTCGTATGATACAGCCATACTGAAAGCTTTGTCCAATGTTAAATCTTTTTCAGAAAGCAGTCTTTTTTGTGTTCCTTCACTTAAGAGACCGCAAACAAATTTGTCTCGAAGATAATCCGATAGTCCTGCTCCGAATTGGCAGTACTTTGATAGCTTTCTTAATTCGGTTAGGTAATCAGTGTTACTTTCATTCTTGTGTTGATTTCTCTTGAAGAACTTGAATCGTTCCGCTATCAGCAGCGGTGTTGGGTTTAAATGCTCCTGCAGGGTATCAACAATTTCTTTAAAAGTCTTGTCCTTTGGTTTGGCTGGAGTGATTAAATTTCGTAACAGCCCGTATGTCTTCGCGCCCATTAAGTTCAGAAGTACTGAAGCTTTTTTTTCATCTGCTATTCCATTTGCAGTGCAATAAACCTCTACTCTTTCCACGTATGTGGTCCAATCTTCTACTTCGCCATCAAAAGCCTCAATATTACCAGATTTAGGCATTTCAGAAAAGATATGGCGCTTCCCGCGCTTTTTTTTTTCTCTGTAGCAACGATATGGCGCTTCCCGCGCTTTCCCGCCGCTGCTACCGATAACAACGCTGTTTTACTGTGGTTTCCATTTATTCACTGTTGGAGACTCGTTCCCGACGGGGGTCTAAACGCTGACCTGCTTGCCGCGCCGGCCGTCTCTCGAGTGCACCCTCCCAGTCCGTTATTGCTTGCCTCCGATTTCGCTGCCTGTCTCAGCTGTAGAGCCCGCCGCTGGAGCTCCAGCCTGACGCCCAGGAAGGATTAGCGCAGTACCTGTCACCAGCTTGGCCAGCTGGTGAAACCACAGTTTCTCTTACTTCCTGAGTCTTCTGGACGTTGGAGGAATCGATGTCCTTGAGGTGCTGCCGAATTGCAGGTAAGTCCGTTTCCACTTCGTCGCCACTGTAGTGTCCGTGTGTAGATAAAGACACTGAAGACAGGAGTTGGTCCATAGGTATTTACTAAGCAAGTCTGGGGGGGGTTTCTAAAGGATATACACAATACACAGGCTTATATAGCCCAAGTGGCAATTACCGGCATTACGCACACCTGGGGCTCTTAAAGGCACATACACCTTAATTGCTCTTAAAGGCACATACACCACAACTGGCACCGGCCGGTTCTTAAAGGGGAGGGTCGATCTTGCTTTCCATCCACACCCTGCTCATTGCAGCCTTGAATCTCGGCCTGGAGAGACCTGTACATCAAATCTGCTGGAAAGAACAATGGAGAGGCCCACGGAAAGAGCTCAGAGTGCAGCCCCCATAGTCTCTTCTAAATCGATGCAAGGAAGGTCAAATCAAAATGAACCTGCAAAGTGCTGCTCAGTACCCAAAACTCCTTCACACAGTGTTGAATCTCTCCAGAAGTCTCTCTCTCTCTCAGAATGTGTGGTGCAAAAATGTCGCCGACAAAAAAAGGCAGGTTGCCTTTAAGTAGCGCTCCCCGTCCCTTCCGGACTGCAAAACGCTCCCCTCAACCTGTCATTGCTAGCGGCAGGCGGTAAAGGCAGGGGGGCACCACTCAATACCTGGTCCGGGGCGCTGCACGCTCGACTGACGTCACGATCTGTGGGCGCAGGAGATCGTGGTGCTAGTGTTTAGCGCCGCCGCAAAATGTCTGGTCCATTTCACGAGCGGCGCAAACATCGCTACACCTGGGCGCTAGTTGCTTTGCACCCCCTAACGGGAGGCACAAAGCAACCGAATTTCCCCCCCCAATTGTTTCAAATCAGTGAGTTCCTGAAATTTCATTCTGTCATAAATTATAAGAAATGGGAATTTCGCCTATTCTGCAGTAAACGGGCAAAATCTAGCCTAAGATTACAAGAGCAACACAACAACAGCACGAATATAGAGTTGGCAGAAAGGAGTAATGAAAGATAACCGAGTGCCAAGAACTGTGAGGCTTCCCTGTTGGGAGGTCTTCTCACCAAACACCACACAGTCTGTATCACCACCAAGTGATCCATACTACACGAGTGTCGAAGGCCAATCTTTAGGCTGCCAGACATAGTTGCATAATTTTCACGTTGGCATTTTTTTTTTTTTTTTACACGTCCCTTGATTTTCTAAACACTTAAATACTGCACTCTTCGTACCTACACTCTGGACTGTACTTTTCTCAAAAGATCATTTTCCTTTTTCTTTAAATTGTTACTTAAACCTGCTGACAAAATGCTCGGTCCACTTGATTTTTAATGGGGCGGGGGGGGGAGGGGGGGTGGTGGAGGAAAAATTCAGCCAAGCATGGTGCATCTATAATAGTGATCCTTTAACACACGAACGTGCACTTAGTGAAATCTCCCAATACCAAAACATTGAATGTTTGGTTTAGCTGCCCTAAGCCATGCATTCAGTCCCACTCTGAAAGGACATGATCAGCCACAACAAATCATTCTGTCCCAGCTAACCTATTTATTTATATCTCATATCAACACTCTTACAGGCACACACACTTCCTGTCTACAAACTGTACGTCCTGTTGTAAGATTTTTTGGTTATACTTTCATGTTAATTTTTCCACTGTAAATCACATTTCTCATTCAATTTTAATGTGCCAGCTTTTACTGTCATCATTTATTGATGGACAAACCACATCAAAGTGCTTTTTGAAAAATGTTGTCTTCCATTTTTTTGCTCAGTAACTGAAAATTATAATTTCCCAAATAAAGTTTTAAACAAACTTTAAAATATTACAGATTTTACAATGGCATGATTAAATTTACCTTCTGAATTGTCTTTCAATAGCTTCATTAAAGCTTGTACTTCAAGGTCTCAGCCTGTCTGAAAAGCCTGAGCTTTGACTGGATATTTTAACCTCACAACAGTTAAGACAGAGAGAAAGCTTTCAATCAGTTTTGTGCCAGCTGAGCATGTGCCGTTAGTAGAATTTCCTAGCATGCAACCTGTGCATCAACAAGATTTGAAGGGTAGAAGTGGCCTAGAAATTCGATCACGCAGTGTCCATTTTACAGGCATGAAACAGACGTCTAAGGATCCAATTTGGCGGGCGGGCAGTCCGCGCACGGTCATTCCGTGCCAAAAGTACACTGCCTGCCATATTGGATCAGGCTCCTTCATAGGGCTCGAGACAAAAGTATTAAAAAGCCTAATTATAATATTTAAATAATGATCCTATGCTAGTTGTTGGCTGCTTTTTTGAAATGGGGCTGCCCCAATGCCTGACTCATCACGTGATGAACTTGCCCAGCAACTTGTGGCGCTGACAGGTAGGAAGGACCATTCAATGGCGCTATTTAACGGGCTCATCCACTCCATACAGGTTAGTTACTGGTTTGTCCTTTTAAGCTGCTGGTTAACTTCTGGGCGTATCGCTTGCCTATTTTCTGCTCTCGACAATTGAATTGTGACTTCTGCTAACAACTTTATGCTGGCACTGCACTGCTTTTGTCTGCCTTCACAACACTTTTATTGCAGACATGGTTTATTTTTGGTAAGCCTGGCATTATTTACATTCATTAACCACACCGGTGAACAGGGATATGTGTGAACAGAGGCAGCTCTGATTATGGTTTCTTTGTTGACTGTTAGAAAAATAAACAGATTATTTGCACAGAATGGATTTGCTGTTCAGTGCTTTGAAAATTCTGTATATATAAACAAACTTGGGAACTGCATAAACATCTGAACTTGAGCATTTTATTAGGTAATTTTTGTATGTTTATGGACATTTTTGTTTATTAAAAACTCTGCAAGTCAGTAAATTCTCTAATAGTGTGTAAATTTTCTGCTTCTGTGCTCCTGGAATTGAAATCAGGAAATTGTGCATCCCCAACTCATGAATTTTCGTGTTTCATTTTAAGAACCACAAAATGTACATTAGTGCTTTAAAGTGGGAATGTAAAGATGGTGGCCTCAAATATACTTGAGGTTTCTGACAGACTCCAACTGTAACTCTGGTGGAACCCACCAGAAAGTGTCCCAACTTTCTCCAGGAGCTCCCAGTTGGCCTTGTAAGGCCACCCACCCTTGACAAGGTCAATGATGCTGAGAGGTGGAGACTCCCTATGGCAGGAGTTCCCACTTCCATACATAGAATGGCCTATGTATATTATTGGAGGCTAATACAATGACAAGAATGAGAATTTTCTAGCCCTTGAGCTTTGAATGGTTGGCCATACCTGCAGCAGTGTACTTCTCTCATGGAGATCCTTGACTGAAAGAACAGGTCTGAAAGAAGCTAAATTGATTCTACTCATGACAGTTTTACATCACATTTATATAGAATGCAATTTCATTACAATACTGGTATGTCGCTTGTGGCTTTGTTCGCGATAAATTTTGAGATTTAATTACATCAATATTTTACTTTAGACGAGACCACTGGCACTTTCATAGTCATTCTTATTTATGCAAAACCACAATTTTTGGGGGTATTTTTTTCTATATATTTAGAAGAGGATGAAAGTACTGGAAAATGAGGGCACCCTTTATTTAGCCTGGAGCCCTTCTGTGAATGACAACACACAGTCGCTAAACACTAGCGCCACTTTAAACTCTTTACAAAAAACACAATAAAAACACGGACGACTATTATATTTAATGGAATGCCATCCAACATTCTAATGTGCTCTTAAGTAAAACTTCACTGTCCTACTCTTCACTTTTTCCTTACAAACAAGTGCTAAAGAGGCTCCACACACAAAGATGTCAATGATCCCAATTTTATCAACTACAATGTACCTTCTGGCAAACTAGCAATGGAAAAGAAGCAATGCTGTTGTTGATGCTGGAGAACATACACACTAATAGAGAGGTGGTTTCCAACAGTGTATTTGATGACAACATAACTAGGTTTACTTGGCCAGTGGCAGGTGGGGAGCTGAACAACCCCTCCGTACCTAGTACAAGCTAGCAAAGTGGGGGGTTTTTGTAAATCACTCGCTTATATAGAGCCCTGCTAGCAAAATAGTCACAAACAGTTATTTAAATGTGGATCTGGTGCGGTAGAAACCATTTCCAATCTAACGGGGGTGGGGTTCCACAGCACTGGGAGCTGCAGCTGGCATTCGAGAAACACTTCTTGGTGCGATTCTGGACAACGTTACTGTGGAAGAATGAATTACTTGCTATTGCATGTACAGGTCCCACCTAATCGATCATCTAAAGATCTGCGACTTCACAAAACCTGGTACTGATGTGAAGCCAGAAATACAATTGAGCTCCAAACCAATTAGGCAATTGACCCCACTGGCCACAAGTGGCACCAGATAACTGCATGTGCGCCAGACTTTTGCATTATTGGAGTCTGCAAAATAGACTGGTTATTGGTGTCTGGTGATTGTGGGTGCTAAGAATTTTAACAAGAAACATAACAAAGAAGTACCCAGTGGCTGGAGTTCAAGCCTCTTTGTTAAGATCAATATGTTCCGTTATAATAAGATGTATACAAGAATACCCAGTTTTCGGCAACCAATTCCGTCACCTAGTTTATCATTTAGTTTTACATGTCATTGATTAACTTTTAAAAATTATTGCCCAGTTAATAGAAATTAATTCTTTATAGATTTGTACAGACTTTCCTGGGATTCTATTGTCATCTAAAGTCCATCTTGTTTTGTATCTTTTTGATATTAGATGGTTGAGTAACTCGAAGTTCTCTTTGATAAAGGAGTTTCTTGTGAAGTATTTCGCTTTGTAAGGTGTGTTTTTAAATTGAGAAACTTGCCACATAATGAACAATTTAACATGCTCTAGCATCACACATTTCAAAGAGCTGTTATGAAAGAAAATGTTCTTTCTACTAATTGCTTTAAGAAATCCTGCATGTGGCTTGTAAATGATCAAATGATACTAAAACTGCGTAAAAGACTGATACTGACTGATTCAGGTATTTCTACCCTAATTCTTTGCAGGGTAAAACTTTGGTTTACAGCAGAGTTCAATCGGGAATCAAAACAACAGGATGAAAGAAATGGCGGCAAATGAGGATCAGATTTGTTCCAAGGACAGAAAAAATCCAATTATTGTTTGCCAGTATAAACGGGTTAATTTATTCACTGGGTATCAATGTCAGTGTAACTCAAATCCATTTCAGGAATAGTGGCTTATTCTAGAGCTGTGTCAGAGTCAGATACATGTTGGCAACATGCTGGAAGCCAAATACCATTTTTCCTCCAGCACTCCAGTATCAAGCCAACACTTAACTGGGCACTCCTATTCTTCCCACCACAAAAAAAAAACACATGGCATCATGCAAACTGTTTGTTCTTCGTCCCTTAATTCAAACCTTCCTCACCAAAAATGTATTTGTGCATCTGATGTACAGATGCACCCATCATGCATAAAAATAATTATTTACAAACATTTTTTGGTACGACTACAGATGTACCCAGCAGTATAAGCACAACCCTGCATTCAACTTTGCCCATAAGGACTGAATTGGTGATCCCAGGGTTACTAATTATAGCATTAGGTTTCAACATTGACGAGCTAAAACCAGAATAGAAATCCATACCCGGGGCCACAAGTTTAATGAAGTGACACTGATGAAAAAAGGTCCATGCTTTCCTGGTGTGAAGCCAAAACCTGCCATTGGGGCATTTAACTACGTTAAAGGTGCTATATAAATGCAAGCAGTTGTTAATCTTCTCTGACTCTCCACTAAATATAGGATGCCAGTGTGGCCACATGTAGTAATACTGCATAGTACAGGAAACTCTCTTTTAACCGGCAAAATTCAGGAGTAGGTTCAGGTAAGTTTTACTATATATTAGTGGCCGTGTTACCGGGGTTCCTGGATCTGTGGCCGTGTAATCGGGGCTCCTGCACCTGTGGCCGTGCAACAGGAACTCCTGGATCTGTGGCTGTGTAACCGGGACTCCTGCACAAGTGCCGTGTAACCGGGGTTCCTGCACCTGTGGCCGTGCAACAGGGACTCCTGGATCTGTGGCTGTGTAACCGGGACTCCTGCACAAGTGCCGTGTAACCGGGGCTCCTGGATCTGTGGCCGTGTAACCAGGGTTCCTGCACCTGTGGCCGTGCAACAGGGACTCCTGTATCTGTGGCTGTGTAACCGGGACTCCTGCACAAGTGCCGTGTAACCGGGGCTCCTGCACCTGTGGCCATGTACGGGGCTCTCGTACCTTGGTAAGTATACCTCTCTGTATTCCTTACTTTTTGATCAACCGGCACCACGCCGGTCTCGGATAAAAAAGAGTTTCCTGTAGTTGCTTGAACCCTTTGACTACAGAACTGGCACCAATATAGAGAGCCTGCCCGCTGCCGTGCCCCGGCAAGGCACACTGCTCACTTTGCCGTGTTCCTGCCCGGGAGTTAAAATCAAGTCCTTGGTGTCTACTTGTGGGAAGTGGCATTCTGTAATAGCAGTGTACCTGGTTGGCTTTGAATAACACTGTGAAATTGAGACTCCAATGACAATGACAAACATAAGGACACTTGCAACTTTTCCACAACACAAACTAGACTTCAGAAATGTTCTAAACTCAAAAGAACTCAACTTTTGAAAATCAGATCAAATTGTTAAATGTTATTTTGGCTCTTTCTGCATTGGAATGAATGTATTGTAGCGGTTCGTGTAGATCGCCACTAAATAAGAGAGTTTGACTTCAACGAACTATAAATAAGTTGTTTATTTACAGGAACAGGCTAATTACAGCAGGTAAGATAGCAGGTAAGATGGCTGACTGTAGGAGCATCGTGGTGTAGGTCTTGTCCCAGCGGGGACTCCACGAGGACTGAGTTCGCAGTCCTGTGGGGAACGTGATGACGTCATCGCGTTTGTGTTGTGACGTCATCACGTTGTTCGCGTTTCCTGCGCTTAGGGCGTCACGTGATGCGCGTCATTGCGTCGCTGGTCATTGAGGCTGAAGTCGGGAGGCCGGGCTGTGCCGGTGCTTGCCGCGGGAGCGGAAGATCGCGTCGCTCCCGTCAGCTGGCCGTTGAGGCCGAAGACGCTAGGCCGGACTGTGCCGGTGCTTGCCGCGGGAGCGGAAGATCGCGTCGCTCCCGTCGGCTGGCCATTGAGGCCGAAGACGCTAGGCCGGGCTGTGCCGGCGCACGCACATCACGTTGTACGTGACGTGACGTCAGCGCGCTAGGGCGCGTCTTAAAGGGGCAATGGCCCCAACAGGTAAGTTAAAAGGGCAACGGCCCCAAAAGGTAAGTTAAACATACAGTAAGGTAAGTTAAAGGGAATTATGTGTCTCAATGTAAGGGACAACCAGTGGTACCGCCACAGTATCAAAGTGTTATTAATTTTACCCATACCATTTTAGGAAAGGAAAGAAATAACGTAATGAAAGAGTAAGTAATGTGATTAAGATTTTTTTCATGCAATGAAGAAAATCTTCAGAGAACAATGACGTCCATTGCTTTTCTTTTCAGTGCAATCCATTAACCAACTAATCCAGCTGTACTGGGGGAAGAGAAATAATCCTCGCTGATTTGTGATGTCTGCATTTTTTCAGGCCTCAGATGTGAAGAAAAAGATTCCTAGAAAAAAAACTATTCTACAAGAGGAAACGCATTTTTGCATAATTAATGCCCATCCACATGTGTGTAGCAGAAAATATCTGACAGTGAGCAGTTACGGAGAACAAATCATTCAGCAACAACCAGACCACATAATCCCTGATGAGTCATAGAGTCATAGTGTGGATTAAAGTGAGTTATGCAATCCAGATGTCACAAGGTGGATTATTTATCCAGTTTATAGTACCTTTTTACTGGAATTGGTAAGTATTTCTAACATTGGCTTGTGGGAGAAATAGATGACTTTTGAAAACCACCACATGTGCAGTATAGATG
Source organism: Somniosus microcephalus (assembly GCF_052327205.1). Lineage (NCBI taxonomy): Eukaryota > Metazoa > Chordata > Chondrichthyes > Squaliformes > Somniosidae > Somniosus > Somniosus microcephalus. Next base: position 9,229,458 of record NC_141009.1, read on the forward strand.
CAGATGACTCATAATTACAGATTGTACAATTGACACACATTTGCAGATGGTATACGTGGCATGCCTACACATTCACATGTCACACAGTTTAGCTCCTAGCTGTTCCCTTTGGTGCAGACAATGGTGAAAAAAATGTGTGTGCCTGAGTTTATTACTGTGTACATGCCTTAGCCTTTAAAATTAAGCTATCCTCCATTTACCAAATGCCCCACCCTCCCCTCTTTCATAAGAACTAGGGGCAGGAGTCGGCCATCCGGCCTCTCGAGCCTGCTCCACCATTCAATAAGATCATGCCTGATCTTCGACCTCAACTCCACTTTCCTGCCCTATCCCCACATCCCTTAATTCCTCTGCAGTCCAAAAATCTATCAATCTCAGCCTTGAATATACTCAACGACTGAGCATCCACAATCCTTTTTGGGGTAGAGAATTCCAAAGACTCACCACCCTTGGAGTGAAGAAATTCCTCCTCATCTCAGTCTTAAATGGCCGACCCCTTATCCTGAGACTATGCCCCCTAGACCTAGACTCTCCAGCCAGGGGAAACAGCCTCTCAGCATCTACCCTCAGAATCTTATATTTCAACTTGCTTCTAGTCTGATCAGGTTCATCAGTTCAGGTTTTAGAAAAGTGCAGCCTATGATGCACTGACCACTCCACAGGTAGAGTTCATTGAAGCACTGGCAGAAACAACTACAGGAAACTCTTTTTTATCCAGCACCGACGGGACCGGCATGGTGCCGGTTGATCAAAAAGTCCGGATTACAGAGAGGTATACTTACCAAGGTACGAGAGCCCCGTACACGGCCACAGGAGCCCCAGTTACACTGCACTTGTGCAGGAGTCCCGGTTACACGGCCACAGATCCAGGAGTCCCTGTTGCACGGCCACAGGTGCAGGAACCCCGGTTGCACGGCCACAGATCCAGGAACTCCAGTTACACGGCCACTAATATATAGTAAAACTTACCTGAACCTACTCTTGAATTTTGCTGGTTAAGAGAGATTTCTGGATATTTCGGTGCCGGTTGAGAGTTTCCTGTACACTGCTGCACTGAGGTTTGGAGTAGGGGTTGATTTCACAGCTTCATGCACTAGAGTCATAGAGTCATAGAGTTTTACAGCACAGAAAGAGGCCCTTCGGCCCATCGTGTCTGCGCCGCCCTTCCATCCCTGTCCAGTCTAATCCCATTTTCCAGCATTTGGTCCATAGCCTTGTATGCAATGGCATTTCAAGTGCTCATCCAAATGCTTCTTGAATGTTGTGAGGGTTCCTGCCTCTACCACCCTTTCAGGCAGTGCGTTCCACATTCCAACCACCCTCTGGGTGAAAAAGTTCCTCCTCAAATCCCCTCTAAATCTCCTGCCCCTTACCCTGAATCTATGCCCCCTTGTTATTGACCCCCCTACTGAGGGGAAAAGTTCCTCTTTATCTACCCTATCTATGCCCTTCATCATTTTGTACACCTCAATCAGGTCCCCCCTCAGCCTTCTTTGCTCCAAGGAAAACAACCCCAGCCTGTCCAGCCTCTCTTCATAGCTGAGGCGCTCCATCCCAGGTAACATCCTGGTGAATCTTCTCTGCACCCTCTCCAAAGCAATCACATCCTTCCTATAGTGAGGCGACCAGAACTGCACACAGTACTCCAGCTGTGGCCTCACCAGCGTTTTGTACAGCTCCATCATAACCTCCCTGCTCTTATATTCTATGCCTCGGCTAATGAAGGCAAGTATCCCATATGCCTTTTTAACCACCTTATCTACCTGTTCCGCTGCCTTCAGGGATCTATGTACATGTACACCAAGGTCCCTCTGACCCTCTGTACTTCCTAGCGTCCTACCACTCATTGTGTATTCCCTTGCCTTATTTGTCCGTCCAAAATGCATCACCTCGCACTTTTCAGGGTTAAATTCCATTTGCCACTTTTCCGCCCATCTGACCAACCCGTTTATATCGTCCTGTAGCCTGAGGCTTTCCTCCTCACAATTTACCACCCCACCAATTTTCGTGTCATCTGCGAACTTACTGATCATACCTTTTACATTCTCATCCAAATCATTTATGTAGATCACAAACAACAAGGGACCCAGCACCGATCCCTGAGGTACCCCACTGGACACAGGCTTCCAGTCACAAAAGCAACCTTCGACCATCACCCTCTGCCTCCTGCCACTCAGCCAGTTTAGGATCCAACGCGCCAAGGCACCCTGGATCCCATGGGTAGGGGACCTCAAGTTAGATTGATGGCTTCCTATGCTCTACTTCGATTTTTGAGAATACAAACACAAATCATATTCAAGATCACAGACTGAGGTTTCTTGACTGTTCATCTTTGGAGCAGATTTGTTGCCCAACAAATACTTTCATACTTGATTACAAAGCAAGCTGCTACTTCTGTTGTACACAATTAATTAACTCTTCAAACCATCGCTGAATCTTTCTTCCTCCCAACCATCCCTTGAAATATTGGTAGATCTTGCACAATATAAAGCCATGGTCTGATAAAAAGGCACTGATTGCAGCTGCTGTTCCAAGAGTTGACAGATTTTGATGCAAGGACTTGGCTTAAAATCAGATGTTTTTGATAAAAGGTAGAACAGAACTGAACAACTTGCTGTTAAAAAAAATCTTGAAACCACAAGCTGACAAAGAGATACTGGTATCCAGAGAAAAGTCTTCTTCCTCATTGACAGGAAGATACTAGACAAAAAAGAACCATGGATTTGTGACTAAAGCACCAATAAATTCCCAATTAATGTACTTTTTAATTATGTTCTTGATCATATTTGTAGATGGAGTCAGATTACTTAATGATAATTTCATATAAATATTTGTCATTCATATATAACTTTTATTATATTATTGTACAGTAAAGATTCAACACCCACTAATTTAGATTAAACTTAAAATTTAATGTGGTCATGGTCCCTTTAAGGATCCCAGCTTAAAACACGTCATGAGTGACATCACCAGACCCGCTCCATCTAATTGGGCCGGGTAACACGCTGGGCGGGCTTAATAGGCCCCATTAAGGTAAGTTAATTTGTACAGTGGGATGGAGCCAGCAGCGGGGTCAGGACCCGCCAAGGTAAGGAAAATTCCGGCCTTAGTGTGAGAAGAGAACAGTCACATGCTTCTAACCAATCAAACAAAACATTCAAAACTGTATCTAGTGATTTCCCCTCCTGGTCTATTAGAATACTAGAAACGAAGAATCATAAGGGATCACATTCATACTCAGGCACATCAGTTTGGGTGAATTAACTCAATTCAGTTTACATTAAACCAATTATGCCCCATTTTCAAACCTTTGGAAATTAAAGCTATCCAATCAAATATTAGTTGGTAGTATACAAATTTAATGGGCTGGATTTTCACTGAGGGGTCAGGTAGGAGGCGGGACTACAATCTTCGGGGTTGTAGTCCCGCCTCCATCGAGTTCTAGCCAACCCACACGGTTTTGACTTGATTGACCTCGTTGAGCCCACCCAGCGAGCTCAGCAGGCCAATTAGGGGCCACCCGGCAACAGGTGACATCATAGATTGATATTTCATCTGTCAAGACCTTTTGACAGATGAAATATCAGTGTTTCACAGCTGTTTGAAGCTGTCAAACACTGACAATCTGTACTCCAAGTTAATTCCTTCCTCTCAGGATGATTTAGAGATCTCCCCGGAACAGAAAGCTGAATGCTGCAATTTTTGACAGCTCGCAGCCATTCTGCTTTCTGTGCCGGTTGAAAGGCTCATTAGCATGGTTAAAGACATTGGGCAGGATTTTCATTGGGCCGTGGAGGCGGGATTGGAGGCGTGTGGGTGGTTAAAATCCCGAAATCGGGGATCCCGAACCCATCCCGCCCCCAACCCGCCTCCATGCCAGTTTCAAAGGAGGCGGGTACCCGAGACCTGGGGGAAGGAAGGCTGTAAAGGTAAGTAAAGGTATGTAAAACTTATTTAAACACTTTACACACATCAAACACACTTACCTTTACACTCATGCACCCATCACTCACCTGAACACCGGACATCTCGACCCCTCCAAGCCCTTCATCCCGACTGTAATGTATATACCTTTAAGGGGGGAACTATCTTTTACAGCTCATGTATACTGCAGTACCGGCAGTGACCACACCTGTATATAGCACTGAGTAGTAATCTGTACAGATCAGTTCCAGTGTGAGCCACGTTTAGTAAACACCTGTTGTACCGTTCTCCTGCAGTCTGTGTCTTATTATACACGGACACAACATTGGCAACAAGGCAAGTTCGAACCTACCTGCAACTCTGCATCACCTCCCGGGGATTCGTTCCTGGAGATCAGTGGATTGGAGGTCAAGGCCAGAGACTCGGGCGTTGACCACGGGCAACCGCCCAGTCATCCAGCAGAGACTCGAGAGTTGCGGGGGAGGCTGTCGAAAGCCAGGCTTGGCTTTCTAGTCGAGGTGGTCCAGCGAAACGGGCTGGCAACAGGTAGTGCGCAGACCCTTCCCGGACAGCGGCGGGCTAGAGCCCAACCGAGTGGCACAGCAAAGGGCCGAGCAGCGTCGACGGGGGAGAGAGAGAGAGGGCAGAGCACACAGGGCGCAGCCGGTGTTCAGGGGCCGAGCAGCGTCGAAGAGAGGGAGAGAGAGACGCACAGAAACCTGCAAGGCGCCGCCATTGCCACGAGGACCGCCGAGAGTGGCGTTGGCAGCAGCGCAGGAGAAGCGCGCGAAACCTACAGGGCGCCGCCATTGCCACGAGAACCGCCGGGAGCGGCGTTGGCAGCAGCAGGGGAGGAAGGAAAGCGCGGGAGACGCCATTTTAAGCCATTGGGAGATGCCATTTTAAACCACACCCAAAATGCCGAAGAGTGGCAGTATCACCGCATTTGACAATGAAGTCAAAGATTGGACTACATATGTCGAAAGAATAGAGGTATACTGCAAGGCAAATGAGGTGTCAGATGACAAGAAAGCGTCGGTATTGTTAAATTTAATGGGTGCAAAGATGTATGGTTTATTACGAAATCTAGTAACCCCAACGAAGCCAATGGAAAAGAGTTTTGAGGACATAGTAACGATACTAGAGGAACATTTAAACCCCACACCGCTGCTGATAGCAGAAAGATTCAAGTTTCACAAACGGAACCAGCATAAGGATGAAAGCAATGCTGATTATTTAACAGAACTGCGCAAACTATCGAAACACTGCCAGTTTGGAGCGGGACTGGCAGATACCTTAAGGGACAAGTTTGTGTGTGGGCTTCAAAGTGAAGGAACCCAGAAACGGCTTTTATCTGAAAAGGACCTTACGCTGGAAAAGGCTTTCAGCATTGCGGTATCATATGAAGCAGCAGCACGGGGCGCTGCAGAGATACAACAGAGACCGCAAGAATGTGGCACAAACGAAATGTCATATGGAACAGAGAAGTGCTATCGCTGCAGCAGAACAACACACGACCAGAATGATTGCTGGTTCAAAGACAAAGTGTGCAGACAGTGTGGAAAAGTAGGACACATAGCACGAGTCTGCAGGTCGGGAAAGAAAACCAGCAATAAGAAACCTACCAAAGGAAAGTACAAGAAGGTACATAAGATGACGGAGAATAGTTCAGACGAACAAAAGAGTGATAATGACTCCGAAAGCAGGGAACTGAGTTGTCTGAAACTACATAATGTGATCACAACGAAGGATCACCGAACCATTTGGGTCACTCTCAAGATAGCAGGAGCCCAGGTAAAGATGGAATTGGACACAGGATCAGCCCTAACAGTCATAAACCGATGGGACTACGAGCGGCTATTCTCACACATACCCTTGAGAGACACAAAAATTATTTTGAAGATGTACACGGGGCAAAAAGTCTACCCCAAAGGAAAAATAAGGGTGACCGTTATATATAACGGTAAGGAAACACCAAAACTAGACCTGTATGTGTTGCAAGATGGAGGACCACCATTACTGGGACGTGAATGGATCCGGAAAATACAACTGGATTGGCATTCCATACAGGCACTGACTGTGGCTGACAAAAAGGATGACGACGTCACACCTGGGCGACTGTCAAAGATCCTAACTGACGCGAAAGAAGTGTTCCAGCAAGGACTCGGAACACTAAAAGGCATGACAGCGACGATTAAAATTGAAGAAAACGCAAGCCCAAAATTTTTTAAGGCCAGACCGCTACCTTATGCGATCCGCCCAGCTGTCGAAGCAGAGCTGGAGAGTCTGGAACGTTCAGGTGTACGGTCCAAGGTAGACTGGAGCGAGTGGGCTACACCCATCGTCCCTGTGATGAAAAAGTCATTGAGCAGCACGCCTGGGGAACCAAGGAAGGTTCGCATCTGTGGGGACTTTAAGGTAACAGTGAACCCGGTCCTTCACACCGTACAATATCCACTTCCGTGGATTGAAGATATTTTTGCCTCGCTATCTGGAGGGAAACGCTGCACTAAGATTGATCTGGCCCAGGCGTATCTGCAAATGGAGGTAGAAGAAGCATCAAAAAAATACCTCACAATCAACACCCATAAAGGTCTCTACCAATACAACCGGCTGGTATTCGGGGTAGCATCAGCTCCGGCTATTTGGCAGAGGGCAATGGAACAAGTCCTGCAAGGGATCCCAGGGACCCAGTGTTATTTGGACGACATCCTGGTCACGGGCGAAAATGACAGTGATCACCTTGCCAACCTGGAGCAGGTGCTCACTAGATTGCAGGAATATGGGCTCCGAGCTAACCGCCCCAAATGCGAGTTTTTTAGAAAACAGATCTCGTATTGTGGCCACGTTATTGATAAAGAGGGGTTACATAAGTCCCCAGAGAAGATTGAGGCAGCAGTCAAGGCTCCAGCACCGGAAAATGTGTCACAACTGAGGTCGTTCCTCGGGCTGGTAAACTACTACCATAAGTTCTTGCCAAATTTGTCTGCAATACTACACCCACTGAACAGCCTACTGCAAACTGGGGTGCCATGGAAGTAGAGTGACGAATGTAGACGAGCTTTCCAGAAGAGCAAAACACTAATCACATCGAAAGAGGTATTGGCCCATTACAACCCAGCATTACCAATTCGGTTGGCATGTGATGCGTCACCCTACGGCATTGGAGCGGTGCTGTCGCACAAATTCTCAGATGGCTCAGAGAGGCCAATAGCCTTTGCGTCACGATCACTAACCTCAGCTGAGCGTAACTATGCCCAGATTGACAGGGAGGCCCTCAGCCTAGTGTGGGGAGTGAAAAAGTTCAATCACTATATGCACGGGCAGAAATTCACCTCGCTGACTGATCACCAGCCTCTTGTCTCCATTTTTAATCCGAAGAAGGGCGTTCCGGTGATGACTGCGCAACGACTACAAAGATGGTCACTTTTTCTAGGGGCGCACCACTATGAGATTGAATATAAGGGCACGAAACAGCATGGAAATGCTGATGGACTATCACGCCTGCCACTGCCTACTGCGGAGGAAGCACCAGCAGCGGATCTTGTCGTAATATTCCATTCGACTATAGTTGAATACCTACCGGTAACTAACGCTTGTATCGAAAAGGAAACCCGAAATGACCCGACACTGTCTCGGGTATATGATTTGACGGTGAAGGGATGGCCAGCACATGGCGACTCACTGTTGCCAGCATTCTCGACAAGGAGAGAACAGCTGTCAGTGTGCCGGGGGACCTTGATGTGTGGATCCCGAGTGGTAATTCCACCCAAGTTAAGGGATAGAGTGCTCAATGAGCTTCATGAGGGTCATCTGGGAGGGGTAAAAATGAAAAGCCTAGCCAGGGCTTATGTGTGGTGGCCGGGAATCGATAAACAAATCGAGGACCTGACCAAGAGCTGCTCAGGATGCCAGAAAGTCCAAAATGCACCACCACAGGCCCCTCTACACCCATGGGAGTGGCCCTCAGCTCCATGGCAACGGGTGCATATTGATTTTGCTGGTCCATTCATGGACTCAATGTTTTTAATAGCCGTGGATACGCACTCGAAATGGCCTGAGGTCATCAAAATGTCCTCCACCACCACGGAGAAAACTATTGCAGTCCTACGGACCATTTTTGCCAGGAATGGCTTGCCAGAAAAGATTTGCTCTGACAACGGACCATAGTTTGTGTCCGAAGAGTTCCGGAGGTTCTTGAAAAAGAATGGGGTAAGGCATTACACATCCGCCCCTTATCATCCAGCCACAAATGGATTGGCTGAGAGGTTCGTACAAACCTTTAAGAAGGCAATAAAGGCTATGTACAATGACAACATTCCGCTGCAGCACAAGGTGGACAATTTCCTGTTCGCCTACCGGAATGCGACACATGCAGTCACCAACCAGGCCCCAGCCGTGATGTTCTTTAACCGAAGGTTAAGATCTCGCCTGGATTTGCTCAGACCAAACGTACGAAGAGATGTTGAGAGTAAGCAATTCCAGCACATCCATGAGAAGCCAACAAGGAGCTTCAATGTAGGGCAACCAGTCTTGGCCAGCGACTACCGAACAGAAAAATGGCAGCCAGGAACGATATGCACACGGCAGGGCCCACTAATGTACACAGTGGACGTTGGGGAGAGCATCGTGAGACGCCATGCTGACCAGATCCTAGAGTCACAGGAACAAGTCAACCCCATGCCTCGCCCATACGTACCTGGTGATGAACACGACGTACAGGTCGCATCTATCCCAGAAACAGTAGCATCGGAAGCTGATGAACCAACCGACGACAGGGGGCCAGAATCACCTCCGCAACAAGAGCAAGACACTCGGGAAAGGCGCTATCCAGAAAGGATCAGGAAGCCTCCCCAAAGACTGAATATATAAATAGACTATTTTCAGCTAATGTTGCATGTTAAAAGTGTTAATTGTAATTAGTTTGATATTTAATTGTTAAATGAGTGTTATGGTACTGTTAATCTAAAAGGGGAGGAATTGTAATGTATATACCTTTAAGGGGGGAACTATCTTTTACAGCTCATGTATACTGCAGTACCGGCAGTGACCACACCTGTATATAGCACTGAGTAGTAATCTGTACAGATCAGTTCCAGTGTGAGCCACGTTTAGTAAACACCTGTTGTACCATTCTCCTGCAGTCTGTGTCTTATTATACACGGACACAACACCAACGGTCCGCCTCCTCTAACTTGGCGTGGTTTGGAGCCGTCGGGAATCCCACACGTCAACATTAAAAATAGGGATTAGGCTAAAAACCGCCTGTTAACTACCTGTTAACAGGCAGTTAATTGGCACTAATCCCCTTCCCACCTCGGGGAGGCGGGTCCCAATGCGGGGCGGGTACCTGCCTCCTTTGAAACTGGCATGGAGGCGGGTTGGGGGCGGGATGGGTTCGTGCCCCCTGATTTTGGGATTTTAACCCCCCACACGCCTCCAATCCCACCTCCACGACCCAATGAAAATCCTGCCCAATGTCTTTATCCATGCTAATGAGCCTTTCAACCTATTTAATGGTTATGATTTAGTACAGTGATGATAGTCAATAACATAGGAAGCCACACTACAATGAAATAAAATTGTATAGACTGTCAAACACAGAAAAGGAAAAGACTCTTTAGAAAAATAGAATGGTACAGTGCAGAAGGAGGCAATTTGTCCCATCGTTACTCTTTGGTAGAGCTATATAGTACGAGGTAATAAAGCCGCTCTATCCATGTTATGTGGGTGTGTTATAGCTTGAGCCAACATTTAGAAAGGTGACATGTTTTACTAAAGTTTACAGAAATGCATAAGCTGTCAAGAGAGTCAATGATTTTAAATGTCCTACAAGGTGTAAACTGGGACACAACAGAAATATCTAAATTACACCAGTCAGCTACAAGACAACTGATGACAATTCCAGAGAAAAATCACTGCACAGATATTGCAAGTGAAGTACAATGAGACTACCTCCTCCTTCAAAGCTGTAGCAGAATCTGGTAAATAACAGAACACTTGCCATATCACGTGTAATAATGTATGATCTTTAAAAAGGGCACTCCTATATTTAACCTAACAATATGTAGTAAGTCTTGCAGGTCCTCGGCTAATAGTCTCTTCCCTTGCTTGCTATGTGCCAAGGAATTTAAGCACCTGTTTTCTGTGTTCAGTAGTAGTATTACTACAAATACATTACAAATCCATGTAGAGCTCAAAATTTACTAAATTATCTTGTATCTTTACAGATAAGTCTAACACCTCTGACATTGAGATGATGCAGGAAGTTATCGCAATTTCTGAAGGGACACCACAGATACCATTCTCACCCAATGGAAACAACATTTACAGGATCCACACTGTGCTGCCAAATGGCAGAAGGATATATTAATTATGGCCAGATCTTCAACAGGACCTTATAACAACATAAGAATTTGGAGCAGGAATAGGTCATATGGCCCCTCGAGCCTGCTCCGCCATTCAATAAGATCATGCTTGATCTTCGACCTCAACTCCATTTTCTTGCCTGGTCCCCATATCCCTTGATTCCCCCAGAGTCCAAAAATCTATCTATCTCAGCCTTAAATATACTCAATGATTCAGCATCCACAGCCCTTTGGGGTAGCGAATTCCAAAGATTCACAACCCTCAGTGAAGAAATTCCTCATCATCTCAGTCTTAACTGGCCGATCCCTTATCCTGAGACTATGACCCCTAGTTCTAGACTCTCCAGTCAGGGGAAACAACCTCTTCAGTATCTACCCTGTCAACTCCCCTCAGAATCTTATATGTTTCAATGAGATCTCTTATCATATAGGCCCAATCTACTCAATCTCTCCTCATAGGATAACCCTCTCATCCCAGGAATCAATCTATGCAATGCAACCTTGAGGGTGGAACATCAAGGTACAACAGATGTTAGGCGATAGCCTTTCTACACTCCCAACTCAAACCCAGTGGACTCTGGAGGAAAGCTTATTACAAAGATAGTAGCATGTAGAATTAAGGAGAATGTGGCCATATAGACAGAGAGATGGTTGGAGTGCAGACAGCAAAGGGTTGGGGTAAAAGAAGCAAAGGGCAAGGATAAAAGGACATTTCTTGGACAGGATAGATGTATTGAGTAGTGCTACAAAGGGGGTTGTCCTGGGACTGCTCTTATTTACTACATCTATAAATGATCTGGGCTGGGCTTAGGAATTGAGGAAGCAATATTGAAATTTGTTGATGATACAAAATTTGGGGGATATGGCCAATTGTAATTAGGATTGTGAAAGACTTAAGGAGGACAGAGGCTAGTAAGGATGGGCAGAAAGGTGGCTGATCAGTTCAATAAAAAATGTGAAGTAATATATTTTGGAAATAATAAAAGGAAGCACACTTTAAATGCTAAGATTTGAGAGTAGAGTCAGAGAAGGACCTTGATATGTCAATATACAGGCAATTAAAGGAGGCCCTACAAGTGAGAAGCTCAAAAGCAAACGCAATCCTTGATTTTGTATCTACAGGTATAGAATACAAAAGCAAAGAGGTAATGTTAAACTTATTAAAGACCTTAGTTAGGCCACAGTTTTGGGAAACTCATTATAGGAAGTATATTAAAACAATGGAAAAAGGGCAGCATATTTGGCAAATGAACTTCAATATAGATAAGTGTGAGGTGGTATATTTTGGTTAAGGGGTGTCATGATAGTGGTCTCCAAGATTGTGTAGAGCAACATAGGATAAGTAGCAATAGATTTGTGACTACAGGTGTTTTCCTCATCTACATGCTACCCCCTTGGTGAAATCATCCACCGACATGGAGTCAGCTGCCTCACGCATGCTGATAACACCCAGCTCTACCTCTCCACCACCTCCTAAACCCTCCACTGTGTGTGGTCAGACTGCTCGTCTGATATCTAGTCTTGAATGTGCTGCAACTTCCTCCAGCTAAACATTGGGAAGACCTTTGTCTAGACCATAAATTTTCCAACAGCTCCATCGCCCTCCACAGCCAGTATCTCGGGTTGAACCAGAGACTGTTTGCAATCTCAGTGCCCGATTTGACCCTGGATGAAGCTTCTGATCAGTGATGAAGCGCACATCTACTCCCAAAAGTACAAGGCACTTGGATCATGGGGAGTGAATGGTGGCATCCATCTGGGCTCCAAAATAAGTGGTCACAAGTGTCCCAGATTAAACAAACAAGGTTTTAGAGTAGAGGAGACCAACAGGATAGAAAGATATATGACAAGTTTGAAGTAAGAGTATTTTTTGTTTGACGAATCTAACAATAAGTGTGCAGGAGTGCTGAACTACCTTTGATTGACTGAACTGAACTGGAGTAATAAAAGAAATAACAGAAAATGCTGGAAACACTCAGCAAGTCAGGCAGCATCTGTGGAGAGAGAAACCGAGTTAACGTTTCAGGTCTGTGACCCTTTGTCAGAACTGGAAAAAGTTAGAGATGTGACAGATTTTAAGCAGGTGCAGAGGCAGGGAAGGGGGGGGAGGGGAGGAAATAACAAAAGGGACGGTCTGAGATGAGTGGAAGGCAGGAGAGATTAAAAGCTGCAAATGGGGATGGCAGAATGAAAGACAGCTGCCGCCTGGAAAAAAATTGGGGCAGAGGTTATGGTCTGAAATTGTTGAACTCAGTCCAAAAGGCTGTAAAGTGCCTAATAGAAAGATGAGGTGCTGTTCTTCGAGCTTACATTGAGCTTCATTGGAACAGTGTAAGAGGCCGAGGACAGAGAGATCAGAGTGGGAGTGAAGTGGAGAATTAAAGTGACAGGCGACCGGAAGCTCGGGGTCACCCTTACAGACTGAACGGAGGTGTTCCGCAAAGCGGAATGTAGAGGAGACCGCATCGTGAGCAGCGAATACAGTATACTAAATTACAAGTAGTACAAGTAAGTCACTGTTTCACCTGGAAGGGGTGTTTGGGGCCCTGGACAGTGGGAAGGGAGGAGGTAAAAGGGCAGGTGTTGCATCTCCTACACTTGCATGGGAAGGGGTGTTGGGGGTGATTGAGGAGTGGACTAGGGTGTTGCAGAGGGAGCGGTCCCTTCAGAATGCCGAAAGGGGAGGGGAGGGAAAGATGTGTTTGGTGGTGGGATCAAGCTGGAGGTGGCGGAAATGGCGGAGGATGATCTGTTAAATGTGGAGGCTGGTGGGGTGAAAGGTGAGGACAAGGGGAACCCTATCGTGGTTCTGGGAGGGAGGGGAAAGGGTGAGAGCAGAAGTGCGGGAAATGGAATGGACACGGTCGAGGGCCGTGTCAACCACAGTAGAGGGGAATCCTTGGTTGAGAAAAAAAGGAAGACATGTCGGAAACACAAGTATGGAAGGTTGCAGAGCATATGTGGTGAAGGCAGAGAAACTGGGCGAATGGAACAGAGTCCTTACTGGAAGTGTGGTGGGTCCAGGTAGCTGTGAGAGTCAGTGGGCTTATAGTGGATGTTTGTCACTAGCCTATCCCCAGAAATGGAGACAGAGAAGTTGAGTAAGGGAAGGGAAGAGTCGGAGATGGACCATGTGAAGGTGAGTGAAGGGTGGAAATTGGAAGCAAAGTGAATGAAATTTTCTAGTTCAGGGCAAGAGCAGGAATCGGCACCGATACAGTAATCAATGTACCGGAAAAAGAGGTGGAGGGACCCGAGTAGGGCTGGAACAAAGAATGTCCCACATATCCCACGAAAAGGCAGGCCATGCGGGTTCCCATAGAAACACCTTTAATTTGGAGGAAGTGAGTGGAGTCAAAAGAGAAGTTGTTCAATGTGAGAACCAGTTCAGCCAGGCAGAGAAGGGAGGTGGTGGATGGGGACTGGTTGGGCCTCTGTTCAAGGAAGAAGCAGAGCGCCCTCAGGCCGTCCTGGTGGGGGATGGAGGTGTAGAGGGATTGGACGTCCATAGTGAAAAGGAGACAGCTGGGGCCAGGAAACTGGAAATAGTTAAAGTGGCGGAGGGTGTCGATAGAGTCGCGGACGTAGGTGGGAAGGGACTGGACAAGGGGAGAAAAAAGAGTCGGGATATGAAGAAATCAGTTCTTTGGGGCAAGAACAGGCTGAAACCAAGGCAGCCCGGTTTATGGATTTTGGGAAGGAGGTAGAAGCGAGCTGTGCGGGGTTGGGAGACTATGAGGTTGACTGCCATGGAGGGAAGATCTCCAGAGGAGATGAGGTCAGTGACAGTCTTGGAAACAATGGCTTGATGTGTGGTAGTGGGGTCATGGTCCAGGGGGAGGTAGAAGGAGGTGTCAGAGTTGGTGGTCAGCCTCCGCTCGGTAGAGGTCGGTTCGCCAAACAACAACAACACCACCCTTGTCAGCAGGTTTAATGATAATATTAGGGTTGGATTGGAGAGAACGGAGTGCTGCAAGTTCAGAGGGGGGTGTTATGTCCATAAATAAATAGACGTTTTCATCATGAACAGCTAGCTTAGAGCTAGTCATTTATTCAGCAATGTGGACTAGTATACAGCATCCATCTTGACTACTGCCTTGTCGGTAGCCTAGTGCATCGTGGATAGCCCACTACTAAACATACAGCTAAACATACAGCTCCACCTAGTGTACCATTCTAAAATGACATGTTACTGATCATTACATCCCCCTTTCTTTGAGGTTAAACAAAATCAATATCAATCAATATCAATCAATCATAACGACATAAGCATTTTCACAACAGTCAACACATTTTCAAAGCTTTACTTTATACTCAAAGATTAAATCTATCAGGCTTTTTTACTTCATGTGTGGATCTTCTCAGCACAGGTAAGTCTGATGTGTTTTCATGAGAGCCTGTATGTGTGTTTGTGTTAGATTGTTCTGGTGGTGAGTGACAAGATTCAGTTGCGGCATTGTCATCGATTTGCTCTTGGATAGTTTCTTGTGTTTTCAGGAGGGAACGGCGGTTCCTTCTGAGAATCTGTCCTTCCTCAGTTCTAACAGTGTATGACCTTGGTCCTACTTTCTCAAGAACTGTAGCTTTCCTGTTCCATGCATCTGGATCCTCAATCCTGACAACATCATCCCTTGTCAATGGTTTCAGAGTTTTGGATGACTTGTCATAGTGTGATTTCTGTTTCAGCTTTAACAGTTGAAGTCTCTGTCTCAGTTCCTTACTCTGCTTTTCTTTTGCACAGCAGGGTAGCATGGTGCGCAACTTGCGACCCATTAGGAGTTCAGCAGGTGAAGAACCAGAGTCTAAAGGTGAGGCTCGGTAGCTCAGCAGGGCGAGATAAGGATCAGACTTGCTTTCTGTCGCTTT
Source organism: Somniosus microcephalus (assembly GCF_052327205.1). NCBI lineage: Eukaryota > Metazoa > Chordata > Chondrichthyes > Squaliformes > Somniosidae > Somniosus > Somniosus microcephalus. The sequence goes on from NC_141009.1 coordinate 9,244,616, forward strand.
CTTCAGCAGCTGTTTGAGAACTTGAACACCTTTCTCTGCCTTACCATTCGACTGAGCATACAAAGGACTGGATGTGATGTGCTGAAAGTCATACTGTGCTGCAAACTGTTGCCACTCCTTACAGTTGAAGCACGGACCATTGTCGCTAACGGCAATCCTGGGAATTCCATGTCTGGTGAAGATGGATTTAACATGCATTATGACACTGCTTGCTGATGTGCTTGAGAGCAGCGCCATCTCAGGATAGTTAGAATAGTAGTCAATCACTATTAGATAGTCTTTACCATTCAAATGAAAAAGGCCCATACCAACCTTTTGCCATGGTGCTGTTGGTAAGTCAGCTACTATCATTGGTTCCTTTGCTTGTTTGTTTTGGTGTTTCTGACATGTCTCACATTCGCCTATCATGTTCTCAATGTCCTTATTTATGCCAGGCCAATAAACAGTGTCTCTTGCCCTCCTTTTGCATTTTTCAATTCCGAGGTGTCCCTCATGAATCCTTTTGAGCATGTCTTGACGTAGAGCCTGTGGAATGACTATTCTGTTCTGTTTTAGTAATAGTCCACTTGCGACACTCAACTCTGACCTAATGTGATAGTACTTTGGACAGGAACCTTTTGGCCAACCATTGTGAATGTTCTCTATTACTGTTTGTAACACTGTATCTTTTACTGTTTCTTCTGCTATTTGCTTTGATTTTGTGTCTGACATGGGCAGCACAGCAGTGACCATACTCACATGAACATCCACGTCTTCTTCAGTAGAGCTCACATGACTCATTGTGGGTGCTCGGGATAGTGCATCTGCTAACACTATGTGTGTTGCCTGGTGTGTAGATCAGTTCAAAGTCATATCTTTGCAGCTTCATCATGAGTCGTTGAATCCTTGGAGACATATCATTCAGATTTTTTTTAATGATGGCAACCAGTGGGCAGTGGTCTGTCTCAACTGTGAAGGTGGGAAGTCCATATATGTAGCCATGGAACTTTTCTAGTCCAACTACCAAGCCTAGACATTCCTTTTCAATCTGGGCATATCAACACTCAGAATCAGTCATAGACCTGGAGGCATAGGCAACAGGCTTCCAATCTTCACCCTCTGCTTGTAGCAAGACCGCGCCTAGGCCATCTTTTGATGCATCCGTTGACACTTTGATTCTCTTTGTTGGGTCAAAGAAGGTGAGTACAGGTGTGGTTGTCAGCACTGGTTCATCCACTCTTGTTCATGTCTTTCTGTCCATGCAAACTCATTTGTTTTATGTAGCAGGTCTCGCAGACAGGCTGTCTTGGCTGGCAAATTAGGAATGAACTTTCCAATGAAGTTTATCATCCCCATGATGCGTAGCACTCCTTTTTTGTCAGTGGGTCGGGGCATGTTGAGTATGGCGTTTACTTTTTCCATATCTGGCTCTATTCCTTTACCAGATAGATTATCTCCTAGGGCAGCACGGTGGCATAGTGGTTAGCACTGTTGCCTCACAGCGCCAGGGACCCGGGTTCGAATCTGGCCTCGGGCGACTGTCTGTGTGGAGTTTGCACATTCTCCCCGTGTTTGCGTGGGTTTCCTCCGGGTGCTCCGGTTTCCTCCCACAGTCCAAAGATGTGCGGGTTAGGTTGATTGGCTATGATAAATTGACCCTTAGTGTTAGGGGGATTAAATACGTGGGGTTACGGGGATAGGGTGGGATATGTGTTGGTGTAGGGGTTACGGGGATCGGGTGGGATATGTGTCGGTGCAGGCTCGATGGGCCAAAATGGCCTCTATCTGCACTGTGAGGTTTCTGTTTCTGTGAAAGTGACTTCCTGGACGCCAAACTAACACTTGGCTTTGTTGAGCTTCAGTCCATTCTGGCGTATGCTCTGTAGCACTTTAGTCAGTCTCTCATTGTGTTCTTTCAGTGTGGAGCCCCAGATGATGATGTCATCAACATAGACCCGAACTCCTTCCAGACCTTTAATTATGTGTTCCATCGCTCTATGAAAGATTTCAGATGCAGATATTATCCCGAAAGGCATTCTGAGGAAACAATACCTGCCAAATGGTGTGTTGAAGGTACAGTATTTGGTGCTCTCCTCATCCAGTTTTAGTTGCCAAAATCCTTGTGAGGCATCGAGCTTTGTGAAGTATCTGGCACCTGATATGTCACTGGTGATTTCTTCTCGCTTGGGAATCTGGTAGTGTTCACGTTTTATGTTTGCATTTAAGTCCTTTGGATCCATGCATACTCTTAGATCATTGTTCTTTTTCTTTACACATACCATGGAGTTAACCCAGTCTGTTGGCTCTTCGGCTTTCCTGATGACTCCTAGTGTGGTCATTCTGTCCAGTTCTTTCTTGAGCCGGTCACGCAGGGGTGCTGGAACTCTCCGTGGAGCATGTACCACTGGCTGAGCATCCTCCTTTAGCTGGATCTTGTAAGTGAATGGTAGAACTCCAAATCCTTTGAACACATCCTGGAAATTACTCACTACAGAATCCACCGAGTCATCTGGTCTGCTTATGGCACAGTTTATATGGTAGACTCTCTTGACCAGTTCTAAGTCCTCACAAGCATTGTCACCTAGTAGTTAATCAAGTCCTTCAGCCACAACAGAAAACATGAGATGATGCACTTTGTCTTTGACTGTCACTTTAAGTCTGCATACACCTAAGCTATCTATTTTCTGTCCATTATATTCCTTCAGTAGTACTGACTTTTTCTGTATTTTGGGCTTTTCTTTCATATTTTTAATGTCACTCATACTGATTAAGTTTGCTTTTGCCCCGGTGTCTAGTTTCAATGTAACTAATGCTCCATTTACCTGCAGTGGCATCATCCATTTGTCCTCTTTTACTGCATTAACTTTATGTTCAGCATTGTCCATTCCTGAGGGCTGCACATGTTCTGTAGCCTTTTCTATATTGTCACATGACACCATTCCTACAAAAAATGTTTCACTTAAATCAGTGTCCTCAATCACATCGACTTGTTGCCCTTTCTTTGTTTTTACTTTTGAAAAGCATTGTTTGGCAAAGTGTTTCTTTCCATTACATTTTATGCACATTTTCCCAAACGTTGGGCATTGTCGTGACTGGTGTTTGTAACCACAGCGTTTACAATTAAAAATTCCTTCCTCCGATTGCTTTTCATTTCTGTTCTGCCCACGTTTCTTCCCCTTGTAGGACACAGCACCGACAGCAGCACTGTCATTCACTACAGTCGCATTATTATTAATTTCACTGAAAGTCTTTGCGTGCTGCCGAGCTAGCTCACTGGCATGGCATATTTTCACAGCATCCTCCAATGTCAGTTCATTTTCTCTCAACAGACGTTCCCTGACCTTTTTATCATGAATACCAAACACAATCTGGTCACAAATCATGGATGATTTCAGTTCAGAGAAATTACATGTCTGTGCTTTCAGTTTCAGATCAGTCACAAAGCTATCAAAAGTCTCATTTTGCTGCTGTGTCCGTGAACGGAACACGTACCTCTCATAGGTCTCATTCTTTTTGGGAGAACAATGTGTATCAAACTTTTTTAGCACACCGTCCATCTTTTCCCTGTCCTTCTCTTGATCAAATACAAACGTATTAAATACCTCTATCACCTGCGGGCCTGCAACCGTGAGCAGCAACGCTATTTTCCTTGCGTCTGGCATCGTACCGAACCAGATGGCAGCAATGTAGAGTTCGAATTGTTGTTTGAAAGTCCTCCAATTGCAGTCGACATTCCCCGTGAGTTTCAGACCCTCCGGTGGCTTCAAATTCTCCATGTCGCGTTTCACAATATTCAGCAGATATTACCACTTCTGGTACCATGTTATGTTCATAAATAAATAGACGTTTTCATCATGAACAGCTAGCTTAGAGCTAGTCATTTATTCAGCCATGTGGACTAGTATACAGCATCCATCTTGACTACTGCCTTGTCGGTAGCCTAGTGCATCGTGGGTAGCCCACTACTAAACATACAGCTAAACATACAGCTCCACCTAGTGTACCATTCTAGAATGACATGTTACTGATCATTACAGGGGGTAGGTTGGAGTGAGTGTGGGGAGCAGAGAAATTGAGACAGCCGATGTCACGGCAACAGTTAGCAATGAAAAGATCTAGAGAGGCTAAGAGGCCAGAGGGAGGGGTCCAGGTTGAACAAGAATTCTGAAAGCGGGAGAAAGGGTCTGCCATTTCTGCCACCTCCAGCGCGATCCCACCACAAAACACATCTTCCCCTCCCCTCCCCCTTTCAGCATTCTGAAGGGACCGCTCCCTCCGCAATACCCTGGTCCACTCCTCAATCAGCCCCAACAGCCCCTCCCCTCCCCACGGTACCTTCCCGTGCTAGCGCAGGAGATGCAACACCTGCCCTTTTACCTCCTCCCTTCCCACTGTCCAGGGCCCCAAACACTCCTTCTAGGTGAATCTGCGATTTACTTATACTTGCAATTTCGTGTATTGTATTCGCTGCTCACGGTGTGGTCTCCTCTACATTGGGGAGACCAAATGCAGATTGGATGACCACTTTGTGGAACACCTCCGTTCAGTCCACAAGGGTAACCCCCGAGCTTCCGGTCGCTTGTCACTTTAATTCTCCGCTCCACCCCCACCTCTCCGTCCTCGGCCTCTTACACTGTTCCAATAAAGCTCAACGTAAGCTCGAGGAGCAGCAACTCATCTTACGATTAGGCACTTTACAGCCTGCTGGACTCAAAATTGAGTTCAACAATTTCAGACCATAACCTCTGCCCCTATTTTTTTTCGGCAGCAGCTGTTGATGATTCTGCCATCCCCATTTGCGACATTTAATCTCTCCTGCCTTCCACCCGATCACAGACCTTCCCTTTTGTTCTTTCCTCCCCTCCCCCCTTTCCCTGCCTCTGCACTTGCTTAACATAGAAACATAGAAGATAGGAGCAGGAGTAGGCCATTCGGCCCCTCGAGCCTGCTCCGCCATTCAATGAGATCATCGCTGATCATCCAAATTCAGTACCCGGTCCCTGCTTTCTCCCCATACCCCTTGATCCCTTTAGCCTTGAGAAAGATATCCAACTCCTTCTTGAATATATTTAATGAATTGGCCTCTACTGCCTTCTGTGGTAGAGAATTCCACAGGTTCACCACTCTCTGGGTGAAGAAATTCCTCCTCATTTCTGTCCTAAAAGGCCTACCCCTTATCCTTAGACTGTGACCCCTGGTTCTGGACTCCCCGACCATCGGGAACATTCTTCCTGCATCTAGTCTGTCCAGTCCTGTCAGAATTTTATAAGTTTCAAATTAAAAATCTGTTCCATCTCTAACTTTTTCCAGTTCTGACGAAGGGTCACAGACCTGAAATGTTAACTCTTTCTCTCTCCACGGATGCTGCCTGACCTGCTGAGTTTTTCCAGCATTTTCTGTTGTTATTTCAGATTTCCAGCATCCGCAGTATTTTGTTATTGTGTGCAGGGAATACAAGTGCTGGCCATTTTGGGACAAGGGCTGAAGGGTAAGCTCTTGCTCCACCGTGTATACATTTAATTTCTACTGTAGGACTTTTCCTTAACCCCTGTACTATCAGGCTTTGCATACATCCCGAGTCTATCAATGCCACGGTGGTTTTCTCCTCTACCACTAGGGGGAACCACAAATTTGATGTGATGGCCCTTGGACAACACGACATTCCACTTCCTCATATTGTGTCCCGATTCTCTGCACGCATAACAGTTCCCTGCGTCAGACCTCCCTATCTGAGGAAATAGTCAGTCCCCGTTTACTACACCCCTGCCCGGGCTATACACAATTTCAGCTTCCTCTGCCCTTAGCTGATTTTTGCTTTTACTGTTAACACCACCTTCCTTCACACCCTAATGTCCCAAGCTCCTTGTCCCCTCGGTGTTAGGCCTAGCCCATCTAGGGCAATCTGCATGCTGTCCTTTGGGTTCCAGTGTAGGGCAGAGCCAGTAAAGCAGGCGCTCCTTTCTCTTGCTTCAAAGAATGTTTCGGCCAAGTCCACCACTCTTGTAACACAAAGCCAGCATGCTGCCTTACCCCAATCTGGGCAACACACTCTCAAACTGTTCCAGCAAAACCTTTTCTGCAACCTTGGGGCCCTGAAGTTCTCCTGGGGTCAACCAACCCAAGCACAGGCCTCACAGCTGGTAGAGCATAGACTGTAGTGTCTCCCCTGCCTGCAGTCTTGGGATCCGGAAGCACAGCTGGTATCTCTCCTTGGTTAGCCCAAGCCTCTGTAGAGCTTGACCATCTAGCTTTCCTGTTTGGTTTAACAGTCTGAGGCAGCCTGTCAGCAGTGGACTAGCACAGTACACAGCACAATCTTCCTTTGGCCAGAACGCCACAGTAGCAATACACTCTAAGTTACTTATGAAGGCATTAACCTCTTCCTAGGGGTCAAACTTGTTCAACAATTCAGCAGGCAGCCAAAACCTTTGGGCCTGCTGCCGTCATTGGTGTCACTCCCCTGAGCATTCAAATATCCATAGAAAGAACTGCTGCTGTTTTGTTGTTGCATCCTTTTGTGTTCTCAATTCCAATTCAGTCCAGTCAACCAAGAGCTGTTCAGCACTCCTGCACACTTTTACTGTTAGATTAAGCACACACACCACACTTGCTACAAACCTCTATTTTTCAATCCTGTCAATCTTCCCCTGATCAAGGGCCTTTTGGTTTATATAACCCCCTTCCTTTAATCTGGGACATCTATGACCACTTATTTTGGAGCCCAGATGGCTGCCACTATCCAGTCCCCATGGTCCTAGTGCCCTATACTTTCATCAGGTGTACACTTCACCACATCCCATGTATTCTCCATCACAATGACTGCATACTTCCATATTTCGCTATATAAATCCAAGTTGTTGTAGATTCTTTTTAAATGATTGATTTTTAAGAGTTTTCCTCCTGGCAAGTCTCTGTTTAGAGCCATTCCTACAATGAACAACACTCATCTCAAATGGATGAATATTACATTGTACAGTATTAGGAAAAGTACACTATTGAACAATTGTTAATATTCGAGTCATGCTTGAGGATTATCCTATGTAAAATCTTCCCCTCTGCACAATACTGACTCTTAGATCCGGCCTTTTCACATCCTTCTTTTGTATAGACAATCTTGTGTTGCTTTCTTGCTCAATTACTTTAAAGGTTATGGTTTCAAGTCCCACTCCAGAGACTTGAGCACAAAAATCTAGGCTGACACTCCAGTGCAGTGCTGAGGGAGCGCTGCACTGTCGGAGGAGCAGTCTTTCGGATGAGACGTTAAACCGAGGCCCCGTCTGCCCTCTCAGGTGGACATAAAAGATCCCACAGCCACTATTTCAAAGAAGAGCAGGGGAGTTCTCCTCAGTGTCCTGGGGCCAATATTTATCCCTCAATCAACGTCACCAAAACAGATGATCTGGTCATTATCACATTGCTGTTTGTGGGAGCTTGCTGTGCGCAAGTTGGCTGCCGCGTTTCCGACATTAAAACAGTGACTACACTTCAAGAGTACTTCATTGGCTGTGAAGTGCTTTGGGACGTCCTGTGGTCATGGAAAGCGCTGTAGAAATGCATTTCTTTCTTTTCTTTCTTTCCAACTTCGTAACGTAGCCTGCCTCCACCCATCTGCCACAAAATCCTTATCCACGCTTTTGTCAGTTCCAAACTCCACTATTCTAATGCTCTCTTGGCCGGCATCCCATCTTCCACCTTCCCTAAAATTCCGATCCCACAAATCCTGCTCATCCATCACTCCTATCTGCACTGATTTATATTGGCTCTCAGTCACCCAATGCCGTAAATTTTAAATTCTAATTCTTATATTTAAATCACTCCATGGCCCATCTCTGCAACCTCCTCTAGCCCTACAATCACCGCCCCCCCCCTCCCTGCCAAACTCTTTGATCCTCAGTTTGTGGCTTCTTGTGCACCACCCCCTCGCCCTTCATCACCCCACCACTGGTGGCCATGCCTTTAGCTGCCTAGGCCTCACACCATGGAATTTCCTCCTAAGCACCTCCACCTCTCTGCCTCTCTCTCCTTCTTTAAACCCCTCCTTAAAATCTACCTCTTTCACGAGGCTTTTGCTCACCCCTCCTCATATTTCCTTCTTAGACTCAGCGTCCATTTTTTGATTACACCTCTCTGAAGTGCTGAAATGTTTTTCTACATTATCGATGCTGTACAGGTATCCCTGGAGAGGGAGCACGTGGTGTCTGCCGGTATGCTTGAGGCCTTCCGCAACCGGTGGGCACCGAAGGGAATGGAGTGCATCGGCGGCATGGGTGGCAATATTTTGATTTGATTTGATAAGTTTCCCTTTGTTTTATTTATAATTTGGAGTTTATTGTTTGGGCTCCTTTAAAAAGACTGCTCTGCTCAGACCTAAAACTCTGCTGTCCACTCCACCGATCATTTATGGCAGCTTCAAGCATATAAAACTAACAGAGGAGGGTATATTTTCCTCAGCCCTGCAAATCGGCGTTCCCCAGTTGCAGGACAGAGGACAAAGGAGCACGATTTGTTACACCGGGAAGGACATGCCCAGCCTCCCAGCTCACTTTCCAGAGGATCTTCTTGCTGGGTGCTCCTGTGCAGGGATGCCTTTCAAGACCCGGCACTATGGCCTACTCGCTGGACCGGAGGGAATGTTGAAGACTTAAAGACATTTTAATTTGGAACACCTCCTCTTCTCCTCCTTCCCAAACCAAGTCTGTATGATTGATCTCAGATTTCCAATATTGTTAAATATATAAGCCATTCTTGGATGAATGCCATCGGGTGCAACAGGCTGATTAACTTGAAGCGCTTTAGCCAAGACCATTTTCACATTAACTTCCAAGGATTCAATATTGGAGTAGCTCTGTCTGTCACCACCAGCAACTTAGCATCAGTTTTAGTAGTGAAAGCAGATGCAAAGTCTCCATTTAGCATTCATCATGTAACAGTTGTACCATTTCTCTCTCTCAATAGCCAATGAATGTTCCAAAGGAAAGAACTAGCCTGTCTGCAGGCAGGACATTTCTTCTGTAAGAATGTATACACTTGGGTTAGCCAACTACAAGAAGTTCCTGTTGGCAGCTGCATCAATATATCTCAAGAAGAAGCCAAAGTGATGAGTGAAACAATGCATATCACAAAGAAGCCAGTGACGAGGGGCTCAATCTTCAGTAAAGCACAGATGATATATGTTCAGTTTCCATTACTAATACAGTCAGTGCACCTTAAAGCTCATGATAGTAATCTCCAATTAACCCTCCTCACAACGATTTTCAATTAGGGCGTTCCCCGTTCCTAAAATTCAATCTTACTCCTGATAACAAGTAAATAAAAACTTAACTGAAGTCCAGTTTTAATAATGAGTAACGATCTCTGCTGCCTACCTTTCGGCCTGGTGACCCTTGGAGTCCTATGGCACCAGGACGGCCCAGGTCACCCTGTAAACAATGAAACCAAGTCTGCATGTTAAAAATATTTCCAAATATTTTCATGTTAATAATACCGAAATCATCTACCAAATTCACTGTTTGAATTACATAAGATACGGTAAACTAATACTGGGATTAGCACCGGCTTTAGTAATCTATTATTAGTAATATAAACATCAATATCAGCACAGCACCCATCAGAAAATCCTAAACCAGCACAGAATGTACAGTAATATGCTTACACTCTACCGCGTAAACTTTTGTCTACCATCTCCTCTTCTAGCTCCTGATAAGGTCAGTGTTCCAGATGGACAATACACTTTCCCATCAGAACATTTCCCTCTTTCTAATATTTTTTTTGCCAAAAAAAAGGTAAAGAACAGGGACAACTCCGCCACAAAATAAAGGAGAACACATATAGCAAATACAAGAGGGAACCAAAATTCCACAAGAGGGGACTGGTTTTGCCCATGTTCTTCATAAAATGTTTTGGATCTTGTTAGTGGTTTGTTACTTTATGTAACAGTGGTCCATTTCTTCTTTGTAAATATTATATTATCTTCATTTTAGTATTACTAATTTGTATTGCAAAATCATTTCAGTTTGATTGATTTTTGTGAATCGTTTATGGAACTCAAAGTGCGGGATACCAATGCTGGGTAACAGCATACGTTTCCACTTTCAACATTTAGGAATAGTATCGAATACTCCCAAGTCAAGTATGCCATGGACAGGTAGAGTAAACCACTTTAACTACAACCTCAGTGGTACACCTTTCCTGCATGAATCTTCAGTTTCTCACTTGGCACACTGCAGTGGTTCAGGTATTGGACAATCGAATCAGAGTTCAAATCCCACTGCGACAGGTTGTGAAATTTAATTCAATATATCTGGTTATTTGTGAGCTAGCACTTAGGAAAAGTGATCAGGAGCAGAAACCCTGGTTGTTTATTACTCTTCCTCGCTTAGGGGCACTCAGAGCAACTATAGTATTCCCATTACTGTTCATGTTCAGATCAATTGACAGCAGAGACCGGGGATTGAACCTGGGACCTTTATAGTCTGTATGGTCCAATGATGCAGTACCTTTACCAACTAAACCACCAGGATAGGAACATAGGAACAGGAGGAGGCCATTTAGCCCCTCGAGCCTGTTCCGCCATTCAATGAGATCATGGCTGATCTGTGACCTAACTCTATATACCCGCCTTTGCCCCATATTCCTTAATTCCTTTGGTTAACAAAAATCTATCAATCTCCGATTTAAAATCAATAATTGATCCAGCATCAATTGCCGTTTGCAGAAGAGAGTTCCAAACTTCTACCACCCTTTGTGTGTAGAAGTGTTTCCTAATTTCGCCTCTGAAAGGTTTGGCTCTAATTTTTAGACTATGCCCCCTCGTCCTAGAGTCCCCAAAGATAGTTTCATACCGCTTCAACATGGGAGTCATCATTAGGTTTTCCTTTGATATTTATTTAAGAATCCAAACTGGTTTGATTGGAATATCCACACTGGTGTTAGCATCAGCATTGATACTTTCTTGGAGTACAGTAATCTAAAAATAATTTTCCCTCTATAAGTAACATGTTTCTATGCTCTATAAATGCAAATTGTTGTTGCTGTTGTGGTATCATTCTCCATTCTAACCTTTTGTCCATTGTGTGCTTTTCCTGGAGAGACGCCAGGTTCACCTTTATGCCCCTGCAAGATAAGAGGATGACAGTTAAAAGATGCTAGCTAGCTCTCCTATCCTTACGATTCAGGAATGACTCCTCTAGGTGTTCCTTAAGACCAGCTTGATTCACTAAATTGATGCCCGAATACTGACTTCATTAGGAAGTCCGGAGAGTTTCAATTCAAGGGGATATGTTAAAATATCTGCACTGCAAGTATTCTAACATGAGAAATCCAAGGTTTCATTCAGTAAATCTTTTGAAACATTCTTACCAAGAGCAGGACAAACTTCTTATCACGATTTCTATTAACGATATTCTATCATCTGTACGCAGAAATGAGAAACCTTGAGATGCAGTTCGGTAGCTCACCTTGACTTTATTACAAGAGCCAGGGCGGGTTCCCCTTTACCTTGGTATTAATGTTATTGTACTGCCTGTATTCGGCGAAAAAAAATATATGTTCCATTTGTAAACACTTTGGTTGAAATGTCCAATGAGCCAAGATGGCAATCATCTGCTCATCTATCCCTTGATTAAATTGCTACCCATCTTGAGCAGCAAACTTTTTAATAAATGAATCTCTTTAAGCTTGACTGTGGTGCCTCCCACAATTAACTAATCTGCTGACACTCATTGCTCTAGGTTCACACATCAATAATCGACCCTGAGACAAGGTACTGATATATGGCTGGCACTCATGGAACCACACATCAAGACCCTTCAAGACGCAAGTGTTGAAAGCGATTGAGTAAGTGAGTGAGTGAATATGTGTGAGAGACTGTGCAGCGGTGGGGGGGCGGGAGGGGGGAGTGAGAGAGGGTAGAACCAAAAGACGCAATCTGCAGCTATTTTTTAACATCAGATTCACAAAGTGAATAAAAACCATGGTTGCAGTTTTCTGCTCCTCTACTTGCTAGCCTGTGATTTTCTGCCCATTAAAAAGTGAATAGGTGGAAAATCACAGGCTGGCCAGCACAACAGAGGAAAGCCCCGGCCCATACCCAACATCAACCAGCACCATTTTCTGTTGCAAAGTGTCTGGTTGTGTAATGTAACTATTTACATTAAAACATGCATTGCAAAATATTGGCTGGCTTGAGGACTTGAAAAAAATCCAATGGCACAAGAGACCAGTTTTTCCTTCCAGCTTTTCTTCTGAAGCAGCCCCATTATGTTGAAAGTACAGGTGAACAAATAGAGTTATCACCAGCAACATTTCCAGCTTTAGAAACACTTGAAATCTGGTGCGAGATTTTACGTGGTTCTGTCTATCTTCTCAACTCTTCAACCACTTAAGTGGCGTTGGAAAGTACTATGGGAAAGATCTATGGGTATATCTACGGGTATACAAAACTCTGGTTAGACCACACCTGGAGCACTGTGAGCAGTTCTGGGCACCAGACCTTAGGAAGGATATATTGGCCTTGGAGGGAGTGCAGCGTAGGTTTACCAGACTGATACCCAGACTTCAAGGGTTAAGTTACGAGGAAAGATTACACAAATTAGGGTTGTATTCCCTAGAATTTAGAAGGTTAAGGGGTGATCTGATCGAAGTTTTCAAGATATTAAGGGGAACAGATAGGGTAGATAGAGAGAAACTATTTCCGCTGGTTGGGGAGTCTAGGACTAGGGGGCATAGTCTAAAAATTAGAGCCAGACCTTTCAGGAGTGAAATTAGGAAACACTTCTACACATAAAGGGTGATAGAAGTTTGGAACTCTCTTCTGCAAACGGCAATTGATGCTAGATCAGTTGTTAATTTTAAATTGGAGATTGATAGATTTTTGATAACCAAAGGTATTAAGGGATATGGGCCAAAGGCCAAAGTATGGAGTTAGAGTGCTGATCAGCCATGATCTCATTGAATGGCGGAGCAGGCTCGAGGGGCTGAATCGCTTACTCCTATTCCTATGTTCCTATATTCCTATCTCGGTCATATGTAACCAGCCAAAACCAGGTAAACTGATGAGATATGATTTTTATTCAGTTTTTATGTGCACATCATCGTGTAACAAGGTTTAGATTTTCAGTCACTTCTGAAGTGAGCATCTTAATTGCTACTCTATCAGACTGTTACTTGAACGTGGCATTGCAAGAATTTCAATTATAAGAAAGGTATTACTACCCAGAATGAAAATGTCCACGTTTTTTACGAACCTAATGATCTTTTGATCCAGCTCTGAAATCGTGCTCAATTTTAACTGAATTTTGTCTCGGAATGCTAACCATACATGGAGTTAGCGATAAAATGTTATCAGCTACTTCCTGCATGGCATGCAAGCTTAGCCATAGTTCAAATAGTTTGAACTACATTTAGAAGTTACAGAATTTAATGTTACAATCAATTTCCTGAGTGCACATAACAGACCAAAAAGTTTGAATTTGGAGACCAAAGGCAGGATTTTCATTGGGCTGTGGAGTCGGGATTGGAGGCGTGGCGGGGGGGGTTAAAATCCCGAAATCAGGGGTCCCGACCCCATCCCGCACCCAAACCCGCCTCCATGCCAGTTTCAAAGGAGGCGGGTACCCGCCCCACACTGGGACCTGCCTACCCGAGGTGGGAAGGGGTTAGTGCCAATTAACTGCCTGTTAACAGGTAGTTAACGGGCAGTTTTTAGCCTAATCCCTATTTTTAAGGTTGAAGTGTGGGATTCCCGACGACGCCAAACCACACCAAGTTAGAGGTGGCGGGCTGTCGGGTTGAAGGACTTGGAGGGGTCGAGATGTCGGTGTTCAGGTGAGTGATGTGTGCATGAGTGCAAAGATAAGTGTGTTTGGTGTGTCTAAAGTGGTTAAATAAGTTTTACATACCTTTTCTTACCTTTTCAGCCTTCCTTCCTTTAGGTCTCGGGGGTCCCTCATCTCACCAGCACAGAAAGCAGAATGGCTGCGAACTGTCAAAAGTGACAGCCTTCAGCTTACTGTGCAGGAGAGATTTCTAACTGAGTCTGTGGAGAAGGATTCATGTTAGAAGTAAGACTGTCAGTGTTTGACAGCTTCAAACAGCTGTGAAACGCTGATATTTCATCTGTCAAAACCTCTTGACAGATGAAATGTCAATCTGTGACATCACCTGTTGCCGGACGGCCCTTAATTGGCCTGCTGAGCCCGCTGGGTGGGCTCAACAAGGTCAATCAAGTTAAAATTGCGTGGATTGGCCACATCTTGATGGAGGCGGGACTACAACCCCGAAAGTTGTAGTCCCGCCTCCCACCCGACTCCTGAATGAAAATCCTGCCCCAAGTGTTGCATCTAGTTGTAAATTCAGTTAGTGGAAAACAACAGGAAGTTAAACTACAGAACAGTAAAAGCACAAATCATTCATTTAACAGCACAAGCTCAAAATACTAAGGGGGAGAAATTCAGTTGGCTGCGCCACCCGTTAGCGCCTTAAGAGGGTGCTAAGTGGGTCGCAAGCCACTGGCCACGCCTCCCGCTAAATTCAGGGGACGCTAGTGGTGGCGCTAGCCGTTAGCGCTGTGCCGCTACCGATGACATCATCGGTGTGCGCAGCGCCCCACTGACGCCCCGGCCACGATATCTGGAAGCGCCCCCTGATTTACCGCTGGACGCTATGTGCAACCAGTTCAGGGCCTACCTGCGGCGGTGGAGGCGCAAATTAAAGGAGAGGTGCGGGGCGGCCATTTTTGTTGCTGGCCGCCTGCCAGCACCTCTCTGCGCTGCCGTCCCCATCCTCCTGAACCACCACCCCCCCCCGCAGAGTGCCGGCTGCGTTCCAAGAGCCCGGCACTTCTCTTCGGTGCCGGGCTCTTTTGCCGGCACTCGCGATCCTTGGGGGCCCAGCTGGGCCCCAGATCGCGCTGAACAAGGCCCCTCCCCTTTAAGTAGGGGAGGAAGGCCTGCAGTACCGCAGCGCGACGTGCCGCAGTGTGTGGCGCTGCGGCACGTTGCGCTATGATATTCAGTCGCAGCGCCCCAAGAGGGATGCGGGGCGCCTCCAGTAGTGCCGTGCTTCCCTTTGGGGCGCTACCGCTGAATTTCTGGCGGCGGCCGCGAATGCTGCTGGGGCGCTACTCTTAGCGCCCTGGCGAGGCTGGTGCCCAAACAGGGCTATAGTCAATTTCTCCCCCTAAGAATGAAATAATTAATTTAACGGCACAAAAGAATAAAAGTGAAAATGAATCCCTCCAGGAACAGATGCAAGAACTTGGCTTATTATTCACAAAAACAAATCCTGGCGCAACTTGAACTTCCAATCAAGACCGTAACACGCCTCCAAAGTGATTTAAGTTACAGAAGATTTTTTTCCTTACGGTTTACTGTCAGACTGGAACAAAGTGATGAAAAATTACTGTGACCAGTTGGGATAAAAATATCCAATTCGGTCAAATCCACAATCTGGACTACTTCACTACAGCCAACTACAGTACATGGAAAAACAAATGAGCAGGGCCATATGAATCTAAACATTCAGATTCTGAAGGTGCTTCAACACAGATTTTTGGAACTCATTAAACTATTGCATTTATTGGGGTGGATTTCCGTGTGTCTGGTTTCATTGGGAGGAGTGAGCCTGCTGCCTACCCGATGTAGCTGGTCAAAGGCCCGAACCAGCTTCATGGTCGGGCTTCAGCTAAATATAATCGGCAAGCCGTCAGCTGATAGGCAGCTCACTGATCGAAGGGGGGCCCAGGAAATCTGGCGGCTCTTCTGCGGTGCTGAGTCGGTCGTGGTAGATTATCACAGGCCTCAGAAACCCGACAAGTGGGAGTCCCGCCTCCAAAAGCTACCCTTTGGCAAAATCACCCCCCATGTATTCACCAGACTGATACCTGGGATGGCAGGAATGACGTGTGAGGAGAGATTGGGTCGATTGGGCTTATACTCGCTGGAGTTTAGAAGAATGAGAGGGGATCTCATTGAAACTTATAAAATTCTAACAGGACTAGACAGACTAGATGCAGGAAGGATGTTCCCAATGGCCGGGGAGTCCAGAACCAGGGGTCACAGTCTAAGGATAAGGGGTAAGCCATTTAGGACAGAGATGAGGAGGAATTTCTTCGCCCAGAGAGTGGTGAGCCTGTGGAATTCTCTACCACAGAAGGCAGTGGAGGCCAATTCATTAAATATATTCAAGAAGGAGTTAGATATATTTCTTAAGGCTAAAGGGATCAAGGGATATGGGGAGAAAGCAGGGACAGGGTGCTGAATTTGGATGATCAGCCATGATCTCATTGAATGGCGGAGCAGGCTCGAGGGGCCGAATGGCCTACTCCTGCTCCTATCTTCTATGTTTCTATGTATCAGTAATGGTGACCCTGAAACTATTGGATTGTCAGAAAAACCCATCTGGTTCACCAATGTCCTTTAGGGAAGGAAATCTGCTGTCCTTACCCGGTCTGGCCTATATGTGACTGCAGTCCCACAGCAATGTGGTTGACTCTTAACAGCCCTCTGAAATGGCCGAGCAAGCCACACAGTTGTCAAGTAGGCAGCTCACCACCACCTTCTCAAGGGCAATTAGGGATGGGCAATAAATGCTGGCTTTGCCCGTGAATGAATTAAAAAAAAATGTTGCTAGGACTTCACAATCTGCTTTGGCTGCCATGTAAAATATTATATCTGTATCATGACATATATATTATGCACACACACAAAACTCACGGTATCATTAAGTTGCTTCAATTGCTTCAATTCATTAAACACGAGTTTGTAGCAAATGAAGCTTCACTTTCTCAAATAAAAACAGAAAATGCTGGAAATACTCAGCAGGTCAGGCAGCATCTGTGAAGAGAGAAACAGAGTTAATGTTTCAGGTCAATGACCCTTCATCAGAACTGGCTTTCTCAAACTGGCTGATGCATTGGGCCGGATTTTCCGACCCCCCACGGGTGCGTGCGAGGCGCGTACGTACCCATAGGGGCCGCACAAGTGCCGGTTTCAGGCATGCGCTAAAACCCAGCACTTTTTGATCTGTCACGAATCCTCTTGACAGATCCTCCGCCTGCCCGGGTGAAGGGCATCCGTGGGGGGGGGAAGAGTTCTGCTTTCTGCATAACCTCCGCCCGCTGAAAACCTTTAAAAATCTTACGCCTGGTAAAAGCCTGTGTAAGGCCTGCTTTTACCAGCATAAGAGGTAAAAAAAAAATTTCACTCATTTATAATTGAAAAATACTTTTAAAAAAGCTAAGTTTATTTTTAGCCCTGTAAAAAACTTAAATTATTTTCAAAAAAATTAATTTTTGTTTAAAATATTTAATTTAATTTTAACTAATTTTAAATACGTGATTCCCTTCTTTGATTTGTTCCCCATGGGATACCTGGGCCTCTGCGCATTTCGTAGAGCAGAGGCCCAGGATCGGAAGTCTCGGGACCTACGGAGCCAGCAGGTAAGTTCGTAGATATTTTCCGATCAGAGGCATCCACACATAGGAAGCCTCCGATCTGAAAATCCGGCCCATTGTCTTCACATCAAGAAGATTATATAAAAAAGTGATTTAAGTTTTGCAAATATACTCTTGTACGCTAATAAGCGTAGGATTCTGTAGGATTGTGGAATTTAATTGTTTTGCTGTAGCTTAAAATATTACATACGAACACAGGAACAGTAGACCATTCAGTCCCACGAGCCTGTTGCTTCATTGAATTAGATCATGGTTGATCTCATTATACCTCAACTCCATACATCCGCTTTTGTTCCATATCCCTTGATGCTCTTAACTAATAAAAATCTATCGACCTCAGTCTTGAAAATTTCAATTGACCCAGCATCCACAGTCTTTTGGGGGAGAGTGTTGAAAATTTCCACTAACTTTTGAAAAAGTGCTTCCGGATTTCACTCCTAAATGGCCTAGATCTAATTTTAAGATGAATCCCTCTTGTTCTGGATTCCCCCACCAGAGGAAGTAGTTTCTTTGTATTTACCCTATCGACTCCCTTAATCATTTAAAATACCTCAATTAGATCACTCCTCAACCTGCTAAACTCAAGGGAATACAACCGGTCCTCATAATTAAATGCTTTAAGCATTGGTATTGTTCTGGTGAGTCTATGCTTTACACCTTCCAAGATCAATATATTTTTCCTGAGGTTTGGTGCCTAAAACCAAACCCAGTTCTCCAGATGGAGTCTGAGCCAGGCTCTGTACAACTGAAGCATCACTTTTGATTTCCAATCCCATTGAGATAAAGGCCAACATTCAATTAGCCTTTTTGATTACTCTTTGTATCTTTTAGTGATTTGTGTACATGGACCCCCAAATCCGTTTGCTCCTGCGCAGCTCCTAGTTTCTCAACATTAAGAAAATATTTTGTTCTGTCTTTCTCAGATCCAAAGTGGATAACCGGGCACTTCCCCATATTGAACTCCATCTGCCATAGTTTTGTCCACTCACTTTGTAATTTTCTCCTCCCATCCTCACAACTTACTGTGCCGTCTAACTTATTGCCGTCGTGTGCAAACTTGGATATACAACTCTCTATTTCTTCATCCAAGTCATTGATATGTGTGGTGAAAAGCTGATGCCCCGGTACAGATCCCTGGGGAACACCACTTGTCACATCCCGCCAATTAGAGTAAATTCCCTTTATCCCTATTCTATCTTCTGCCTTCCACACAATTTCCAAACCATGTCACAAGGTTACCTCCAACTCCGTGCGCATAATCACTTGTCTAAATGCCTTCCTAAAGTCAATATAGACATCTGTCCACCATGTTAGTGACCTCCTCAAAAAATTCTACTAGATTAGTCAGATCTGACCTACCCTTCACAAATCCATTTGATCAGCTCATATTCAGTTACTCTCTCCTTGATGATAGATTCCAGTAACTTCTCCACAACTAGCGTACACATTCAAAATACCTATTAAATAAAAAAATAGCTTCCCATATAAACAGGGGCAAAGGCATTAAAGGGGAGCAGTGAAAGGGTTTGACGATTGACATGATCTAAAATCATTACAACGAATAAACAATGTTTTGCGTTTAGTTGATTCATTAAACATCACCATGGTCGTTTCCCTTCTCTTCCTGTAGTTTCTAAAGTGCCACTCAGATTTGACGTGATAAATTGCTGAATCCAATTGCTAAATACACTGTGACTTTACTGATAAAATGCTACACATTGTGAACATGTCACTTCTATAATTTATAAGATACATGTCACTTCTATAATTTATAAGATGTCATTAAATTACAGCATGAAATACCATACATGCCACAGTCACCAGCTGGTACACTAATTGAGTACAACACACACCAAACAGAAATGCGTCTGTGCAAACACCCACATGCAACACATTTTGCCTGAAACCAAGAAACTTTGTCCTTTCCAATTTCTCATTCTCTTTTCACCTCCACAAGATTCAGAAAATGTACCAAAAGAACCTTTCATTCTAAGCATGCAATTCAAAAGGAATATTATCGGCACCAGCACCTCAGTGCAATTATATAGAGATTACTTTATTTTTAAAGCATGCTATTTTAAAATCACATAGCTGTTATATATTATGTATTATATGATACATATCTGTAAACAAAACCCTTTTATAGTCAGGCCACTAATCCAGTCAATAACTGAAGTTATTCATATTTTCTCATACAAAGTTTTCTATATCACTCCAGCTGAACCTGGAATCAGTTGCAGTCCTCTGCAGAAAGAAACATTCAGAGCCACTAGGTTTACTGTTAATCTTCTAAATGTTTTATTCTTAATATCCAACTGTCACACTCTGAGCACTGTACTTGCCAACAACATAACCCAAAGTTCAAATAATGGGATTCTGACTGTTAAACGTCAGGCCTGTACAACATTTAGACATATAGGCCTAGAAATTCAGTGCCCTTAGCGCCGATTTTGCGGCGCTAGAGGGCCTAGCGCTGCAATTGGCGCCGGCGCCGAAATTGCCTGGGGCCCTTCCGCCGCGGTAGACCGGTAGCGCTGCGCCGGCACTGATGACGTCATCGGTGTGCGCAGCGTCCCGGTTGCCATGCCGACGGGCCCCAGCGCCGAAATTCAGTTGCGGCCGCCTCGCCCGTGGCAGCCGCAACTAAGACTCTGGCAACAGAGTCTTACATGACTTTGCGCCGGCGCATTAAAGGCACCGCGGCGGCCGGCCGCTTTCCCGCCGGCCGCCTGGCCGCAGCTCCCTCCCCGGACTTCCCCCCCCCCGGAACAGAAGCAAGCCCGGCACTTGTCCGAGGTGCCGGGCTCATTTTTAAAAAGATTTTCGCGGGCCGCGGCCGGGTGCAGGCAGCTCCTCCTTAAGGGAAGGAGGAGGCCTGCACTTCCCGAACCTGCCGCACCGCAGCGGGCGCCGCAGCGCCGGAATAGCGCCGATATTCAGCGCGTAGCGCCAGTTTTCAGGCGCAAACAGCTCTCAGCAGCGCCGGCAGCCGTTTGGGCGCAGAATTGGTGAATTTTGGGCCCGACCAGCGCGACTTAGCTCCGGCACTAACTTCCGGCGCTAAAGCCCTGGCTGCGCCAAAACTCAATTTCTAGGCCATAGTTTATACGATTGTTTATGAAGGGATATGGGGTCTCGAACAGAAAACTGCAGTCATATGCATGACTGTTTCCAGAACAAGGTTTTTGCAGTCTGGCTGGCAGCTGCTTGCCTATGTTGACATCACATGCAGCTTTGCCAAAGACTCTTCAGTGTCGGAACATAGGAACAGGAATAGACTATTCGGCCCCACGAGCCTTCTGGTTCTTGATCCTTTCGCCAATGGGAACAGTTTCTCTCTATCTACTCTGTCCAGGCCCCTCATGATTTTGAACACCTCTATCAAATCTCTTCTCAACCTTCTCTGCTCTAAGGAGAACAACCCCAGCTTCTCCAGTCTATCCACGTAACTGATGTCCCTCCTCCCTGGAACCATTCTGGTAAATCTTTTCTGCACCCTCTCTAAGGCCTTCACATCCTTCCTAAAGTGCGGTGCCCAGAACTGGACGCAATACTCCAGTTGAGGCCGAACCAGTGTTTTACAAAGGTTCATCATAACTCCCTTGCTTTTGTACTCCATGCCTCTATTTATGAAGCCCAGGATCCTGTCTGCTTTTTTAACAGTTTTCTCAACCTGCCCTGCCACCTTCAATGATTTGTGCACACATACCCCCAGGTCTCTCTGTTCATGGACCCCCTTTAGGATTGTACCCTTTAGTCTATATTGCCTCTCCTCGTTCTTCCTACCAAAATGTATCCCTTCACACTTTTCTGCATTAAATTTCATCTGCTACATATCCAGCCATTTCACCAGCCTGTCTATGTCTTCTTGAAGTCTCTCACTATCCTCCTCACTGTTCACTATACTTCCAAGTTTTATGTCATCTGCAAATGTTGAAATTGTACCCTATACTCCCAAGTCCAAGTCATTATATATGTCAAGAAAAGCAGTGGTCCCAGTACCGACCCCTGGGTAACACCACTGTGTACCTTCCTCCAGTCTGAAAATCAACCGTTCACAACTACACTGTTTCCTGTCACCTAGCCAATTTCATATCCATGCTGCCACTGTCCCTTTTATTCCATGGGTTTCAACTTTGCTGGCAAGCTTATTCTGTGGCACTTTATCAAACGTCTTTTGGAAATCCATATACACGACATCAACCACATTGCCCTCATCAACCCTCTGTTACCTCATCAAAAAACTTGATCAAGTTAGTTAAACACGATTTGCCTTTATCAAATCCGTGCTGGCTTTCCTTAATTACTCTACACTTGACTGTTAACTTTGTCCCTGATAATCGTTTCTAAAAGCTTCCCCACTACCGAGGTTAAACTGACTGGCCTGTAGTTGCTGGGTTTATCCTTACATCCATTTTTGAACAAGGGTGTAACATTTGCAATTCTCCAGTCCTTTGACACCCCATATCTAAGGAGGATTGGAAGATTATGGCCAGTACCTCTGCGATTTCCTCCTTAACCTCCCTCATCATCCTAGGTTGCATCCACTCCGGGCCTGGTGACTTATCAACTTTAAGTACAGACAGCCTTTCTAGTACCTCCTCTTTATCAATTTTTATCTCATCCAGTATCTCCACTACCTCCTCTTTCACTATGACTTTGGCAGCATCCTCTTCCTTGGTGAAGACCGATGCCAAGTACTCCTTTAGTACCTCAGCCATGCCCTCTGACTCCATGCAGAGGTCTCCTTTTTAGTCCCTAATCGGCCCCACCCCTCCTCTTACTACCCGTTTATTATTTATATGTCTATAGAAGACTTTTGAATTCCCTTTTTGTTAGCTGACTATTCTCATACTCTCTCTTTGCCCCTTTTATTTTCTTTTTCGCTTCCCCTCTGAACTTTCTATATTCAGCCTGATTCTCATTTGTATTCTCAACCTGTCATATGCGCTCTTTTTCTGCGTCATCTTACTCTCTATCTCTTTCATCATCCATGGAGCTCTGACTTTAGTTGCCCTACCTTTTCCCCTCGACTGTACCCGAACCATCTCCTCTTTAAAGGCAGCCTATTGTTCAATTACAGTTTTGCCTGCCAATCTTTGATTCCAATTTACCTGGGCCAGATCTGTTCTCAACCCACTGAAATTTGCCTTCCTCCAATTAAGTATTTTTACTCTAGATTGCTCCCTGTCCTTTTCCATGGCTAATCTAGACCTTATGATACTATGATCACTGTTCCCTAAATGTTCACCTACTGACACTTGCTCCACTTGACCCACCTCATTCCCCAGAACCAG
Organism: Somniosus microcephalus; assembly: GCF_052327205.1. Taxonomy (NCBI): domain Eukaryota; kingdom Metazoa; phylum Chordata; class Chondrichthyes; order Squaliformes; family Somniosidae; genus Somniosus; species Somniosus microcephalus. Next base: position 9,267,344 of record NC_141009.1, read on the forward strand.
ATTCAGCAATGCCTCCTCCCTCGTGGGGCCGGAAATGCACTGATCAAGAAATTTCTCCTGGTCACACTTCAGAAATTCTTCCCCCTCTCTACCTTTTATACTATTACTATCCCAGTCTACATTCAATTAGATCATGGCTGGTTGTACCGCAACTGTATTTACCCATCTTTGATCCATATTCTGTGATCATATTAAATCGTGTGCAACTTACTGATATTTTTAAAAGCACCCACAACCTTCTTGTGCTGTCAAGTTGCTATGATAATAGCAATCAGCTGCTGTGGTAACAATCAGTCACGGTGCTTCTGACAGTCAAACCATTATCCCTAGGGCAATCACTCCTCATGTTTAAAGGAAATCAGTCACCATAATGTTGAAAGGGAAACTCCAGGATAACAATGACAATGTTTATCTGCATTGCTCTGCTGTCCAATTTGCCACACAGCACGGGTTTAAATAGATAATGAGTATATTTCAATCCTCATAAATAATTCCATGCTGTGAGAAGTTACTGTGTGGTTTTGTTTGCAATGACAGCGCTTAAGTAATAATGCCTGAGGCTTCTGCTATATACACAATTGACTGTGTTACAAAAACCTCAGCACTGGCCTGTACCAGCAGCCAGACAGAAACATCAGCCTCTTCCTTTGATGTCAATGTTTATATTGTCACTAAGGGCATAGCTGCCTTTAAAATGGACTGACAAAAACAACCTCTTTGGGTGGGTTTCCGAGCTTCTGGAACCAGTAGTATCACTTCATTTATCTTCTGATACTACCGCAAAAGTTGGGGCTGCTATTAACAGCGATGCTATTACTTCTTTCAATGGGGTCTTTCTTCCTCCCTCAAAGGCACACTGGTGAATCAAAACATTGATATCGTCAAGCAGCTAAGCATGCTGAGAAATTAAAATTAAAATTGCCTGCCCACTCAGTTGCTACCATATAAAATGTCATTTTTCTTCAGAACGACTATCATGGTTTCAGTTTTGGCCAGTCACTAGCAACCACAAGATGTAGTCTTAAAATAAATGATTGGAGTTTTTCTTTAAGGTAGTCACCTATTACCCTTCAGCAAATAAGGGACAACTTCTGACTAAGCGAAAATAAAGTGGAGACAGAACATAGCCACACTCCCTCCTAACTTGCCATCAGGTAAGACATAAAGCATGTTAACCTTTGTACAATATGCTTTCTGTTTATTGGCGGTTTAAGAATGCAATATATCCGACCAGTGGTTCTTTCCAAAGGCAAATTGAATTGCCAGATCAGGCACACTCTGTAGTGTCACAATGTTGCTGACAAAATCCCACACAGTATAAAGGTGTGTCCCACATGTAAAAAAAGTAGTTCATTTTCATCTGACCCCAAAGTACAATTAGGTAACAATACCAGATTCCATACATTGCCTACACTGAGGAGAGGCTGTGTCTGTCTATTCAAAGAATGAAGACGGTAGGAAAGCTTTCCTTTTCATAGAATCGTAGAATGGCTACAGCACAGTAGGAGGCCATTCGGCCCATCGAGCCTGTGCCGGCTCTCTGCAAGAGCACTTCAGCTAGTCCCACTCCCCCACCCTTTCCCCGTAACCCTGCAAATTTTTCCCCTTCAGGTACTTATCCAATTCCCTTTTGAAAGCCACGATTGAGTCTGCCTCCACCACCCTTTCAGGCAGTGCATTCCAGATCCTAACCACTCGCTGCGTAAAAAAGTTTTTCCTCGTGTTGCCTTTGGTTCTTTTGCCAATCACCTTAAATCTGTGTCCTCTGGTTCTCGACCCTTCCGCCAATGGGAACAGTTTCTCTCTATCTACTCTGTCCAGACCCCTCATGATTTTGAGCATCTCTATCAAATCTCCTCTCAACCTTCTCTGCTCTAAGGAGAACAACCCCAGCTTCTCCAGTCTATCCACGTAGCTGAAGTCCCTCATCCATGGAACCATTCTTGTAAATCTTTTCTGCACCCTCTCTAAGGCCTTCACATTCCCAACTGCACCAACTGACCAAACAGTGCAATCAAGATGAGGAGGAGGGAGCTCCTTGTATAGCAGGCACCTGTTGTGGCCATCAGGAATTGTAAAGGGCAAGAAAAATTGGGTGCAATGTTTGAAACCAATATGGCCCTTTTTAAAGTCAGTCAGCGCTGAAACAGTCAAAATATTACATGTGCAAAAAAACTTTGAAAACTGGTGGGCATTAAACATGAATCTCATCTGTCAAGCAGAGACAAAACAATGTAAACATTTTTAGAAAGGTTTTGAACAAGGTGCAATAAACTACAAAGGGAACATTTCCACCGTTTGGATAAAAACAAACTGGTGTTTCTAGAAATGTTTTACATGGCCTGAGAATGGGGAGTGAGAGGGTAACCATCCAATGGTCCTGACACAATGGATCTCTAAAACATCTTCAGAGGACTCTGTCCATTAGGTTTCTGCTCACTTTGGAACGTGTCTGTTACAGCAACAAACAAGTGTGGAGAACGCCAGGAAATCAGTGACAAGTTATAAAAGAAATTCATGTCAGGCAGGTGGCTTATGCAAAATATGACTGCCATAACTCACTTGCACCTATGTGCAGATCAATTCTTGGTTATTTTGTTTGTGTAAGCCGTTACTTCCTGACATCCTTTGTAAAATTCATCTACAGCTTTATTACTGTTCTGAAGTAAGCCAAAACTAAATAAAATTTGACTTTCGCAGCAAGTTCAAAGTCAGGAAAAAAATGGACTTGAATGCAAAATATTACTGTTGCAGAAATAAAATCGAACATAAGAACATTCATTTTTATGCTTCCCCCGGTATTTGTTTCAAACTATTTTTCCTGTTTTGTCTGCCAAACGCTAGTTTCTGCACAGGGGAAGGACAGGTGATTTATGCCCAGGTTTCTGCCAATGCCGTCCTGTAACCAACCACAAAACACAACCTGCCATATATCAACTTCCAATGTTTCCTACCTCCCTGTGGGGAAGTGGATCATAGGGATGTGATGCCTCTCATCAAGTAAACTTTTCTATTCATAAGGATTCATATGTTAATATCACAAACAGTACTTTCTATGCTTTGGGTTGCCCTGAACTCACCCCACGCTGCTATTGGAGGCTCATCCTTTGACTTTCTATTAGTTCGGGGGTTGTCTTCTCTCCACTCTGATCAGTCTTCATTGATGTACTCCCACTTACCATCCAAACCTATCAACTCCTTTGCTGATGACTCCACATTTGTTAAAATCTTTCCGATCGCAGGTGCTCAGTGCACACCACCTCCAGTCCTTTTGCGCTGCAATGGCTGAATCAACACATCTTCATGACCTCCATGCTTTTCTTTTAATTCTTCAGACATGATTTCTGCAAGTTCTTTTCAAATCTAATCAATAGCTACAACTTGTTACTTTTGAAGGCCTCATCCTTATTCCTTCTTAATTGCTCAATGTTCTTAACCTTACTATCGCCTCTGACAAATCGCAGTCTGACTTCTCATTGCTAAAGCTATCCCCAAGAAGCTTCTTTCCTGTTCAGTGCCAAATATTTATTTTTCTGCTCAATAACTTTTAACTCTATGTAAACCCAAATCCATCCAAGACTTCAATAAGGCTCCAATATTTGAGGAGGTTTAGGGTAATCTCTCTCATACCCCTGGACAGGATACAAGAAATGCTGGTCATGCCTCTCTTGCCTCAGATCTCTAATCCCTCTCTATTACAACTTTTCTTGTATTAGTGATACAGGTAGACTATCCTTTATCCGAAAACCTCGGGACCAGCCGTGTTTCGGTTTTCGGAAAATTTCGGATTTCAGAAGGTATTTTATAAGACTGGGAAATTTGTCGGGGGTGGGGGTCGGCGGGGGGTCGGGGGGGGGTTGGGGTCGTGCGCACGACTTACACTGAACGAAACCTTTCGGTTTTCAGAGGATTTTGGTTTTCGGAAGTGCGGATAAAGGATACACTATCCCTTATCCGAAAGGGTGGGGGGTTGGCGTCGTGCGCACGACTTACGCTGAACGAAAAAACCTTCGGTTTTTAGAGGGTTTCGGTTTTCGGAAGTTCGGATAAAGGGTAGTCTACCTGTACTGCTATGGTCACTACGACTCTACTACTTTGTTCCTTCTAAAACCTGTATGTTGTTGTAAATGCTTCTCCTCCTCCCTATCACCGTACAGTGTTCAAATCAAGATTCCTTCAAATCAAGACATGTTCTCCTGTTCAATCTTTCCATGGACCATAAAGGACCGGATAATCCTTTCCTCCCTCCTCATTCCATCATCCACCAATAGTCAGGCGTTTTATAAAAACAAACTTGGTGTCATTTAATAACTACTTCCTGATTTAACGGTTGTGTTACGGGTACTAGTAATCCAGAAGGCCCAGACTAATGATCTGGAAACATGAGTTCAAATCCCACCACGGCAGCTGGGGAATTTAAATTCAATTAAATAAATTGTGAATTAACAAAAAAGCTAGTATCAGTAATGGTGACCATGAAACTACTGGATTGTTGTTAAAAACCCATCTGGTTCACTAATGTCCTTTAAGGAAGGAAATCTGCCGTCCTTTCCCGGTCTGGCCTATATGTGACTCCAGTCCCACAGCAATGTGGTTGATTCTTAACTGCCCTCTGAAATAGCCTAGCAAGCCATTCAGTTGCATTCAAGAAGGCAGCTCACCACCATATTCTCACGGGCAATTAGGGATGGGCAATAAATGCTGGTGTTGCCATCGACGTCCTCATCGTAGGAACAAATTTTAAAAAAAATGACTTTAACCAATATTGGTGGTGTCCTGCAGCAGGATACCAAGGGATTTGGGCCTTCCTGGTGTAGCTTTCTGGCATCGTGGAGTGCTGCACAGTAGCTGATTTGCTGAAGACAATGCTGTGAATCACTTATGATCAAGGACACAACACATCGGGACAATTACATGGAATTCTAATGAGCCAGTAATGGTATCTTCTAGGTCCTGAGCACCTACTTGGGTCTCAAAAGTATACAATTAAATTTCCATCTAGAAGAAAGCCCCTTTATTTTTGACTGCTTTCCATGCCCTGCAGGGAGTGCCTCCTGCATTTCAGTTTGAAAAATCGCGAAGGGCTACCCCTATTTTGATCATAGCTTAAAAATAATCTATCACATATTAGGAGTCTTGCACATAGTGTACACTCCTGTACATGTCACACTTACTTCCTGTATCACAGGTTAGGAAGACTTGCCTTTATATAGCGCCTTTCACAACCTCAGAATGTTCCAAAGCGGTTTACAGCCGATGAAGTACTTTTGCAGTGTCACTGTTGTAATGTAGGAAACGCGGCAGCCAATTTGCACACAGCAAGCTCCCACAGACAGCAACGTGACCATGACCAGCTAATTTGTCTTAGTGATGTTGATTGAGGGATAAATATTGGCCCCAAGACACCAGGGATAACTCCCCTGCTCTTCTTCGAAATAGTGCCATGGGATCTTTTACATCCACCTGAGAGAGCAGATGGTGCCTCGGTTTAACGTCTCATCCGAAAGGTGACACCTCCGACAGTGCAGCGCTCCCTCAGCACTGCACTGGAATGTCAGCCCAGATTTTTGTGCTCAAGTCCCTTGGAGTGGGACTTGAACCCACAACCTTCTGACTCAGAGGTGAGAGTGCTACCCACTGAGCCACGGCTGACACTAATCCCTATTATTATAAAGTAGTGCATCTTCTTATCATTGCAACCAATGCCATGGGATTTCTGGTATATAAAATAAAAACCGAAATAGCCCTAATGATGAGCACCTGGAAAATTGTCACACACTTATCCATGGTATATGTTTATTCATAGTTTGATAAATAGCTTTAAGAATTGACTGAATTCTTGGGATGACTGGATTTTAAGTTGTTACGTCAGTTTTTGAAGTACAAAAGAAAATGGCAAATCAGGAATGAGCAAATTTATCTGTGTTGCATTGAGAGTTGAAATTAAATAAAAAATTTAAAGGAGTAGATTTTGACTTTGTACGATAGTGAAAAACAGACAGCAGCGAATCGCAGCCCATTTCACATCGCTCCCGATTTTTATCTCCATTGAAATCTACTGAACCCATTTTACACTGTTGCACAAAGTCAAAATCTACCCCATAAAATGTTGTTTACCTTTAGTTATATCCTCACAGGTATTGTGAAACAGAATGTATAATGGAGGCGAGTGCAAGGGCCCGTTCATTCCACCTTCATAATGCATTCCACACTTTAGAACAGTCACACAATTTCAAATCTCCTTGAATTTTGAAATAAACACAGAAGCCTAGATTTTCCAAGCAGATGTTGGCAATGAACCTTGCCTCCAATCATTGCATGTCGGAAAACCGTTCACTCGTTACCACTATTCTTGATCCAATGGATTGTAGTAGGAAACTGCCCCCCCCACCCCCCCCCATTATTTCACTGTTCTCCATTATACATCTTCCAGTGTTATAAAGACTAGGGGCTAGAAATTCATCTGGTGTGCGCCATGAAATGGTGATAAAATGGTGGCCGCCACTCTTTTGCTAGCAGGTAGCGGGTCCCGTGGCAGCTGCCATATTCCTCTCCCCCTTTGTGCTGCCAGTAACTGGCAACACCCTGAAAGAAAAAATGGCGGCGTGGTGATGTCAATCGGTAACTTAACGTCACCAGCTCAAACTTCAACCCTAGCGCTGAATTCAGCACTGGGTCCTAAGCACGCCAGGTTAACCAGGCGTACAAGCAGGCTGACAGTGGCAATGTCTGCAGCTCTTAAAGGGACACACACATCATTCTGTTAAGTTTGAATTTAAGGGTTTGGACTGTTTTTTTTAAATTTTATTGAAATGGTGGCTTGCTGCAATAGATGTAAAAAGTTTTTTAAGTGTGTAGGGAGTGCTACTGGATGTTTGCAAGGGCTTGGATGGTAAATGAAGGCCTTTGAGAAGACAGCTGCGAATACTCAGCAGGTCACGCAACATCCGTGGAGAGAAAAACACGTCTCAGGTCGACGTGCTGCCTGACCAACTGAGTATTTCCAGCATTTTAAGCTGTCATTTCACATTTACAGCATCTGCTTGCAGAGGGAAGAGGAAGACGCAGAAGAGGAGGAAGCCGAAGAGGAGGAATCAGATGGAAGGATGCATCCCAGACAGCCCCTTTGTGGCCGAGATATCTGGGATGCAATCATCTGCCTGCGGTCCCACTGGCTGGGCAGGCTGCCTCTTCTTGTTGACCCACTGGCTGGGCAGGCTGCATTTCTTGGGTGTGTGAAATGAGGAAGGCACAAGGGTGGAGTTGTGCTTATGGGAGGGTGACAAAGCAAGAGGTGCATGCCAAAAGGAGGATAACGTGCGAGGATACCCACATCTTATATCCTTTCAACCCCTTCCACTGGCCAAGGTCTCAACCATGCCCCTGCCAAGATTGGCCTGCACCGTCTCCTCCAAGGGGGTGAGGTGAGGCTAGGAATGGGAGAAGTGCCTTGCCATTGGTGCAGATTGTTGGTAAGTGAGTGATTTGGGGTTGTGTGTGAAGCTAATGGTGCAGTTGGTAGGAGACGGCTTTTGAAGATGCATTCACTGACCTTGACCAGTGGTCTGAAGTCATGAAGCTTCTTTGGGCACTGGAGCCAGGTGGTGGGGGCGACACTGCTGGCAGTGGCGGTCTTAGTGATGTACTCCCACATCATTCTTTCTGGAGGGCCTCCTGGCCCCTGTGGGTAGAGGGTCGCTCTTACAGTGTTGACCCCCTGCACAAAGCTGGAGTGCTGCATGTGAGACCCTCGGTGCCCCTTCCCTGGCTTGCTGAGCCAATTGATGTTAGTGCTTTGGCAGTTTTCCCATTTGCTGAGGTTAGGAAGGTAATTCAGCTTTAACAGCTGAATATTCACATTTGGAACTTCTATTAAATATTGAATATTTCTTAAAAAGCAGAAAGGGCTGAAAAATGCATTGATTCACTGCATTTTATTTTGTATTGCTTCAGTGTGCATGGCCCCTTTAATTCACAGACCTCTTCATTTTCCACAATTCCCTGCGGGCTCCACAGCTTTGCTCACAGAGGCTGTGGGAAGCTGCAATGCCGGACCTGGACAGGAACAACGCCACCAGGACGGTGATGCATGGAAGGTCAGTGCTGCACCACCTACCTCCATGCCCCCCCAGACCAATTTTAGCGTTGTGACCATTTCCAGCTGCCGTTAAACTGCCGGCAACTTTGCTGGCGAACACTAATTTTTCCCCCTATGTGCTTTATAGAATTTTTCCCATATCGAAAGGAAAGCCCCAACTATTTTTTCAAGCTGCATCAGTTGAAAATGAAAGAGAAATAATTAGATTGGTGATTTCCAGGGGACAGTAGATATGGGCAGTTAGAAACACCAGGTTACGTCTGGATCGTGCCAGCTGCTGTCCTCCAGCACTGACCCCGCTGGAATTTATGGGGTCAATGGGAGAGCATCTTAATTACATGGGGCTGGTTGACCATGGGGGGAGGTGGGAATGCCCATCCCCTCGTCCCCATTGTGACCCCCTCCAGCCCCCATTGACCCCTGTGCGGGAGGATCCAAATTATTTTTTAAAAACTTGTTCTTTGGGGGTCCAGATCTGCACCCCCAATCCAGTGGGACCCACTTGCATCTTTTGGAGGCCAGTGCACCTCAGCGTAGTGGATGCTACTAATACGCCAGGTCCCTTCTGACCCAGAGAGGCAGGAACCCTGCTCTAGGGGGTCCCTGCCCCGGGCTCTGCCCTCTTGGCCTCCTTGGCAGTGTAAGGGGTGGGGGGGGGGGCAGAGTTTCTAGCCCTTACAAGGCCAACCAGCAATTGAGTCAGTCTGGACCTGGTTAGACTGGGTCCTGCGTTTTTCCATTGGGTTCCCACTGGAGTTACGGCAGCAGTCCATTGAAAAGTTGAGTAAATCTGGGGCCCAGAAATGGAACAATACAGAATGATAATAATGCTAATTGCAAATCTTTACAATCGTTTGATTTCTAATAGAAGTACTAGATGTCCAGATGCAGTTTATAAAAATGGGAAAAAGTTGGAAATATTTAGGGTAAGCAATACATTTGCTATTTCAGGTGCATGATCGCAATGCACAGCTGAGCATTAAACACAATTTGATTTAATAAAGTACCGACCTTCACACCAGGGGGACCAGGGCGGCCTGGATTTCCATGCGGTCCTTGGCGTCCCTATGGAATAAAAACAGAAAGAAAAACAGCAATCAGATGGTATGATTCTCAGTATGAACAGCTTGCTGCATATCAGCTAAAACAAAATTCAGAATTCTAATAGTAAGCATATTTTGCCAAAGCAGAGTTTGTGTGATTGAAACAACTGAAAAAGGGAAGCAATATAACATGGCATATTTTCAGTTGGTTCATTTTTGTTACTGTATAAACCTCAAGTATTTTTCAGTGTGGTGACTGCTGAGTATTAAGAGTAAGATGTTTGTGTACTGGTGAGTGTTTTCACTGTAGTGATTGATAGTGTGCATTCCACTGTATATATTCAGCACTGTTCAACGAATGTTTCATAACCAACCATTCCTCATTAAATCAACTTAAGCAAAGACACATTCTTTTCATTGTGACTCTACCTTAGAACATAAAAAATTGTTTCGGGAACCCCAACCAAACAATCCACAATGTTTCAGATGCTACTGCTAAGCTAATCAAATCCACAGTTCTAAAGTGCAGCTGGAGAGGGCAGACATGAAGTTTGTCATGGACAAGTTTAAGCAACCTTTAAGTCAAACTTGAGATTCATTTCATTTCAAGATGTGTAACATTTGGCTCCGAAGAACCATATAATGACAGTGGAATATCTTCTGAAGGTGCTGGTATTCCAGCGAGAGAACATTTTGCTCTTGGAGTCATTTTTTTCCTCTGTTCAAGAAAAAGATGAGAAGTTCCCATTTTTCACTGAAATTTACAACTCACTATTGAAACTGCAGAAACAATTAAGGGGGCGAATTTAACCCTACTCGCTCGGCAGAAACCTGGCGGGTGGGCAGTTAAAATCGCCCCGGCTCTTATCTGTCCGAAAGCCGCCATGATCGCAACATCTGCAATTTTAACCTGCAGGCAGCAAGGACGCGCGCCTGGAGCCAACAGGGTCCTTCCTTACATACACATGCTGCGGCCCGATGACATCGTTGAGACCCGACTGTAATTTTAACTCCGGCCTGAGCGGGGAATCCACCCTGGAGTTAAAATCGGGACCTGAGGCCTTAATAAAAACGTTTAGCAACGTAAGCCCCCATTTTAACCCCCTGCAACCGACGTGGTGGGGTTAATATGCTGCAGCGACCTACTCACCCGATTCTTGCTATCCTCAGGCCACGTGCCATTTTAGCAGGTGCGTTCTGGCCAACCGGCGAGGCACTTGTACCAGGCAGGCCGAGGGCCTCAGTAAAATTTAAAAGTCGGGATCTGATAACGTCATTCAGACCCCGAATATATTTTAACTGCTGCCAGCCACGCTCAGTGGCCGGTGCCGGCCTTGCAAGGGCCGCCTGGCGCGAAGGAGTAGCAGGCCCAAAGGGAAAGTTAAATTGACTTTTTTAAACATTTCCTTGTGGGGCAGGAAGGCCCCGCCAGGAAGCCTACGGCTATGGTTTTCCCTCCCCCGACCACGATCGCCTACTCCGTCCCCTGCAGCCACTTACCTGACTGCGGGAGACTGTTTCCGTGGATCCCGGGCCGCAACCTTCTGCTGCGCTCACCTAAATCCCGCCCTCTGCCCTGATTCCATTGATGTCAGGTTCGGGTGGGTGTCAGGCCTGGTACATTTAAATGATTTAAAATGGCCTGGTTGTTGTGTCCGGGTATAATAAGACACAGACTGCAGGAGAAACGGTACAACAGGTGTTTACTAAACGTGGCTCACACTCGAACTGCCTGTACAGATTACTACTCAGTGCTATATACAGGTGTGGTCACTGCCGGTACTACAGTATACATGAGCTGTAAAAAGTAGTTCCCCCCTTAAAGGTATATACACATTACAATTCCTCCCCTTTTAGATTAACAGTACCATAACACTCATTTAACAATTAAATATCAAACTAATTACAATTAACACTTTTAACATGCAACATTAGTTGAAAATAGTCTATTTATATATTCAGTCTTTGGGGAGGCCTCCTGATCCTTTCTGGATAGCGCCTTTCCCGAGTGTCTTGCTCTTGGTGCGGAGGCGATTCTGGCCCCCTGTCGTCGGTTGGTTCATCAGCTTCCGATGCTACTGTTTCTGGGGTAGATGCGACCTGTACGTCGGGTTCATCACCAGGTACGTATGGGCGAGGCATGGGGTTGACTTGTTCCTGTGACTCTAGGATCTGGTCAGCATGGCGTCTCACGATGCTCTCCCCAACGTCCACTGTGTACATTAGTGGCCCCTGCCGTGTGCATATCTTTCCTGGCTGCCATTTTTCTGTTCGGTAGTCGCGGGCCAAGACTGGTTGCCCTACATTGAAGCTCCTTGTTGGCTTCTCATGGATGTGCTGGAATTGCTTACTCTCAACATCTCTTCATACGTTTGGTCTGAGCAAATCCAGGCGAGATCTTAACCTTCGGTTAAAGAACATCATGGCTGGGGCCTGGTTGGTGACTGCATGTGTCGCATTCCGGTAGGCGAACAGGAAATTGTCCACCTTATGCTGCAGCGGAATGTTGTCATTGCACATAGCCTTTATTGCCTTCTTAAAAGGTTTGTACGAATCTCTCAGCCAATCCATTTGTGGCTGGATGATACGGGGCGGATGTGTAATGCCTTACCCCATTCTTTTTCAAGAACCTCCGGAACTCTTCGGACACAAACTGTGGTCCGTTGTCGGAGCAAATCTGTTCTGGCAAGCCATTCCTGGCAAAAATGGTCCGTAGGACTGCAATAGTTTTCTCCGTGGTGGTGGAGGACATTTTGATGACCTCAGGCCATTTCGAGTGCGTATCCACGGCTATTAAAAACATTGAGTCCATGAATGGACCAGCAAAATCAATATGCACCCGTTGCCATGGAGATGAGGGCCACTCCCATGGGTGTAGAGGGGCCTGTGGTGGTGCATTTTGGACTTTCTGGCATCCTGAGCAGCTCTTGGTCAGGTCCTCGATTTGTTTATCGATTCCCGGCCACCACACATAATCCCTGGCTAGACTTTTCATTTTTACCCCTCCCAGATCACCCTCATGAAGCTCATTGAGCACTCTATCCCTTAACTTGGGTGGAATTACCACTCGGGATCCACACATCAAGGTCCCCCGGCACACTGACAGCTGTTCTCTCCTTGTCGAAAATGCTGGCAACAGTGAGTCGCCATGTGCTGGCCATCCCTTCACCGTCAAATCATATACCCGAGACAGTGTCGGGTCATTTTGGGTTTCCTTTTCGATACAAGCGTTAGTTACCGGTAGGTATTCAACTATAGTCGAAGGGAATATTTCGACAGGATCCACTGCTGGTGCTTCCTCCGCAGTAGGCAGTGGCAGGCGTGATAGCCCATCAGCATTTCCATGTTGTTTTGTGCCCTTATATTCAATCTCATAGTGGTGCGCCCCTAGAAAAAGTGACCATCTTTGTAGTCATTGCACAGTCATCACCGGAACGCCCTTCTTCGGATTAAAAATGGAGACAAGAGGCTGGTGATCAGTCAGCAAGGTGAATTTCTGCCCGTGCAGATAGTGATTGAACTTTTTCACTCCCCACACTAGGCTGAGGGCCTCCCTGTCAATCTGGGCGTAGTTACGCTCGGCTGAGGTTAGTGATCGTGACGCAAAGGCTATTGGCCTCTCTGAGCCGTCCGAGAATTTGTGCGACAGCACCGCTCCAATGCCGTAGGGTGACGCATCACATGCCAACCGAATTGGTAATGCTGGGTTGTAATGGGCCAATACCTCTTTCAATGTGATTAGTGTTTTGCTCTTCTGGAAATCTCGTCTACATTCGTCACTCCACTTCCATGGCACCCCAGTTTGCAGTAGGGTGTTCAGTGGGTGTAGTATTGTAGACAAATTTGGCAAGAACTTATGGTAGTAGTTTACCAGCCCGAGGAACGACCTCAGTTGTGACACATTTTCCGGTGCTGGAGCCTTGACTACTGCCTCAATCTTCTCTGGGGACTTATGTAACCCCTCTTTATCGATAACGTGGCCACAATACGAGATCTGTTTTCTAAAAAACTCGCATTTGGGGCGGTTAGCTCGGAGCCCATATTCCTGCAATCTAGTGAGCACCTGCTCCAGGTTGGCAAGGTGATCACTGTCATTTTCGCCCGTGACCAGGATGTCGTCCAAATAACACTGGGTCCCTGGGATCCCTTGCAGGACTTGTTCCATTGCCCTCTGCCAAATAGCCGGGGCTGATGCTACCCCGAATACCAGCCGGTTGTATTGGTAGAGACCTTTATGGGTGTTGATTGTGAGGTATTTTTTTGATGCTTCTTCTACCTCCATTTGCAGATACGCCTGGGCCAGATCAATCTTAGTGAAGCGTTTCCCTCCAGATAGCGAGGCGAAAATATCTTCAATCCGCGGAAGTGGATATTGTACGGTGTGAAGGACCGGGTTCACTGTTACCTTAAAGTCCCCACAGATGCGAACCTTCCTTGGTTCCCCAGGCGTGCTGCTCAATGACTTTTTCATCACAGGGACGATGGGTGTAGCCCACTCGCTCCAGTCTACCTTGGACAGTACACCTGAACGTTCCAGACTCTCCAGCTCTGCTTCGACGGCTGGGCGGATCGCATAAGGTACCGGTCTGGCCTTAAAAAATTTTGGGCTTGCGTTTTCTTCAATTTTAATCGTCGCTGTCATGCCTTTTAGTGTTCCGAGTCCTTGCTGGAACACTTCTTTCGCGTCAGTTAGGATCTTTGACAGTCGCCCAGGTGTGACGTCGTCATCCTTTTTGTCAGCCACAGTCAGTGCCTGTATGGAATGCCAATCCAGTTGTATTTTCCGGATCCATTCACGTCCCAGTAATGGTGGTCCTCCATCTTGCAATACATACAGGTCTAGTTTTGGTGTTTCCTTACCGTTATATATAACCGTCACCCTTATTTTTCCTTTGGGGTAGACTTTTTGCCCCGTGTACGTCTTCAAAATAATTTTTGTGTCTCTCAAGGGTATGTGTGAGAATAGCCGCTCGTAGTCCCGTCGGTTTATGACTGTTAGGGCTGATCCTGTGTCCAATTCCATCTTTACCTGGACTCCTGCTATCTTGAGAGTGACCCAAATGGTTCGGTGATCCTCCGTTGTGATCACATTATGTAGTTTCAGACAACTCAGTTCCCTGCTTTCGGAGTCGTTATCACTCTTTTGTTCGTCTGAACTATTCTCCGTCATCTTATGTACCTTCTTGTACTTTCCTTTGGTAGGTTTCTTATTGCTGGTTTTCTTTCCCGACCTGCAGACTCGTGCTATGTGTCCTACTTTTCCACACTGTCTGCACACTTTGTCTTTGAACCAGCAATCATTCTGGTCGTGTGTTGTTCTGCCGCAGCGATAGCACTTCTCTGTTCCATATGACATTTCGTTTGTGCCATATTCTTGCGGTCTCTGTTGTATCTCTGCGGCGCCCCGTGCTGCTGCTTCATATGATACCGGAATGCTGAAAGCCTTTTCCAGCGTAAGGTCCTTTTCAGATAAAAGCCGTTTCTTGGTTCCTTCACTTTGAAGCCCACACACAAACTTGTCCCTTAAGGTATCTGCCAGTCCCGCTCCAAACTGGCAGTGTTTCGATAGTTTGCGCAGTTCTGTTAAATAATCAGCATTGCTTTCATCCTTATGCTGGTTCCGTTTGTGAAACTTGAATCTTTCTGCTATCAGCAGCGGTGTGGGGTTTAAATATTCCTCTAGTATCATTACTATGTCTTCAAAACTCTTTTCGATTGGCTTCGTTGGGGTTACTAGATTTCGTAATAAACCATACGTCTTTGCACCCATTAAATTTAACAATACCGACGCTTTCTTGTCATCTGACACCTCATTTGCCTTGCAGTACACCTCTATTCGTTCGACATATGTAGTCCAATCTTCAACTTCATTGTCAAATGCGGTGATACTGCCACTCGTCGGCATTTTGGGTGTGGTTTAAAATGGCTTCTCCCAATGACTTAAAATGGCATCTCCCGCGCTTTCCTTCCTCCCCCGCTGCTGCCAACGCTGCTCCCGGCGGTTCTCATGGCAATGGCGGCACCCTGTAGGTTTTGCGCGCTTGTCCTGCGCTGCTGCCAACGCCGCTCTCGGCAGTCCTCGTGGCAATGGCGGCGCCTCGCGGGTTTCTGCGCATCTCTCTCTCCCTCTCTTCGACGCTGCTCGGCCCCTGAACACCGGCTGCGCCCTGTGCGCTCTGCCCTCTCTCTCCCCCGTCGACGCTGCTCGGCCCTTTGCTGTGCCACTCAGTCGGGCTCTAGGCCGCCGCTGTCCGGGAAGGGTCTGCGCACTACCTGTTGCCAGCCCGTTTCGCTGGACCACCTCGACTGGAAAGCCAAGCCTGGCTCTCGACAGCCTCCCCGCAATTCTCGAGTCTCTGCTGGATGACTGGGCGGTTGCCCGTGGTCAACGCCCGAGTCTCTGGCCTTGACCTCCAATCCACTGATCTCCAGGAACAAATCCCCGGGAGGTGATGCAGAGTTGCAGGTAGGTTCGAACTTGCCTTGTCGCCAATGTTGTGTCTGTGTATAATAAGATACAGACTGCAGGAGAACGGTACAACAGGTGTTTACTAAACGTGGCTCACACTGGAACTGCCTGTACAGATTACTACTCAGTGCTATATACAGGTGTGGTCACTGCCGATACTACAGTATACATGAGCTGTAAAAAGTAGTTCTCCCCTTAAAGGTATATACATTACACTGGTGAGCCGGAGTGAGCCTAACCCTCACCCCGCAGGCCCCAGTTAAAAATCAGGACTGTACAATTTCTAAAAATGCGATTTCATTACAGGTCATAAATTTGAATGAAAAATGGGCACACAAGCAACTTATGATTGGCAGATTAAAATATCAATAAAGTTCTTGGGGGAAAAATAAGAGGGCGCTAACGGGGCGCAAAGCAACTAGCGCCCGGGAGCGGCACCGCCAACGCCTCCTGCGCAATTCAGCGGGAGGTTAGCGGCGGCAGTAACCGTTAGTGCCCCAGCCGCGATCTTCGGAAGCGCCCCCTGACTTACCGCCGGACACTATGTCCGACGGGGTCAGGGGGGCCTACCTGCGGCCGGGGCGGCGCTAATTAAAGGCGAGGTGCTGGGCGGCCTTTTTGTTGCTGGCCGCCTGCCAGCACCTGCCCCCGTTGCCGTCCCCGGCCTCCTGAGCAGCCCCCTTGCGGAGTGCCGGCTGTGCTCCGTGAGCCCGGCACTCCTTGAGTGCCGGGCTCTTTTACCGGCACTCCGATCCCTAGTGGCCAAACTGGGCCCCGGGTCACGCTGCGCAAGGCCCTGCCCCTTTAAGAAGGGGGGGGGGAAGGCCTGCAGTACCGCGGCGCGACGTGGCGCTGCGGCACGTAGCGCCACGATATTCCCTCGCAGCGCCCCAAGAGGGAGGCGGGGTGTTTCCAGTAGCACCCCGCTTCCCTCTTGGGGTGCTCCCGATGAATTTCGACCACGGAGGTACTAATTTTTTCAGGGCACTAAAAGTAGCGGCCCGGCAAAGTTAGCACCCCAAAGGGGGTGCGACTCAATTCTTCCCCCCTTATCTTTCACTGGTACATTAAACAGTTTCCAAAACAATAATAGTTATCAGTTCTCTTCAGTAACCTTTGAACATTTATCCCCGGTGTCCTGGGGCTAATATTTATCCCTCGATCAATATCACTAAAACAGATTATCTGGTCATTATCACATTGCTGTTTGTGGGAGCTTGCTGTGTGCAAATTTGCTGCCGTGTTTCCTACATTACAACAGTGGCTACCCTTCAAAAAGTGCTGTGGGACATCGGGTGGTCGTGAAAGGCACTATATAAATGCAAGTCTTTCTTTCATTACTCAGTAATGAAAAAGCTTTACATTATAAATGAATCATCCTACTGGGGGTCAAGAGAGGCTCAGAGGAGTCCTTGTGCAAC
Organism: Somniosus microcephalus; assembly: GCF_052327205.1. Classification (NCBI taxonomy): domain Eukaryota; kingdom Metazoa; phylum Chordata; class Chondrichthyes; order Squaliformes; family Somniosidae; genus Somniosus; species Somniosus microcephalus. The sequence goes on from NC_141009.1 coordinate 9,284,375, forward strand.
ATCCCTGCATCCTTTCTCCTCGTTCACTTTTTCATCCAAGTAAGCCAAGTAAAGAGAGGTTCCCATAACCCAAAGGTCTAGGCAGCTTTCAAAAGTGGTGTCACCAAGTTCCTCCTACAAACCCCATTCACACACAGAATGGAAAGTAAGAAAGAATTATTTTGAAGGACAAAACAATCAAAACACATCTTTCAGATAACTGCATTTAACTAGAAAGCTTTGCATGTCTGGGAGTGAGGAGCAACAGGTCTTCTTCTGGCGTAAATGCTGCAAAATGCAATTGACATTGAAATGACATAATCATATTAAAATGAAGAGGGAGTTATGAGCTCCTGCCACTTGCCCCAAGCTCCAACAGAAACTTGCATGGGGTATTAAATGGGCAGACATCTTTCATGGCTTATCTCTGTCCATTTTTACAATCTATTAGCCCCATTTAGTCTGAATGTGACAGATATTAAAATCAATCCCAGTCATTAACAACTCTCTGCAGCTGAAGGAAGCATTTTTACACCTCCTATTTTTTATAAACCATTTTTACATTGCAGATGGATATTATTAATTAAGAAATATCCTACAGTTCTGTATATTTCCTTCATTCTATATTTTGAAATATGAGATAAAATAGACAAGCTGCATCTGTTTTAGAAATTACAAAGGAGTAAGTTCTCACACAGTTTGTTCCTGAATTTTAATGGTATTCACTTCTTTGTGTATCTGTTCCTGTGCAATGTTAAATTCATGCAATCACACGCAGCACTAGTTAGCTATCTGCTCCAGGGGACTCTCTGTTGGAGCAAGTTCAGATAGTTCAGCTGTACCAAATGGTTTCAGTCAAACTGACAGATGTTCTGGTATTTAGGTGGTTTCATGTATTTCTTTCTCAGTCCAATGTTGAACCATTGGAAAATGAGCCAAAAATGGAATATGACCCAATCGATATCCAGCCAATTTCCAACAACTAATTGTGGCTCAGAGTTAGCTCCTTGCAATCAGCTGAAATAACTGTTGTCCTTCACTTCTGAACAGATCCTAGTAACACCTAAGTGCTTCAAGCCAACAATGTCTTCTATGCAATTCCACAAATCCAACTACTATTCACATCTTCTGAAAGGCCAGCGACATCTCATAAGAGATCATTAAAAGGAGCATTATTAGATATTCCTGGCTCCGAAGCCAGAAATTCAAAATATACAGATTATTTGAACAGTGTTTAAGACAGCTGCAATTTTACAGATAATTTTGAACAGCTCAAATTGTTCATATCAAGTTGGTATAAACAATTCAATTTGAACCCGGCTGGTGTGAACAATCTCATTCAATTCCAGCTGGTGTGAACAACTTGATTTAAGTCAAATTCATGTAAGAGAATATTGCACAGTGTAGGTTTCTGTAAAAGGCCTCCCACAGACATGCACTTGTGTTCAATTATGTCCAAACATATCAGCTAGGACAGTGTGTGTGTTTAAGTTATCATACAGTTTCCTGAGTTCTCCCTCTGTATAAATAGAGAGTTTATACCATAAGCGTTATCCACTTGTTCTAGTTCTTCTTCATTTATGGCGATTAGAGGGTTTTCCAATCCCTCGATCAAAAGTAGAATTTTCAACCTGCCTGTATATTTTTGTTTAAGCTAACATTTTTGTTTAATATTATTAAACAATGTATTTTGACTGAGCAAAGCTAAAGTTAATAGACCAGATTTTGCTGTCAAATAACGACGAGGCTAATGGCGCTCGCCGTTATTAAAGAGCAAATGGTGCAGCAACTTCAGGTGAGGAGCAGATACGCAGTTAAAGGCCAATATCCAAAAGCTGCTGTCCGAGTTGCATTGCTCCGCTCTGCTGTTAGCTATGCAAAAACGGCATCTCGCTGTCTGCCTCACCATTGAAATGCATTGAATAGCATGAAGTTGCTGTATTTGCGCGGTAGATATGAACTAAACTCGGCCCCAGAAATTAAGTCTTGTCATTTCAAATGTAAGTAACCTTTTAACGACATGGTAAGTGTTAATTATTGCCAATCAACATCTCAGTCACTGAAAATTTACTATTACAACTGTGGAGTCTCATTCCTTCATGTACTAATTGTTGTTGGAGATTTTGAAAATGTAAAATTTTAAATTTTCATTTTTTTTCTTTTCCTTTCTGTCTCTTTTTTCCCTTTCTCTCTTAATACAATCTTTCTTTCCTTCTCTTTATCTCTCTTTCTGTACCTGATTTGACATTGAATTCACCCACTCTAATTTACCCTCCTTCTCAGTCCTTGCGCTGATAATTTCACAATCCTTTATTGTGATTGGTTAAAGAGATATACATTTGCTTGCTCCGTTCACTCAGGTCCCAGATGCCCTGTTTCCCTCGCTGTGACATTATCAGCTCACACTTTCAGCAACTTGCCACACAAAGGCCACGATTTTCTCAGCGGTGTCGAGATGGGGGCGGGTCGGCTGGTTTCCAGGTTCCAGTCCTGCCCCCAGCTGCCTCCGCTCTGCAGGTGTGATTTTTCCCTTGATTGGCCTTGTTAAGCCCGCCCAGTGGGCTTACCGGCCAATTAACAGGAAGCGGGTCTGATGACGTCATTTGATTACGCTTCATCTGCCAGTTTCCTTAAAGGGACCATGCACAATTTTATTTTGACAGTTGATTTTTCGGTGTTTGACAGCATTGAGGTACTGAAAATACTGACAATCACTGCACAAAGGTGAACTCTTGCACCCAGGCTCTCCACTGACTCCTTCCATATGCTTATGGAGGGAGTCACAGTACGCAGGGAGGTTCTCTTCCCGTCCAAGGGCAGATGAGACCTCCCCAGGACACCAACTTACCTTGCACCTCCACCCAACCCTCTCTATCTACTTTATCACTTCCCCATCTCACTAGTCACCCCTCACACTCACCCTCATTCTACTGTAAGCATACCAACTAACAACACACAAGGGTGGGCACTTGAGAGGTTTAGCCAATGTCCATGTGAATTTTCTGGTAATGTGTTGTCATACAGTGAAATCTCTTTTTCAAAAAGTGCCCTTTATTGGACAGATCTGTCTTGAGAAGTGTCTTACTGAGTTCCTGAGGTTGTTCAATCATAACTCCCCCCATCTCCACCCCCCCCCCCCGCTATAGTGATGTGTGTGCATGGAATGGCTTGGACATTAAAGGGATGCTTCACGGTGCTGCTGTGGGATGGTGTCAACCTGGCGCATCATGTGGCAGCCAGGGTTTACAGCATCAAGTGAAGAAAATCTGGCCATGGTGATGCCATCGTTGGCCTCCCAGCCAGCAATTTTGTCAGGGGCTGATGCCCTGTGTCCAGTGCAGATGGTGGAGAAGGTTGGTGATGAGGTTGGTGTTAGGGATGATTGTGGAAGGATTCAGAGGACCAAGGTCTGATTGTTTCATTGGCTCCAATGTTGCTGGAATAGATGGCAGCTGCAGGTGAGATGACAGAAGCGATCTGTCACTGGTGAGAGAGGTTCTCCCAATTAGGTGGCACTGGACATACAGTTGGATTTAAAAACTTGTAAGCTCAAGAAATCTGTATATGTATTAAAAATGCAGTAACCTACATTTTCTTTGCTCTGAAACGCACCATGTGCAACATGGCATCCTTAACACCACTTCTGCAGCTGTCATCTTTTCACAAACATCAGACCAGGCGTACAACACGCCACACTTACCTGGCGTGTTGTCCGGACTTCATAAAACCCGACCCAGAAGCTGGAAAAATCGAAAAAGACCCTGAAAATTGCTCACAAGTACCTGTTAATAGGCAGTTAATTGCCTTTAATCCATTTCCCGCCGCTAGGTGTCGGGTCCATTCGCAAATCGGAACCTGCCATCAATCAAAATGACGTTAACCTCACCCGCCTCCGAACTCCGGCAAAATCTTGGCCAAAAAAATTTGCAAACCTAAACCTGCAAGGGCAAGTCTAATTAACGACAGACACCGCTAGATGCCTTGCCACAGAAAAATCTGGGCCATTGGCTTGGAAATTCCTGGGTCCCAATGCACAAGCGTAAGCGTGGCGGAACTGGACTTATGCCTGCTGAAATCCCATGGTCAGCTAAATCAAATAATGCTGGCGGGACAAGGGCGGGAGTCCCATCAGCAGGAGGCCTGATACGCTGGCGAGCATGGAGAATTGGTAACGCAGGCAGACCAAGGGGGCAATATCTGTATTGAAAGGGGTCCATGCAATTGGAGTGCTGAGTAGGCTCTTGGAAGAGGGACTGAAATGGCTGGCGCTAAATGAGGGGAAAAGGCGAGCATCTAACTTTTCAGAAAACCTGCTGGCCCAAATTAGTGAGAGGAGGGCCGAAGAATCCATCACGTGCAGCAGCACACACTATGTGGAAGGAGGGGGCTGTGGCAGTGAGTGGGTAACGCCAGGGGACCCCTTGCAGTGTTGAAAGATGTTTAATGACTTTTAATGCAAGGAGACGGTGAGTTGCACACTGTGACGATTTTAATCTCCTGCACGCCCTGTTCTCATTGGGCGCGGGGGAAGGGGTTTAAAATCAGAGCTTCAGAAAACTTTGGGCAAAAGCCTGATGTCAGGGTTAAAAATAAGTCTATCCTTAAAAATGATAACTAGTCAAAGCAACTTTCCATTGAACTGCATAGAAATTAGAACATGGAAATAGGCTGTTCGGCCCAACCAATCTGTGTTGGTGTTTATCTTCCACACGAGCACTAGTCCTAATCCTATGCACCTGCCTTGTTCCCATATCCTTTCATCTCCTTTTCCTTCAACCACTTATCTAATCTATTCTTAAATGTTGACATGGTCTCTGTTTCAATTACTAATTCTGGTAGTGCGATCCACAGTCTCAAAACCCTTGATGTAAAAAGTTACTTCTGCTCTTGGTCCTAAATCTTCTTTAATCTTATACCCATGTCCCTTCATTCTAGATTCCTCAATCACTGAAAACAGTCTATTTCCATCTACTTTGTCCCATCCGCCTATCAAATATTTTCCCTTAACCTCTTGTGTTTTAATGAATATAACCCCAATTTTTCAAGTCTTTCTTGGTATTTTCTCAGACTTGCCTCTGAGTCAGAAGATTGTGGGTTTGAGTCCCACTCCAGGGACTTGAGCACAAAAAAACTAGGCTGACACTCTAGTGCAGTACTGAGGGAGTGCTGCACGGTCAGTGGTGCCATCTATCAGATGAGACGATAAACTGCACTCTCAGGTGGACATAAAAGATCCTATGGCACTATTTCAAAGAAGAGCAGGGGAGTTCTCCCCGGTGTCCTGGCCAATATTTATCCCTCAACCAACATCACTAAAAACAGATTATCTGATCATTATCACATTGTTGTTTGTGGGAGCTTGCTGTGCGCAAATTGGCTGCCGCGTTTCCTACGTTAAAACAGTGACTACACTTCAAAAAGTATCTTTGTAAAGCGCTCTGGGGCGTCCGGTGGTCATGGAAGGCGCTATATAAATGCAAGTCTTTCTTTATTTGTATTTCCACATACTATTCAGCATCCTAGTGAATCTGCACTATGCCTCAACATCCTTCCTATAGTGGGGAGCACAAAACTGCACACAGTACTACAACTGTGCTCTTCCAAAGGTTTTATATATAGATTCACCATTACACCTTGGCTTTTATAAAGTGAATCAAATCAAATAATTTGGTCTGGTCTTTCATACAGAGTCAGTGGTTTTGAGCCACTGTTGCATATTTCAAGCCAAGGACTGTTGCTGGTTTAACCGGTGAACAAACATGGATCTGTTTGGGAACTCAGTTTACAGGAGGATCCAACAATATCACAGTCTTTATAAAACAGATGACTTATAGTCGAGAATCTGCAGCAGTTTCTTCAGTCACAAACTAAATGGGTAGTATGTGCGTTATGAACTAGATTTCAAGCCACAACAAAAGGATAGTTAAGGAATGATAGCACTTTGGAGAATGACAATCTATAGGATTCAGGCCATTGCTTGTGTGCTATAATTTTTTTTTTACTTATATGTGAAAGAGCATTGGTTGGCAAACATTCACGTTGGCTAAAAGCTCCAGTCTCTGAGTTTGATTCAGGTTAGTGTAAACAATCTGATTCCAATTAGGCTGTTGTCGATTATTTGATTTGACTCAGTCTGGTGTAAATGATTTGATTTGAATCAGGTTAGTATAAACAATTGGGATTCTAATTATTTTGGTTTAAGCAATGTTGATGAGGCAGAACACAAATTTAGGAATAAAATCCCAATTTTAGTTTAATTGATTATAATGCTACTTTTTCCAAAAGAATGGTGTCAACCTTGAGCAGCTTACAAATGAAAAGCTGACAGTCCACTGGACACTTGCCCATTTTTTCATCTGGTCCAACTCTGCTACTGAACGGACCAAGTATTGGCATTGTATTACTAAGTGCTTGCAACTGTTTCCTACAATTAAGTTTAAAAATGTAGAATTTTGAGCAAAGAAATTAGACAACTAACACTTTATAACACCTTAACACATCCTCAGGACATCCCAAACTGCTTCAGAACCCAACAAACGTTACTTTTTCAGTGCAGTCACGTTGTTATGTAGTTAATTACAGCAGCCAAATTGTACGCAGTAAAGCCCAGTAAACAGCATATCGGATGAACGACCAATCTATTGTTGGTTGAGAGAGGAATGTCTTGACACTGGGGGAACTCCCTGCTCATCTTCAAATAAGTTGTACAGGAAACTCTCGTTTAAATGGCACCTAAATTATCTGGAATTCTCTATTAATCGGCAAAATTCATATTCCAAAAACACCTCAATAACCGGAAATGTTGCCGAGTCCGAGTCTCCCGCGGTGGCTGAGTTAGTCAGTGGGGGTAGTTCTCCAAACTGCCACTACTCGGCTTCATGGCGCTGTCGGAAGTCCGAACACCTCAATATCAGGAGTCTGACTCTTTGTTTGTTAAAAATAGCCTCAGTAGATAACCCTCTCCGTCATCCGGAATTTTTAATCAACCGGCACCATCCCGGTCCCATCGGTGCTGGATACCAGAGAGTTTCCTGTAAATGCCAGAGATCTTTCACATCCATATGAACCACCAGAACAGATATATGGGCCTTGGTTTAATGTCTCATCCAACATATAGCACCTCCAACAATACAGCACTACCCTCAGTACTGGACAGAAGTGTCAGCCTAGATTATGTGCTCAAATCCTTGAGTGGGGCTTGAATCCGCAACTTTCTGGTTCAATCAAGAGTACTACCAACTGAGTAAAAGAGGCTTTTATATAATTTTTTGTTTTCACTGGTTGAAATTGAACCAAACCACTGTAAATTAACAAAGGGCTACTGTTCCTTTAACACTGAAGTTTTTCACATTTTAATCTATTCCCACTTGCCGACTGAAAAACCCAACTGAACACAAGCAACATTTTCATTCACTATTTTCTTTGGTAAAAATATTTAAATGCTTGACATATAGCCAAACCAACTCCTTTAAATATTTATTCATAAAAACTGCTAAACCAGCTTCCTTCAGACTGGGTGTTATTTGTGCATTGGGGAAAGCTATCGCACAACATGTCCTTTCTTTTCTAAATGAATGCTTCAAACTATTCAAAAAAATTTCCAATGGCAATCATGGCAGTAATCTCATGAGATAGTCTTTCTGCAACTTACATGGCCAAAAAAAGTTCCTTTTTTCTCTTGACAGTGCTGGTAATTAGAATTTCCACATCTGCCATATGAATCAGATGCAATCCAATTCATGTCATACCAGACAGACGCGAACTTCAGAACACCATCACCTACTACACAACTGTGATTTTGCTCTTTCTCAGGATGATCATCTTAATGAACCTCTATAATGTGGCAACATTGGCTATTACAAAAGTGCTTCTAACTAAATTTCCAGATTCTTTCAATCAGCATTGTTGAAAAAGTCACCACAGATGTTTCATTATTGGCAGACAAGCCATCCTGGTTCACCGTGTTTTCTGTGAGTTACAGGTAGGCATTACGAAGAGGGGACAGAGGGCCCCAATGGTGGATACATCTTGTTTATAGAACTGAGTAAATCAAGGCAATCCAGCTCTCGGTCAATGGCATATCATAAAACCTGGAGCCAACTGAAACCCAGCAACATTCCATAGTAAAGACATGCCTCCAGAAGCACTGGGTATTGCTCCATCTCAGTGCAAGTTAGAGCTAATATACGTTCTCTAATTTTCTTCACTCCTCTGAGTGTGCCAGTTCTTGTTAGGGTATGGTTGTGCAGGGACCAGCAGCTCTTTATTCTTCAACTAAGTGGCCTTTCTTCACTTACAAGACTGATAGTGAATGCCAAAAGATCTGGAGGGAATCACAGCCTGGCTCAATTATGCTCTCACCTTTGAAGATAATTTTGCTCTAGTAGCTGTTTGCAGTAACATCGTAAACACATATAGGAAGATTTCCCCTGGTTGGTGTCTCCAGTCAGCAATGCATTGAACAGGAATGTGCTTGCTGTTTCACTAGAAATACTGACCAGAAGAAATCTTGCAGCATTTGCTTATGAGGTCACTACACAAAGTGATTTGAGGAAATTATTCCAACTGATGTCCACATCCACCTTCACTGGAAGGTGATCAAGAGTGGGAGCCATGGCTGATTTTTTTCTTCGCTGGAACAGTTTAGTTGCAACACCCTAATTGCTATTCCAGTACAAATCTGCTAACTCAGCACAGACTAAGACCTGAATCTGTGATCTTCCTGGTCTTCGCAGTTTCGCGCTGCATCAGGCTGTGCCTGTACCCACTCGGTCATTAGAGGAGCTACAGGTGAAGTATTACTCTAAACTTTTATTGCACAATTATATCTTTTGTGGTGAAAATGGGCCTCTGTGAGGACCAGTCAATGGATTTTCAACTCATGATTTCTGTAAGTTTTATACAACTCGATAACTTTTTGTGTATTTTTGGTACTCAGAGACCAACTGCTGAGTAGTCATGATGCACCTGTGAATCTACCTGATAACACAGGTGTAGTGAAGGGTAGCTAGTTTGAAGTGGCATAATTCTATAACAGGTTGATGTATTTACATGATGTGCCATGGCGTGGCGAGACATTGGTCCATGGCCACAGTTCCTCACATGGCAACTTCTTTGTCTTAGCTAATAGAAGTCTTTAAAATTATGGTTTTGATAGAGTAGATACAGAGAGAATGTTTCCACTTGTGGGGAAGAGCAAAACTAGGGGCCATCAATATAAGATAGTCACCAAGAAATCCAATAGGGAATTCAGAAGAAACTTCTTTACCCAGAGAGTGGTGAGAATGTGGAACTCGCTACCACAGGGAGTGGTTGAAGTGAATAGTATAGATGCATTTAAGGGGAGACTAGATAAGCATATGAAGGAGAAGGGAATAGATTTAGATGAGGAAAGACGGGAGGAGACTCGAGTGGAGTATAAACGCCGGCATGGACTGGTTGGGCCAAATGGCCTGTTTCTGTACCGTATATCCGATGTCATCCTATGTAAACTAAGTTGTCAGAAGGAGGTACACAAGTAAATTGTATTGTTAATGAGAGAAAAATTAGCAAACAAATATCCCAGGCCACTTTCATGCAGCTTTTAGTAACAGGTTAGACTGGTAATGCAAGGGACCTGGGGAAATCTAAAGATTATTTAAAAATAGATTCTCTCTGCAATTGTAATGTTTTAGAAATCTGCAGTATCCGTTGTTCCATGTCAGTAAATGGTCACGGTATAGGTTTTATCATTGGAAGACACAACATCTTGTGTCAGGTTTGTTGTTACTAGCTGTCCAACCTCAAGTTCTGGATTAGCTGAGATTTTCTACAGTTCAACACTTACAATACTAAAGCCATCATAGAAACATAGAAGATAGGAGCAGGAGTAGGCCATTCGGCCCCTCGAGCCTGCTCCGCCATTCAATGAGATCATGGCTGATCATCCAAACTCAGTACCCTGTCCCTGCCTTCTCCCCATACCCCTTGATCCCTTTAGCCTTAAGAAATATATCTAACTCCTTCTTGAATATATTTAATGAATTGGCCTCAACTGTCTTCTGTGGTAGAGAATTCCACAGGTTCACCACTCTCTGGGTGAAGAAATTCCTCCTCATCTCTGTCCTAAATGGCTTACCCCTCATCTTTACACTTTGACCCCTGGTTCTGGACTCCCCTGCCATCGGTAACATCCTTCCTGCATCTAGTCTGTCTAGTCCTGTTAGAATTTTATAAGTTTCAATGAGATCCCCTCTCATTCTTCTAAACTCCAGTGAGTATAAGCCCAATCTCTCCTCTTATTCTTTTATCACCTATATTTCCTCTGGCTCCGATTCCATCAATGTCCTCAGGTGCCTAAACCCATTGGGTAGAACTTCAGAATTCTGCTTGAAACTAAGCTGAGCTTTAAACCCCACATCTGGTCTAATACCGAGCCTACTTCATTGAATATTGCTTGTTTATACCCTACTTCATTCCCACAGCTACTGAAAACCTTGCCTACAGCTTCATCGCCTTGAGAATAGATTTCTCAAACATTCTCTGTGCTGGTCTCTCTACCTCCACACTTCAGAAACTTCAGTTAATCCAAAATTCCACAGCCCAAGTCCTCACCTTTACAAAGTCCTGTACAACTATCACTCCCTGATTAAGGTACACTAGATCCCTGTGCCTGATTATGTCAAACTTCATCCTCATATTGAAATCTCTCCACTATTTTTTTCCATCCTATGTGGGCAATTTCAAGCTATACACCTCAGTTTACACTCTTCATTCCTCTGATGTTGGATTACTGCTCGGTGCACACTCCACTACTGGTGGTTGATCTTTCAAATATTAAGCCCCTGCCCTTTGGCATTCTGTCCCAAGATTACTTGGCCTTTCTACCTTTATTGCTGCTAAAGTCCTATCTTGTTGACCATGCCTTCTGTCTCCTGACCCCGAAATCCCATGACTTCCTGCTTGGTGTCCACCCTTGTAAAACTCTCGAAGATGTACATCCTTCATGAGGAGCACTATATAAATGTGTATTGCTGTAGTAGCACTCTTAAAAAATGTAATCCATGAGTATTGCCTGAAAAATTACCTGGAAAAAATGTGGTCATCTATTTAGTTTGTGAATTCCGAATGGAAAGTTTCCGTAATTGCAGAAAATAAATACCTCTCATTCATTCCAGTAAAGAACTGATATTTATTTTCCACTCGTACTGTAGTCTGGGAAATTAAGCAGCTTCAAATCAGCTGAAATCTGGTTTCCAATATCGTACCACCATTATGAACTCATATCAAACTGTTGGACAAAAAACCCCACTACCGGGCTCTAGTTTCTATTGAGCTTGTGACGCACCCTTCGGGCGTATAACAAGCCAATTTCTGGTTTTGGAGAGTACATCCCAGAATGCACATATTTAATGATATTGTATTGTTGCGTGACAATATTTGCATTTTTTACTTTCGTTTTCATCTAATGAAGCAGCAAGACAAAATAGAGCTGTACTGTTTCTATTACTGCATTCCCCAGAGCTGTTGGCCAACAGACACAGCTGATGTATTTAGTTTGCTTTCCTCACAGTGCCACATCAGACACAAAACACCAACATGGATACTATTCACATATTCATAATATACTTTTACAGATTCAGAATCAGTATAGGCCCACAAATTGCTGGGGAAAATAATGGCAAATTAACGGACCTTGCCATTATTAGTTCGCAAAAGATCCCAACAATTTGCGCCAAAGAGATATGCCATGAGTTCCGATTCTCCACAAATTGCTGGACGATTGGCACTGCTCCACTGTTAGCCTCAACAATACACCAAAAACTGCAACCTCGCCATGAGCCTCTCCATTGAAATTAATTGCGTGTCATGAAATCGCTGGATTTGTGCCGTAAATGCGAATTATTCTCACCGCTGCCATTTAGGGCTGGTAATTCATGTTGAAAGGACCGTCTTAATGACGTGATTTATGGTCCTGACATGAAACTCAACCTTGGAGGCCCAGAAAGGGAACAAATGAAGCTGTGGAATCTCACTCCAGCAGGCAGTGAATTGTTCCTGGAGGTTTTTAGAACCGTTTTTTAAAAATCTGTCTTGGCAGTATCTTTGTGCCAGTCCTGCCATCCGCACTCATGTTAGCGTCGGAAGGCAATCATTTTCAGGATGCAAATCTGCTTGACACTCGGAAGTGAAAATTAGCTAGATTTCTTTCCGAAAATAATTTTGGGATACAGTATATGAAGAAGAATGTATATAAATTCCGCACACTGACCCTGCCATTCATTCATTACTAACTTCTTAAGGAAGAATACAACCGTTCCCAAACACAATTGGATTACAATGTCCTCTTCTTCTGCTTCTCCTTCTTAATTTTTTCTTACTTTTCCTTTCTGTCTCTTTATTCCTCTTTCTGTATCTAATTTCACTCTAATTCACCCTATCTTCTTCTCCGTCGTTCACTCTGTTTCTTTCTCTACCCTCAAATTTAATTGGTTAAGGAGATGCATCGTTGGGCATGACGTTCACATGGTCCCAGATGCAACGTTGACATCACTGCGCTGGTATCAATTCGTATTTCCAGCAATCAGCGGCGCAAATATTGTACGATCTGAAAGGTGAGGAAAAAAGTCCAATTCACGCCACTCACTGTGAGGTGTGCCAGTCCAGCAATTTCAGAGCCATTACAGGAAACTCTCGATTTACCGGCACCTAAATAACTGGAAAGCTCTGTTAACCGGCAAAATTCAGGAGTAGGTTCAGGTAAGTTTTACTTTATATTAGTGGCCGTTCCTGGATCTGTGGCCGTGTAACCGGGGTTCCTGCACCTGTTGCTGTGCAACAGGATGCTTGGTCTGTGGCCGGGGTTCCTGCACCTGTTGCCATGCAACAGGGACGCCTGGATCTGTGGCCGTGTATGGGGCTCTCGTACCTTTTACTATACCTCTCTGTAATCCGGACTTTTTGATAAACCGGCACCACGCCGGTCCCATCGGTGCCGGATAAAAAAGAGTTTCCTGTATATTAAATCTGTACTCTGAAGTGGCAGCTCAATGCAGAGGATCAATGTTCAATTTTGGCATTAATAATGCACAAATTAATAGAGAAATAAAAAATAATGAGAAGCACATGTATATCTGTGAACAGGCATTTATTTAGCTCATTAAAAAAATGTAACATACAAAATGCAAAGATCACCAAGTGAGAATTAAAAAGACTGAACAGTTACAGATTTCACTGTTCACTTTTTCCTATACTGTCCCTCCATTTGAGAGCCATTTCAAAGTTCCAAACCCTTTAATAGAACTTTAACAAAACCCCAAACCAGAAGTGCAACGCACCACAAAACAATCATCCAAGGCACACATAACTTTCCAATTGCCAAAATAAGTTTTAAAACTCCAGCAACAAGTTTCCAAAGCTATCATAAAAACAACAATTAATGGGGGTGTGCACTTTCAAATAAACATAGCCACATTGCAGGTTTACAAGATTTAAGTAGCCTGCACATGTATGTCATTACAGGTCAAGCTCAAATTTCACACTGCTCTGGAGAAATAGTGGTGATATGGAGCCGAGGCAGCTGAATGGATACAGATCAGCCGTGATCTCATTGAATGGCGGACAGACTCGAGGGGCTGAATGGCCTCCTTATATTCCTATGGTTATCTGTTCCCAGACTTGTGTCTTGGGGCTGGGTTTTACCAACCTCAGCGGGTCCATGGCAGGCCACGTTGGTGGCGGGTCCATGGCGGGCCACGTCGGTGGCGGGTCCATGGCGGGCCACGTCGGTGACGGGTCCATGGTGGGCCACGTCGGTGGCGGGTCCATGGCGGGCCACGTCGGTGGCGGCTCCATGGCGGGCCACGTCGGTGGCGGGTCCATGGCGGGCCAGGTCGGCGGCGGGTCCATGGTGGGCCACGTCGGTGGCGGGTCCATGGCGGGCCACGTCGGTGGCGGGTCCATGGCGGGCCACGTCGGTGGCGGGTCCATGGCGGGCCACGTCGGTGGCGGGTCCATGGCGGGCCACGTCGGTGGCGGGTCACGGCCTCGCTGCTGGCTCCAGATCGTTGTCCAAAATGATTTTCCCATAATTGGGCTTGTTGTTAAGCCCGCCCAGCACGTTTGCCGGCTAATTGAAGGAAGCGGGTCTGATGATGTAATTTGATGACCCATCATCAGCCGGTTTCCTTAAAGGGACCATGCGCAAATTGATTTTGACATTTGTGCTGTCAGTGTTCTACAGCATTGAGGCGCAGCAAACACTGACAAGCACTGCACGGCTGCACCCAGGCTCTCCCATGACTCCCTCCATATGCTTATGGAGGGAGTCGCAGCACGCAGGGAGGTTCTCTTCCTTTCCAATGGGTGGAAGAGACCTCCCCAGGAGATCAACGCAGCCTGGTTGCACATTGCAGAGGAGGGCACAAGCGGGATGTCATCAGGAGGACCAGGCTGCAGTGGTGCAAACCTTTCAACGATCTCAGTAGATCATGAAACGTTACTGCAAAGCCACACTCAACCTCATCATGCTGTGCCTCTCATCACATCCCCATCACTCTGCCTTCCCTACCATACTTACCTTGCACCTCTACCCATCCCTCTCCATCTACATTATCACTTCCCCATCTCACTAGCCACCCCTCACACTCACCCTCATCCTAGTCCAATCATACCAACTAACAACACACAAGGGTAGGCACTTGTGTGTTTCAGCCAATGTTCATGTGAAGTTTCTGTTAATGTGCTGTCAAACACAGAAACCTTTATTTAGAACACTTTGTGTTCTTGGACAGATCTGTGTGCACCTTTGGAAGTGGCTTAGTGAGTTGCAGTGAATGGTGAGACATAATGGTACCCCCCGCAATTGTGATGAGTGTGAAAGTAATGGCGTGGGCATTGTAGGGATGCTTTATGGTGTTGGTGTGGGATGGTGCCAACCTGGTGCATCATGTGGCAGCCAGGGAGTACAGCGTCAAGTGAAGTAAATCAGACTATGGCGAGGCCCTCCCTGGCATCCTGGGCAGCAATGTGGTCGGGTGCTGATGCCCCCTATCTGGTGCAGCATCAGTTGATTGCGGAGAAGGTTGGTGTTGTTGGTGCTGCTGGTGTTGGGGCTGATCGTAGTAGGATTCTGAGGACCAAGGTGAGATAGTTTCAAGGGCGCCGATGCAGATGTATTAGATGGCAGGTGAATGTGAGATGACAGAGCGATCTGTCAATGGTGAGAGAAGTTGTTCTAATGAGGTGACACTGGATAGAGAGTTTACTCCAACACTTTCAGCCTGCATAAAGCTCAATCTGTCTTCCAAATGCAGTAAGCAACAGCTTCTGAGCTTGGAAAGTGAACAGCTGTGAGATGGGAGCTTTTATAGCACATTTGCAGCTGTCAAGTAATGAGATGATTCCATGGTTATTCACTCCCGACCTGCTTACCTGACGTGATCCCCGAGCATCGTAGACCCCGTGGGTAACCTGGTAAACCCTGAAGGTGAGCTCAAAATAATTCTTAAAGGTCTATTAACAAGGTCATAATGACCTGAATTGCCTCCCCCGTTGCTGCATGTCGGGTCTGCTCAGTGTTGACAAACCCGCCATTTGGGAAAGGTGCGTGGCGGTGGGTTGACAGTGGGGTCCCGACCCGCTGTCAAGAAAAAAAACCACCCGACCCACCACCGATCATGCCCGCTGACCCCCCGAAAAACTCCCCCCTTGGTGTCTGGAATGGGGGGGGGGGGGATTGCTCTCTTGTGCCAAAAGCCATTGCACGCACAGCCAGCATATCAAAAACAATATCAAGGACACTGGAGTGTCTATGAAAAGGGCTTTTATTTGTTTTCAGGAACTTGAGCTCTTGCATTTTCGATCAACACATCTGGTTTACATGGCATTCGTGCTACGCTTATCCTAGAGTGCTACTGACAATGTTAGCCCGGAATTTGGCAGCAACGCTACAGGTTACACAGACTAGGTTTGTATTCCCTTGAATATAGAAGATTAGGGGGTGATCTAATTGAGGTGTTTAAGATGAACAAAGGAGTTGATAGGATAGATAGGGAGAAACTATTTCCTCTTGTGGGGGAGTCGAGAACAAGGAGGCTGATGTAAGAAAAAGGAGACTTACCATCAAGTAACTTTAAAGTAAGCTTTAAGTAACTTATAAACACACTATATACACAAGAGAGGTCTTTACCATGCCTCTGGTAGAAGCCTCTTACAATACTGAACAGACCAGTATTTATACCAGTCCAACAGGAAGTGACATATGACAGGAAGTGAGGTATGTACACAGTTCATAGTTCATAGTTCACAGGAAGTGATGACATAACTTCCCGGAAGTTATCATTTTTATCACATTCTTCCCTCCTGCAGGATTAGGAGGCTGTGGTCTACCTTTTGGTCCGCAGCCGCCGAACAAGGAAGAGTCGCACCCGTTTGGATTCCCGTCGTAGAGGGTCGCTGGTCCGCTTACATGCGGTTGGCCATTGGTCAGAGTCTGTGTGGCCTGGATTGCCCTGTGAAGGGTCGGGGAGATCATGGCTTCGAGTACGAGCTCCAATAGGTTCAAAGTCGGACTGCCTCTGTTCAGAGGGAGGTGCAGAGCTGGTCTGTGGCGGATCAGTACTTTCATGCGCGGTACTGGGAGGGTCGCAACCTTGACCATGGGGTTCTACCGGCACCAAGCTAGTTGGTGTCCGATCAGGATCCTGGAGAGGGGTACCCGATAGGTCCCAAGAGTTTCCTGGTGAAATGCCATCACCCGATGTCCCACTAGGTCCTGGTGGGCAGGGAGCCAGATCCCGTAATGATACGGTAGATTCTCGGCCGTCGGAATATCGTATGTTTGCATAGGTGGGGTTGGCATCGGTTAGTTCGACCTCGTCTACAAGAGGGTCATTTTTAGACGTCCGAACGTATCTTCGGAGTAATACAGGTCCAGGAGTAGTTAGCCATGACGGGAGTGATGTCCCATGAGATGAGCGACGCTGGAATCCAAAGAACCGCTCATGAGGTGTAGTATTTGTGGCTGTAGAAAGCAGGGACCGTATAGAGTGCAATGCATCCGGAAGCACTGTTTCCCATTGCTGGTCTGGTAGGCCCCGAGATCTTAAAGCGAGATGTACGGAATTCCAGATGATACCGTTATACCTCTCTACCTGCCCATTTCCGATGGGATGGTATGGTGTTGTTTTGCTTGTAGCAATTCCCCGTTCTGAGAGGTAGTCCTTGAGTTCCCTTGACATAAAGGATGGACCCCGATCTGAGTGAATATAAGCCGGCATGCCACAGAGAGAAAATACCTGCTCAAGGCAGCAGATTACTGTGGACGCCAGCATATTGGAGCAGGGGAAGGCAAACGGAAAACGTGAATATTCGTCGATCATGGTGAGCAAATATGTGTTCCGAGTTGAAGAGGGCACTGGGCCCTTAAAATCGATGCTAAGTCGTTGCATCGGTTGGGTTGCATGTATGAGTATACCATCTGAGGGGCGGAAGAACTGAGGTTTTAATTCCGCACAAAGCCGGCATTCTGAGCATATTTTCTTTACATCTCCAGTGGAAAAAGGGAGATTCCGTGATCGTACGAAATGTAGCATGCGCGTTACGCCAGGATGACACAAACCATTGTGGACATCCATGAGAGTGGAGGATGACATAGTGGAGCAGAATGCCCGTGTGAGGGTGTCCGGGGCCACATTCTCCTTGCCAGGCCGATAGAGAATGGTATAACCAAAAGAGGCCAGTTCCATCCTCCAAAGTTGTATTTTATTATTCTTAATTTTGGTTCGTTTTCGATTATCGAGCATGAAGGCGACTGATCGTTGGTCCGTGATCAACGTAAAGTGCTGGCGAGCTAGAAAATGGTGCCACTTCCGTACTGCCTCTATGATGGCTGTGGCTTCTTTCTCAACCGGAGGATAATGTAGCTCGGCACCTTGTAAGGTCCTGGACATAAATGCTACAGGACGACCTTCCTGATTCAGAGTAGCCGAGATCGCCACCTCCGAGGCATCACATTCAACCACGAAAGGGAGATTCTCATCAATGGAGTGAAGAGCCGCTTTCTCCAACTGTTTTTTGAGAAGGTTAAAGGCTGCAACAGCCGCTGTTCCCAGTGGAAATGATCTAGCATGCAGCAAGGGTTGGATTTTGTCCGAAAAATGAGGAATCCATTTAGCGTAGTATGCAAACAGACCGAGAGCCCGACGTAAAGAAGCCGGATTCTTAGGTGACGGGAGCTCTTGGAGCGGGCGAAGTCTTTCTGGGTCTGGCTTAATGATACCATTGCCTACGCAGTAGCCAAGGATGTTGATGGTCGGTTGCGACTCAACAGATTTGGATTCATTCAGGGTCAAATTACGGCGATGGAGGGCATCCCGAAATTTTTGGAGGTTGGAGTCGTGTTCCTGTTGATCGTGACCTGCAATGGTAATGTTATCAAGATAGGGAAAAGTGTCCCTTAGGTTTTCCTGCTTAACCAGGCCATCCATTGCCCGTTGAAAGACAGCCACTCCATTAGTAACCCCGAATGGGAGGCGACGAAATTGGTACAGCCGTCCATTAGCCTCAAAGGCTGTGTACTGCTTATCTGAGACCTTCAAGGGTAACTGATGACAGGCACTTTTTAAATCGTAAGTTGAGAACACTTTGTATTCGGCCAGTTTATTAACCATATCATCAATGCGTGGCAATGGGTAGGCGTTCAAGTCGGTATATTGATTGATGGTTTGCGAATAATCGATGCATAGTCGCTGTTTGTGAGGTTTTAGAGGGTTCTTGACAATGACGACTTGAGCCCGCCAGGGCGACGAACATGGTTCAATGACATCCTCTGCTAGAAGTCGAGAGATTTCAGCCGCAATAAAAGATTGGTCTTCCTGATTAAAGCGCCGCGATTTCGTTATTATCGGTTGGCATTGAGGCGGAATACTGGCAAATAATGAGGGTTCATCAAGTGAAGCTGCTGATAATGCACAAAATGGTAATTTAGATGGTATATTAGAAATAGTAAGTCCGGGTTTGGATCCACCAAACTCAATGGTGAGTTTCTTATGCTGTTTTTGGAAGTCCAGCCCTAAGAGGAGATCACTACATAAGTCTTTGAGCACCGAAAGTCGGGTGGAGGGATACATACGACCATGAAGTGTCATATCAACAACACAAAAGCCGGAGATTCTGGTATTAAGTGATGACTGGGCCATCGCAATTGCCTGGTCCGATGGGAAGACATGTAGTTTCAATTTTGCAACAATCTGTTCCTTAATGAAACTATCAGTACTTCCTGAGTCAATTAAGGCATCTAAGGTATGCCCTTTAATTGAAATTTTTGTGGCTGCATGAGACAGGTTCTGTGGGCAAGCAGCTGCAATTGGTGTCGTTGCACAGAGAGAGGCTAAAACTCTCGGTGTGCTTCTTCGGGAGAGAGCTCGAGAGGAAGCTTGATAGGTCCTAGCTGGAGCATCTTGATAGGCCCTAATTGGGGCAGTTCGGTAGGCCTTAGCTGGATTGGCCCTCGTAGAGGCCCTTGATAGGCAAACTTTAGCAAAGTGTCCTTTTTTCCCGCAATAACTGCAGATTGCATTGCGAGCAGGGCAGGTTTTCCTAGGGTGAAAAGCATCTCCACAAAAGAAGCATTCCTTCCTAGATTGCCAAGAGGCTGCTAAAGTGGGGTCGTCCTCCTCTTCTTCATCAGAATTATCAGAATTAGATTCCCCCATGATAGGGTTCACCTGAGACCGCTTGAATTGTCTGGTTGCAGCTACAGCAGCAGATCGAGATCTGGGCAGCTGATAGAGGTCTGCATTTCTCTTTGCCAAATCCAGTGAACAAGCTAGGTCAAAAGCTTTTTGTAGCTCAAGTGTTTTACTTTCTAGTAGACGCTGGCGTATAAATGGAGAGGCAATCCCGCAGATGAAAGCATCACGAATCATTTCTTGGCGGTACAGCTCAGCTGAGGCTGCCTGAAAGTTACAATCTACGCTGAGCCTGCGAAGTTCTTGCAGGAATTCGTCAATTGATTCCCCTGGCCCTTGTCGGGCTGTGGCCAGTAGATGTCTAGCATAGACCTCATTTGGGGTCTTCGCATACAGTTTCTTAAGTGCCCGAATCACCTCTTCGTAATTATCCCATTCATCAACATATTCGAACACTTTTGGGGTCACATAATTGACAAGTATCTTCAATTTAGCAGGAGCATCCGCTTTACATTCATCCAGAAAATTCTCAAAAGTACGATACCAATGCTTCCATACCCTGCCAGCTGCTGGTGTATTCGGGTCCAAGTCCAGACGAATAGGTCTAAGGATTTTCTCCATGATGGGTGGTTCCCTGGATCCTTAACTTCCGAGTTTGTCTGAAGGTCTAGTATTTGTCAGTGTAAATACTAAGTTACTTAAATTGATGTAAGAAAAAGGAGACTTACCATCAAGTAACTTTAAAGTAAGCTTTAAGTAACTTATAAACACACTATATACACAAGAGAGGTCTTTACCATGCCACTGGTAGAAGCCTCTTACAATACTGAACAGACCAGTATTTACACCAGTCTAACAGGAAGTGACATATGACAGGAAGTGAGGTATGTACACAGTTCATAGTTCATAGTTCACAGGAAGTGATGACATAACTTCCCGGAAGTTATCATTTTTATCACAGAGGCATAACCTTTTTCATCTAGAAATCCTGGGAACAATCTGATGTGGCGGTGGCAAGTGACCTAATACATAGGAACACAGGAACAGGAGGAGGCCAGTTAGCCCCTCGAGCCTGTTCCGCCATTCAATGAGATCATGGCTGATCTACGATCTAATCCTATATGCCGGCCCTTGCCCCATATCTCTTAATATCTTTGGTTAACAAAAATCTATCAATCTCAGTTTTAAAATTATCAGCTGACCCAGCATCAATTGCCGTTGCATCAATAAGTGCATACTCTCTGTTTTATACTTGTATTATTATTGTAACTGTTCTAATACTCATTTTTTGTGATGTACTAGTGGGTCTTGTTTTCTGTTGTTACATTTGTTGCATGATAACAGCTGCAAGCTCAAATAGGAAGCTACGTATAAAGTTATCAAAGAAACTACTGGGCACATTTCATGATTTAGTGTTCCTGGCACAGAGCTGCAATATTTTTTAAATTGACTAAAAAAATCATGTAAGTTGTGCACTGATCCCTGTGTAAAACTTCCCATATGCGCATTTGCCACGTGAAGCTCTGCACTGGAAGTACTAACTTGTAAGATTTGCCCCTAGAAACTGGCCTCCCCATTGAGAAAGGTCCACCTCCCCGGTTTCTGAGTTCAGCAGCTGCAGAAAGCTTACATAGTTCAACAAAGCCAGCACAACATATGATCTGAAATTCTTCTAGTGTCATTTCAACCCAACTTCTCGCAGTACAAAGTTACATGACCATTTTCTGGCAATTGTAAAAATATTGAAAAGGGTCAGTTAATTGTAGTGCACTATAATCACTGGCCCACTTTTACCCCAGCTGAACAAATACACAAACCATTTATAGGAGATAAATGATTCACTTTTACAAGAGCTAAATAAAGCTCAGTGCCGGCTTTGTTGAAATCTCTGTGCTAAGCAAATAGGCAAGAAGGCACAATGATTACAACTTACTTCATAATGGTAACAGAAGGAAAGAAAAGTTGTTGTACCTCTGGGGAGTAGGTAGAATCACAGAATCATAGAATAGGACAGCACGGAAGGAGGCCATTCGGCCCGTCGAGTCTGCGCCGGCTCTTTCGAAGAGCAATTCCAGTTAGTCCCACTCCCCCGCTCTTTCCCCATACCACTGCAATTTTTTCTCCTTCAAGTATTTATCCAATTCCCTTTTGAAGGCTACTATTGAATCTGTATCCACCGCCCTATCAGGCAGCGCATTCCAAATCCTAACCACTCATTGCGGCTTTGTTGTAAGTAAGCAAATTTCACTGGGCCTGAAAATCCTTTTTGTTTAGAAAAAGGGACAAAACCGCTGGAAAGCACATGTTTAACATATGCACTTCTTCAGAATGCGATTTTGTTGGTGGTAATAAAAACTAGCAGGCAATCGTGATGCACCTGCAACAATATTCTTTAATGCTTCTCAAGCAGCTAACAAGCTTGTCATCCAGTAAAACCAGCAGGAAATTTGTTCATCCAGGTATGGAGTACGGAATTGTGTTAGAAAATCATGACAAATCACGTTTTACCAAACAGGTCATGGTTGACTATTTTATTGACAGTTATCAGGGGATTTTCAGTGAGGAGGATGTCCCCAAACATGCAAAGGAGGAGACAAACATAGGAGCGCATGACAGAGATAGTGAACTCCGCATCAACCTCAAAAAAGATTTCACGGAAGAAAGAAATTACACAAGCTAAAGAATAAATATTGCTGTAAAGTAGCACCATATAGTTAAAAAAAAAAAGGATTGGAAAAGATAAATGCAAAAAAAAGCTGAACTGAATCACAGAAATTTAAGAAGAATGCAGCAAGTAAGAAGTAACCACTGCAAGATTGTGCAAATTATATTACACGTGCCACGATGGGAGAGAGAATGTACTGCAGGAAGTCACTCCTTCTTCATAAGAACATAAGAAATAGGAGCAGGAATAGGCCACTTGGCCCCTCGAGCCTGCTCCGCCATTCAATAAGATCATGGCTGATCTTGGGCTCAAAGCCACTTCCCTGCCAATCCCCATAACATTTATGAGCAGCAACTCCAACTGCCCCATCCTCCTCTCGTGCTGACCTTCCTGCCCAACATGTCTTCTGGATCCAATCTTGCCAATCTCCTTCCCATCCCGCTCTCCCCACCTACTGCTGCCCCCCTGGACTCTGCCAGTGGATCAACATTCACTGCTCCTCTCAGCATTTCCCTCCAGTATGCCCCTTCACTCACAAACAAGGCCCTTGCCACCCACAACCTCATTCTGGATGACTGCATCGCCATCATGGCTTTGACGGAAACTTGGCTTACAGAGGGCGACATCTTGCTCCTTACTGAAGGCTCCATCCCTGACTATTCTTTCCACCACCTGCCCCACCCAAACCACACAGTATCAGTGAGGCCCTTGTCACCAAATCACACTTTGGTCAGATGGATCAAGGGACAGAGTAAGGAGATGCCCTCTAATAGTGAAAGGCTGGGAGAAGGACAGTAGCTGGTTGATGCCAGTGTCCATCCTATGCCATCACGTAAGCTTGCACGAGTGTCAGTAGGTACCACCTCTGAAAGTAATAAACCCACAGCAACTCCAGCAAGACCACCTTTGGTTCTAATGGAGGGGCAGCTACAGATAGTAGGTGTTCTGGATCCTCTCAAGATTGCCAGTTGGCTACTCATCCACCTTCTAGTGCTACTCTTTGAATTAGGAGAGAATCTAGTAGTGCAGCACAATCACTGCCAATATGGACAAGTTGGCAACACACAATAAGTACACACCAGCAAAATGCATTAAGAACATAAGAAATAGGAGCAGGAGTAGGCCAATCGGCCCCTCGAGCCTGCTCCGCCATTCAATAAGATCATGGCTGATCTGATCCTAACCGCCAATCCACTATCACAGAATCATCTCCTGAATCTAACAGAATTAGACACACGAAATAGGAGCAGGATCAGGCTACACGGCCCCTGGGCCCGCTCCGCTACCCACAGGGCCATGACCGATCCGAACCTAGACTCATGTCCAAATTCCTGCCCGCTCCCCGTAACCCTTAATTCCCTTTACTTCTAGGAAACTGTCTATTTCTGTTTTAAATTTATGTAATGATGTAGCTTCTACAGCTTTTTGGGGCAGCATATTCCATGGACCTACCACCCTCTGAGTGAAGTAGTTCCTCCTCATCTCAGTTTTGAAAGAGCAGCCCCTTATTCTAAGACTATGCCCCCTAGTTCTAGTTTCACCCATCATCGGGAACATCTTCCCTGCATCCACCCGATCCAACCCCTTCACAATCTTATATGTTTCAATAAGATCGCCTCTCATTCTTCTGAACTCCAATGAGTAGAGTCCCAATCTACTCAACCTCTCCTCATATGTCCATCCCCTCATCCCCGGGATTAACCGAGTGAACCTTCTTTGTACTGACTCGAGAGCAAGTATGTCCTTTCTTAAGTATGGACACCAAAACTGTACGCAGTATTCCAGGTGCGGTCTCACCACATGTACACCACCACCACTGCGCAAGCGAATAAAATGTATTCACCTTTACTACATTTTGCAATCTGTGTTTCATTCACTGTGCAGAAAAAAAAGCATCAGTTTTCTAAAAAGTAAACCAACAAAGTGCCTGACTTCTGAGATGTCCACTGTGGGAAGCCTGGAAGAGCCTCATGTCATTAAAGGGCAGCGGTAATGTTCACTAGTGCTAGTAATGCACTGCAGATGCCTAACTGTTGTCTTTGAGGGCTGGGTGGCACACTGAGTCGCAACCTCCTTGATCAGTCTGGGCCTCCTCCTGCACTGCCTTCTGCCATGCCAACGTAGCTGTCAGTAATGCGCCTCTGACGTCCTCTGTACTCTCAAGCCACCCTCTCCTCCTGCTCCTCATCATCGTCTCCTCAACCCATCTCTCTGACAGAAACATTCCTGTTCATTAAGCTCACAAACTTCCAGGTCTGACCTTAAGTACAATCACACTTTTTGATTTGGCATTGCAGCTGTGGAACGCTTCCCGAGTTCACCATTAATTACTTTATTTAATCCTTAATAAGCAAAATCTATTTTTCTTAACTTTCTACTTTGCTTATTACAGGAAACTCTTTTTTTATCCGGCACCGACGGGACTTGCGTGGTGCCGGTTGATCAAAAAGTCCGGATTACAGAGAGGTATACTTACTAAGGTACGAGAGCCCTGTACACGGCCACAGATCCAGGAGTCCCTGTTGCATGGCAACTGGTGCAGGAACCCCGGTTACACGGCCACAGATCCAGGATCCCCGGTTACACGGCCACTAATATGAAGTAAAACTTACCTGAACCTACTCCTGAATTTTGCCGGTTAGGAGAGATTTCCGGTTATTTTAGGTGCCGGTAAAAAGAGAGTTTCCTGTAATTCATTTTATAAAGGGTAGCGATGGTCAGAGCAGCACAACCATTTGGAATATCGTCCAATTTCGGCCACCTTAACTTAAAAAGGAAATTGATGGATTGGAAAGAGTTTAGAATAAGGTGACACGAATCAAGCCAGAACTCGGGGCTCTAGGTTATGAGAGGAAGCTTCCAGAGCTGAATTTAACCAGAGAAAAGAATGCTGAGGGGGATGCAATTCAGGTCTTTAAAATGCTAAGCGGGTTATTTGACTTTTTTTTAAAATTCGTTCCTGGAGTGTGGGCATTGCTGACAAGGCCGGCATTTACTGCCCATCCCTAATTGCCCTTGAGAAGGTGGTGGTGAGCCGCCGCCTTGAACCGCTGCAGTCCGTGTGGTGAAGGTGCTCCCACTATGCTGTTAGGGAGGGAGTTCCAGGATTTTGACCCAGTGACAATGAAGGATCGGCCGATATATTTCCAAGTCAGGATGGAGTGTGACTTGGAGGGGAACTTGGAGGTGGTGGTGTTCCCATGCACCTGCTGCCCTTGTCCTTCTAGGTGGTAGAGGTCGCGGGTTTGGGAGGTGCTGCCGAAGAAGCCTTGGCGAGTTGCTGCAGTGCATCTTGTAGATGGTACACACTGCAGCCACGGTGAGCTGGTGGTGGAGGGAGTGAATGTTTAAGGTGGTGGATGGAGTGCCAATCAAGCGGGCTGCTTTGTCCTGGATGGTGTGGAACTTCTTGAGTGTTGTTGGAGCTGCACTCATCCAGGCAAGTGGAGAGTATTCCATCACACTCCTGACTTGTACCTTGTAGATGGTGGAAAGGCTTTGGGGAGTCAGGAGGTGAGACACTCGCCACAGAATACCCAGCCTCTGACCTGCTCTTGTTACCACAGGATTTATGTGGCTGGTCCAGTGAAGTTTCTGGTCAATGGTGACCCCCCAGGATGTTGATGGTGGTGGATTCGGCGATGGTAATGCCGTTGAATGTCAGGGGGCAATGGTTAGACTCTTGCTCGTTGGAGATAGTCATTGCCTGGCATTTGTGTGGTGTGAATGTTACCTGCCACTTATCAACCTAAGCCTGACTGTCGTCCAGATCTTGCTGCATGTGGGCATGGACTGCTTCATTATCTGAGGAGTATGATCTTGAACTTGAACTGTGAGAACAGAACTTGAGGACACCGATTTGAAAATAACAAGCTTTAAATGGAGAGACTAGAAATTAGAAGGATTGTTTTGATGAACCAAATGATCCTTTCTTGTTTTAGCATTTTTATGTTCCTATGATATGTACCAGAGTTAGGTTGCAGTCTGGTAATTCACTGGTAATTTGCTTCTGTTTTCTTACATTGCTACTCTGGACAATTGCCCAGCTCCCACTTGTATTTGTCTAAGCTTTATTTATTGCAGTAAGTACACATTTTTCCTCAGTTACTTATGATGCTATTTTCACCATTTTATGTGTACCTCACTATTACATCAGTTTCAATAAAACTTACAGTTCTTTTACAAATCACAGTGGCCGCCTTGGCAAGGTGGAGGGTAAACAAATGAGTTAATACCACATGCAGATACAACGGGCTTAATTTATCCCAGGGCCAGTATCAACGTATTTCTTACCACGGGTTACTGGAACAAATAGGTTTCTGTGTAAGAAAATGTGGCACTGGATATTTAAATGGGCATCGTCTTCAAGAAAAAGCATTTGGCAAGCCTTTATTTTGTTTGAGAAGGGAAAAGAATCTGGTTATTTTTGTCAGAATTACATTACACACAAGGGACAATTTTCCTCTCACGTGTACTCAAAGGAACATTCAGTCCCTGGGCACAAAGCAGAGGTTAAAATGGGCAAAAACCTGTTGGGGTAAAAATTGGACCTCGTTATGCCTGTTTTACAGGCGTAAAATGGGCCTACGAGCAATGTTCCCTTTAAGCTGTGCGGCCGTGCAGCGCTCTGCAGCTCCTGCACAGACGGCTCACCGACTTTTAAATAGGAAAAACTCCGCCTGCGCGGTATTTTGAATGGGCCGCACAGCCCCTTAAAGGGGCCGCTCATCCAAAAAAGAATTAAAGGGAACATTGCTTACGAGGCGCAATTTTGGGGACCGACATTCTGCGTCCCAAGGATGCCTGAAAAACAAAATTGGGTCAGGCCATTTTTCAGACAGCTGTCTGAAACAGACGTTAGGTGTCTTGCACATGCTAACGGGGTGGGGAGGGCCTAGTGACTGTCTTAGGAACCCTTAGGGAACTTGGGCTGCCCTGAGCGTAACAGGCCTGCTCCGCTCAGCTTTTCGAGATGTGGATGCGGCCTAGTCAGCAGCCACCACCGAAAAGGTTAAGTTTAATATTTTTAAAAGTTCACATGGAGCCAGGACCACAGTACACCTGGCGGCCGCTGCTCTGGCCCCGTGATCAGGCCCCTCCTGTTGTCCTCCTCCCTCTCCCCATTCGCGGTACGTGCCACGGGGCCTGAAATTCATTTGTGAGTTGGGGGGATGCCTGTTGGAGGCACGACAGGGGGGTGGCAGCTCGTGCAACTGATTGAAATGAGGCCCGAGGCCCAATTACGACCTCCCGAAAATGGGCACAGGCGTATTTTGACCCCGTTATGTCTTGTCTCTGCTCTCTTTATGTTGCCCTGGGATGTTCTGAGGATCCACCAAAGGACAGGCAGAGAAGTTCACTCCAAACAACACAGCCATGTAAATGAGGAGGGTGGGTGGGAGCGAAACATGCCCCACTGCTTCATTTGCCTGCAGGAATATTTGGCAGGCACCCATTGGAAGGTGCCCCAGGAAGAATTGGGCCGTGACCACTGCATTTAGCCCACTTGGATTGGAATTTCTGCATACGTCTCTGCAGATGATTTGAAATTTTATGTATGATGACTTTTTTTTAACAGGATGTGGGCGTCACTGGCAAGGCCAGCATTTATTGCCCATCCCTAATTGCCCTTGAGAAGGTGGTGGTGAGCTGCCTTCTTGAACCGCTGCAGTCCGTGTGGTGAAGGTACTCCCACAGTGACTTTGTCGTAACGATTTGGTACAACTTGCTTGGCCATTTCAGAGGGCAGTTAAGAGTCAATCACATTGCTGTGGGTCTGGAGTCACATGTAGGCCAGACCCCCGGGTAAGGACGGCAAATTTCCTTCCCTAAAGGACATTAGTGAACCAGGTGTTTTTTTTTGACAATCCAGTAGTTTCATGGTCACCATTACTGACACTAGCTTTTTATTCCAGATTTATTTAATTAACTGAATTTAAATTCAATGGGATGATGGGATTGGAACTCGTGTCTCATGGATCATTAGTCCAGGCCTCTGGATTACTAGTCCAGTAACATAACCACTATGCTACCATTCCCGTATATGATTCGGCCAAGTATGTGTGTGTATAAACAAGGAGGGGCACCGACCGGTTGATCATTCCGATATTTGAAATACATTATCGGCACAATTTCTAATTCGGTACAATTGCCCCACTGAAATCTTTTGATTTGTCTTCACATTGATAGCAATTAGAAAAAGTGGAATTCATACTTAAATGGATAATTAGGAAAATAGGAGGGCTCGTAGATAAAGAACGTTACAGATGCCATTACAAAGGGATATTGACAAATTAAGTGAATGGGCAAAACTGTGGCAAATGGATTTCAATGTAAGCAAATGTGAGGTCATCCACCTTGGACCTAAAAAGGATAGAACAGGATACTTTCTAAATGGTAAAAAGCTAAAAACAGTGGAGGTCCAAAAAGACTTGGGGGTCCAGGTAGATAGATCATTAAAATGTCATGAACAGGTACAGAAAATACTCAAAAAGGCTAATGGAATGCTGGCCTTTATATCTAGAGGACTAGAATACAAGGGGGTAGAAGTTATGCTGCAGCTGTACAAAACCCTGGTTAGACCACACCTGGAGCACTGGGAGCAGTTCTGGGCACCACACCTTAGGAAGGATATACTGGCCTTGGAGGGAGTGCAGCGAGGTTTACCAGAATGATACCCGGACTTCAAGGGTTAAGTTACGAGAACAGATTACACAAATTAGGGTTGTATTCCCTAGAATTTAGGAGGTTAAGGGGTGATCTGATCGAAGTTTTCAAGGTATTAAGGGGAACAGATAGGGTAGATAGAGAGAAACTATTTCCGCTGGTTGGGGAGTCTAGGACTAGGGGGCATAGTCTAAAAATTAGAGCCAGACCTTTCAGGAGTGAAATTAGGAAACACTTCTACACACAAAGGGTGGTAGAAGTTTGGAACTCACTTCCGCAAACGGCAATTGATGCTAGATCAATTGTTAATTTTAAATCTGAGATTGATAGCTTTTTGTTAACCAAAGGTATTAAGGGATATGAACCAAAGGCAGGTATATGGAGTTAGGTCACAGATCAGCCATGATCTCATTGAATGGCGGAACAGGCTCGAAGGGGCTGAATGGCCTCCTCCTGTTCCTATGTTCCTATCTGTGGAGTTATTAACATTTTATTCAATGTCTATTCGCTATAGATTTATTAATATTTGATTTTTATTGAAGTATTTGTATAATGGCCTTTTAGAACTTAAACATGAACGTAAACTCAGGATTAAATAAAGGTGATGACTGTATTTTACTTACCAGGTAAAGTATTGGTACAGAGCCTCCTAATACAATATTGATGCTGACTTTAAATAGTTGTTCTCACTCTCTCATGCTCTTGAACAAGGTTGATACTCAAACCAATATTTTTAATGAGTTAAAAGTAAAAGTAAAACATTTCAGGCACTTACCCGAGGTCCTCTTTTTCCGGATGGGCCGGGTAGGCCTGGAGGCCCAAGGGGACCCTGTACAGAAACAATTAACATGTATTAAAGTATTGTACAGTCATTATTTTATCTTTCAGTATAGCAATTAGTTACTAATCCTACTTGAGGTGACAGAGTTCATGAGTTACTCGCCAGAATATCAGTAATGCTTTCCACAGAGAATTATGAATTCTCAGAAAACTGACTCAGACTTGACATGGCCACCTCTTAATAGAAACATAGAAGATAGGAGCAGGAGTAGGCCATTCGGCCCCTCGAGCCTGCTCCGCCATTCAATGCGATCATGGCTGATCATCCAAACTCAGTACCCTGTCCCTGCCTTCTCCCAATATCCCTTGATCCCCTTAGCCTTAAGAAATATACCTAACTCCTTCTTGAATATAGTTAATGAATTGGCCTCAACTGTCTTCTGTGGTAGAGAATTCCACAGGTTTACCACTCTCTGGGTGAAGAAATTCCTCCTCATCTCAGTCCTAAATGGCTTACCCCTTATCCTTAGACTGTGACCTCAGTTCTGGACTCCCCCGCCATCGGGAACAGCCTTCCTGCATCTAGTCTGTCTAGTCCTGTTAGAATTTTATAAGTTTCAATGAGATCCCCTCTCATTCTTCTAAACTCTAGTGAATATAAGCCTAATCGACCCAATCTCTCTTCAAACGTCATTCCTGCCATCCCAGGTATCAGTCTGGTGAATCTTCGCTGCACTCCCTCCATGGCAAGAACATCCTTCCTCAGATAAGGTGACCAAAACTGTACACAATACTCAAGGTGTGGTCTCACCAAGGCCCTGTACAACTGCAGCAAGACATCCTTGCTCCTGTACTCGAATCCTCTCACTATGAAGGCCAACATACCATTTGCCTTCTTAACCGCCTGCTGCACCTGCATGCTTACCTTCAGTGACTGGTGCACAAGGACACCAGGTCTCGTTGCACTTCCCCTTTTCCCAATCTATTGCCATTCAGATCATAATCTGCCTTCCTGTTTTTGCCACCAAAGTGGATAACCTCGCATTTATCCACATTATACTGCATCTGCCATGCATCTGCCTAATCACGCAACCTGTCCAAATCGTACTGGAGTTTCTCTGCATCCTCCTCACAGCACACACGCCCACCCAGCTTTGTGTCGTCTGCAAACTTGGAGATATTACATCTAGTTCCCTCGTCTAGATTATTAATATATATTGTGAATAACTGGGGTCCTAGCACCGATCTCTGCGGTACCCCACTAGTCACTGCCTTCCATTTGGAAAAAGACCCGTTTATTCCAACTCTTTGCTTCCTGTCTGCCAACCAGTTTTCTATCCAAGTCAGTACCTTACCCCCAATCCCATGTGCTTTAACTCTGCATGCTAGTCTCTTATGCGGGACCTTATCAAAAGCCTTCTGAAAGTCCAAATACACCACATCCACTTGTTCTCCGTTATCTATTCTACCAGTTACATCCTCAAAAAATTCCAGTAGATTAGTCAAGCATGCTTTACCTTTTGTAAATCCATGTTGACTTTGT
This sequence comes from Somniosus microcephalus, assembly GCF_052327205.1. Classification (NCBI taxonomy): domain Eukaryota; kingdom Metazoa; phylum Chordata; class Chondrichthyes; order Squaliformes; family Somniosidae; genus Somniosus; species Somniosus microcephalus. The sequence continues at coordinate 9,315,678 of NC_141009.1, forward strand.
CCAATCCTGTCACTGTTTTACAAGTGCTCTGCTATTACAACTTTAATAATTGTCTCTAGCATTTTCCCCACTACCGATGTCAGGCTTACCGGTCTATAATTCCCCATTTTTTCTCTACCACCTTTTTTAAATAGTGGGGTTACATTAGCTACCCTCCAATCCATGGGGACTGTTCCAGAGTCTATAGAATTTTGGAAGATGACCAGCAATGCATCTACTATTTCTAGGGCCACTTCCTTAAGTACCCTGGGATGTAGATTATCAGGCCCTGGGGATTTATTGGCCTTCAATCCCGTCAAGTTCCCTAACACCATTTCCCTACAAATACTGATTTCATTCAGTTCCTCCCTCTCATTAGACCCTATGTTCCCCGACATCTCTTGGAGTTTATTTGTGTCCTCCTTTGTGAAACCAGAACCAAAGTATGTACCAAATTGGTCAGCCATGTCTTTGTTCCCCATTAATGCGGGTATTAATTGTGAAAGAGTAATCTCCGTGCTAAGCAAAAAGGTTAGAATGCACAGTGAATACAACTTACTTCATAATGGTAATAGAAGGAAAGCAAAGTTGTTGTACCTTTGGGAAATAGGAAGAATCATAGAATCATAGAATAGTACAGCACAGAAGGAGGCCATTTGGCCCATCGAGTCTGCGCCGGCTCTTTTGAAGAGCGATCCAGTTAGTCCCACTCCCCTCCCCCGCTCTTTCCCCATATCCCTGCAATTTTCTCTCCTTCAAGTATTTATCCAATTCCATTTTGAAGGCTACTATTGAATCTGTATCCACCACCCTATCAGGCAGCGCATTCAAAATCCTAACCACTCGTTGCGTAAAAAAAGTTTTTCCTCATGTCGCCTCTGGTTCTTTTGCCAATCACCTTAAATCTGTACCATGGAATGATATAGTTTGACATGATCTGGGATTCAAAAGTATCAGAGACCAGGTACATCAGTTTAAAAAGGGTAACTTTAAGGAAATATGGGAAGAACTTAAGCAAAATGATTGGGAGGTTTATTCAACAACACTCCAGTAGATGACAAGTGGAATACCTTTAAAGTCATACAGGATAAATACAGGATTAGCAAGTATGACCCTAATGCATTTTGATGTATATTAATGACCTGGACTTGGGTATACAGGGCATAATTTCAAAGTGTGCAGATGACATGAAAATCGGAAATGTAGTAAACAATGAGCAGGAAAGTAACAGAATTCAGGAGGACATAGGCAGACTGCTGAACTGGGCAGGTACATGGCAAATGAAAAAAGTGTGAAGTGATATATTCTGATGGGAAGAATGAGGAGAGGCAATATGAACTTAAAGGGGGTGCAGGAACAGAGAGACCTGGGGGTGTATATACACAGATCTTTGAAGGTAGCAAGACAAGTTGAGAAGGCTGTTAGAAAAGCATATGGGATCCTTGGCTTTATAAATAGAGGCACAGAGTACAAAAACAGGAAGTGATGCTAAACCTTTATAAAACACTGGTTAGGCCTCAGCTGGAATATCGTGTCCAATTCTGGGCACCGCACTTTAGGAAGAATGGCAAGGCCTTGGAGAGGGTACAGAAGAGATTTACCAGAATGGTACCAGGGATGAGGGACTTCAGTTATGTCAAGAGACTGGAGAAGCTGGGGTTGTTCTCCTTAGAGCAGAGAAGGGTAAGAGGAGATTTAATAGAGGTGTTTAAAATCATGAACTGGTTTGACAGAGTAAATAAGGAGAAATTGTTTCCAGTGGCAGAAGGGTCGGTAACCGATTTACGGTGATTGGCAAAAGAACCAGAGGCGACATGAGGAAATATTTTTTTACGCAGTGAGTTGTTGTGATCTGGAATGCGCTGCCTGTAAGGGCAGTGGAAGCAGATTCAATAATAACTTTCAAAAGGGAATTGGATAAATACTTGGAAGGGGACAAAAAACTTGCAGGGCTGTGGGGAAAGAGCAGAGGAGTTGGATTAATGTAATAGGCACGATGGGCCAAATAGTCTCCTTCTGTGCTGTATCATTCTATGATTCTATGACCCTAAATTTGCAGAAGATACTAAAATAAAAGGCATAACAAATAATTCTGAGGACCTAAGGAAGCTGTAAAGAGATATTGATATGATGGTGGAATGGGCAAAAAAGTTGCAGATAGAAATCAATGTCAGGAAATGTGAGATGATAACATCGAGCAAAAAAAAATACAAGTAACAATTATATTTTAAATGGGGGATGGCTGAGTAATGTGGATAAGAAGAGCGATTGGAGGGGCAGTATCAGGTTCACAAGGCATTAAAAGCAGCACCTTAAGTGGATCAGGCCATAAAAAACCTAACGGAATACTGAGATTTATTGCAAGAGGTATAGAATATAAAAGTTGAGATGTAATGGTGAATCTATATAAAAGCTTAACAAGACCACAGTTGGAGCACTGTGCGCAGTTTTGGGCTCCACACTATAGAAAGAATGTTGAAGCAATAGAGAGGGTGCAGAGCAGGATCACTGGAATGTTGCCTGGTATGAGGAAATACAAATATGAAGAAAGACGTGAAAAATTGAGGCTCTGTCTGTAAGAACAAAGGAGATTATGGGCTGATTTGATAGAGCTGTTTAAAATTATGAAAGGATGGAACAGAGTAGATAGAAACAGACTGTTTGCAGCAGTTGAAGGGGTTAGAGCAAGAGGCCTACATATAAGATTAAATGTAAGAGATTTAGGATAGAGAGCAGGAGAAACTTTTGTATACAGTGGGTTCTGATGCTGTGGAATGCACGACCAGAGTTAGTGAGATTTGTCCTGCTTTTTGTGGATAGGACATATCTGGGCAGTTTTCCACATTGTCAGATAGATGCCAGTGCTGTAGCTGGACTGGAACAGCTTGGCTAGAGGCGCGGCTAGTTCTGGAGCACAAGTCTTCAGCACGACAGCCGGGATGTTGTTGGGGCCCACAGCCTTTGCTGTATCCAGTGCGCTGAGCCATTTCTTGATATCACGTGGAGTGAATCGAATTAGCTGAAGACTGGCTTCTGTGATGGTGGGGACCTCGGGAGGAGGCCAATATAGATCATCCACTCGGCACTTCTGGCTGAAGATGGTTGCAAACGCTTCAGCTTTGTCTTTTGCACTCATGTGCTGGGCTCCTCCTCCCGTTAGTTGTTTAATGGTCCACCACCATTCACGAATGGATGTGGCAGGACTGCAGAGCTTTGATCTGATCTGTTGATTGTGGGATCGCTTAGCTCTGTCTATAACATGCTGCTTCTGCTTTTTAGCATGCATGTAGTCCTGTGTTGCAGCTTCCCCAGGTTGGCACCTCATTTTTAGGTACACCTGGTGCTGCTCCTGGCATGCTCTTCTACACTCCTTATTGAACCAGGGTTGGTCCCCTGGCTTGATGGTAATGGTAGAGTGAGGGATATGTTGGACCATGAGGTTACAGGTTGTGGTGGAATACAATTCTGCTGCTGCTGATGGCCCACAGCGCCTCATGGATGCCCAGTTTTGAGCTTCTAGATCTGTTCTGAATCTATCACATTTAGCACGGTGGCAGTGCCACACAACATGATGGAGGGTGTCCTCAGTGTGAAGACGGGACTTCGTCTCCACAATGACTGTGTGGTGGTCACTGCTGCCAATGCTGTCATGGACAGATGCACCTGCGACAGGTAGATTGGTGAGGACGAGGTCAAGTAGTTTTTTTCCTCGTGTTGGTTCTCTCACCACCTGTCGCAGGTCCAGACTGGCAGCTATGTTCATCAGGACTGTGGGATAGTACATACCCAGGGATGGTGATGGAGGAGTTTGGGACATTGGCTGAAAGGTATGATTCTGTGAGTATGACTATGTCAGGCTGTTGCTTGACTAGTCTGTGGGACAGCTCTCCCAATTTTGGCACAAGTCCCCAGATGTTGGTGAGGAGGACTTTGCAGAGTCGACTGGGTTGGGTGTGCCGTTGTTGTGTCTGTAGCTGGTGCCGAGGTCAACACTTAACAATAGGTTAGATAGACGGTGGAAGGAAAGGGGAATAAAGGGATAACAGGTCGAGCACATGGGATTAGCATACTGCTCATGTCGAGGATAAACACCAACACAGACTGGTTGGGTCGAAGGGCCTGATTCTGTATTGTAATTTCTATGTAATAAGTAGTAAGAGAAACAAAGGATGGGATTTGTAAGATGTTGCTGGTCATTATGAAGTGGTTGATGAAAGCACGCTAACGTGGTGACAAAACAGACCCAGGCATTAGTTTTAGATCGATATTGGGTAAGATATTGAAATCAATTGTCAAGAGTAAAGTTGAGGACTTTCCATATAATCACTTATGAAAACAGCAGCCGACATGGATTCAGAAGAGAAGGATCCTGCTTGAACAACCTCCATGACTTTTTGAGGAAATCCTACAACTTGATTTCCAAAACCTCTTGACAAAGTTGTGGACAAAATGCTACTTAAGCTTAAAGCAATGGAGAGCAAGGAAAATCTGGGAATAGATAAAAAAATTGTCGGCATGGTAGGAAACAGTGTGCACTTTTAACAAGAGTTATGTGTCCCAAGATCAGAGTTGGGACCCTTACTATTTCTAGTTTATATTAAAGACTTATTGGGAAAAATTAGGTATCACCCATTTTGGGGCGGTAATATTGGCCTGGCGCAAAGTTTAGTGCCCGGCGCTAATTATCACCTCCGACTGCAAAATTTGCCTCCATCGCCCCTGGAGGTGATTTGAGCACTAAATCAGGCGCTACACACCTCTCTTAAGCCACAATCGTCGGGGGTCGAGGCGCTACCTCAGAACGCTCAGGCGATGTCAGTTACCATGGAAGCCAGACAGACTGGCGCCGTCCAGTTCTTAAAGGGGAGGGGCCATCTTGCTGGCCAGCCACACCCTGCTCATTGCAACCTTGAATCTCAGCCTGGAGAGATCTCAAAAGCAATTGTTTTGGAAGCACTAATGGATAGGCCCAGGGAAAGAGCTCCGTGCTTGGGAACCTCAAAAGTGGCACTGAGGGCCAAAACTCCTTCGGACAAGGTTAAAACCAAACATTTTGCCGACTAGAAAAGGCAGGAAGCACCCGCCTTTAAATAGCGCTCCCCCAGCCCCTTCCCGACTTGAAAACGTTCCCCTCTACCTGTTGTTCCTAGTGGCAGGTGCTAAGGCAGGGAGGTGACTCAATATCTGGTCTGGGGCGCTACTGGGCGTTGCCCGGCCGATATTAGCACCCCAAAATGGGTGATACCGGAGGCGCTAACGGGAGGCGCTAACCAACCAAATTTTTCCCCTTTATATTCTGAAGCTCAATGCAAACTGGTTACATTTGCAGAGGATATTGAACTAGACGGGGCAGTTGAATTTAAGGAAACAGGCCAAGAACTACCAAATGAGCAGGTTAAAATATATAAATAGAGTGGGAAAACGGCAGATAAAATTTAATAGGGACAATTGTGAAGCCCTGCACATGGAAAGAAAATTGAATGGTGTTGAATTAGCTATGGGTGAAGTTAACAGATCTAGAGGTTTTAATAGGCTCAATGCACAACATGAAGCAGTAAATTTAATGCTCAGCTATACAGCCAAAACAATGGAATACAGGTTAGAGGAAGTTATGCTTGAACTGTTTGATGATCTGTTCAGTCACCAAAACACCTTCAAGTCTTGAAGACAGTGTAGAGACGAGTCAAGAGACTAAATCCCAGTGTCAGCAGGAAAGACTGAAGAAACCTGACCTTGAAATGAGACAAGTGAGAGGTCGCCTTATAGAGAGAGGTATACAGGATAATAAATGGTATAGAAAAGGCAAATCCAGAACACTAGTTCAAACTATGCCTGGACAACAAAACAAGGAACATAGGTTCGAAGCAAAGGAAATGTATGATTATCGGGAATTCTTTCCTCACAGTGAGATCAACACATGGAATGGACTGCTGGGTAGAGCAATGGAGGCAAAATCACTGTAATCAGAATGCAATCAATTGTCAAGAGTAAAGTTGAGGATTTCCTCATGTGACTGTAGGGTCTTTCTGGATGAATGGGTCATGATGAACCAAACAGCCTTCCTCACCTGTATCCATCTTGTGATCTTAATATAAAGCTGTAACTGTTTTTGTACAAAATACTGGAAATATACAGCAAATTTGTCAGCATTTGAAAATAGAAGAGAAAATTCGCATTTCGCAAGTAGAACTGAAAATTGAAGATAGAGGGCTGGATTTTACCAGCCCTGAGGAGGCGGGTTTGGAGGCGGGACAGCTGGGAAAATCAAAAAGAATGTGAACAGGTCCCGAACCTGCTCCCAACCCGCTTCCAAACAATTTTCCCGGGAGTCGGGTTCCCGATTTGCGCAGGGGCCCGACTCCTAGCGGCGGGAAGAGGATTATAGCCACTTACCTGCCTGTTAACAGGTAGTAAACAGGCAGTTAAGAGGCTTTTTCCCATTTTGAGACTTCTGCTGCGGGCTTCCCGACGTCAGGGAACCCCAACAGGGTAAGTGAGGCATGCTGTGGGTCTGTTGTACTGTTTGTGTATAGATGACAGCTGCTGAAGTGGTGTGAAGGATCCAATGGGTCACTGGTGAGTATCAGAGGTAAGGAAATGTTGGGAAAGTCATTTTTAATGTGTTTAGATTTTTTGTAGGTGACAAGCTTTGAAATGTTTGTGTGGCCTCACCTCAATGGGAGGAATGACAGATTGCTTCTGTACCCTCACCTACAGCTGCCATCTGTTTTATCCTAAGGAGAGAGTCATTGGAGATTCTGGGTGCAAGGGCTCACAGTTGTACAGTGATTATCAGTGTTTGACTGCACCTCAATGCTGCCAAACACTGACAAATCATCTGTCAAGAAGAAATGGTACATGTCCCTTTAAGAAAACCGGCAGATAAAGCGTCATCAGCTGACACCAGCTTTCTCTTAATTGGCCAGCAAGCCCGCAGGGCGGGCTTAACAAGGCCAATCGGGGAAAATAGCGTCTGTGCATCGGACGTCGCTGGGGGCGGGACTAGAACCCGGAAGGCAGCAGTCCCACCCCCAACTCGTCTCGCTAAGTAAAATCCAGCCCAAAGTTTCTTTGTAGAAATTAAGAAAATCGGGGTTTAGGGAAAGGGAGGTAACACAAGAGGTAACAGTAGCATCAGGAATGCAGACTCTTACCACAGACTCTTACCACGGACAAGCAGTTAATAGGCTTAATGATCAGCAGACAGGTGTTTTGAAAAGCTGGAAACGGGGAAGCTGGTGAATGATAGCCAAAAATCATCCGAGTGCAGCAATGAAAAGGCAATAAAAGAACAAAAGGTGTGTAATAGTTAAGCCAGGCAGTAAAAAGCCACAAGAACAATACCAGACTGGAGGGTACATGGAAATTGCTGTCTCACACGGAAGGAGTGCTTCAGAGTCTGGACAAGCACAGCAGCTCATTTGTGCGCAAATTGGTTATCATCCACTTTGCATATTTTATTCATTAGTGATCTTGCCGTCACTCAACTTGTTGCAGGCCAATGTCGCACACAGTGCAGGCAAAAATGAAAGGTCCGTCAACAAGCCATCCAACGGCATTTTATGCATTATTTCAACAACAGCAACAGCAACAAGTATTTATATAGTGCCTTTAACATAGTAAAACAACCCAAGGCGTTATAAAACAAAATTTGACACTGAGCCACCAAAGGAAATATTAGAGCACGTGACCAAAAGCTTGGTCAAAGAGGTAGATTTTAAGGAGCGTCTTAAAGGAGGAAAGAGTGGTAGAGAGGTGAAGAGGTTTAGGGAGGGAATTCTAGAGCTTAGGGCCTAGGCAGCTGAAGGCATGGCCACCAATGGTGGAGCGATTAAAATCAGGGATGCTCAAGAGGCCAGAATTAGAGGAGCGCAGATATCTCGGAGGGTTGTGGGGCTGGAGGAGATTAAAGAGATAGGGAGGGGTCAGGCCATGGAGAGATTTGAAAACAAGGATGAGAATTTTAAAATCGAGGCGTTGCTTAACTGGGGGCCAATGTAGGTCAGCAATCACAGAGGTGATGGGTGAACGGAACTTGGTATGAGTTAGGATACGGACAGCAGAGTTTTGGACAACCTCAAGTTTACGTAGGGTAGAACGTGGGAGGCCAGCCAGGAGTTTCAGACTTGGTGCTGTTCCCCATTGTCCCCTCACCTGAACCTAAGATTACTGCTTTGGGAATCAAACATGCCCACAGCATGTAACAGAGCTTTGATCTTCCAGAATAGCAGCTTTAGATGGCAGGAGGGGATAATCAGAGAAGAATGGTGCAGTATGAATGGGGGGGGTGGAAAATCAGAGGAGGGTGCCCCTGTCAATAGGAGATGAAGGAAGATTGGAAAAGAGTGCAAATTTGAACTGGCAGCAGAGAGGAGAATAGTGCCAAGCTAAACTGAGGAGGAATGGGGGAGATGAAGAGAGCCAGCATGAACTGGTGGTGGGGGGTGGCTGAGTGGGGGAAGAAGTGTCCGCAGGGAGTGGGGAAGGCGGAGAAGAAATGTTCCAGCATAAACTGATGACAGGGAGGGGGTGAGAAGAGTGCTAATAGAGGATGTGGACCCCAAATATGGTTGCAGGCCTGGGTCATGGCCATGGACCCTCAAAGAAAAAGGGTAAAAAAAATGAGTTACTTTTTTTTAAATTGGCCACATTACAAAGAAGGCCGTGGGGATACTTAGGGCTGGATTTTACCAGCCCTGAGGAGGCGGGTTTGGAGGCGGGACTGCTGGGAAAATCAAAAAGAATGGGTGCAGGTCCCGAACCTGCTCCCAACCTGCCTCCAAACAATCTTCCCAGGAGTCAGGTCCCCGATTTGCACAGGGACCCGAATCCTAGCAGTGGGAAGAGGATTATAGCCACTTTTTTCTTTTATAGAGGCTTTTTCCCATTTTGAGACTTCTGCTGCGGGCTTGCCGACGTCGGGGAACCCCGCCAGGGTAATTGAGGCGTGCTGTGGGTCTGTTGTGATATTGGTGTACAGATGACAGCTGCAGAAGTGGTGTGAAGGGTGCAATGGGACACTGGTGAGTATCAGAGGTAAGGAAATGTTGGGAAAGTCATTTTTAAATGTATTTAGATTTTTCTGCAGGTGACAAGCTTTGAAGTGTTTGTGTGGCCTCACCTCATTGGGAGAAGTGACAGATCGCTTCTGTACCCTCACCTGCAGCTGCCATCTGTTTTATCCTAAGGAGAGAGTCATTGGAGAGCCTGGGAGTAAGGGCTCACCTGTGTACAGTGATTGTCAGTGTTTGACAGCACCTCAATGCTGTCAAACACTGACAAATCATCTGTCAAAAATAAATGGTACATGTCCCTTTAAGAAAACCGGCAGACGAAGCGTCATCAACTGACGTCATCTGACACCGGATTTCCCTCAATTGGCTGGCAAGCCTGCAGGGCGGGGCTTAACAAGGCCAATCAGGGGAAAATAGCGTCTGTGCGTCGGACGTCGCTGGGGGTGGGACTAGAACCCGGAAGGCAGCAGTCCCGCCCCCAACTCGTCTCGGCAGGTAAAATCGAGGCGTTGCTTAACGGGGAGCCAATATAGGTCAGCGAGCACAGCGGTGATGGGTGAACGGGACTTGGTGCGAGCTAGGACACAGGCAGCCAAATTTTGGATGACTGCGGGGTAAAAACTCGGCTGGTTAGAGCCTCCTGTTAGCAGCTCCGGGGGGCGCTAGGACCTTAGCGCCCAAGTGCAGCAAGTTTAGCGCCGCTCAAGAAATTGACCAGTTGTTTTGTGGCGATGCTAAACACTATTGCCACGATCTCCTGCGCCCACAGATCGTGACGTCAATCGAGCGTGCCACGCCCAGGTAGTAACCTGGACCGGATATTGAGTCGTGCCCCCTGCCTTAGCGCCTGCCACTAGGAACGACAGGTAGAGAGGAATGTTTTCAGGTCGGGAAGGGGCTAGGGGAGCACTATTTAAAGGTGAGCGCTTCCTGCCTTTTCTTGTCGGCAAAATTTTTGGTACACACAGGTTGAGAGGGAGAGTGACGTCTGGAAAGATTTAACGCTGTCCTAAGGAGTTTTGGCCCTCAGCACCACTATTGAGGTTCCTAAACGCTGAGCTCTTTCCCTGGGCCTATCCATTAGTGCTTCCAAGACAATTGCTTTTGAGGTCTCTCCAGGCCGAGATTCAGGGCTGCAATGAGCAGGGTGTGGCTGGCCAGCAAGATGGCCCCTCCCCTATAAGAACTGGACAGCGCCAGTCTGTCTGGCTTCCATGGTAACTGACATCGCCTGAGCTTCGGTAGCGTTCTGAGGTAGCACCTCGCTGCCCAACGTTAGAGCCTTAAGAGAGGTGTGTAGCGCCTGATTTAGCGCTCAAATCATCTCCAGGGGAGATAGAGGCGAATTTTGCGCCCGGCCGATATTAGCGCCCCAAAATGGGTGACACCCAATTTTTCCCCCCTCAAGTTTACGTAGACACTGCGTGCTCCATCTCCAAGGATACCCGAGCGCAAACATAACCACGGAAGAGAGGCAGGCATTCGGGCCGAACGACCCCCTCGACCACCCCACTGCTGGACCTGTTAATGGCCACCTCGGCCAGGCCCAGGAGCAGCGTGACAAGGAATTCCTCTGATCTTCCTGCTCCCCTTGATTCGCCACAGAGTGGCTCAGCCGCCTCCCACTGGTATACAAAGGGAACCTCCTAAATCGTTAGGGAAAGTGGTGTTGGATCCCAGCAAGACTCTCCTGGCACTTACCCCAGAACGTGGCCGCCATGGATTTTTCATCTCTTTTATTCCAGTTTGGAGCCAACAGAAAAACAAAACTTCCATCTGCAGCAACAACTGCCGCTGCCACCTCAATTTCCGATATTCTCCACCAACTAAAATCCCCCGTGAAGAAATTAGCTTCATGGTTATTTGGTGTGGATTGTCGTGATTCATTCTGGCTCGTGGAGTTGCACAGAAGCAGAGTGAATATACACTCGCCACAAGGCAGCCTTCTCTTACACGGTCAGAATTTGCCCACAGCAGGAGCTGAAGTTCATGTGAAATTTGCTATACTCAAAATCGCAAGACTCAGACAGAAAAACCTCTTGCAGTACAGTATTATATATCTAACTTTATAGGTACGTTTAGTGATTTTTTTTTCAGTATTGTGTAATTTTTTTTTAGGTGTTCCTTAATGTTATTTTAGCTATATACGCTGATCTACGTGGAAAAGGAAATAAATGTTGAAAAAGTGTGAAGAAATTACTTGGATAATTGTATTAATTATTTTTGTGGTAGTTGTTGGTTTGTGAATGGTACCTTTGAAAAAACTGAGGGATCTAATTGCTTGGTTTTCTGCTGGTTACCTGTTCCTCATTGATACTTTTCATTTATTCACATTTAGACAACTGGATATTTGATTGGCTTAATTAATCATTTGTGTTGTTACCTATCATGATTTCTTGAAGCTGAGATGCCTGAGATCATACGTTCAGATGTGATGCCTTTGAAAGGTGTAATACTACAGGTGCATGTTAGATGCAAGACTTTTAATTATACAGATATAATGGGAGAAACTACAAAACATGATACACGATATTCATTGGAAGTTTCATGTTTTAGAATTAGCAAATAATGGGTAGACTGAATCTCACTTTCCTTAAGATTTCCTTTCGTGATCAAATGTGATAGCGTTGATGTAGTTTCGATGCTTATCAGCTTATTTTTTTTTCTCTTCTGTCATTTTTTCCCTCTAATGTTTCTCCCCTTGCCACTCCTCTTCTGAAGCTGATGACTCTCATTATGGTAATAAAAATGCAAGTCTTTCTTTCTTAAATTACAGTTCCATGGGCACTGCCAACACTCTGGCAGTGGTCATTGGTGGATTTATTCAAATCATGGAGTTCATCAAAGTTAAACTTGTTCCTGTGTTCCTAGTGTCTGTTTCCAGGAGGAATTGTTGGATAGCGACCAGAAGTTTGGAGCCGTGGCTGATTTTTTTTTTTCCCTTCCCTAGCTGAGGCCTAAAGCTAATTGTTACACTGTCAAGGGTACCCTTGCTAAGATCAGCTAGCACAGCACAGACCAGGACTGAAACCTGACACCCTCCTGGTATGTATCGCTCATTCCTTTGTGCATGTAGTTTGTGAGCCATCAGGGGTCTAGATCAAGTTATTTTCAACTGCAGTCAAAGATTTTACAAATCACACTGAATCTATGCAGTCATGCTCTGTGGATTTGCACTTTTATTCCCATACTTCAGAAACTACCCCATAGATGCTGTGGCACCAATATATGCGGGGAGGCGGAGAGGGTGCGGCGGAGGCCGAAAGCGGCCAAAGAACCCAGCAAGGCCGGGGACGCAGAGGTCCTGCCGAACTTAATGGCAGGGCCTCGTTATCACCTTTTTCTTCTGCTTCCTGCCCGACAGCCGGCCAAATTGACAGCCTGGCCGGTTGCCAGACAGGAAAACCAGCGGCAGGAGGCCGCAGCCGGGATCCTTGGGGATGGCCGCTGACAAGCAGGGGGGGGGGGGGGGGAGGGGGAGGGGAAGGTCGGCGATCTGGGCTTGCGGGGGAGTCGGTGACCATGGCAGGGTGGGGGTGGGGGGGGGGGAGAGAGGCGGGGGGGAGAGAGAGGCCACGATCAGCAGAGGGGAGGCTGAAGCACTTCCTTGAGGGGCCGGGGGGGAGCACTCCTGCTCCTCCTGGCCCACAAGGAGTGCTGGAAGGGCACTCATCTGGCAGCTCCCATCTCCCTTTCACTGCCAGGTTTCCCGATCCCGCACGGCATTAATAAAATTTAAATCAGGCTCCCAATTGCCCTGTAGCAGCCCGATTTAAATATGTTAATGAAGTGTCCCGCCTCTCCGCGGCGTGAAACTCAGACGCCACAAAACCCGCCGCCGTAAAAACAGCAACGGGCGCGTATGCAGCGTGTTGGGGGTCACGTTCCCAGTTATTTCACTTGTTAGGCCGACCCTCTCCCGCCCATCGATGGGGGTTAATATCAAGGCCTACATGTTTAAATACCTACTATCAGCAAACTTAACTTTTCAGTTTGCTTCTAGAATCATTTCAATAGGGATTCTAGCTGGAATAATAAATAGGGAGTGCATTAACACTTTAGTGAAGCAAGCAAAATCAATAAACGGGCATCCATTTTTCTGTAAGGCTAGTAACAAACAGCTGCCTAGCAACCCTACCCACTTCCCCAAGAATTACTACCAATATAATCCTGATTCTCTTTTCATTGTGTGTTACAGGTGGCACTTTATTAAAAGCCTCAGCTGCCACAAAAACATTATGGGGGAAAAATTGGGTGTCGCCCATTTTGGGGCGTTCCTAGTGGCTGGTGCTAAGGCAGGGGGCGCGACTCAATATCCGGTCCAGGGCGCTACCGGGGCATTGCACGCTCGACTGATGTCACGATCTGCAGCCGCAGGAGATCGTGGCGGTAGTGTTTAGCGTCGCCGCAAAACGACTGGTCAATTTCGCGAGCGGCGCTAAAATCGCCACGCTCGGGCGCTAAGTTCCTAGCGCCCCATTAGCGCCCCTGGAGGCGCTAACAGGAGGCGCTAACCAACCGAATTTTTCCCCCTAGGTTTATCTTAAAGTCTGTGTAAACTGAATGGATGCCTTGACTGCATTTATCCCTGTGATGTTTAGAGGATTAAAGACACAGAGTACTGTTAGAATAACTTCTCAAGATAGAACATGTCGTATCTGATATTTCAATTACTCCAATTTAGAAGCCCAGCCATCCAAATAATTCATATTTCTGTTGTAAGTTCTAATTAAGAAATAAATGCAAGTGTGAGTTCTGAGAACTGCAGCTTTGATGCTAGAATGTTCCAATGTTTTGGGTCCGATCTCTCCCCTTACACTTGTCTGGAGTTTGGGATTAATAATAGTGTTGGCAGCATGGTTCTTGTTACCAGACATTGGCATCCCTCACTACCACCTGGGGAACTGGCAGTTTGCCCACACCTTGTCAACCAGCTTTCACTTTTCAACCTCAGCCCACAGCAGTGCAGACAGACACAAATCTAAAATGGATCACATGTTGCTCAGTAGAACTGAGGAGAAGAAAATACGTTCTCTGTCAAAAAGCTCTAACCCCAAACAATCCCTGCAGATCAAATCCAATGCAGAGACATCTCAATGCTATGGATAAATCGACCCACATAAATACAGCACCCAGGATCTTTAAACCTTAATAGAGAAAAAATGATGCATTTTTTCTGGCAATGTTTATAGATGATTTTCTGTGTGTAATGATAAAAATCAAATTCCTTTATTCTTAAATCCTTCTAAAATAGACACAGCCCAAATGTGCACCAGTAAATTTATAATTATTCTTTGAATTTCAAGAGACAATTTAAAAGAGCGGACAACCTCCGATAGTACAGGTGGGTGAAAAAACGTCAACAGCTTGCATTTATATAATGTAGAAAAACGTCCCAAGGCACTTCACAGAGGCGTAGTCAGATAAAAATGCACGCTGAGCCAAAGGAGGAGATATTAGTAGGGGTGACCAAAAGGCTGGTCAAACAGGTGGGTTTTTAGAAGAGGCTTAAAGGAGGAGAGGGAGGTGGAGAGGAAGAGGGGTTTAGGGAGAATTCCGACTAAAACGATCTACCACCGACCCATCTCAAATTTAGAAGGCCATTTTGGACTGTCGTCGAAGCCCTTCAGCGATCTCCACTCAGCCTTGATGATCGATGGCGAAATGCTTGGAAAAACTGTGACATACCGAATGGATTCCTTATAGAGGACCCCACAGTACAACCTGAAGGATCAAACCTTCCTCGCAAACAGTGGGCAACCATCAACCGCCTCAGAACCGGTCACGGTAGATGCTGCCACCTTCTCCATAGATGGAAGATTAAAGCATCTCCATCATGCGACTGTGGAGCTCCTGATCTGACCCTGGAGCACGTCATTGAGCACTGCCCTCAGAGGAAACTTGCAGGCAGCCTACAAGATATCCACGCTGTTACACCGGAAGCTTTGGCCTGGATATCTGACTTAGATATTGACATTTCATTTGCTTTGCTACTACCGGACGAAAGAAGAAGGAGGGAGAATTCCAGAAAGTGGGGCTTAGATGGTTGAAGGCGCGGGAGGAAGCGAGGGTGATGCAAAGGAGGCCAGAGTGAGAGGAATACATAGTTCAGGGGGTTGTAGGGCTGGAGGGTGCTACAGAGATAGGGAGAGGTGAGGCCATGAAGGAATTTAAACATGAGGATGAGAATTTAAATTGGGGCACCAAGAACCAATGTAGGTCAGCAATTACAGGGGTGAGTGAGACTTGTTGAGAGATAGGGTACAGGCAGCAGAGTTTTGGATGAGCTGCAGTTTATGGAGGATGGAGGTTGGAAGGCCAGCCAGTGGCAGCATGTAGATGAGGAAGAGAAGTGGACCATGGATAGATCCTTGGGGGATACCAGAAGTAACGGTGCAGGGACAGGAAGAGAGTTATTGCTGGAGATGCTCTGGCTATGATTGGACAGGTCATCATTTAATCCTTACCAACCACTGCCCAATCTCCAACCTCTCTTTTCTCTCCAAAGTCCATGAATGTGTCACCTGTCAAATCCAGGATCATTTTTTCCATGTTTGAGTCTCTCCAATCAGGTTTCTGCCCCTGCCCCAACACTGAAACACCCTAAACAAAGTCACAAATGACATCCTCTGTGACTGTGCTTGAAAATGACTTTTCCAAAAGCTATTATTAGTACATAAGGAACATAAGAAGTAGGAGCAGGAGTAGGCCATACGGCCCCTCGGGCCTGCTCTGCCATTCAATAGGATCATGGCTGATCCGAACCTAGACTCACGTCCACTTCCCTGCCCTCTCCCCGTAACCCCTTATTCCCTTATCAGCTAGGAAACTGTCTATCTCCGTTTTAAATTTATTTAATGTTGCAGCTTCCACCACTCTCTGAGGTACCAAATTCCATAGATTTACTACCCTCTGAGTGAAGAAGTTTCTCCTCATCTCAGTTTTGAAAGGGCAGCCCCTTATTCTAAGATTATGCCCCCTAGTTCTAGTCTCACCCATCAGTGAAAACATCCTCCCCGCATCCACCCGATCAAGCCCCCTCACAATCTTATATGTTTCGATAAGATCGCCTCTCATTCTTCTGAATTCCAATGAGTAGAGGCCCAACCTACTCAACCTTTCCTCATAAGTCAACCCCCTCATCTCCGGAATCAACCGAGTGAACCTTCTCTGAACTGCCTCGAGAGCAAGTATATCTTTTCTTAAATATGGAAACCAAAACTGTACGCAGTATTCCAGGTGTGGCCTCACCAGTACCCTGTATAACTGCAGCAAGACTTCCCTGCTTTTATACTCCATCCCCCTTGCAATAAAAGCCAAGATTCCATTGGCCTTCCTGATCACCTGCTGTACCTGCATACTAACCTTCTGTGTTTCATGCACCAGGACCCCCAGATCCCTTTGTACTGTAGCACTTTGCAGTTTCTCTCCATTTAGATAATAACTTGCTCTTTGATTTTTTCTGCCAAAGTGCATAACCTCACACTTTCCAACATTATATTCCATCTGCCAAATTTTTGCCCACTCACTTAGCCTGTCTATGTCCTTTTGCAGGTTTTTTATGTCCTCCTCACTCACTGCTTTCCCTCCCATCTTTGTATCGTCGGCAAACTTGGATACGTTGTACTCGGTCCCTTCCTCCAAATCGTTAATATAGATTGTAAAGAGTTGGGGTCCCAGCACCGACCCCTGCAGAACACCACTAGTTACTGATTGCCAACCCGAGAATGAACCATTTATCCCAACTCTCTGTTTTCTGTTAGATAGCCAATCTTCCACCCATGCCAGTATATTGCCCCCAATTCTGTGATTTTTTAATCTTGTGCAGTAATCTTTTGTGTGGCACCTTGTCAAATGCCTTCTGGAAGTCCAAATACACCACATCCACTGGTTTCCCTTTATCCACCCTGTTTGTTACGTCCTCAAAGAATTTGAGCAAATTTGTCAAACATGACTTCCCCTTCGTAAAACCATGCTGACTCTGTCCGATTAAATTATGCTTATCCAAATGTCCTGTCACTGCTTCCTTAATAATGGACTCCAACATTTTACCAACCACAGATGTTAGGCTAACTGGTCTATAGTTTCCAGCCTTTTGTCTGCCTCCCTTTTTAAATAAGGGCATTACATTAGCAGTTTTCCAATCTGCTAGGACCTTTCCTGAATCCAGGGAGTTTTGGAAAATTACCACCAATGCATCCACAATCCCTACCACTACTTCTCTCAAGACCCTAGGATGTAAGCCATCAGGTCCAGGGGATTTATCCGCCTTTAGTCCCATTATCTTACCAAGTACCACCTCCTTAGTGATTTTAATCGTGTCTAGCTCCTCCCCCCCATAGCCCCCTGTTTGTCCAGTGTTGGGATATTTTTAGTGTCCTCTACTGTAAAGACTGATACAAAATATTTGTTCAGCGTTTTTGCCATCTCCATGTTCCCCACCACTAATTTCCCGGTCTCGTCTTCTAAGGGACCAACATTCACTTGAGCCACCCTTTTTCTTTTTATATAACTGTAGAAACTCTTGCTATCTGTTTTTATATTTTTTGCTAGTTTACTTTCATAATCTATCTTCCCTTTCTTAATTAATCTTTTAGTTATTCTTTGCTGGCTTTTAAATGCTTCCCAATCTTCTATCCTCCCACTAGATTTGGCTACTTTATATGCCCTTGTTTTCAGTCGGATACTATCCTTTATTACTTTACTTAGCCACGGATGGCTGTCTTTTGTTTTACACCCCTTTTTCCTCACTGGAATATATATTTTTTGAAAGTTGTGAAATATTTCCTTGAATGTACACCACTGCTCATGTACCGTCTTACACTTTAATCTATTTTCCCAGTCCACTTTAGTCAACTCGGCTCTCATACCTTCATAGTCTCCTTTATTTAAGCTTAGTACGCTGGTTTGAGATCCAACTCTCTCACCCTCCAACTGAATTTGGAATTCAACCATGTTATGGTCACTCATTCCAAGGGGATCCTTTACTAGGACATTTTTTATTAATCCTGTCTCATTACACAGGACCAGATCTAAGATTGCCTGCCCCCTGGTTGGTTCAGTTACATACTGCTCAAGGAACCCGTCCCTAATGCACTCTATGAACTCTTCCTCAAGGCTGCCCTGCCCAATTTGATTTGTCCAGTCAATATGAAAGTTAAAATCCCCCATGATTATAGCTGTTCCCTTATTACAAGCCCAAACTATTAGTGACCTTTACAATGCAACATGGTGTTAACCAATGTACGGCTCTATACTAAGTAATGTTTTGTTGCCGATTTAATTAAATCCTAGTTTCTCATCTCTTTTTAAAAAAAATGAGTAAATCATGTTAGTAAAACAGTATCTTGTGTGAAGCAAATTAATTTGTTGTTTCATCTTTTAGTTTTGGCGACGTGGAACAGCTGGATCCGATTCAGAATTCAAACGACATTTTTTTGAAAAAGAGCAAAATTTCCTAACATGTCTTATTAAACTGCCACAGCATACCTTCTGCAGTTGCTGTTAAAGCTGCCACATAATTTCTTGCAGGCTTGTAAGTACACTTTGTGGCTTTTTTCTGCGGTTATTTTGAACTTTATGGATTTGAAATTCCTTGAATATTATGGTGGAGCTGGGGAAATATGGGAAAAGATGCTGTGTGGGATTAATTGCTGATAGTCACAACATCCTGTCCAGCTCAGTGAACCGAAGTAGAAGAACATCACTTTAACTTATAATTGCCATGACAGTAAGATTAAATAGTACCGAGAATCTCCAAAGAATTTGTTCTGTTCAGTATTTGTAATGTATACAACATTGAAGGGACTACTTTGTTTTGCGGATGTACATCATTAGTTGCGAGCGTATATAACAGACGCGTATCGATTTGTATAGTCAGTGCCGAAGTTCCAGTTAACCAGTAAAGATCACTTGAAGTTACTCTCAGTCTCTGCTGCTTTATTATTTTATGTAGTTGTGTATAGTGGTACAAACACAACAAATTGGCGACGAGAATTATGAACCTACGTCTTCCTATTCTGGCATCACATCCAGAGGACACCGAAATTTGGAAGAAAGGAGCGAGAAGGCAGAGAAAATGGAGCACGCTTGCTAAGCTAGGCAGGGGATACATAAGTCAAGTGAAAAGTGCACAGGACTTGCATGACGCTAGCTAACTAGTAAAGAAAGAAAAACAGGTTTTTAAAAAAAATGGCGATGATTGGCACTATTGCAGCATTTGATAGCAGCATTGAAGACTGGGCAACTTACATTGAAAGAGTGGAGTTGTACTGTGAGGCTAACGGAGTGGAGGTAGAAAAGAAAGCCACTGTTTTGCTGAGTGTTATGGGCGCAAAGACATATGGGCTGCTAAGTAGTTTATTAACCCATGAAAAGCCAGAAAACAAAACATTCAAACAAATAGTGGACACACTCCAAGACCATTTAAGCCCCAAACCACTGCTCATAGCCGAAAGATTTAAATTCCATAAACGGAACCAGAGCAAAAATGAAAGCATTTCTGAATATTTGGCAAAGTTGCGCAAATTATCAGAACATTGCCAATTTGGAGTGGACTTATCAGACGCATTGAGGGACAGATTTGTGTGTGGCATGCAAAGTGAAAGCACACAAAAGAAGCTCCTGTCTGAAAAAGACCTCACATTGGAGAAGGCTCTAAGTATTGCAATATCAATGGAAGCAGCAGCACGTGGCGCTTTAGAAATACAACAAAAATCCCTGGAATATTCAACTAATAAAATGTCACTGAAACAAGAAAAGAAGTGCTATCGCTGTGGCAAAATGTCACATGACCACAATGACTGTTGGTTTAAAGATAAAGACTACAGACAATGTGGCAGACGAGGGCACATTGAAAGAGTCTGCAAAGCAAATAAGAAGCAGAAAACTGATACAATACAGAGTAACAAAAAGGTACATCAAGTGACTGAAAACAAGAAACCTTTCAAAGATAGATACAAGAAGGTACACCACGTGACTGGAGACAGTTCAGATAAAGAAAAAAGTGACACAGACTCAGAGGAAGAGGATCTGGCTTGTCTAAAACTACACAGTGTGAAAGAGACAGGGGATCACAGAATAATATGGGTTACTCCAGAAGTGGCAGGAGTTAGGCTGAAAATGGAGTTGGACACAGGCTCAGCTTTAACAGTGATCTCTGTACATGACTACAAACGACTGTTTTCACACATACTGCTAAGGCCAACTAAAGTACTGTTAAAGACATACACAGGACAAAGAGTGTGCCCCAAAGGTAAAATAAGTGACAGTGACATACAAAGAAAAAAAATACCGCAATTGAACCTATATGTACTGAAAAATGGAGGACCACCATTGCTGGGACACGAATGGCTCAGAAAAATACAATTGGATTGGCACACCATCCAAGCACTGTTTGTGTCAGCAAAGGAGGACAGCAACACCACTCTTGTGAGACTGTCACAAATACTCTCTGACTCTCAGGAAGTGTTCAAGAAGGGAATAGGAACACTTAAGGGCATGAAAGCAAAAATTAAGATTGAGGAGAATGCAAATCCAAAGTTCCACAAGGCCAGACCAGTGCCTTATGCAATTCGCCCTTCAGTAGAAGCAGAGCTGGAGAACTTGGAGCAATTAGGGGTCCTGTCCAAGGTGGATTGGAGTGAATGGGCCACACCTATAGTTCCAGTGATGAAGAAAACCTCCAGCACAAAACCAGGAAAGCCAAGAAAAGTGTGCATCTGTGGAGACTTTAAAGTGACTGTTAATCCAGTCCTCCACACAGTACAGTACCCATTGCCTTGCATTGAGGACATCTTTGCTTCCCTGTCAAGAGGGGAATGCTTCATAAAGATTGACTTGGCCCAGGCCTATCTCCAAATGGAAATTGATGGTGCATCAAAGAAGTACCTGACAATAAATACACACAAAGGCCTTTACCAGTACAATCGGCTGGTATTCGGAATAGCATCAGCTCCTGCAATCTGGCAAAGGGCAATGGACCAAGTCCTGCAGGGGATCCCAGGTACTCAGTGTTATCTTGATGACATCATCATTACTGGCAAGAATGACAACGACCACCTTTCCAACCTCGAACAGGTGCTCATCAGGTTACAGGAGTATGGGCTCCGAGCGAACCGAGACAAGTGTGAGTTTTTCAAAAAGGAAATCTCATACTGTGGACATGTGATTGACAAGGACGGTTTACACAAGTCTCCAGACAAGATTGAAGCTGTGATTAATGCACCAACACCTGAAAATGTGTCTCAGTTGAGATCATATCTTGGACTGGTGAACTACTATCACAAGTTCTTGCCCAACCTATCCACAGTGTTACATCCACTAAATGCACTGCTACACAGGGTCACAATGGAAGTGGAGTGACAGCTGTGAACAAACTTTTCAAGAAAGTAAAAGACTCATTAATTCAGAAGAGGTGCTAGCTCACTTTGACCCATCCTTACCTATTCGACTGGCATGTGATGCTTCACCCCATGGCATTGGTGCCGTGTTGTCACATAAGTTCCCAGACGGCTCAGAAAGACCAATAGCCTTTGCCTCAAGATCACTGACTACAGCTGAACGCAATTATGCACAGATTGACCGAGAAGCCCTCAGCCTTGTGTGGGGAGTCAAGAAATTCAACCACTACTTGTATGGTCAACAGTTTACACTGTTAACTGACCACCAGCCTCTTGTTTCAATCTTCAACCCAAGAAAGGGCGTTCCAGTGATGACGGCACAACAGCTACAGCGATGGTCACTCTTCCTAGGGGCTCACCTGTATGATATTGAATACAAGGGGACCAAGCAACATGGCAACGCCGATGGTTTGTCACGTTTACCACTGCCGACCTCAGAGAGAACTACAACAGTTGACTCAGCAGAGGTATTTCACACAACAATAGTTGAGCAGCTACCAGTGACAAACTCCCTCATTGAAAGAGAAACACGCAATGATCCTACATTGTCAAAAGTTTATGACATCACTGTGAAGGGATGGCCAGCGCATGGTGACTCATTGTTTGCAGCATTCTCAGCCAGGAGGGAGCAGTTATCAGTGTGTCGGGGAACACCGATGTGCGGCTCACGAGTTGTGATTCCTCCCAAGCTTCATAACCGAGTACTAGATGAACTGCATGAAGGCCACTTAGGTACGGTAAAGATGAAAAGCCTTGGCTGTGGTTACATGTGGTGGCCGGGAATTGACAAACAGATCGAGGACCTGACAAAGAGCTGCTCAGGATGTCAAAAGGTCCAGAACGCACCACCACAAGCCCCTCTCCATCCATGGGAATGGCCCTCATCACCATGGCAATGTGTGCACATCGACTTTGCTGGACCGTTCATGGACTCCATGTTCTTGATTGCAGTCGATGCACATTCTGTGGTAAACCACTGTATTGTATATTGCCACCTCTGGGTGGCACTGTGTATGGAGGCATACCTCAGCTGACTCCACCCACCACTGTGTGGGTTTCGTTCAGACTTGTTCAGTCACTCACGAAGAAGCATGGTCTCTTCTTAGCTAATAAAAGCCTTATTCATCTCTTCTTTCGACTCATCATCTCTTCTTCGACTCATCACCTTTTATGAAGTAATTGATAAGCGTATCAATTTTATTAGCTAAGAAGTTAAATGGCGACACCTGAGGAGCAACAACAGCAACGGATACAGCAGACATTGCTGAGAGCCCTTAGACCACCACGCCTGGACCTCGACCCTCAAGATGTGGGTGCATCAGCCAAGTTTGAACACTGGCTGAGCTGCTTTGAATCCTTCCTCGCAATCTCACAGGTTACAGAGGAGGATCACAAACTGAAAATTTTGACCGCCCAGGTGAGCCATCAAGTATATATGCTAATCCGGGACTCTAATACGTACGTGGCGGCCCTCGAGCTACTAAAAGGGCAATATACGCGCCCAGTGAACACAATTTACGCCCGACACCTCTTGGGATCCCGCAGGCAGCAACCGGGAGAATCGGTAGGGGCATTTGCACGGGCGCTACTGGCACTCTGCAGAGACTGCGATTGTAAAGCGGTAACGGCTGTGGAGCACGCGCAGGGACTCGCCTGTGATGCCTTCGTCAGGGGCCTCCAGTCAGACCACACCCGGCAGAGACTGCTAGAAAGCAAGGAACCCGACCTGAAGACGGCCATTGCCCTTGCGCTCTCGTTAGAGGAGGCCCACCGAAACCTCGAGGCATACCCCCGTAACGGCGCCGAGACATGGCAATCGAAACCGTGGGACACGGGACCGCCGCCCCCGGCACCAACCGCTGCAGCGACCCAACCGAGACAGCAGCCTCCGGTAAGAACTGCTTCGATGCCCAGTAACCAGGCCCAAAAATGCTATTTCTGTGGCCAGTTAAAACATCCCAGAGCGCACTGCCCAGCTAAGACAGCTACCTGCTCGGGCTGCGGGAAGAAAGGCCATTACGCTAACGCCTGCAAGGGGAAGCCAGCCAGCAGCGCAGCATGCGGGCCGTGGGAGCAGCCATCTTATCCGCCATTTTGTGTACCCCCGGCCGCATGGCATCCGCCGCCATCGTATCCAACGCACTCAACCGCCATTTCGTCACCGGAACCGACCACCGTCTCGGCGGATGACTATAGTGACTCACTAAGCCACATACTGGCCTCCGTGACGCTGGATCAAGGCCACCCTCACCATCTATCCAGCTCCATGATGGATATCGCGGTAAACGGCCGCGCCACCAGTTGCCTGATCGACAGCGGGAGCACAGAGAGTTTCGTCCACCCCGACACGGTACGTAGCCACTCCCTCACGATTCTGCCAACGCACCATCGCATTTCTATGGCGTCCAAGTCCCAGTCAATGGACATCAGCGGCTACTGTGTGGTGACCCTGTCAGTAGGGGGCACTGAATATCAAAAATTTAAACTGCTAGTCCTGCCCCGTCTTTGCGCTGCCGTCCTGCTAGGGTTGGATTTTCAGTGCCACCTTAAGAGTGTCACACTAGCATACGGTGGACCCCTCCCCCCACTCACAGTCTGCAACCAACAACTTTTAAATCGCCCGCTGCAAACCACCTGCAGCCTTTCCACATTAAAAGTCCCCCCCCCTCCCCTGTTCGCTAACCTCACCCGCGACTGTAAACCCATCGCTACCAAAAGCAGGCGGTACAGTGCCGGGGACAGAGCTTTTATCAGCTCTGAGGTGGAGCGGCTCTTGAAGGAGGGCATTATCGAAGGTAGCACTAGCCCCTGGCGAGCCCAGGTTGTAGTCGTTAAAACCACTGCAAAACGCCGCATGGTAATCGACTACAGCCAAACCATAAACCGGTACACCCAGCTGGACGCGTACCCCCTCCCTCGCATATCTGATATGGTCAATCAGATTGCGCAATACAAAGTATTCTCCACCATCGACCTTAAGTCAGCGTACCACCAGCTGCCCATCCGCCATGAGGACCGCCAGTATACTGCCTTCGAGGCAAACGGCCGCCTCTACCACTTCCTTAGGGTCCCCTTCGGCGTCACCAACGGGGTTTCGGTCTTCCAAAGGGAGATGGACCGAATGGTTGACCAGAACGCGCTGCGGGCAACCTTCCCCTATTTGGATAACGTCACCATCTGCGGCCACGACCAGCAGGACCACGACGTTAATCTAGCAAATTTCCTCCGTACGGCCCAACGGCTGAACCTAACGTACAATAAGGAAAAATGTATGTTTCACACCAAGCGCCTGGCCATCCTCGGCTGCGTGGTGGAGAACGGAGTCATCGGGCCCGACCCCGACAGAATGCGCCCCCTAATGGAGCTACCCCTTCCCCACTGCCAAAAAGCACTGAAGAGATGCCTGGGGTTTTTCTCCTACTACGCCCAGTGGGTGCCCCTCTATGCAGACAAAGCCAGGCCCCTCATCAAAGCCACCTCCTTCCCCCTGACACCAGAGGCGTGTGCAGCCTTCACTCTTATCAAGAACGATATCGCGAAGGCCGCAATGCACGCGGTGGATGAGTCCATCCCCTTCCAAGTGGAGAGCGATGCCTCCGACTTCGCCCTAGCCGCGACCCTTAACCAGGCGGGCAGACCCGTGGCCTTTTTCTCAAGGACCCTCCAGGGCCCCGAGACGAGACACTCCTCCGTCGAAAAGGAGGCCCAGGCTATTGTAGAAGCGGTGCGTCACTGGAGGCATTACCTGGCCGGGAAACGATTTACCCTGCTCACTGACCAGCGTTCAGTAGCTTTTATGTTTAATAATAAGCAGAGGGGTAAAATCAAGAACGACAAGATCTTGAGGTGGAGAATCGAACTCTCCACCTACAATTATGATATCTTGTATCGGCCAGGGAAACTCAATGAGCCCCCAGATGCCCTATCACGTGGTACATGCGCCAACGCGCAGAGTGATAGGCTGCAGTCCCTCCACAATGACCTCTGCCACCCGGGGGTCACCAGGTTTTTCCATTTTATCAAATCCCGTAACCTGCCCTACTCCATCGA
This sequence comes from Somniosus microcephalus, assembly GCF_052327205.1. Lineage (NCBI taxonomy): Eukaryota > Metazoa > Chordata > Chondrichthyes > Squaliformes > Somniosidae > Somniosus > Somniosus microcephalus. The sequence continues at coordinate 9,341,122 of NC_141009.1, forward strand.
GGAGGTCAGGACCATGACCAAGAGCTGCCAAATCTGCGCCGAGTGCAAACCGCACTTCTATAGGCCGGACAGAGCAAGCCTGATCAAGGCCACCCGCCCCTTCGAACGCCTGAGCGTCGATTTTAAAGGGCCCCTCCCCTCCGCTGACCGCAATGTGTACTTCCTCAACATAGTTGATGAGTACTCCCGTTTCCCCTTTGCCATCCCTTGCCCAGACATGACCAGTACCACGGTCATCAAGTGTCTGAATGACATCTTCGCTCTGTTCGGGTTCCCCAGCTATATACATAGCGACAGGGGCTCATCGTTCATGAGCGACGAACTTCGGCAGTACCTGCTAACAAGAGGTATCGCCACGAGCAGGACCACCAGTTACAACCCCCGGGGGAACGGCCAGGTGGAAAGGGAGAACGCGACGGTTTGGAAGGCAGTCCTCTTAGCACTAAAATCTAAGGGCCTTCCGACCTCCCGCTGGCAGGAGGTCCTCCCTGCAGCGCTTCACTCCATTCGGTCACTGCTTTGTACTGCCACTAATGCGACCCCTCATGAGAAAATGTTCGTTTTCCCCCGGAAGTCTACATCGGGAACCTCGCTACCGGCATGGTTGACTTCTCCTGGGCCCGTCCTACTGCGGAGGCACGTGAGGACGCATAAAACGGACCCCCTGGTCGAGCGGGTGCACCTCCTACACGCCAACCCCCAGTATGCCTGGGTGACATACCCAGACGGGCGGGAGGACACGGTCTCCATACGAGATCTCGCACCCTCGGGTACCCCTGAATTACCACCGTTATCCCCCTTACCACCGTTATCCCCCTTACCACTGTTATCCCCCACCACCCCTCCCAACCCAACCCCTGCAGACGGCATGCCAAAGCCCCAGGAATCTTCGCCAACCACCCAGACACCAGACCCGACGTCGGATGCTGCAACACCACCGCCGCCACCACGACGATCAGGACGTCAGACAAGGCCTCCTGATAGACTTAACTTGTAGTACCCTTCACCCCGCCGGACTTCACATTAAACAAGGGGTGAATGTGGTAAACCACTGTATTGTATATTGCCACCTCTGGGTGGCACTGTGTATGGAGGCATACCTCAGCTGACTCCACCCACCACTGTGTGGGTTTCGTTCAGACTTGTTCAGTCACTCACGAAGAAGCATGGTCTCTTCTTAGCTAATAAAAGCCTTATTCATCTCTTCTTTCGACTCATCATCTCTTCTTCAACTCATCACCTTTTATGAAGTAATTGATAAGCGTATCACATTCCAAATGGCCCGAGGTCATTAAAATGAAATTAACCACATCTGAAAAGACCATTTCAGTTCCGAGGACCATGTTCGCTAGAAATGGCCTACCAGAACAAATCTGCACAGACAATGGACGACAATTTGTCTCTGACGAATTCCAAGGGTTCATGAGGAAAAATGGAATCAAGCACTACACATCTGCCCCGTACCATCCAGCTACAAATGGCTTGGCAGAAACATTCGTACAGACTTTCAAGAAGGCCATCAAAGCAATGTACAGCAAGAATCTATCACTGCAACACAAGATAGACAATTTCCTCTTTGCTTATCGGAACACAGTACACGCAGCCACTAATCAGACTCCAGCGATGATGTTTCTGAACAGGAACCTGAGATCTCGCATGGACCTTCTTAAACTGAATGTACGTCGTGATGTAGAGAACAAACAGTTCAAACATTTGAATGCTAAGCCAACAAGAAGCTTCAGTGTGGGACAGTCAGTTCTTGCTCGTGATTTCTGGACGGAAAAGTGGCAACCAGGGACAATATCCACAAGAGAGGGAGCACTGATGTATACAGTGGATGTGGGCGAGAACGTTTTGAGACGTCATGTGGACCAAATTCTGGATGTTCAGGTGGAAAACACCCCTATACCTCGCCCAGACTCATCTGACATAGAAACAGACACTCCTGATTCATCAGCATCAGCACCAGCCTCATCCACAGCTGAGAGCTCTACCTGTGCTGATAGCTCACCTGATGCAGCTGTACCTGTACAGTCTCATTCCCCAAAGCAAAAGAGTCTGGAGAGACATTACCCAGAGAGGCAGAGGAGGCCTCCCCAGAGACTTGACTTGTAAAAGGGCTGTTGACAAAATAAATGTTATGTTGGAATTTGAATTTTGTTACTTTTAAGAAAACAAAAAGGTTACTGTAAAGACAGGCTCTGTATGTTAATTATAGAAATTTTGCATTAATATACTATTAAACTAAAGGGGGAGGAAGTGTAATGTATACAACATTGAAGGGACTACTTTGTTTTGCGGATGTACATCCTTAGTTGCGAGCGTATATAACAGACGCGTATCGATTTGTATAGTCAGTGCCGAAGTTCCAGTTAACCAGTAAAGATCACTTGAAGTTACTCTCAGTCTCTGCTGCTTTATTATTTTATGTAGTTGTGTATAGCGGTACAAACACAACAGTATTTATCAGCCAAAAATAGCAATTTATCATCTTTCATAGTCAGCAATCTATGATATTCAGCCACGCTATCTATCAGAAAGCAATATCCATAATGGGTCTGTAGCATAAAATCTCAACATTAGCTGATGGGTTATTTTTCTAGACTCAGTCGGAATTAGACGGTGAATTGTATGGTAAATGGTAAAAACATAGAAACATAGAAGATAGGAGCAGGAGTAGGCCATTCGGCCCCTCGAGCCTGCTCCGCCATTCAATGAGATCATGGCTGATCATCCACATTCAGTACCCTGTCCCTGCTTTCTCCCCATATCCCTTGATCCCTTTAGCCTTAAGAAATATATCCAACTGCTTCTTGAATATATTTAATGAATTGGCCTCTACTGCCTTCTGTGGTAGAGAATTCCACAGGTTCACCACTCTCTGGGTGAAGAAATTCCTCCTAATTTCTGTCCTAAATGGCTTACCCCTTATCCTTAGACTGTGACCCCTGGTTCTGGACTCCCCGACCATCGGGAACATCCTTCCTGCATCTAGTCTGTCTAGTCCTGTCAGAATTTAATAAGTTTCAATGAGATCCCCTCTCATTTTTCTAAACTCCAGCGAGTATAAGCCCAATCAACCCAATCTCTCCTCATACATCATTCCTGCCATCCCAGGTATCAGTCTGGTGAATCTTCGCTGAACTCCCTCCATGGCAAGAACATCCTTCCTCAGATAAGGCGACCAAAACTGTACACAATACTCAAGATGGTAGAGGTAGTTGTCCAAGTAGGGGTAAATGAGATAGAGAGTAGCTACACTAAAGACCTTAAAGACAGACATGTGGCATTAAATAAATTGAATCTATGAGGTGGTGAGGTAGTATTCTCAGGCACACTTTCGGTATGACTTGCAAGAAAACTGCAAAAGTTAATAATTTGCGAGTTGAAAAGTGAAAGAAAAACAAAGCAGAGCTCACCAATATCTGGGATTGCTTTTGGACTAAAGAGAGCTGGTAGAGAAGTGATGGGCTGCACCCAGGAAGACATCTGGAGGCTTGTGAGAAAAAATAGAAAAAGCTGCTAAGCACCATTTAAACTGAGCGTCATATAAACTAAATGGAGACACAATGGAGTCCATGCATAAGTACAAAAAGTGCAATGTCTTCAATGAGAAAAGGTTTGTGATAGGTTGACTGGCCAAAATAAGGAAAATGACTCCATCATTTTATTATCATATAAGGGTGAGCAGAGAAATGGAAGGTAGCAATGATAGGCTATTTTGACCAGCAACTGGGAAAGCTAAATGGAAATGATTCTGATATTGTCAGTGCAGTTTGTAACTGCTTTCTGACTCAGTGGGGGAGAAATTCAACTCATGCTGGTTAAGACGCAAAATGGGCAGTGGGATTGGAACACATGTCCGAGATTGTCGGCCTGAGGCCCGATCTAAATTAGCCCTCAGGCATCATTTGCATTAGACCGGTGAGTTGGGGACATGTTTCAGGTTCTCAGGAGATCCCAAAGGACTTCACAGTCAATTAATTACTTATATAATGTAGTCGCTGTTGTTTTGTAGGCAAATGCAGCAGCCAATTTGCACACAGCAAGATCCCCCACAAACAGCAGTAAGTTTCTGGTGGTGTTGGTTGAGGGATAAATGTTGGCCAGAATACCTAGAAGGACAAGGGCAACAGGAGCATGGGAACATCACCGCCTCCAAGTTCCCCTCCAAGTCACACACCATCCTGACTTGGAAATATATCGCTGTTCCTTCATTGTTGTTGGGTCAAAATCCTGGAACTCCCTCCCTAACAGCACTGTGGGAGCACCTTCACCACACGGACTGCAGCGGCTCAAGAAGGCAGCTCACCACCACCTTCTCAAGGGCAATTAGGGATGGGCAATAAATGCTGACCTTGCCAGCGCCACCCACATCCCAGGAATGAATTTTTTTTTAAATGGGATAACTTGCCTTCTTTTCTTCAAATAGTTCCATCGGATATCTACATTCATCAGCAGATCGGCACTCGGTTTAGCATCTCATCTGAAAGACAGCACCTCCAACAACTCACTCCGCACTGCCCTAGATTATGCGCTTAAATCCTGGAGTGAGGCTTGAACCTGCAATCGTCTTCCTCAGAGGCAAGAGTACTACCATTCAGCCAAGCTGACTCTTGGGAGAGGAATCAGCTGAGCCATAAGGCTATAGCGGGCATAGCACAACAATATTCAATGTGACTGAGAGCAACCCTATTTGGACTCAGTGCTATGGAGCCTGAGCTTAGGAACATCACTCAAGAATATGCCTCGAGGATATATAGACATTCTTCAAAAAAAAATATTATGTGGGATATGCAGAACAAGTACATACCTAATTGTAATAAAGCCAATGTAAATAAAAATGCTCTATAATTGAACAGGAAAATTAAAAGGCTGTTTGATAGAAAAAATATTTTAAAAGCTTGTAGGAAGAAGGGACGGTAAACATTGGGCTGAGTACAAGATAATACAGAAGCAGGTCAAAAAAAAAAAGAGGATGGAATGCCAAGGAAAACTGGAAAGTGATACAACAGCAAAACACGCCAAAAAATTCTTCCAATACTATAACAGCAAAAGAGTAGAGTAAAATTTAAAACCTTAAGTGACACATACAGAGCTGAACATGAGGATGAATGGAGAAAATAGTTGACATGCTGAATGATTTCTTCTTGGAGCTACTTAACCAGGAAAGGTACCAACAATATACCATTGAACAATAAAGAAATGTTGTGTGTGCTCTGGCACTTTGACATTAGTGAAGCATATAGTCTAGTAGGCTGAAAATCAGTGATGCATTGACAAACTAACTAGTTTGAAGGAATCAATGAACACTGGGGAGGTCCAAACAGACAGGAAATAGGCAAATGTAATTCCCATATTTAAGAATGTTGACAGACATATATCTGGCAATGACAGACTCATTACCCTGACCTCAATAATTGGAAAACAAACTTGAATCCATAATCATCAATAAAGCTGTTAATAAAGCAGACGGGATCCTGGGTTTATAAATAGATGCGTACAAAAGCAAGGAAGATGTGCTAAATCTTTATAAATCACTGATTTTGGCCTCAGCTGGAGTAATGAGTCCAATTCTGGACCCCACACTTCAGGAAGAATGTCAATGCCTTGGAGAGGGTGCAGAGGAGATTTATCAGAATAATACCAGTGATGAGGGACTTCAGTTATGTGGAGCGACTAGAGAAGCTGGGATGTTCCTGATGGCGAGGGAGTCCAGAACCAAGGGTCACAGTCTAAGGATAAGGGGTAAGCCATTTAGGACTGAGATGAGGAGGAATTTCTTCACCCAGAGTGGTGAACCTGTGGAATTCTCTACCACAGAAGGCAGTTGAGGCCAATTCATTAAATATATTCAAGAAGGAGTTAGATATATTTCTTAAGGCTAAAGGGATCAAGGGATATGGGGAGAAAGCAGGGACAGGGTACTGAATTTGGATGATCAGCCATGATCTCATTAAATGGCGGAACAGGCTCGAGGGGCCGAATGGCCTGCTCCTGCTCCTATCTTCTATGCAAAACAAAATGTATTTTCAGCTGACAGAGTGGCATCTCTGGGAATCCAATAAATTCAAGCCCTTGGCTTCGAGAGAGGCAACGCGAAAAATGTTGTTAGACATATTCTAAACACAGAAAATGCCAAGTTCAATCCTTTTCTTGTAAAATTTGATTTTTTTAATGTTCTTGTGGTGTTTCAGATCTTATTTCCAATAGTATGTGTTCAGCTTAGTGGAGGAACCAGGCTGCTAGCTGAAAGGATGGGCTTACTTTCTTCTTATTTATAGAGGCTGTTGCTGGCTGCCTATTTTGATTTCGCGATTGGTAGCTTTCATTCCTGCTTGCTACTTGCTGACTTGTATGTTGCCTACATGCTCCGTTGTGATTTGTTACCGTCTTAGGAACATGAAATTTGACTCAGACAGGTACAAGTGTGACAGATGCTTTTTATATCAAGTGTGATGCCCAAGGTGTGACACAGGATGTATGAAAGACAAAAACATGCACTAATTAATTAATCAATTAATTAAATAAATTTGAAATTAAAAAAGCTAGTATCAGTAATGGTGACCATGAAACTACTGGATTGTCGTAAAAACCCATCTGATTCACGAATGTGTTTCAGGGAAGGAAATCTGCTGTCCTTACCAGGTCTGGCCTATATGTGACTCCAGACCCACAGCAATGTGATTGACTCTTAACTGCCCTCTGAAATGGCCCAGCAAGCCACTCAGTTGTACCAAACCGTTAAGACAAAGTCAGCACTGCAGGAGTACCTTCACCACAAGGACTGCAGCGGTTCAAGAAGGTGGCCCACCACCACCTTCTCAAGGGTAATTAGGGATCAGTAATAAATGCCGGCCTTGCCGGTGATGCCCACTGTCATAAATCGCAACTTCTACAAGAAGTAACTCAGGAAGTACTACTGGACAGCCAGCTGAGGGCGCCGTCCGAGGAGTATAAATACTCGGGCGTGGGCCCAACTTGGCCAGAGACAATCTGGAAACAGGAAGCTAGTGACTACTAACTAGACCTCCATGTTTTATTACAAGTCGATTAAAGCCTTGCTTTATGTTCAACCAAGTGCATAGTGAGTCTTTATTACGTCACCCACATCCCGTGAACGAATAAATTTTTAAAAACTAGACTCACAGACTTTAAATATAATACAGATAAATGAGTCTTACCATTAGTCCAGGGTCCCCTTTTATACCTAGAAGTCCTTGAAACAGTGGATCAATGGTAAAACTTTCCATCCCAAAGGTTTGGTATCCATCTGTGGCGGCAGGTGTTACAGACATGACAGTGTAGGTAGCTCTGGAGTACGATGGAGTTGTTGTGGGTTTTGGCTCAGTTTCCTTTACTGCTGGCTGTTTGTTCTGCCGTTGTGGCTGTTCGATCTGTCGTTGTAGCTGTGCTTCCACAAATTCTGTTGAGGTTGGTTTCTGGGTCACAAATCGACTCTCGGTGGATTGGTATTCTGGTTTCTTTTTCACCGGCTTCATTGATTTTGGAGTTGGTGTCACATTTGCAGTTTTCTTTTTGATATCTTGCTTGGTTGTGTGGTCAGAAGGGCTTTGGCTAATCTGTACTTCCTGCCTCTCTAATTTTAAATTGCTCTTTTCCGCTGACTTGCCTGGAGCTGTGCGAGATAGCATCATAACAGGGGTGGTGGTTGGAAGTTTGATGCGTGGAGGGAACTGGAGAAACTCAGTGCTTGGGAGTAGTGTTGAGGTTGCAAGCTGTAGATAGGCGGATACAGTGCTCTGGTGTTGTATTGACAGCACAGTAGGCAGGGTTGTGGTATCAAAAGCTGAATGCTTATTGGTCCGGATGTTGAGGTTCGGCATTGTTCCAGCCATGCCCATCAAGGCTGTCCTCTCTTTATAGTCGTCATCCTTTCCGGTACTTTTAGGCAGCATAAACGGAGAAGGAGAGATGGCAGAGGAATTGGGAAACGTGGTAAAAGAGGAAGTAGTGGGAGAAGGTTTCGGCCGATAGATGTCTGCCTGCCTACACTGTTTTTTTATGTATTTGCAATAATTATGAGCTGCCTTTGCAGAGGGATAAATATCAAATTGACAGATGGCTCCTTCAAACTGAACTGAGTTTTGGTTCATTTTTCCCAAAAGAAAGGAACCTTCTGGGTCTAAAGAATCTTCTTTTTTGAAATGCAGATTTGCATTAGTGCGATTCCTCCCACAAGAAGTATATAGAGTAACCTTTCGGCTTCTGATGTTGATGGCCATGTGGTGCCACTGGCCATCGTGAACATCGTAATCAAAATATACAGACTGTTTGTGTCCTACGTACACAATGATTTTGCCTGGTATAAACTGAACACCAAGCTGAAGTTTTTTCTTCTTATTTCTAACAGTAAATAAAAAAGCATTGTTGATGCGATGCGAGCACAGGCTCAAACTATGGCGAGGTTAGTGCCGTACGAGGCAGGGATGAGTGCAGCAACAGGTGTCTTGATGCGAGCCCTCTGTGTGAGAATAACGCCTGATTTGAAAGGAATGACCCCCTGAGGAACAGAGTGGGACGTTGTAGAAGATGGTGATGACGGTGTTTGTGCTTTTTTCCCAGTAAGGCCCAGCCTTTGGAGAATGTCCACATCTGAAAGATAAAATGAACAAAAAATAAATTAAGAATTAAGTCTATACAGATGAGATCTTTGCACTCATCTTTGATGTTCAATTGCTTTCTGGGAACTTTTCAATATTACAGGCCATTATTCTGCAGAATGTTCAAGTCCAGATGAGGTCATACTTCTTTGCAAATCAACTTTCTCACTGGCAAATTTTTTGCAGATTTTATCAGGCTGTATGAAGTGGCCAGTACCTTGCTGTACTGATTATCAGACCCGAGTAAGTGCCAATGATAGTTTAAAATAGTTTACAATACAAATTGGTCTAAATAAGTGACAACAATTTCCCCATGTAACATTTCTCACTTATTTTGGTTACGTTGTTTTTTCAAATTCAAGTATTCACTGCCAAAATCCGATTAGGTGCAATTTTCAGCAAGAGTTTTGAGCTACAGTGGAAAAGGATGCCAAAATATATGAGTTAATAGTTTAATTTTAACCATTATGCATCAGTCTAACAATTGGTGGAAGGTTTAGAGGGGATTTGAGGGGAAATTTCTTCACCCAGAGGGTTGTGGGGGTCTGGAACTCACTGCCTGAAAGGATGGTAGAGGCAGAAACCCTAACCACATTTAAAAAGTACTTGGATGTGCACTTGGGATGCTGTAACCTGCAGGGCTACGGACCAAGAGCTGGGAAGTGGGATTAGGCTGGATAGCTCTTTGTTGGCCGGCGCAGACACGATGGGCCGAAATGGCCTCCTTCCATGCTGTAACTTTCTATGATTCTATAGTACAATTCTTCCTTCTGCATACAGGAGATCCTCACCCGAAATCACAATTTATTACACTGAGACTTGGCCAAATGTCTAGAATAATTTTACCTTGATTTCTCAATTTCAGCTATCTATGAAATCCTATATTGAGTTCCTAATACGGGACAAAAACCTGCAGTGCCATTAGTCCTAGCAGGAAGACTGCATGTTGTTTCCCATGGTACAAAATGACAATGCTAACAGATTTTTTTCATCAACAGAACAATTGTTGTAGGAAAGTAGAATGGCATATTTTTGCAGGAAGGTAATCATCGGAACTAAGCTTAATATATTGTGTCATCACCAATTGTGGAAAATATGTCAGAATTTATACACAAACCTCTTAACAGAAACAGCCATGTCCATTATCAAACATGTCTATTATTAGCATGGAATTGGAAGTAACCTAGGACATAGGTTGATAATTGGTTGGAAGGTAGGAGACAGAGAGTAGGGATAAAGGGAATGTATTCTGATTGGTGGGATGTGACAAGTGGTGCTCCCCAGGGATCTGTACTGGGGCCTCAGCTTTTCACCATATATCTATCAATGACTTGGATGAAGGAATAGAGAGTTGTATTCCCACATTTGCAGATAACACAAAGTTAGGAGGAACAGCAAGTTGTGTAGATGGAAGCAGGACGTTACAAAGGGACATAGACAGATTGAGTTAATGGGCATATCTGTGGCAGATGGAGTTCAATGTGGGGAAGTGTGAAGTCATCCACTTTGGATCCAAGGCAAATCAGAGTATTTTTTTCATGGCAAGAGACTGAAAACTGTGGAGGAGCAAAGGGATTTTGGTGACCAGGTACACAAATCACTAACGACTAGCGCACAGGCACAAAAAGTAATCAAAAAAGCTAATGGAATGTTGGCCTTTATACTGTATCAAGGCTGTTGGAATACAAAGGGGGAGCAAGTTATGCTTCGGTTGTACAGAGCCTTATTTAGCATCCAACTGGAGTATTGCATTAGGTTCTGGGCACCGCATCTCAGGAAAGATGTAATGGCTTTGGAGGGGGTTACAGCGCAAGTTTACCAAAATGATACCGGGGCTTAAAGGATTAAATTATGAGGATATACTAGCTGGAGTGCCCGGCGGTGCCGAGGGTTTTTTGAGGGCATGTTGTTATGAAAAGTAGAAATAATTTATATATATATATATATATATAAATGAGTTTGTCTGTCTGTCTGTCTGTGTGGGAAGGAGAGAGAGAGAGAGAGGGAAAGAGAGAGAGAGAGAGAGAGAGAGAGAGAAGAGAGAGAGAGGGAAGGAGAGAGAGAGAGAGAGGGAAGGAGAGAGAGAGAGGGAAGGAGAGCGAGAGAGAGAGGGAAGGAGGGAGAGAGAGAGAGGGAGAGAGAGAGAGAGAGAGAGAGAGAGAGAGAGAGAGGGAAGGAGAGAGAAAGGGAAGGAGAGAGAGAGAGGGAAGGAGAGAGAGAGAGAGAGAGGAAAGGAGAGAGGGAAGGAGACAGAGAGAGAGAGGGAAGGAGAGAGAGAGAGAGAGAGAGAAGGTGGGAGAGAGGAGAGAGAGAGAAGGTGGGAGAGAGAGAGAGGGAAGGAGAGAGAGAGAGAGAGAGAGAGGGAAGGAGAGAGAGAGGGAAGGAGAGAGAGAGAGGGAAGGAGAGAGAGAGAGAGAGAGAGGAGAAAGAGAGAGAGGAGAGAGAGAGAGGGGGAAGGAGAGAGAGACAGAGAGAGAGGGAAGGAGAGAGAGAGAGAGGAAGGAGAGAGAGAGGGAAGGAGAGAGTGAGGAAGGAGATAGAGAAGAGAGGAAGACACCCCGGGGAAGGGGCTGGACTCAAAGCCCGGTGGGTGAAGAAGGGCGGCCGCCATTTTGTGAGGTTGGCGGGAAGTTTGAATTGCGGCAGCCGAAGGAAGGAAGAAGGCGAGCTCTCCCTCCCTCTCCCACCCCTTCACTCTTTCCCTCCCTCACCCTCTCTCTCCTTGCCACTCTCTCTCCCCTCTCTCTCTCCCCCCTCTCTCTCCCTGCCCCTCTCTCTCCCTGCCCCTCTCTCTCTCCCTCCCTCACCCTCTCTCTCTCCCTCCCTCACCCTCTCTCTCCCTGCCCCCTCTCTCCCTGCCCCTTTCTCTCTCCCTCCCTCACCCTCTCTCCCTCCCCCTCTCTCTCCCTGCCGCTCTCTCTCCCTGCCCCTCTCTCTCTCTCCCTCCCTCCCCGCTCTCTCTCTCTCTCTCCCCCTCCCTCCCCTCTCCCTCTCGCTCCTCTCCCTCCGACTCACCTCAGTACCAGAACGGAGGCCGGGCGGCCTTTCGCTCCGGACTCCCGTGTCCGATTTAGGTCGGGGACGGCTCATTGGAAAGCCCCCGTTTTCCCGGTCCCGCACTAACGGCAAGAGAGAGAGGGGGAAGGAGAGAAAGAGAGAGAGAGGGAAGAGGAGAGAGAGAGAGAGAGAGAGAAGAGGAGAGAGAGACAGAGAGAGAGAGGGGAAGGAGAGAGAGAGAGCGAGGGGGGGGGAAGGACTTAGAGGCAGGCCGCGGTGACCATGCAGGGCCTAGCGCTTCAGGCCTGGCCGGGCTCTCGGGCCGCGACTCACCTCAGCTGAGCTCCCGCTTCGGGAGAGAGAGAGAGAGAGAGAGAGAGGGGGGGGGAAGGAGAGAGAGAGAGAGGGGGGGGGGGGGAAGAGAGAGAGCGAGAGAGAAATTCCTGAATCAATACTAATGAATCAACAATTTCCTCACCTCCATTACCATTTTTTTAGCTTCAGGCCCGGCCAGTCTTTAATGGCCGCCACTCACCTCAGCTCAGCTCCCGCTTGGCAGTTTGAAGGATTAGGCCCCGCCCACAAACGCAATGAAACACCCCCCAATTGGTCAACCATCACGTCACTCAACGCTAATGAGCGGTAGGATTGGTCAACCGCTAATGAGCGGATTTTGTCCATTTTTTGAACGTTTTTTGTATACTGTCCGAACAATTTTTGTCTGACCAAAAAGTAAATATGCCTATGAGACTCCCCTAATCATAAGCTTTCTTTTGATATAACATATGTGTAGTTATGCTCTATAACTTTTGAGTGATGCCCCGGACAGACAGACAGACACCACGATCCTTTTATATATATAGAAGATAGATGTTGCATAAATTTCGCTTATATTCCCTTGAGTTTAGAAAGTTGAACAATGTTTAAAATGATAAAAAAGGATTTGATAGAGAATCTGTTTCCTCTGTTGGGGGAATCCAGAACAAGGAACACAACCTTAAAATTATAGCTACGCCATGCAGGAGTGAAATCAGGATGCCTTTTTTCACACAAAGGGTAGTGGAAATCTGGAACTCTCTCCCCCATAAGGCTGTGGCTGTGGTCAATTGAAGTTTTCACGACTGAGATTGGCAGATGTTTATTTGATAAGAGTATCAAGGGATATGCATCACAGGCGGATACATGGAGTTGAGGTACAGATCAGCCACGATCTAAATGAATGGCAGAACAGGCTCAAGGTGCTGAATGGCCCACTCCTGTTCCTCCGTTCCTATTCCACCAAACACTGTGAAACACATGTGCTGTACTAATCCAGATGGGCACTTAGAAGGCATGATACTTCCCAAAACTGATTATTCATCTCTGAAAACTAGTTTTCATTTGGAGATAAGATGCTAACAATGTGGTCTGTTGAACATCTTAGTAATAGATCGATTTTACATCAATTACAAGAATTAACACTGGATGTTGCACTTGATCAAAGTATTTACAACACAGAAACAGGCCATTCACCCAACAGGTCTATGCTGGGGTTTATGCTCCACACGAGCCTCCTCCCATCCCCTCTTCATCTCACCCTATCAGCAGATCCTTCTATTCCTTTCTCCCTCATATGCTTATCCAGCTTCCCCTTAAATGCATCTGTGCGATTCGCCTCATATTCCCTATGGTAGCCAGTTCCACATTCTAACCACTCTCTGGGTAAGGAAGTTTCTCCTGAATTCCCTATTGGATTTATTAGTCATAGAGTCATAGAGTAATACAGCACGGATAGAGGCCCTTCGGCCCATCGTGTCCGCACCGGCCATCAAGCCCTGTCTAATCTAATCCCATATTCCAGCATTTGGTCCGTAGCCTTGTATGCTATGGCATTTCAAGTGCTCATCCAAATGCTTCTTAAATGTTGTGAGGGTTTCTGCCTCCACAACCCTTTCAGGCAGTGAGTTCCAGACTCCAACCACCCTCTGGGTGAAAAAGTTCTTTCTCAAATCCCCTCTAAACCTCCCGCCCTTTACCGTGAATCTATGCCCCCTAGTTATTGACCCCTCTACTAAGGGAAAAAGCTCCTCAGCATCCATCCTATCTATGCCCCTCATAATTTTGTACACCTCAATCATGTCCCCCCTCAGCCTCCTCTGCTCCAAGGAAAACAAACCCAATCTGCCCAGTCTCTCTTCATAGCTGAAGCGCTCCAGCCCTGGTAACATCCTGGTGAACCTCCTCTGCACCCTCTCTAACGCGATCACATCCTTCCTGTAGTGTGGCGACCAGAACTGCACACAGTATTCCAGCTGTGGCCTAACCAGTGTTTTATACAGCTCCATCATAACCTCCTTGCTCTTATATTCAATGCCTCATGATGATTTCAGCAATGCCAGAACTAAGATTGCACTTGTCAATGCTGGTTCTTTATTCTTCTACTTTTTCAGTTATAATTTTGCCATTCGATAGCCAGGGCAAATTTTGTTCACCAAATTTTTCTTCTTCCCCTACCCCCCTGCCCCCCCAACACCCCCACCCCTTTCCTAATGATGCACGACTTTTATTCATCAGAAGCTTCAATACTGAATCATGGCAAGCTAGTTGACTGTATGGGACATCACAGCCAAATCCCATTCTGCCCGCACCCGATATTCATACAGGCGTTCTTCCAGCAGAGACCACTGGATAAGCAATCAGGAACAGAAACATTGGCACATCTTCTCCTCCCTAACCCACAGCCTAGGTTAATTATAGGCCCGCTACCATTCCCTGTGCCGAGATCATCTAACTCAGCACAGGGCGCAGATAAAACGCAGGACCCACCTGATCTGCATGGCTTAGATACTCATCGGGTAAATGTCCGAATCATTGGAACAACAGTGGAGTTTTTTAATGCGTTAGCACCTGTGCTGATGTCCTCTGGCTTGGAGTCATGTCAGTGCACCAGTAGGTAATGGTTTCACACAGAGTACAGACAAAGTCATTTGCTTCCTGGGTTAATGAAGCAACAATATCAAAAACATTCTGGCGCTGTGAACTGATGACCAATTCTGGCTACACGACATTCCATAGAGTGGCAACGTGCATTCCAGGGGCTGACACCAGTGCAACGTGTAAATGTCATACTCTTTATGTACTTGTCAACTGTTTGCATGCCACACGGCATTAAAGAAACGTTGGTGCATCATAAAAGTGTGGAATTCTGCACTCATTTTCACCTTTGTCAGGCTGTAGAAAGAGTTGTGGCAAACATTCTGCAAGAAGAAACCGCCTGTACAAGATTGTGGTGTTTGTAACACTATGGAAGCGCAAAATGTTTTCCTTATAGTCTAAATTTATGATGCAGGACTGTTACCTTTATCAAGCACCAGCTTTATTTGAAACTGGAGGAATCAATATAAAATAAGTGAAAAATCAGCTTTGAGCTGTTGATGATTTACAAAAGAATGAACTCCTCAACTTGGGTAACTTATTAAATATTTGGCAGTCATTATTTTACTTCTAAATTTTGCCACGGGCATTTCTGTTTAATAGCAATCTTTGATACACTAGTAAGAGATAAGTTTTTCACATCAGTCTCCAGTCACATTTTCAGCGTAACAATACCTAGAAGTTACAACATGGAAAGAAGCCATTCAGCCCAACCAGCCCATGTCGGTGTTTACCCTCTACGTAAGCAAATAGTTCTAATCTAATATTCGTTACTTTGAAATGAAAACTGAAGAAAATGCTGTATAATAGTTCTTGATATTCAGTGGGTATGCAAGTAATTATGAAGTGCTTCACAATGCAGTTGGATTTGCCACAAATCTACCTAAATTAGTGCTTTCCAAATACATTTTAAGACGCACAACTTAACTCTGCAATCTCTTCCATTAAACTATCTAATTTGGTTAGGCATGCAGTTTAAATGCCTGTTTCTCTACAGTTAGGGTTCAAACATTAGGCATATAAATTGGCGGGGTGTTGGGTGACCTTAACTATTCAAAAGTACTTCTGCCTACAAACTTGTCGCATCAGGTGTTGTAATATTGGGTTTAGTGTGCCCCTTTTGGGGGTGAGTCAGAGTAAAGGCTTTAAGACAAGTTACCATTGGCCATCGTGTACAGATTTTTTTCTATTGATGGTTACTGTTTTCTGCCAGGGCATAATGCACTAGTTTAAGGTGACCATTCTAGGACCATAGAGGCTTATAGCACAGAAGGAGGCCTCTTAGTCTATCGTGTCTCATTCATAAATTGACTCGGGTAATGCATATGTGAACTTGACTGTATTTCACATGTTTGGGCTATATTCCCATATGTACACTTAATAATGTACAAAAAAACTGCATTTTCTCAGCATTTAGTAGTGAGTAATGAGCCAGATTTAGTTAACAGCTTAACGGTGCGTGAACATTTATCTTATAGCGATCATAACCTGATCGAGTTCAACGTAAGTGTTTGAAAAGGAGAAACGCGAAACAGCTGCAGGAAACTCGATTTACCGGCACCTAAATAACCGGAAATCTCTGTTAACCGGCAAAATTCAGGAGTAGGTTCAGGTAAGTTTTACTTCATATTAGTGGCTGTTCCTGGATCTGTGGCTGTGTAAACAGGGTTCCTGCACTTGTTAAGCAACAGGGACGCTTGGATCTTGTGGCCGGGGTTGCTGCACCTGTTGCTGAGCAACAGGGAAGCCTGGATTTGTTGCTGTGTACGGAGCTCTCGTACCTTTTACTATACCTCTGTAATCCGGACTTTTTGATAAACTGGCACCACACCGGTCCTGTCGGTGCCGGATAAAAAAGAGCTTCCTGTACTAAGATTCTAGATTTAGGTAAGGCTGACTTCAGTGCGATGAGACAGACACTGTCCACAGTAAACTGGGTAAATATGTTTATGGTTAAAACGACAAGATCAGTGGGAGGTGTTCAAAAAAGAATTTAAGGTGATACAGAACCAGTTTATACCCCTAAGGGGCAAGAGTTCTACTTGCCAAAAAAATCAGCCATGGACAACTAAAGAGCTGAGAGACAACATAAAACTAAAAGAAAAAGCATACATAAATGCAAAAAACACCCTGGTGAATGGGAAAGATATAAAGAACAGCAAATGGTGACAAAACAGACAGTAACAGCTACAAAAGGAGTATGAAAAGAAATTTGCAAGTGGTATCAAAATCATAAATTATTTACAATTTTATTAGGAGAAGAGTGGTCAGGAGCAATGTTGGCCCCTTGAGAACTGATAATGGTGATATTGTCAAGGATCAGGAAATGGCGGCAATGTTGAATAATTACTTTGCATCAGTCTTTACAGTAGAGTGAAGAGGATAGCATGACGGAAAGCCCAAGGAAACTAATCAGGGACTCAACAAAATTAACGTAAGGAAAATAACAATAATGAAGAAAATAATGGCACTAAAGAGTGATAAATCCTCAGGACCTGATGCTTTTCATCCCAGGGTTTTAAAGGAAGTAGGTGAGCACATTGCAGATGCCCCAACTATAATCTTTCAAAGTTCTTTAGATTGGAAAATTGCGCATGTCACTCCGCTATTGAAGAATGGTGAGAGGGAAGCCAGGGAATTATAGACCAGTGAGACTAACATCTGTTGTCGGGGAAATTACTAGAGTCTATATAAAGATAGGATGACTTGAGAACCTTGAAAATTTTTAGCTGATCAGAGAGCCAGCATGGATTAGGATGTTATTTTTATCAACTTCCAGAAGACATTTGAGAAAGTCCCTTATAAATTATCAATCAATTCAATTTTATTTGCCATATGTAACCAGTACAAGTACAATTACAATGGAATGCTTACTCCCCGTAGGGATGAGTCAGCTATTCATACAGCACCGCGTTCAGAAAGTCAATACAATGGCTTCCAGTGGCAGTGGGAACACGATGTCCCTCAGCCGCTCCGTCCTCCTCGTCACCGCGGCCTCCTCCTCACTGTTGCCGGCTCCAAGTGGTGGCCTGCTTTCCCGCTCGCGATCCGACCTCTGGCCGCCATGCCTGGCTCCCCTCCTCCCAGTCGGACTGCGAGCTTCCCGCCACGGAGCTGCCGGCCGACGTGCTGCAGCGGGATGTCGTGGCTGCTGCTGCTGCTCGTTGCAAGAGACTTAACTAAGGTTGGAGCCCATGGAGTTGTGGGCAAATTGTTGACCTAGTTAGGAAATTGGCAGGAGACAGAGTGTAGGGATAATGGGCAGGTACTCTAATTGGCAGGATGTGACTAGTGGTGCCCCGCAGGGATCTGTGTTGGGGCCTCAACTATTCACTATTAAGGATTTAGATGATGGGATAGAATGTCCCATATCCAAATTTGCCGATGACAAAGAGGCAACGTAGGCAGTATAGATGAAAGCATAAAATTACAAAGATATTGATTAAGTGAATGGGCAAAACTGGCAAATTGATTTAATTGTAGGCAAATGTGAGGTCTACACTTGATTTAAAAAGGATAAAATGATGCTTTATAAATTTTAATTCCTGAGGCATTGGGACCGATTCTGGGGAAGGTGGGACCTGTACAAGCTGGACGGATTACACCTCGGCAGAACCAGGACCAAATGGGGGGCACGGTGGCATAGTGGTTAGCACTGTTGCCTCACAGCGCCAGGGACCCGGGTTCAAATCCGGCCTCGGGCGACTGTCTGTGTGGAGTTTGCACATTCTCCCTGTGTCTGCGTGGGTTTCCTCCGGGTGCTCCGGTTTCCTCCCACAGTCCAAAGATGTGCGGGTTAGGTTGATTTGGCTATGATAAAATTGACCCTTAGTGTTAGGGGATTAAATACGTGGGGTTACGGGGATAGGGTGGGATATGTGTCGGTGCAGGCTCGATGGGCCGAAATGGCCTCTATCTGCACTGTGGGGATTCTGTGATTCTGTGATTTACCCACCCAGTTCCCACATCCCTTCAACCCCTTTTACTTCCTGCACCTATCCAATCTAATCTTGAATGTTGGCATAGTTCCGGCCTCAAAACTAACCCTGGAAGTGAATTACAAAGCCTCATAACTGTTTGTGTGAAGAGATTACTCCCGCTCTCTCCTTTCTAAATCTCTTACCTTTAATCTTGTATGTCTGGCACCTCGTTATTGATCCCGCAACTAAATACTTGAAGAAGCTAAAATGAGGTTCCATTATATTAAGAATGTTTTTTTTTTAAATTCAGACTGCTGATCATGCCACAAGGTCCCATCAACCTGCAGGAAAACCATATCTTAGTTTGGTACTGACTGCTTTTTACAAAAAAAAGTCAAATTTCCCCTCCTGTCTTTTTGTTCCTATTTACCTCGACCACTGTACAGGACCAACTGAAGAAATCTTGATTTTTTTAAAAAGTTCAGAAAAAGAGTAAACTAAGTGTGCCTGTGTGTGTTGGAGCATTAGATACATCTGATGTAGTGCAGCGCCACTAGTTTCAAACACTGCAGGAAGCGGACTATTTTTCAAGGTAAATGGTGTAATGGAGCCAAAAGAATGAGCTACAGGAGAAAAATAAAACCCTGGTTGTATTGCACATTAAAAGCTGAATCTGTTCCAAACTGGCTTTAATCCAACCTACAATGTGCAGCAAAAACCACCAAAATCTTAGGTGCTGAATCAATGCCTGGTTAAACCACGGTTTTCCTCTGGCACTGATTTGCACCAGTTCAACAAATTCACCATTAATATTTTCATTTGCTGATTACAGCACCGGGTTTCAGTATAATCGAGCTAAAAAGTTACATAAAATAAACTCTTAAACTGAATCAGCGTGTCACCACATTATGAATCATAGAAATTTCAGCACAGAAGGTCACTTGGCCCATCATACGTATGCCAGTGCTAGCTCCACATCGGAATTATCTGCTTTAATCTTGTTTCCATTCTTTCCCTGCGCTCTTTAATATTTTCTTCTTCAAGTATTTCACTCTGTCTTGAAAGTATGACTCACTCAGCTTCAATAGCCACTTGTGGTAATGTAGGCCAGTAGTCCACGTTCTAATAAACTTTTATGTGGAAAAGTTCTTCTAACCTCTTTAAGCTTTTAGTGCTAATCCTAAATTCATGCCCCCTTGTTAGTGATTCAATAATAAGGCCGCGATTTTGCCACCAGAGGCGGGTTCGCGTTGGGTTCGCTGGTCGGTGGGTTCCGGTCCCGCTGTTGGTTTCAGCCGCACTGCGATAAGGATTTTGAGTTAAATGGGCTTATTAAGCCCGCTGTGCGCGTTACCCAGCCCAATCAGTGGGTTCGGGTCTGCTGCTCGCCTCTGCTGACGTCTTCGATTCAGCTGCTTTTAAGGGGCCCCTGCAGCCTTTGGGTTTTATTCACTTTCTGATGCTTCTCAGTGTTACTGATAGCGAGATGACTGCTGCAAGAACCAAGGCTTCTCCCCGCTTTGATGGTGACTCCCTCCATGCTCTTGTGGAGGGAGTGAGAGGGCGCAAGGAGGTTCTGTTTCCCTCCAATGGACGGAGGAAACCTCCTCAGCAAACCAAGGCAGCCTGGCTGCAAATTGCTGAGGAGGTCAGCGCCAGGTTGTTGTGTGCACGCACCTGGGTTCAGTGCAGGAAAAGGTTCAATGATCTGCTCCTCTCAGCAAAAGGGAGTATAACATCACACTTACCTTCAATCTGCTCCCCATCTCTTCTCATCACCAGCACTCTGCATCGTCAACCTACTCCTGCACATCCCAACTTACCCATACATCCCTTGCACCCTTAACCAGCCCTCTCTCTCTATGTACAGAATCACTTCACCATTCTACTATGCACCCCTCACACTCGCTCTCACTGTTATGCAATGGCAACAACTAACAATGCACAGAGATGGCCCTTGGTATTGGCACCTCACTCCATCTTTGTCTCCCTCTAAGCATCTATGCTATGGATTCTCTATACTCACTCCAACATTCTCGCTCAAACTCCACTTGTCTCCCTCATTGCAGGAAAAGAGAGCCCACAATAAGAGGGAGAGGGGGAGGTCAGGAGGAGGGCCACCTTCCATGGTGCATTTAACCAACGCTGAGGAGGCTGCTATCGATCGTTCGAGGTGCAGAGGAGCTGGAAGTGTGGGGACGGAGAGACGGGCGCAGTAGAGCAAGCTGGTGACAGAATAGATTTCAAACCCTCTCATTTAGATTTCATGAGTGACTGATATGGCATCTGATGTTCATACAGATTGAGTTCTGATCATCTGCACAATGGGATGTGTCTGCTACGATAATATCACATGTCTAACTCATGCCTTTACTCCTCCACAGGACTATCGAGAGCCCCCCTCCCCACTGTCCTGGAGGAAGAGCCGGACAACTCCTCAGAGGGAGCTGCAGCCTCTGAGGGAGCAGCGCCAGCAGAAATGAGCGCACCCAGCACCAGCGCAGAGACGCACACCTCGGTGGGTCAATCGCGAGATGGATTAGTGTTGTCACCTGGTGTATCACAGCTCACAAGTGAGCATCAGCAGATGGTGGAGACAGGGACAGCAGAGGAGAGTCCTAGTCAGAGGGCACTGGACGCTCCTAGCTCTGCTCAGCTGCATGCAGACGCTGTGCCTCTGGGGCCATCCAGAAAGAGCGCAGTGCTGGAGCTTCAGGAACAAGTGCAGGAGGCTCTAACAGGGTTTGCAACCGCGGTAACTGTGAGTGTGCAGAGAATGGAGGAGTCCATGTCAAACATGAGCAATGCTGTGGTGCACGCAATGGCGAATGTAGGTGCCGCCATGGAAAGGATGGCAACCTCCATGGAGGACATAAATTGCCAGACACAGCAGAACATGGTAACACCTCTAAATAGATGGTCATCTATGGAGGATAAATGGGCATCTATTGAGGAGAGAAACCAGAGGTGCATGAACGTCCTTGTAATGAGGAATGTCAGCACAGAAATGGGTCCTCACGGCCCCACTGATGTGCAGCAAGGTGCTCTCCAGCTACTTGCTAGCAGTGAAGTGCGGGTGACCCATGAGAGGGATGTTGGTGGTCGACAACAAGGAAGTGTGGGCTCCTCTCCAAGTACTCACACTCCCATGCCACTGCGGAGCCCTCGGTCAGAACCCCAGATTTCTCACCCAACTGAGATGGCCGTCTCAGCCCCTGCACAGCCAGAGGAGCAGACTGTTGCAGAGCCCTCCCAGGCTCCCAAACCCAGAGGACGCCCACCAAAGGCGTCTAAGCAGGCGCAGCATAGAAGTGAGCAAGCTGCCTCTGTGAAGGAATAAGCCATATAACCTATTTAGGAAAAGACACTACCTTATTAAAACATGACAAACTGGGTTTGGAAATTTAGAAACTATGGTAAACCACTGCTAACTCTGTACAGGTCTGTGTGGTAAACCACTGCTAACTCTGTACAGGTCTGTGTGGTAAACCACTGCTAACTCTGTACATGTCTGTGTGGTAAACCACTGCTAACTCTGTACAGGTCTGTGTGGTAAACCACTGATAACTCTGTACATGTCTGTGTGGTAAACCACTGCTAACTCTGTACAGGTCTGTGTGGTAAACCACTGCTAACTCTGTACATGTCTGTGTGGTAAACCACTGCTAACTCTGTACATGTCTGTGTGGTAAACCACTGCTAACTCTGTACATGTCTGTGTGGTAAACCACTGCTAACTCTGTACATGTCTGTGTGGTAAACCACTGCTAACTCTGTACATGTCTGTGTGGTAAACCACTGCTAACTCTGTACAGGTCCGGGCATGTCTCCGCCCCTGGCTCCACCCCTAAGCCCGGGTATAAAGGTGACTCACCACCCTTCCCCCGGGAGCTCTTAGGATGGATCCACTAGCAGAGGCATGCTCCAGTTCTTAGTCAATAAAAGCCTACTTCGTATAAGTTCAACTCGTAGTCTTTGGTGTTGTTGATAGTGCATCAGAAACCGAACTAAGAAACAGCTATGAAAGAATTCTGGCTATTGAGATAAGACAGTTGTTGACCCTGAATAAAGAAGCTTATTGAAACAGAAGGTGCATGGCTCTGAGAGGCTGACTTTTGGGAACAAAAACAATGGTCCACCCTGGATAAGGTGTTTTAATTTAAACTTAGTAAAGATGGCACATAAGATAAGGAACATCTGCCCTCGTAAAGATGACATAAATAAGGCAACCTGCCCTTCACACCGTTTTATATGGTGAACCCAGAACATCTGGCGATGAGACAAGATTCTGGAATATTACAAGCTGATGTAGCGTAAAGAATTGCAGAGGTCAGCAGAAAGATGAATAGGGATAATTAACTTGCATCAGCAGGAACTTTAAAGGAAATACAACTTGAAAAGGGTATAAATATTGAGGTCTCAAATGGGATATTAGTGTCGCTTTAATCAGGCAAAATGATTCTCGGCTACAGAGGCAGCTCTGTGGTCTTCAACTCTTTGTACCTCGGGGATAAAAGGTATTTGATATTGATGGATATCCTGGATAGAAAAGTTTAAGAACTGTAATACTGTAGCAATGTTAAGATTTAAAAGTAAGATTCTCTGTTAAAAAGATTGTATTTTTTCTCATTTTAGAACTGTTAACGTTGCGATTGACTGATTCACCAACTGTAAATTGCATGTCGGTTCTTTTAATAAATCTCTATATATTTTTAGAATTGTCTCACATAAGTCTTCTGTATCAATAACTCGCAAACTCAATCTCTGTACACTCTTTGGTGAAGAGTTACATAATTCTGAAGGAGTTCTCATAATATCTGGGACATTACAGTCTAGCTAAACTTATTAAAAGCGCTATCTTTCAAACGATAACATTCTCAGGTTGTTCCTTTTCTTTAGGGAGAGATAGCCCGGACCTTTAGACCTAATTAAGCGTCGTTAGGATTTGGCTACCTCAAACTTTAGTTGAAAATGAACGTCTGAGAAATACGCCTGATCCGGGGTAGCCCCAAAGGGGCTAGGACTAGTAAATATCCTTTCACCTCTACATCTGCTGAAGCCACAGGGGAAGCACCACATAGAAGCATGCGTAAGACAAAGTTAACACACAGTCACAAGGGTAGTCACTTGGGTGTTTTGATATAATACAAAGTTATGTATCTCATCGTTATTTCAATTGTATTAAAGAAATGTGATGTCAAAGATTCAAAGAGTTGGCCTATGTGTGCTAGGAAATGGAAGTTGCACAGTGAGGGGGTCAGGGTGCCTTTCATCTGTATTGATGGTGGGGAGAGTGATGGGAAAGCACAGTTTATTGTACAGATGCTATATGGTGTGTTAAGAAGGTCGTGCAGACACTCATTTCCATGTGTCAGCCACATGTGTTTGCTGCGTAAAGTTACGCAAATCTGGCATGGATTAGTGTATCCCTTGCCTCACGACCAGCAATGTGCTCGCGTGCTGGTGGAACAAGCACAGCCACCTCTGCAAGGTCTTCCTCCTCTACCCTCCTCCTCCTCTTCTGAGAAGGCTGAGCCACTTGTTCCTCAGGCAGTGGTAAGCCACGCTGCTGTGTGATGTTGTGCAGTGCACAGCAGACCATGATGATTCTGGACACCCTGGCTGGTGCGTACTGTAGGGCTTCATCAGATCTGTCGAGGGATCTGAATCGCATTTTGAGCAAGCCGATGGTTTGCTCTATGATGCTTCTGGTGGAAATGTGGCTCTCATTGTAGCGCTCATCAGCTTTGTTTGATGGCCTCCTCATCGGTGTCATTAGCCACATCTTCAGGGGATAGCCCTTGTCTCCAAGGAGCCATCGGAAAGTTGGGTTGACGGATTGAAGAGCTGAGGCACAGTGGACTGCCGCAGGATGAACGAGTCATGGCAACTGCCAGGGAACTTAGTGCAAACATGCATAATGTTCTTCCTATGGTTACACACCAGCTGGACGTTAAGGGAGTGGAAGCCCTTGCGGTTGACAAATATAGCTGGGCTGTGATGGGGTGCCCTATTGGCCACATGTGTGCAGTCTACGACACCCTGCACCCTTGGGAAGCCTGCCATATTTGCAAAGCCAACCACACGCGTGGTAACACTTGCTTCATCTGTGGAGGAGTGGATGTAATTGTGCAACTTGGCAAAGAGGGCATCGGTAACCTGTGTGATGCAACTGTGTGCGGCCGACTGGGAGATGCCGCTTATGTCTGCTGATGATCCCTGGAAGGACCCTGAAGCAAAGAAGTTGAGGGTGGTGGTGACTTTGACAGCCACTGGTAAGGAGTGTCCACCCACTCCTCTGGGCTGCAGGTGTTGGTGCAGCATTGTGCAGATGTCAGCGACTACCTCTCGCGAAAGTCTCAGCCTCCTTTGGCACTGCTGCTCACTCATGTTGAGGAAGCTCATCCTTGGCCTGTAAACCCTGTGTTGGGGGGGTATCTCCTGCGGCGTGGTGCAGCCCTGCGCTGACGCCCTGTGCAGCGTCAGGTGGTTGAGGAGAAGGTTGATGCTCCTGTTGTTGGTGCTGCTGGTGTGCCTGGTTCTGCTGCTGCCGTGGCTGCTCTTTCTCCGATTCTGAGGACCAGGATGAGAGGATATAAATGGTTCCCATTCCGCTGGTATAAATCTCAGTTGAGGAATAGATGTTATAAGCGCTCAGTCAATGTGGGGAGAGGGCTTTCCAAGGAGGTCACAGTGCATATGGATCTCAGATTAAACACTTACAACCTCAATACACCTGCAAAATGTGTTCCAAAACCTCAAAACTGAAAGTTCTGGCATCTGAAAGTGAACTCATGGTGCAGGTCAGCTTTTATGCTGCAGGAGCAGCTGTCAACTGTTCAGCTAGTTGCTGAACCCGGCACAATCAGCTGGTGTGTTTATCGCACAACATGGAACACGCTGAAAATGTTGCAAAATGGGAAGAGCCTCTCAAAATCCGATTATCCGGGCAGTTAACAAGTTGTTAACTGCCTTAAGTGGCTCTCCCGCCGCTTGGTGTCGGTTCTGATCGGGACTCGCAGACCCGACACTTTGTAAAGTTGCGTGGAGGCGGGATGGCGGCAGGTTCGCAACCCGCCGTCAATCATTTCGATTTTAACTCCGGACCCGTCTCCAAACCCGCCCTCTGAGCGCCGGCAAAATCGCGGCCTTAGTCCTAAACCCAGTCATAGTTTTGAACACTTCAAATAAATTGCCCCTTAATCTTCTCAGTTCCAATGATTACCGCCCTCATTTTCAAGTCTCTCATCGTGTCTACATCCCGTCATCCCTGGTATCATCCTGCTTCTTTTCCGTGGCTCCAATATCCTTTCTATAATAAAATGCCCCAAATGCACACTGCACTCCAACTGTGACCTAACCAATGTCTTCTACAGATTCATCATCAGCTTGCTTTTGTATTCAGTGTCCTTACATAAAGCCCTTTACCGAACGTTTCCTACATGCAACCCTACTTTGTACATGCAGTACCACATTATCAACCCCACAGAGGAATAGACACAGAAAGGCAACTCACTCATTGATTAAATTTGTTTTGGTTGACATTTAGACACGCTTTATTCTGATTTTCTTGGAGCATCAATGAACAGGAAAAGATGCTTAGATAGAACTTCTTCGAATCATAAATTTAGACTGCTTTTAAGAAAAGTCATAATTAATTGTTTTTAAAACCTGCAAGGATATTGGGGATGATCCAAGAGGCCAGAATTGGAGGAGCGCAGAGGTCCTGGAGGGTCGTAGGCAATGTTCCCGATAATTTCTCTTTGGGCCGCGGGGCCCCTTTAATGGGCTGTGCGGCCCATTCATAAGTCTCCGCATGCGCGTTTCTTTCTATTTAAAAGCCAATGAGCCAACTGCGCAGGAGCGTCAGAGCGCCAAGCGGCCGTGGTTGTAGGGCTGGAGGAGGTTACAGAGATAGGGAGGGGCGAGGCCATGGAGGGATTTGAAAACCAGGATGAGATTTTAAAATCAAGGCGCTGCCGGACAGGGAACCAATATAAGACAAGGGGCAGGCGATGGGTGAACGGGACTCGGTGAGAGTTAGGACACGGGCAGCCGAGTTTTGGATGAGCTCAAGTTTACGGAGGGCAGAAGATGGGAGGCCGGCCGGGAGTGCGTTGGAATAGTCGAGTCTGGAGGTAACAGAGGCGCGGATGAGGGTTTCAGCAGCAGATGAGCTGAGGCAGGTGCGGAGCCGGGCAAGGTTGCGGAGGTGGAAGTCGGCGGTCTTGGTGGTGGAGCAGACAACAGAGAACTGAAACAAGTCAGAATAGATCTTATTTTGATCAGCTGCTACCAATCTTTCGAAGCAGACTGTGGCATATCAATCTCATGCTACCGAAATTTAGAATTATAACAAGGGTGTTTGGCTTCTGATTTCTATTTTTTCTATTTTTCAGTGCTCTTTTGCTAAATTTCATCAATTTTATATTTTAGCAAAACTGTTTTTTAAAGGCTTAAAAACTGTAGCCTTTGATAGTGAACCAGAAACCAGTGTGAACTAGATTTAAGGAGTCCCTGCGTCACTCCCCGTGGTTCCTGTATCCACCTGTACTCCCCTCTTGGGTCCGCCTGCATTTCATCTTCTCCTCTGTTCCCTTCCTCACAGGCCTAACTGAAATGCTCCAGCTAGACTCCTCTCCTTTCCCACTCCAGTCTCAAGCCCTGGTCCCTCCACACCCAACACAAGTCACGCTCCCTCCCCAATGCAGCCCTGGAGGTTCTTAGCAGTACATTTTGCTTAAAATAAATAATTCTACCGATCTGCCAGGTGCATAGCCCCAGCTCTTCTGTCCGCGAAACAATGCCACAGGACATCTACTGGTTGCTGGTAAAATTTGAAGTAGAGCTTAAACACAGTTATCCAAGTATGAGTTCTTTTGTTATAAATCTAGAATCTTGCGCACAAAATAAAGTGCTACATTTTCTTTTTGAAATAAATTGACTGCAAAAGAAGGAAAAACTTTCATTTCTATAGCGCCTTTCACAACCTCAGGATGTACCAAAGTGCTTTATGGTAGCGCTGTACAGCCAATTAGGCCAATAAATACTGTGGCAACAAGAGCAGTTCAGAGGCTAGGGGGGAGAAATTCGGTATCGCCCCATTTGGGGCGCAATTATCGGCCGGCCGCAAAGATTAGCGCCTGGCGCTAATTATCGCCTCCGACTGCAAACTTGGCTTTTATCGCCCCTGGAGGTGATTGGAGCACTAAATCAGGTGCTACACACCTTTCTTAAGGCGCAAAGGCCGAGAAGCGAGGCGCTACCTCAGAGCGCTGGCGAAGCTCATGTGATGTCAGTCAGCAATGGAACACAGACACAATGGCGCCGGCCAGTTCTTAAAGGGGAGGGTTGATCTTGCTCTCCATCCACATCCTGCTCATTGCAGCCTTGAATCTCAGCCTGGAGGGACTTGTACATCAAATCTGCTGGAAAGAACAATGGAGAGGCCATGGGAAAGAGCTCAGAGTGCAGCCCCCACAGTCTCTTCTAAATCGATACAAGGAAGGGCAAATCAAAATGAACCTGCAAAGTGCTGCTCAGTACCCAAAATTCCTTCATACAGCGTTGAATCTCTCCAGAAGTCTCTCTCTCTCTCTCTCTCTCTCTCTCTCTCAGAATGCGTGGTGCAAAAATGTCACCAACAAAAAAAGGCAAGAAGCAGTCACCTTTAAATAGCGCTCCCCCAGTCCCTTCCTGACTGCAAAACGCTCCCCTCAACCTGTCGTTGCTAGCGGCAGGCGGTAAGGCAGGGGGCGCCACTCAATATCCGGTCCGGGGCGCTACCGGGGCGTTGCACACTCGACTGACGTCACGATCTGCTGGCGCAGGAGATCGTGGCGGTAGTGTTTAGTGCCGCCGCAAAATGTCTAGTTAATTTTGTGAGCGCCGCAAACATCGCCGCCCACGGACGCTAGTTGCTTTGTGGCCCATTAGCGCCCTCTTAAGGCGCTAACTGGAGGCGCAAACCAACTGAATTCTGCTGTGAGTGTCGCCCCTCCTGACTCCCCAAAGACTTTCCACCATCTACAAGACACAAGTCAGGAATGTGAGGGAATACTCTCCACTTGCCTGGATGAGTGCAGCTCCAACAACACTCAAAAAGCTTGACACCATCCAGGACAAAGCAGCCCGTTTGATTGGCACCCCATCCACCACCTTAAACATTCACTCCCTTCACCACCGGCATACCATGGCTGCAGTGTGTACCATCTACAAGATGCACTGCAGCAACCTGCCAAGGCTTCTTCGGCAGCACCTCCCAAACCCACGACCTCTACCACCTAGAAGGACAAGAGCAGCATGGGAACACCACCACCTCCAAGTTCCCCTCCAAGTCACGCACCATCTTGACTTAGAAATATATTGCCAATCCTTCATCGTCGCTGGGTCAAAGTCCTGGAACTCCCTCCCTAACAGCACTGTGGGAGTACCTTCACCACACGGACTGCAGCGGTTCAAGGCGGTGGCTCACCGTCACCTTCTCAAGGGCAATTAGGGATGGGCAATAAATGCCGGCCTTGCCAGAGACGCCCACATCCCATAAACAAATAAAAATAAGTATTTTTGAAGTGTAGTTAATGTTGACTGTAGAATATACACTTTGAAACTGAGCAATATGATCCTGCAGGACAGAAGGGACTCGAATTTCTCACGGCAGTGGTAATATTTTAAAATCTTCCTGTTCACTAAACTGACCTGGAGTTCCGAACTGACCTTTCTATTCTCTCCCTTCCTGCATAATTCTTCACAAATTGTTCTTGGCTGGCCTTTAATAAGACCTAAACAAGCAAAACGTTGGATTACATATAGGATATATGGCACAGAAACAGGCCATTCGGCCCAACCAGTCCATGCCGGCGTTTATGCTCCACTCGAGGCTCCTCCCGTCTTTCCTCATCTAACTCTATCAGTATAACCCTCTATTCCCTTCTCTTTCATATGCTTATCTAAATGCCCCTAAATGCATCTATACTACTTGCCTCAACTACTCCACATTCTCACCACTCTCTGGGTAAATAAGTTTCTTCTGAATTAACTTATTGGATTTCTTGGTGACTATCTTATATTGATGGCCTCTAGTTTTGCCCTTCCCCACAAGTGGAAACATTCTCTCTGTATCCACTCTATCAAAACCTTTCATAATTTTAAAGGCCTCAATTAGGTCACCCCTTGGCCTTGTCTTTTTTCAAGAGAAAAGAGACCCAGCCTGTTCATCCTTTCCTGATAGGTATACCCTCGCATTTCTGGTATCATCCTTGTAAATCTTCTCCGCACCCTCTCCTGTGCCTCTATATCCTGTGTATAATATGGTGTTGGGTGGGAGTTTGTTTTTGTGAATTTCCCAGAATCAATTTTTGCATGAAATCAATATTCAATATAATCAGGTAAATAGTCCATTGTCGCATCCTACCAGTATTGCACCCACATATACTCATACCTAGATTTTTGTAAAAATCAACAGAAAAATATGATCTGAATATACCAGGTAAAAATGGAAGATATGAACTACACTGCTATGATATATATTTTTTGTATTCAGCATTTGATACTCACTTACAAAAGCTTTGAGCCTTGGATTTTTTATTTGTTTATGGGATGTGGGCGTCACTGGCAAGGCCAGCATTTATTGCCCATCCCTAATTGCCCCTCGAGAAGGTGATGGTGAGCCACCTTCTTGAACCGCTGCAGTCCGTGTGGTGAAGGAGCTCCCACAGTGCTGTTAGGGAGGGAGTTCCAGGATTTTGATCCAGCGACGATGAAGGATCGGCCGATATATTTTCAAGTCAGGATGGTGTGTGACTTGGAAGGGAACATGGAGGTGGTGGTGTTCCCATGCACCTGCTGCCCTTGTCTTTCTAGGCGGTAGTGGTGGCGGGTTTGGGAGGTGCTACCGAAGAAGCCTTGGCAAGTTGCTGCAGTGCATCTTGTAGATGGTACACACTGCAGCCACAGTGCGTCGGTGTTGGAGGGAGTGAATGTTTAAGGTAGTGGATGGGGTGCCAATCAAGTGGGTTGCTTTGTCCTGGATGGTGTCGAGCTTCTTGAGTGTTGTTGGAGCTGCACTCATCCAGGCAAGTGGAGAGTATTTCATCACACTCCTTGTGCCTTGTAGATGGTGGAAAGGCTTTGGGGAGTCAGGAGGGTGAGACACTCACCGCAGAATACCCAGCCTCTGACCTGCTCTTGTAGCCACTGTATTTATGTGGCTGGTCCAGTTAAATTTCTGGTCAATGGTCACCCCCAGGATGCTGATGGTGGGAGATTCGGTGATGGTAATGCCATTGAATGTCAAGGGGCGGTGGCTAGACTCTTGGTTGTTGGAGATAGTCATTGCCTGGCACTTGTGTGGCGCAAATGTTACTTGCATTTGCAAGTTAACTTTTCTCTTGATCACACCATTGCCCATTTAATTCGCAATTAAAATCTATTTTTAAATCAATACAGGAATCGGATACCTTGGAAGTGGTAGGAATGGAACCTACAAAGCTACGAAGTTGGGAGGAATGACAATGTTATCAGGAAACTGTACAGGTAAATAGTCTATTCCCAATCTATATACCAATCTACCCCTCCAGGAGTACTGTTATTGTACAAGTGTGAGATGGTTTCTCTTTAGAGGATCACACACCCAGCTGACCCAAATTAAACTACCAATGCCACATCATTCTCTGGACAGGAAAAATTGCAACTCTGTACAAGTGTGCTTTCATACTCGTGAAGAGCTCTGCTCACTGGACAGTTAAATTTTAATGTAACGAGAGACAGTTGGCTAACATTAGAAAGATTAAAAATGTAGATGTAAAAGTTCACAGGCAGTTCAATGGCTCCAAATTACACTGCACAGTTTGCATTGATGGTGAAACTGAAAATGCACAAACTGTGTAGTATAACTGACCCAAAAGAGGCTTGTCTAAATGTGATTTGTGCAGTTCTTTACAGTACCAGTACACACTGCATATGTTTTAATCTTGGCAAGCCAAATAAAGATCAAAACTTTAAATAAAAAGAAACAAAATTGGGTAAGCCTTTTACTGAATAGTAGAGACTACATGTAGTTGAATCACTGAGCTTATGTAGTGCCCTATCAGCAAATGGTAGACTGAGTCATGTGGGTATTGCTACATATGGACAGTATTAAAGTCGGCTGTCCCAAAATATTCTGTTTGTATCAGTGTTCCAAACAAAACACTTTAATTACAATTGCGCTCTCCCAACAGACCACATCCTTCTTTAATCAAAACAGAATCTGTATTTTACAAAAAATTAGTGCAAAAGCTTGTCGTATGTCTCAGAAAATAACTGCACAAATCATTCCAAAACTGGCCTGAACCCTTTTTTAAAAAATATTTTTGAGCATGAGAGTCTTCACTGCAAGAATTTAAATACAAATTTTTAATACTATCTTGTACAGTTCTCTATTATTGCTTTCTGATTCTGAACATTTGATATTGAGATTTAAAGAATCAGATTTTATGAGGGCATTGAATAATTGAAAGGTTAAACTTGGATAGGTTAAACAATTTGATTCATTTTTACAATCTGCTTTTCCTACTTATTCCCCTTTATTGGGCCTCACTTTTTTCTCTCTCCCTTGCTTACTGCTGCCACACTTCCACCTTTAGGCGGGATGGTGGGCCGGTTTTGGCTTTTCCGTACTATGGTGAATGCCAAGAATCTGATAGTTTTATGAATTCGCACAGTGTTTCTTTTTAACTGATGTAGAACTGGTACCAAGAATGATTCTTACAGCAATCAAGAAATTCAGGAACTGTAATCAAACTATTTCCCTCCACTTCTGAAGACAATGACTCATGCAGCATAGTTCCTTGGGCGCTGGCAGCCCTCTATCACCTTAGCCTGCAACCCATCTTTGTGCGTAGTAGGCCTTCACAGTGAGTGTTGCCAGATTATTTGACTGTGGGAGACAACTCAACTGAGCTTAATCCTGTTTGCACATGGGATCACTTAGCAATCAAAAGTGCGAGCCCTGGTTGATTTGTCTTCTCCAAGCCTAAGGCACCAAAGCCAACTGCAGCATGCTTCCCCTGCCTTGGCCAGTAGGATTTTTGATGACAACAATTTTGAAAGAAGAGGGATGGTGCTTGAGGGAAGCATACCATGGGAACCAGGAGGGATAGATGAGTGCACAGAAATTGCATTGGATGGGAATAGAGGGAGCAGGGGGTGAGTCTGAAGGCGTAAGGCCTTCTTTTACCAGCGTAAGGGTGAAAATAAATATTAAAATTAAAATGTTTAAATCATTTTAACATTCAAAAAACCTGTAAAATAAGTTTGCATTATTTTTGGCCCCTTGAAAAATGTTTAACTTTATTTTTCAAAAAATTAAATTTTTGTTTTAAATGTTTAATTAAATTGCATTTTAATTCATTTTAAACGGGTAATTATTTTTTTTTAAATTTCAGTGCTGTAAAAATTTATTTTTTTGGTGATTCCTATTATGCTTATGGGAATTCCGTACGTCAACAGCATCCCCCTTTCTGATTGGGTGGGCCTGCCCACGTGATCCCGGAGCGCTTGCGAACCGCCTGCGCCCCTGGGATACGTGGGTCTTTACGCAGGCCTACGCCCGCAGGTCCAGGAGCGCGAGTCTCCGTGGATCCAGGACCATCGGGTGGGTGCGTACTTTTCCTGCAGTTCGGAGGCATCCGACCGTGGGAAGCCTCCGACCGCGGGAAGCCTCCGACCGCGGGAAGCCTCCGACCGCAAGTTCAGGCCCCGCATAAGCACTGACTTTTATTACTTTAATTCTTTGTGTGTGCAATTGCTTTTATTACAACTACTAATTTAGTATTTTATTTCGCATTCCTATGTTAAATAAGAAAAAAAACCTTAAAAGTAATCAAATATGAATTATTCTCCTCATTTATGTTCGCTGTCAGTTCATTTTTTTCTCACAGCATTCATCAGTAATGGACACAGATTGTGTGCCCCGACTGTACGTCATTGCAAACACTATGGGGGTAAATACGATAACGCTGAAAGATGGGCGCGAGCACCGCGATGCGCAATCTGCCCCTGCCCGTTGAAAGGAGTTCAGGCAGCACCTCAAATTCAAATGAAAACACATTGCAATGTGATCAGACGGGTGCTCGACACACAAAACAAACCGCGCTGTTACTGAGAAACATGTTTGGAATTATTAAAAATGAAAGTGAGGGTGCTCCATGCAATCAGAGTGGATGCTGGATTGAACGCCTGCGCTGATTTTCTAACGATAGCCTAGAAATGGCTGTTTGCAATTCTTTTATCCTTAACGTAGATGTTAATGTGCATTTTAAATGGGTTAATGAATGGGCAATTAGGGAAGGGCAATCAATGCTGGCTTTGCCAGCAATGCCCACATCCCAGGGACGAATTTTTAAAAATTCTCTGGTAATAGACAGGACTACTTCTGATTCCATTGTTCCTGAATCTGCCGTGAAGAAAACTTGCTTCACATCAGGCACCATGGAAGAATATTTTCATTCATTCAGACTTTGGCTTCAGATTTGGCTTTGGAAGTACTGAAGTTAGGGCTCTCTGAAGCCAAAGGCAGATTTTTTTAGCCAAAGTATGGAAATGCCAATGATGGTACATTTTACCCTCTCTACATGAGCACAACCATTGTTATTCAAGAAACGTACACAATCAAGCACACGGTATTCACCAAATTAAGCAAAACTGGCCCAAATCCGATTACACAGGATGCAGAATCCAGGTCAATTGTCATCCCTAATGCGCACACAGTATAAGTGAGACAAATAAGATTGCACGAAGACCAATTACCCAGTAAGGTTCCAGATCTCTCTGGTTGCAATCCAGATCATGATTGAACAGTTTATATATGTCTTTTAAGTTTTACAGCACAGTGCTCCACTATATTTAGAATTAATTTAGTTGTACCACTTCTGTATTCCACCCTGCTCTGTGTAACTTTCTGGCTTCAATGAATAAAATAATAAAAAACATTCTTTACTCAGAATCTGTTTCAGATACATCTGTCAGGTGTCAGGCCTTGGCAGTGAATGGCGCAATATCTGCTGAGGAAATCTATCATGCGCAGTATCCAGCTACAAATTTAGCTTGAAACAAAGTGGAGGTTCTTAAATTAGATTTGAATAGTTGGTTCAATATTGATGTAATATTTAACTCTGTGAGCACAACAGCCACATGAGGTCTGGCATGGGGACCCAGGCTGATAGGTGAACATGGTGCAAGTGGTTAGCAATAACAAACTTGTTCTCACAGAGTTTCCTACATTACAACAGTGATGACACTTCCAAAAAAAAAAGTACTTCATTGGCTGTAAAGCGCTTTGGGACGTCCGGTGGTCGTGAAAGGCGCTATATAAATGCAAGTCTTTCTTTTGTTTTTAGAAATCATGTTCTTGCCATTTCAGACATCTGCAAATTATACACTGAATCACGAACCTTGCGTGTGTTCTGCCAATAGTGCTGCACCATCTTCTCATCCCTGAGTACCCGAAATTTTAATTTCTCAATTTTAAATCTGTTCCCAACAGACTGAGATTTTCCGTGCAACACCCTCTGTCTCAGAAGGTCTCAGATTCACAAACCTCTTCCTGTCTAGCTGTCACTGTGTGCAAGGTGTGAGATGTGGGTGTGAGTGTTGGTAGGTAGATTGTTGGTGGGTGAGTGCTGGGGGTGTGGTGCTTTGGGCAGTGTGTGAAGAGTGTGATTCAAATGGTGGTATGTAGCATTTGTTGAAGCATTGACTCACCTTGACCACCCGAGTCCACCTTGGAGACAACAACGGTATGTTCATCCCTACTCCTTCTTCTCACATCCCACTTCCCCCTCACCCCACAAGCACTTCACACTTTCCAGCTAATCATGATACGATAGCAAAATACTGCGGATGCTGGAAATCCGAAATAACAACAGAAAACGCTGGAAAAACTCAGCAGGCCAGGCAACATCTGTTTCTCTCCACGGATGTTGCCTGGCCTGCTGAGTTTTTCCAGCGTTTTCTGTTGTTATTCCAGCTAATCATGCTGTGTGCATGCTTTTCTCCCTTCCTCTCCCCTCACCTTAACCCAACTCTTGTGCCTTTGTGCTTTCAGATAATCAGCAAGCACCCGAGCAGCCTGACCCTGAGGGCACCGTAGTGAGCAAGGCGGGAGAAGAGGAGGAAGGGGAAGTTAGAGTTTGCCTTCCCTTACTCAGTAAAAAAAACCACGCTGCAACATACAGGTAAACTGGTAAAGTAAATCAAATCCACTCACCCACCAGCTCTCACCACTCCCTTGGCTTCTCCCACGCATTTGAAGGTCCCACCCTCCGCCCAGTCACCATTGGATGAAACACGGATCAGGTGACTCAATCTCCAACAGTGCAGGATGGCCAGAGCTATATATAGGGTCGTTTCTCACTCCCATTGCATTGTGGGAAGGCAGGGTCTCCATTGATGGCTCCATTCAACCCGCTCCAGGAATTCGTTCCTGAACTCAAATGGCCCCAGAATCTCCGAGAAATGGGTTTTTGTGCATTAGCATTGAAAAAAAAATTCAAGATTTTTAAACTGGGGTCTCTTCCAGGGACATTGTTTGCCCAGGGACACATTCTCAAATCCGGGGGCTGTCCCCGGAAAATGGGGACGTCTAGTCAGCCTAGGTTACACTAAGCATGGGTTTTAAAACTTCTCGGGCTAGAAATTCATTATAGCCCAGGAATGGGCGGTATCATTAGAAAAGCTGGAGAATTAGCGCCAGGTGCTAATTCTTTAGACTGCACGCAAAACTCATTCTCACTGCTCAAAGAAATGATTGGAGCGTTAATTCAAGCCTTAAAGCCCAAGCTCATTGATGTTACACTCAAAGGATGGACCAATATTGCGTGCAGTCTAATCGCAAGTCATCATTACCACAGGCTATTTCCAGTTCTTAAAGGGGAGGTTCATTGATGCTGCAGAACATCATTCTCAGCATTGCTGGCTGTGCAGCTGCCTCAGCAAGGTGAAGGAGAAGGAGCCGACCAATCAAGCAGCTGTAATCATGACAGATCCACGCCTCAAGGAGAAAGCCCGCAGATTCTGCGATCAAGCATTGGAGGTCTTGGTGTTCGCTGTGGAGAGACGGAGGGCGGTGCACTATCCAGCAAGTGGCAGGAAGTCCTCGCCACAAGTCTTCCGCACCATGTTGAGGGAATTAGCGCAGCACATCTTGGGCAGCACTGTGGTTCCCAGAGCCCACACACAGTGCAGGAAGAAATTTAACAACCTCACTCGGGTGGTCAGGGTGAGTCAATGCTTCAACAAATGCTACATACCACCATCTGAACCACAGTCTTCACACACTGCCTAAAGCACCACACCCTCAGCACCAACAATCTCTACCTACCAACACTCACACCTACATTTCACACCTTGGACACAATGACAGCTATTCAACTGTGGCAGGCACATCACCCAAACACATTGCTCCGCACTCACTCACACACTTTCCTTTCTTTTACAGGCCAAGGTGGCTCACAACAGGAGGGAGCAGGAGCGCACAGGTGGGGGACAAGCTGACACCTAACCACTGTCTGAGCTGGAGAATAGAGTGCTGCAGGTTATTGGGTGCTAGGTGGTGGGCGCCATGGTCACCGGTGACGTTAACCCCCTTGACTGCCACTGACAGCGCCGTGGTCGCCCTGATCTGAGGCTGCAGGTCTGGTTGCAGGAGGTGACAGGGTTCTGTAACCACCTCCTTGGTGAAACAGAGCCTTCTAATACACTGCTCCTCGCTTAATTGGAGGTAGGAGAAGTGCTCTCGGAATACCTTCGGAGGGTAAGGCCTCCTGTTGAGAGCCCTGATGGCCCTCCTCCTCCCTCTGGCCACATGTTCCACTCTTTCTCGCTGCCTCCGCTCCCTCCGCCATAGATCCTGGAGGCCAGGTCAACTGGCAGTACAGCCCCTATTAATGTAAGCCAAGTGTAGCGGTTTGATAATTTTAAGAATAAATGTAACTACTTTTTAGTTACCACACCACTCCTGATACAAAATAACCTTTAAATTACTGAATGAAACTTGCACAATGTCAAACTGACAAGAAAGCACAGAAACTCCACTAACCTGACAGCTGCGACAGGCAGTTTTTTTCATAATCCCTATTTTGCCACCTAAAGTGTGGGCTTCCCGACGGCTCCGAACCTCGCCAGGGTCAGCGAGGCGAGCCGTGGGTCTGCGGGGGTCAGAGGGGCTGAGATAAGAACATAATATAAGAACATAAGAAATAGGAGCAGGAGTAGACCAATCGGCCCCTCGAGCCTGCTCCGCCATTCAATAAGATCATGGCTGATCTGATCCTAACCGCCAATCCACTATCACAGAACAATCTCCTGAATCTAACAGAATTAGACACACGAAATAGGAGCAGGATCAGGCTACACGGCCCCTGGGCCCACTCCGCTACCCACAGGGCCATGACCGATCCGAACCTAGACTCATGTCCAAATTCCTGCCCGCTCCCCGTAACCCTTAATTCCCTTTACTTCTAGGAAACTGTCTATTTCTGTTTTAAATTTATGTAATGATGTAGCTTCTACAGCTTTTTGGGGCAGCATATTCCATGGACCTACCACCCTCTGAGTGAAGTAGTTCCTCCTCATCTCCGGTGTGCAGGTGAGTGATGGGTGCATGTGTGCAGAGGTAAGTGTGTGAGGTGAGTGTTGAGTGTTTTAAAAGCTTTACTTACCTTTGCTTCTTCTTCCAGGCTTCATCCCTTCAGGTCTTGGGAGTCCCTCAGCTCACCGGCAGAGAAAGCAGAATGGCCGCTGCATTCTCAAATGCATCAGTCTTCTGCTTTCTGCTCAGGAAGTCTTTCTAATTGAGTCTTGAGTAAAGATTCAACTTAGAAGACAGATTGTCAGTGTTTGACAGCTTCACAGAGCCGTCAAACGATGACAATTCATCTGTCAAAAGCTCTTGACAGATGAAACATCACTTGCTGACGTCACCAGTAACCGGCTTTCCCTTAATTGGCCTGCTGAGTCCGCTGGGCGGGCTTAACAAGGTCAATCAAGGGAAAATAGCGTGGGTTGGCCACAAGTCGAATGAGGCGGGACTAAAACCCGGTAAGTGGGAGTCCCGCCTCCAAAAGCTCCCCATTGAGAAAATCCAGCCCAAGACTTCCTTACTCTTGGAGTGTCAGCTGTGGCTCAGTTGGTAGCACCCTCGCCTCCGGGTCAGAAGGTTGTGGGTTCAAGTCCCACTCCAGGGACTTGAGCACATAAAGCTAGGCTGACACTCCAGTGCAGTGCTGAGGGAGTGCTGCACTGTCGAAGGTGCCGTCTTTTGGATGAGACGTTAAACTGAGGCCCTGTCTGCTCTCTCAGGTGGACGTAATGAAGAGCAGGGGAGATAACCCTGGTGTCCTGGCCAATACTTTTCCCTCAACCAACATAACAAAAACAGATTACCTGGTCATTATCACATTGCTGTTTGTGGGAGCTTGCTGTGCGCAAATTGGCTGCCGCGTTTCCCACATTACAACAGTTACTCCACTTCAAAAAGTACTTCATTGGCTGTAAAGCACTTTGAGACGTCCGGTGGTCATGAAAGTTGCTATATAAATGCAAATCTTTCTTTCTTTCTTGTACTCCAACCCCCTTGCAATAAAGGCCAACATGCCATTTGCCTTCCTAATTGCTTGCTGTACCTGCATGCTAACTTTCTGTGTTTCCTGTATGAGGACACGTTAGAAGAGCAGAGGAGTTTCTCCCAGTCCTGGCCAACATTTATCCCTCAACCAACACCTAAAACAGATGATCTAGTCGTTCATTTAACTGCTGTTTGTGGGAGCTTGCTGTGCGCTAGATACTTTTCAAAAGTACTTAATTGGATGTAAAGCATTTGGGACGTCCTGAGGTTGTGAAAGGCGCTGTAGAAATGCAAGTCTTTCTTTCTTCCCCCCACCTCATTTTCTTGATCACCCGTCAGCTGGGTGCCCCAGTGCACAAGAGCCCAGAAAATATGGTGCTATGATTTGCTCATAGACCCCCAGAGACTATACTGTCCATGGGGGTCCTGGGTACAAGCCGAAGAATGTAGGTAGGAATTTCTTTCATTTTTATATTGAGCTCCAGGATGCTGAAGTCTAATTCTGGTGGCTGATCTCTTGGTACTTGGCGTGCTCGCAGCCATGTAACAGAATTTGGGGCAGGCTTCTATTATAGATGTTTCCAGGCACTTGAGTTGCAAACCCCAGCTAAGTGGCGCACTTTTTCATATTTTTTTTGTTCATTTGTTCGTCAGATCTTTGGTGACTTATTTTGCTGAGCTGCGGGCTGCTAGGCTCTCCGCCATGATTCCACAAATGCTGAACATACCATTCATCGCCGGACAGGAAATCTTCATGATCCTGGGGTCTGTCCTACAGGGGCAGAGCACTACTCGTGTCCAGCACCGTGGTGGATGGGGGGGGTGGGGGGTGCGGCCTGGGGGAGGGGATGGGGGGGGGGAGGGAGTGAGGGAGAGGAGGAGGGCAGATCAATCCAGAAGGGGTTAAACTGCCATTTTTAGAACATGGTTCTCTTCAAGAGTAATAGCACTATTGGATGAAGCAATGTTTTGTCGATCTTTATACTGCAATAGGGTACTTGGATGATGCAAATCTCCATCCATCCAGAGGTCTGACCTTTTGCCAGAATTAAAAACTAAATGAGAATCCTAGTTTTTATACAGTTTTAGAAACAATTATATAGCGTTTACAACATAATAAAATGTCCCAAAATGCCTCACAAATGGGAGAAATTCAGAATCTTAGCTCAAATCCTACATGTAGTGGCTAAATGCCTCAGTTTTGCCCAGTAAGTTTCTGCTTAAACCAGTAGGCTTACCGTCCCTTCGGCTTCTATCCTCTACTCTCAGATTGAAAATTGTAGACGGGAGAATGATTTCTTCTTTCTAGTCAGTGAGTCTCTGCTTATCTTTCCTGGCACAGCAAACCTGGCTTGTGCTTATGAAATTCAGTTAAAATAGAAAATATTCAAATGCATACTAGTCACCATCCAACCACAATAAAATCCAAGGAGTCAGGATTTTCCATAGCCTGTAAATCTGTGCCTGATGTATAAAACAGGACATCAGCAAGCATGTTCTTTGAATGAAACTTGCTCATGGCACATAAATCACTTGAATTACAAAAACATATATGGAAATCACTGGTTTATATGAACAATGAACCTTGATAGTTGTCAGTTAGACAAGCTGCTTCAAAATCTAGGAGAACAGAGAAAGAGCAATGACTCCAGTATTATCAGCAGCAATTAGTCTAACATTCATAAGAACATAAGAAATAGGAGCAGAAGTCGGTCATTCGGCCCCTCGAGCCTGCTCCACCATTCAATAAGATCATGGTTGATCTTCGACCTCAACTCCACCTTCCTGCACTATCCTACTATCCCTTGGTTAACAAACACAAATCACACCATCGACGAGGCTCCCGCAAAAGGCAGACAGGGAAAAAATTGTGAAAGACTTTAGAGAGAAAAGGGAGGTTGGAGAAAGAGAGTGTTTCCCATAGTGAAGTCAAACAAATTTAAACTCAATTTGTAAGGAACTGTGCAAGTGTAAACCGAAAAATGACTGAAAGTAATTATTACTAAAACCGCTTGAGCCTCGTGAGAGAAGACAACCTGACTGGTAATGATTAATGTGAATGATTAATCTCTACAGTGAATCTTGAACAATGGTCTCAACGGGACAGGTCCGGTTAGCTGCTAAACATCACAACAGTGGCCGTAATTTTCCAGGGGGTCAGCGGGCGGGACCGGTGGTGGGTCAACTAGGAAATTTGATTTTTTTGACAGTGGGTGGACGTGCAAGGTAAGTTGGTGTGAGTAAGGATGTGCAGGGGTAGGGTAGGGAAGGCAGAGTGATGAGGATGTGATGAGAGGCACAGCAGGATGAAGGTGAGTGTGGCTTTGTACTAACGTTTCCTGATCTACTGAGATCATTGAAAGGTTTGCGCCACTGCAGCCAGGTCCTCCTGACGACACCCTTGCTTGTGACCTCCTGTGCAATGTACAACCAGGCTATGTTGGACTCCTGGGGAAGGGAAGAGGACCTCCCTATGTTCTCTGACTCCATCCATAAGCATATGGAGGGAGTCATGGGAGAACCTGGGTGCAGCCCTGCACCTCTGTCCAGTCATTGTCAGAGTTTGCAGCACTTCAATGCTGTAGAACACTATGACAGCACAAATGTTAAAAGTAAGTTGGCCACGGTCCCTTTAAGGAAACCAGCTGATGACGCGTCATGAATGACGTCACCAGACCCGCTTCCTCTAATTGGGCCGGGAAATGCGCTGGGCGGGCTTAACAAGCCCTATCAACGGAAAACCATTTTCCAGAGCAGGATGGAGCCAGCAGCGGGGTCGGGACCCGCCACCGACGTCACCTGCCCCGGACCCGCCGAGGTAAACCAGTGTTCCAGATCTCAGACCAGTGAGCAATGAGATAAGCTAGGATATATGTGAGTCATGTTTCTGTCACACCTCAAAGTGTCACACTTGAAAGCATCATACATGCCAAGAGGCTCAAGTGTCATCATATTCATAAAACAGTAACAAACAGCTGAACAATCTTAAAGACGTATTGATGATGAAAAAGAATGCAGTCATTTCCTGGTGATTTCTTCAGATCTCAATAATCCAGCTTCTTCCCAAGGAGAGGAGCAAGGGATTTCCAAACAGCTGCCAATTTTGAGAAACTTCCCTCAACAACAGCAATTACCCTCTAACTGCCCTCAGGGTGTGCCTATTTCGACCACTTTTCCCATCAGGGGGGACCCAAGCAGTAACCATAAGCAGCTAAACAATGCAACTGTACTCCAGACTACCTTTGAGCAACACTACAATACATTTGCTTGTTTAAAAAAGGATGAAATTAGTCTAATTTTTCCTTGAGAAAATAAACAGTGTCCAGCATTTCAACTGCCACTAATGTGGAGCTTGCAAAAGTAAAGCTATATAAATAGACATTGTCAAGCACAAAAAATTGAAATGTAGCTTGTGTTATTATGCAGCATTGAAAGGCAGAGGAGTAGGAGTACGCTGTGCAGGGATAAAGGTGCTGCACAGTGGCAAAGGTATACAGTGTGCAACTGCAGCAACAACAACTTGCATTTATATAGCATCTTTAACGGAGTAAAACGTCCCAAGGCGCTTCACAGGAGCGATTATCAGACAAAATTTGACACCGAGCCACATAAGGAGATATTAGGACAGGTGGCCAAAAGCTTGGTCAAAGAGGGAGGTTTTAAGGAGCATCTTAAAGGAGGAAAGAGAGGCAGAGAGATTTAAGATGGGAATGTCAGAACTTAGGGCAGCTGAAGGCACAGCCGCCAATGGTGGAGCAAAGAAAATCGGGGATACGTAAGAGGCCAGAATTAGAGGAGCACAGAGAGCTCGGAGGGTTGTAGAGCTGAGGAGGTTACAGATGTACGGCGAGGCCGCGGAGGGCGCTGAGGATAGTTATGCTGTACCCTGGATGGGTTACAGTAATCACTCGAACTTCATTATTAATAAGCTGCAACAGGCCGTTTCTCCTTCAGCATGATTGCCTTTACTGGGCTGTGTTAACATCGGAACTTGAACTTCAGTGTCAGTGAGCTGTGCTGTTTACTGCAGGCAGTTCCTCTTTGACCATTCTCTTTGCTGTCCATGGTACTGAGGTCAATGCATTATACTGTACCAAGCTATCACACTGTATATCTTCAGTGCACTGACAACATCATCGGGACAAATTAACACACTCAAGTCGCTATTTTTAACATCAAACAAACAACTTGGGGGGGAATTTTAAGCCCTCGGGGAGGGTTAAAAATAAAATATTACGTAACGTGAACCCAAACTGCCGGTTACGCGCCTGCCGCCATTTTTACGGTGGTGGGTTGTGTGGCGGGACACTGCATTGTAATATTTAAAGCAGGCTCCCACAGTACAGTTAGTAGCATAATTTAAATTTAACGCTGGCCGGCCAGGTTTTCCGGGGCACGAGAAACCCGGCAGCAAAATGGATCAAGCAGACAAGTGCTTTTTATATCACTGCTTGTGGGACAGGTAGAGCAGGAGTGCTCCCC
Source organism: Somniosus microcephalus (assembly GCF_052327205.1). Taxonomy (NCBI): domain Eukaryota; kingdom Metazoa; phylum Chordata; class Chondrichthyes; order Squaliformes; family Somniosidae; genus Somniosus; species Somniosus microcephalus. The sequence goes on from NC_141009.1 coordinate 9,384,663, forward strand.
AGCCCTCAAGCAAATCTTCTGCCGCGATGGCAGTCCCCCCTCCCCCCACCACCACCCCCAGCTCCAAACCGGCAATCCCGAGCCTTCTGCCCCATGATCTCTCCCGGTCATCCCTCCCTCCTGATTGCCGGTCCGACCCCCCCACCAACCCCCGATCTTTCCCAGTTGCCGGGGACCGCCCCCAATGATCCTCGGCTGTGGCCCTTCCACAGTCGGCTTTCCCGTCCGGCAGCTGGACAGCCTGTCAATCCAGCTGGCTGCTGGGCGGGAAATGGAGGAGCAAAATGATAGAGGCCCTGCCGTTAAATTCAGCAGGACCTCCGTGCGCCCGGGATTTCCGGATTCCCGCATCCCACAACCATGCTCCCCCCGCTGCCTCCCAGTAAATATCGGGGCCCGTGTAAGGGCAGGCACCGGATAAAGTTAAAAGAAGTACAGGAAACTCTTTGGTATCCGGCACCGACAGGACCGGGATGGTGCCGGTTGATTAAAAATTCCGGATAACGAAGAAGGGACATGGAGTGACAATGGCCCAAGGTACGAGAGCCCCGTTCCACAGGCACAAGTGCTGGAGCCCCGTTCCACGGCCACAAGTGCTGGAGCCACGATCACACGGCCACAAGTGCTGGAGCCCCGATCACACGGCCACAAGTGCTGGAGCCCCGATCACACGGCCACAAGTGCTGGAGCCCCGATCACACGGCCACAAGTGCTGGAGCCCCGATCACACGGCCACAAGTGCTGGAGCCCCGATCACACGGCCACAAGTGCTGGAGCCCCGTTCCACAGCCACAAGTGCTGGAGCCCCGATCACACGGCCACAAGTGCTGGAGCCCCGGTCCACAGACACAAGTGCTGGAGCCCCGGTCCACAGACACAGGTGCTGGAGCCCCGGTTACACAACCAGAGGCGCAGGAGCCATGATTACACGGCAAAAGGTATGAGAACCCCGGTTACACAGCCACAAATATACAGTATACGGAAGCCTCAAAACCTACTCCAGAATTTTGCCAGTTATTAGAGAATTCTGGATAATTAGGTGCCGTTTAAACGAGAGTTTCCTGTAAATCTTCTTCTTTAAGAAATATACGTCATAAAAAGTTAGAATTTGCGAAACACTTGTGTCGCAGGTGAAACTATAACCTTATAAAAGCAAGCTTACCAATTTATTCTCTTAACTGATCCCTAAAGCACTAATTTTGATGTTTTCCTTCCAGAGCTCAATTAAAGTAAGGTTCAAACAAACGAATAACTTATATTTAGAAAATGAGTGCTCAGGGCTGCTGGAGTTTGAAGCTTTTATTTTGAGCTTCAGAGTCTCATCCAATAACTTGCATACTCTCCAGAAAATTCACAATAATATTCCAATTTTTCAGGATAACCTTATGTTATAAATCTCATCATCAAGAAACTACTCATGAAATAACGCTGGACGGCCAGCTGGTGGCGCCGTCCAAGGAGTATATATACTCGGGCGTGAGCCCAGCTTGCCAGGGACATTTTGTAAGACAAGGAGCTAGTGAAGTACAACTAGACCTCCATGTTCTGAAACAAGTTGATTAAAGCCTTGCTTTATGCTCAAACCAAGTGCGTAGTGAGTTTTATTATGTCACCTTATATAAAACTGTGTATATAAACCTAGAAATTACTATTTGTGATATTAGCAAACACAGTGCATTTCTGTGGAATTTCTCTGTACAGGAAACTTCGTTATATCCGGCACCGACGGGACCGAGCTGTTGCCGATCTATCAAAACTGCCGGACATACAAAGTTAATATTGAAGCATACGGAGGTTTTCATCTCCGTATCTGACAACAAACACTGTTGCTTAGCAACAGCTTGTAAACAGTCGGCCCGTACCTTGGAAGCGTCTCTGTAGCTTAGCAACAGCTTCAGAGAGGCTTTCCAGAGCCCGACTGTTGAAAACAAAGCCACGAGAAGAAAAAAAACCTAACAAAACGGCTCCTGATTTCTGCCGGTAGATTGAGGTTTCTGGACATATAACCTCCGGATAAACCAAAGTTTCCTGTAATTTGAATGAAGGGATTAAACCATTTACTTTAAATAGCGCTTCCAGTAACATAGTAAAGGAATGTTATCCGAAAGCATTAAGCACTCGTCCGCTGATAGCGCCAACAGTAGCTGACGAGAGCAAGGGAGGAGGAGGAAATGGTGGCAGCTAAGGCAGCCCAACAGATAGTCATTACCTTTCGAGATGCAAAAGCTCGGAAGCTCTGATAGTGGAAGATAGTGGGATTGAGAAAATGGGTAGGAAACGGAAATGGAAGTTGGTTATTGAGAAATGGAGTCTGGGTTGTCCATACCCTCAAGAACGATCTTGGTGTAGCAGTAGAGGGAGTTGGCTGTGGAGATAGAGAGAGAGACGCAGTGTGGCTTAACATAGTGAAACCAGTTTTGGCAGTGGATGACCAGACCGGTTGTGCATCAGGTGTATTCAAGTTTGCGGCCTTTGGACTTGAAGTTACAGCGGTGAGGATGGTACCAGGGCGAGAGTGAGAGTGAGGGGGTTAAATTTTCCCCCAAGGTGTTTGTTTGATGTTAACAATAGCAACTTGATTTAGAGAGAACAAGACATCAAAAATAGAAACAAGTGAGCTGTTGAGTAGCTTGACAACAGAAATGACCTCATGGCAGGTGGAGAGCCAGAGGAGGAGTTTGGAATCAGAGTGCTTTGGGGAGGGAGTTGGAGTGGCCGGGGGCGGTGGGGGGAGTTTTTCCAAGGATAGAGGTTGAAGGAGATGTGGTCAGTGAAACCCAGAGAATGGCTGAGGGTGGGAATAAGGGAGTTTATATGTATGGCACGGCTGAGTGAGGTAGGAGACCAAGGAAGTCAGATAGAGAGCTAGAGATGTTTAAGTGGAGGCTGATGTCACCGAGCATGAGAAGCCACTTGGACCAAAGGCTAAGGGAGGAAAAAATGGAAAAGAGACCTCACCAAAGAAATTACAGTGGGGCATGGGAGGGTCGTAGATGACATGGACTTTAATGGAGAGCTGGGAGGAGTGGAACAGGGTGATTTGCTCAAATGAGGAAAAGATGCCAGAAAAGTAGGGGGAAAAGCCCAGGGGGGACCTGACAATGGCAGCCATGTCACCACCACAATGGTTAAGGCACAGAGTATAATGGAGCATATAGATTAGCAGTGGCTTCAGTATAAAAGATCAATCTCTGATGCAAAAAACATGTCCAAACTAAGAAGTAAATTCATCAGCAGTCGCCATAACCCAACAGCATCCATCTGCCGTGTTTGAGAGTTAATCATTTGCAGCCATAAATCAGTGCTTTTTGGGGGGTTTCTGTTCCTCTATTCTCTTTTGACCACTAATGGAAATGTTTGTTAAAGGGTCACTTATATTGAAGTAACTTGGTTGCAAATTGCAAACATTTCCTACAATAAGAGCAAATTTAAAAAAAGGAACATATGATCCCATAATTGATGCTGGTTTATATCCTGGCGTGATACATGTGTCTGCAGACTTGTGTTTTTATAGCCTATATATAATGGATGCCTTACAGTTCTTTCTATTGCCAACCTATTCCCAGAGCAACTGTTTTAACAAAGGTTAAACTAGTCCTGAGCTATTTTCATGCAAGCCTGTGATTGCCAACAAAACTGCCTGAAAATAGCACATTTTGGCCTTCTATATTTCACAACTACATGTAGTCAGTTATATTTGAGTTATGGGAACAATAGGAAAAGATTTGTGGAAAGATTTGTGTCGCAATTGGGCATGGCAAATAACAAATTAAGTTTAATCATACATGTAAGTGAAATATTACTGACAATGCACATAACTAAAATATTTCACAGTGCAGTGTCATAAATTTTAAATGTTTCACATTGATCAAAAATGTTAATCATATCACATTAATGGAATTGAATTGCTCACAAAAGCAACTGGAAGTAATAGTCGACTCATAGCTTTCAATCTCTGGACAATGTTGTGAAGCAATTAAAAAAATCAAGGAGAATGCTCGGATATAGAGTTAGAATAGTAGGATTTTCGAAAGGCTTTCGATAAGGTCCCACATAAGAGATTAGTGTGTAAAATTAAGGCACATGGGATTGGGGGCAAGGTATTGACTTGGATAGAGAACTGGTTGGCAGATAGAAAGCAAAGAGTTGGAATAAACGGGTCGTTTTCCGAGTGGCAGGCAGTGACTAGTGGGGTACCGCAGGGATCGGTCCTAGGACCCCAGCTGTTCATGATATATATTAATGATCTGGATGAGGGAATTGGATGTAATATCTCCAAATTTGCAGACGACACAAAGCTGGGTGGGAGGGTGTGTTGTGAGGAGGATGTCGTGAAACTCCAGTACGATTTGGACAGGTTGGGTGATTGGGCAGAAACATGGGAAATGCACTATAATGTGGATAAATGTGAGGTTATCCACTTTGGTGGCAAAAACAGGAAGGCAGATTATTATCTGAATGGCAATAGATTGGGAGAAGGGGAAGTGCAAAGAGACCTGGGTGTTCTTGTGCACCAGTCGCTGAAGGTAAGCATGCAGGTGCAGCAAGCGGTTAAGAGGGCGGTGGAGGCCAGTTCATTAAATATATTCAAGAAGGAGTTGGATATATTTCTTAAGGCTAAAGGGATCAAGGGATATGGGGGGAAGGCAGGGACAGGGTACTGAATTTGGATGATCAGCCATGATCTCATTGAATGGCGGAGCAGGCTTGAGGGGCCGAATGGCCTACTCCTGCTCCTATCGTCTATGTTTCTATGTAACACAAATTTACAGCGGTTGTGTTTTGGCCTGTACATTGTACTGGTCACACCACATTTAAAGGCTGAAGTTTGCACTGCCAGCAGGAAAATTGCAAGCTGTTACCCATGATTTCCTGATAAGCAAGGCTGCCGGTCGTCCAAATTTGCAAAATTACCCTCTTAGATTACAGATCACCACAGCACAAAACCATAGAGGGACCAGCACTCTCCTCCCCCTACTTCTATCTCTGAGACACACAAGAGTAGCAATGTCATGGGAATACCATCACCTCCAAGTCATACACATTCTGACTTGGGCATACATTGCCGTTGTTTCATGGTTAGCGGGTTCATGTCCTGGAGTTCACTACCTAAGATCATTGTGGGAGTACCATCACCAAAAGGACTGCCCGGTTGAAGGAAGAGGCCCACCAACACCTTCTCAAGGAAACTAGGGTTGAGCAATAACTGCTGCCTTGCCAGCATCATCCACCCCAGGAACAACTAACCACAGTGTGAGAAATTTGAATCCCATGGATTACTGGGTCAGAAGGCAAATGCCCTTTCAAAAATATTTATTGTCCTTATAAAATGCAAACAGTTAGCATTTATGGGTAAATAAGATTTCGCAATCATGAATACAGCCAGTAATACTTCAAGACAATCAGTAACATGTACCAAATACTGTATAACTCCATGTACTAAATAGCATTTTGCATCAGGCAGTACACTGGTTCAGGGGGTGATATAATAGAATTCACCATACTGAATTTCTAATCTCAACAATGGCAATAGTGCTTCCACTCTTACCTAACTGATCGAAGCCATGGCTTCTCTTCCAGCCCTCACAGCATTACCTCTGGAGTCCCCCAATGAATTATCCTTGGCCCCCCCACCTCTTCCTCATCAGCATGTTGTCTTGTGGCATTATCGTTCACAGACATGGTATGCTGATGAAACCCAGTTCTACTTCGCCACCGCTTCTCTTGACCCCTCCACTGGTGAGTTATCAGACTGCTTGCCCAATATCCAGTCATGGAGGAGCCACAATTTACTCCAGTTAAACATTGGGAATAATGAAGTCATCGTCTTCCACCGTTACCAGCTGTCAGAGTGTCAGCCATGGCTCAGTGGGCAGCACTCTCTAGGTGGGAGGAGCTAGGAGTGAGCCAGGTGTGACTGGTTGCCTAATTGCAGCTGGGTGTTGGAGGAAGTTTTGTAAAAAGTTGGAGGAGGGTTTTGTTTTCAGGTTTTAGGGCCTTTTTGGCCCACAAAAAACAGCCACATGGCTGCTGAGGGGTCCGGAGTGCCGGGCCCCTCAGAGGACAATATTCCCAAGAGGAATTTTATTAGGGAAGAAACTGTGGTGGGAAGGGGAAAAAAAAGGCCCAAAGATTTGGGCCGGGACCTCAGGAGGTTTGGTAAAGAAAATACGGTGGTGGTGCAATGTGAAGATAAGAAGATTCGAGCCTGGGATATAATCCAGGTGGTTCATGAGGACTGTGGTGAGGGAAGCTGTTTTGCCTGCCGACCAAAACCAAATGTGGGATTTGAGGTGACGGTCAGTGGCCGTGAGGAGGTGGAAAAACTGCTGCTCAGTCTGAAAGTTGGGGAGAAATTTTTGGAGGTGACTCTGCTATATTCAGAGGAGGTGGTGGTTTCATTTGTGAACTTGCCTGTGTACATCGAGGACGAAGTGCTGAGCAAAAAGTTGGAGTCGTGGGACATTAAAATCTGTTCCGAAATAAAGAGGAGGTACTATCCGGGAACACGGGTAGCAGACGGAACCCAGTATGTCAAGGTGCGGTTCCCAGAGGGGGTGAGGTCTTTGCCTTACAGTATGAAGTTCGAGACACTGGAAGGAGTACAATACTTTCGTGTGCTGCACGATAACCAAGTAAAGGTGTGTTACTATTGTCTGGGACATGACCATCTCGTGAGAAACTGTCCTGATTTGTATTGTTACAATTGCGGTGAGTCGGGACATATCGCGCGGAGCTGCAAGGCGGAGAGCTGTGGGGTGTGTCGTAAAGGCCCCGCCCGCTGTGAGTGTGTGGCAGAATGGAGCGAAATGAGTGATGAGACGGGAGAAGGAGCAGGAGAGGAGTGTGGAACGGCCGGAGGTGCGGTGCAGTCGGAGGACACAGCCGGTAAAATGAAGGAAAAAGGAGCACAGGAAGAGGCAGAGGTTGGCGGAGCGGAGATCGAGATGGAGATGGCGGAAAACACGGCGAGTGCTATGGAGGGGAACAAAGACAGCAGCGGGCAGCGAGGGTCGAGTGCAGACTCGAGCCTTAGTGCAGTTCGGCTCCCCCTGGGGAGTCTGGTGTCTGCGGGGGGAGAGGAGGCAGGAGCGGGGTGTGTGGTGGAAGTGAGTGCTCCGGGGAAAGGCGGGGAGTCGGATATTTTGGTGAGCGGGAGGGGGCAGGGCGGGGAGAGGGTGCAAGAGGCAGGAGCCTTAAAGGGACAGCAGGATGGGATCGGCGAGATAGAGACGTCAGAAGGGAACAATTTAGGTGCGCCATTGTCCCATGGAGTGAGGGAACAAGGTGCAAGGGTCAGAGGTAGAGACGTGGTTGAAGGGGGCGGCACAGTGGGAGAAACTGCGATAGCAGGAAGACTCTCTATGGGAGATGAAGTATCTGACGGGGAGCAGGATTATGTATCTGACGGGGAGCAGGCACAGGTGGTTGCAGAAGAGCTTGAGTGTGAGGAATTAGAGGGGGACAGAGACATGGAAGTCGGGGATGGGGTGGCATCATGTGGAAAGGGAAAGGTTAGTGAGGGGCAGAAGGAGGGAGAAAGGGCAGCTCCTGGGTCGAAAGTTAAGGCAAGGAAGAGGCTGAAACAGCAGGGAGGGGTCAAACAGGAGGGGAAAAAGAGCCGGAGGCTGCAGGAAAAAGCAACAGCTGCCCGAAAAGTTGAGAAGGAGCATGAGAGGAGGGAAGAGCCTGAGATTAAATGATGGGGAGATTATCAGGCATACTTCCCTTCTTTGGAGCCATGATTACATTGGTCTCGATCAATGTGAACGGACTGAGGGGTGAGAAGAAATTGCAGCAGTTGTTGCAGGGTTTTAAAGGCACGGACTTGTTGTGTCTGCAAGAAACCTTTTGGGATGAGGATATTCTAGAAAGAGTTCAGAAGGTTTGGAAGGGAGAGGTGTTTGCAAGTTGTGCAAACAATAACCGTAGAGGGGTGGCTGTTTTGGTGAGTCCATCCATAGAAGAGAATGTTGCCTTGGTGGACAAGGACACTGAGGGGAGATTTTTATGGCTAAGGGTAAAATTGGAGGGATTTAATTGTGATCTTTTTAATATCTATGCACCGAACGACCATTGCAAGCGTCGCGAGTTTTTTCGGGGGTTATTCACTGAAGTGGCAGAGGTGGAAAATCCTTGTATAGTGGGGGATTTTAATGTATTTTTATCTTGGATGGACATTTCAGCCCAGATGACCTTTAAAGAGGGTAACTCCAGAGGGATGATTATAAAAATGATGGCAAATTTAAATTTGAGAGACTTATGGAGGGACCGGAACCCCATAAAAAGGGAGTTCTCCAGAGCAGGTTGGGTGGGTGATGTTTTAAAACAGAGCCGAATAGATTTTGTGCTAATGCAGGAAGGGTTAAGTTCGGAGGTGATGGAGATTTATTATAAAAAAGTATTTTTTAGTGATCACTCGGCTTTGGTTCTTAGAATTAGGAACAGCAGAGTTAAGATTGGTTCAGGGGTGTGGATTTTAAACAATCAATACCTGAAGGAAAGTGCTTATAAAGAAGGGATTATAAATATAATAAAGAATGCTCAGAAGGAACTTTTGTTCTTGAAAGAAAGAAGAGTTTGGTGGGACAATTTCAAATATGAGGTAAAAGTTTTTTCGGTACGTTATGGGAAAAAGAGGGCGGCAGCTAACCGGCATCGAGAAGAGAATATAAACAAAAGGTTTACGGATGTCTGTAAAGCAGTTGACGGAGGGGATAAGGGAGCTGAGACTAAGTTCTGGGTGCTAAAGGAAGAGTGGGAATTATTGCAAGCTGAAAAATGCAAGGGGACCATTCTCCGTGCAAAGGCTAGAGATGCATTGGAGGGCGAAAGATGCACTAGATATTTTCTAGAGCAAGAGAAGCTGCGACAGAGATTATCGTTAATTGAGGAGTTGAAGGTTGGGAAGAAGATCATTCATGAAAGTGAGGAGATTTTGGAGGCAGCTAGCAGCTTTTATCAAGAGCTATATACAAAAGAAGACATTTCCAATTTGGAGATGGAGAAGGTTACTGCTTTTATTGAAAAGGGTTTAAAGGAGGATGAGAGAAGCATGTGTGATAAAGAAGTAGGATTAGCGGAAATAAAAGTAGCAATAAGTGGAATGAAGGGGAGGAAAAGCCCAGGGTCCGATGGACTAAGTGCAGAATTTTATAAGGAATTTTTCGAGATTTTAAGTCCATTGCTCTTAGAAGTTTTTAAGGAAATTAAAATTGAGGGAAGCCTGGCCCCATCTATGAGGAGAGGTATCATAAGCTTAGCTTATAAAAATAAAGGGGATAGACGGGATCTGAAGAATTGGAGGCCCATCACACTATTAAATGTGGATTATAAGATCTTGGCGAGGGTTATGGCAAATCGTTTGAAGGAGGTGTTACCGGAGATAGTTTGGCCCTCTCAGTCCTATGGAGTCATAGGCCGGGACATCGCAGACTCTGTGGTCTCAATCCAAGATGCGATAGAACTCATGGAAGAGAGTGGGAGGGAGGCTTATGTATTAAAGATAGATCAAGAGAAAGCCTTTGATAGGGTCTCTCATGAGTTTTTATTGAAGGTTTTGGAAGCATTTGGTTTCAAGGAAAATTTCATTCAGTGGATAAGGATTTTTCATTCAAACATATTTAGCTGTGTTAAATGTAATGGTTTTTTATCTAAGTATTTTCCGATACAGAGATCAGTGAGGCAGGGTTGTCCCCTGTCCCCACTGCTGTACACATTGGTAGCAGAACCATTAGGTTACATGATGCGAAAGAAACAAGGTGTAGTTGGGATTGTGGTACCCAGTTCCGGGCTGGTTTCGGTGATACACCAATATGCAGATGACACAACCTTAACATTGAGAAATGGGGAGTCAGTGAGGAAAGCTATGGAGGTAGTGGAGGAATATTGTAGAGCTTCAGGTGCCAGAGTGAATTATAGTAAGTCCCAATGCCTGGTTGCAGGGAGGGGTAGGGGGGAATGGTTGGGGGAATGTCCCTTTAAGGTGGTGGAGGTTTTGGAAGTTCTGGGGGTGCATATGGGGTGCAAGAAAGACAGAGAAGAAGTGGATCGATTAAATTGGGAACCGAAGGTTATGAAAATTAAAAAGATTTTGGGAAGATGGGAAAGAAGGTGGTTGAAAGTGCAAGGAAGAGCGACAGTGGTGTCTGCTCTCCTGCTATCTAAGCTATGGTACTTATTGACGGTGGAGGATATTCCTGAGTGGGCAGAAAAGTCCATCCGAGAGGCTTGTGTGAGGTTTTTATGGGAAGGGAAACCAGCCTTGGTGGCTTACAATACCATCATTGGACAGAGAAATCAGGGAGGACTCAACTTCCCAGATATTGATTTGAAGAAGAAATCCTTTAGAATCAAATGGGTGAAGAGATTTCTTCAGAAGTCAAATTCAAGTTTTTGGAAGAGTTGTTTTGAGCATTTTTTAAAACAAAGTGGGATAGGAGGGCAGGGGATATTGTATATGGAATACAATAATATGTTTTTGAAATCGATTAAGCTTCTCCCTAGGTTTTACAAGGGGGTTGTAGAGACTTGGGCTCAATTTTTAAAAAGTGTGCAGTTTATGCCCAAGGGGGCTGAGGAATTTTTAAAACAGCCCTTATTTTTGAACAGGTGGGTCAACATCGAAGGAGAGGTTTTATTTAATCAAGCTTTTATAAAAGCTGGGATTATATTGGTGAAAGATGTATTATACGAGGTGATTCCAGGTTGGTTGCCGGAAGCGATAGTGAGGGACATGATGTGGGAGGAGGATCAGGAGGTAGAAGGAAAAGCAATAGGAATCATGTATGAGAAGATTGTGAGGGCACTGCCACAGGATTGGATGGAAGAAATAAATGCGGAAATCTCCAAAGGAAGTAAAATGCATCCTGCTTTTCCAAGCTTTGTACTGGAGAAAGGGGGAGAGTTAGTCCAATTTGACAACTGTAATACTCGAGATTTCTACGAGGTATTCAGAGAATGGAGATTCAAGACACCTGCTGGTCAGGAGTTTTGGCAGAGTATATACCCACAGCTGGACTTCAACAGGATTTGGAAGGGAGTGTGGGCGAATTTTAAATGCCCAGAATGGATTGAACTGGATTTCAAATTGGCTCATAACCGGATTTTTACCATGACGGTCTTGTGCAAGATTGGACGAGTGGAGGCGGCAACTTGCCCAATGTGTGGGACACAGGATGAGACTCTGTCCCATTTACTGGTGTTATGTCCGCAGTTAAATGACTTTAAGTACTATGTTCGACAGTTGTGTGAAGCTTTTTTGCTGGGTGGGGACCGAACAGCGAGAATGGGAATCCCGTGGGACTCAATTTTGAGATGGGGATTGCAGGAGAGTCTGCCAGAGTCTAGCGGAGCGGCAATTAATTTAATGTTCAGTTTGGCTAGATTCGTGATTGTGCAAAGAAGGAATGCTCTGTTTTTTAAGGGGAGGAGAATCAATCTAAAAGAGTATTTTAAATATAAGCTAAAAGACCATTATAAGGCTCTGTGGATGTTTTATTCAGAAAGGAATTTAAGGACAGTATTTTACAACCAATTTTTAAAGTACAATCGATTAATATATGTTACAGGTGACAAATTAAACTTCAGGTTTTGATGTTAAAATGTGGTGGCAGAATGGTTGTGCAGGGCAGTGGAATTGATTTGTATCATACAATGTAATGATCACGATGTTGTAAATGTTCTTAATGTTCAATAAAGTATAATAAAAAAAAATAAAAAAATAAAAAGTGGGTAGCACTCTCGCCTCTGAATCATAAAGATTGTGGGTTCAAGTCCCACTCCAGGGACTTGAGCACAAAAATCTAGGCTGACACTCCCAGTGCAGTGCTGAGGGAGTGCTGCACTGTTGGAGGTGCCGTCTTTCAGATGAGACATTAAATCGAGGCCCCCGTCTACTCGTAAAAGATCCCATGGCACTATTTCGAAGAAAAGTTGGGGAATTATCCCTGGTGTCCTGGCCAATACTTCTCCCTCAACCAACATAACCAAAAAACAGATTATCTGGTCATTATCACATTGCTGTTAGTGGGAGCTTATTGTGTGCAAATTGGCTGCTGCATTTCCCACATTACAACAGTGACTCCACTTCAAAAGTGCTTAATTGGCTGTAAAGTGCTTTGAGGTGGTTGTGAATGCAAGTCTTTCTTCTTTCTTGCCATACAAACCACCGATTCCATCCCTCTCCCCGCCCATTTTCTCATGCTGAACCATACAGTCCATGATCTCAGTGTTCTAGTCAACCCCAAGCTGATATACTCGAGTACAAAGACCGCCTACTTCCATCTCCGTAACATCGCCCGCCTCTTCCAATGCTTTCCTGGATGGCCTCCCATTCTCCACCGTCCATCAACTTCAACTCATCCAACATTCTGCTGCCCATATCCTGCCCAGCACCAAATCGTGTTCACCCATCGCCCCTGTCCTTGCTGACCTACATTGGCTGCCGGTCCCCCAACGTCTCAAATTTAACATTTTCATCCTCGTGCTTAAATTCCTTCATGGCCTCGCCCCTCCCTAGCTCTATAACTTCTTCCAGCTGTACAACCCCCTAGAACTCTCTGTTCATCCGACCCTGGCCTTTTGTGAAGGTGGGCTGTAATTTTCCACCTCTGATCTACCACTCGCTCCCCATTGCTTGGACTATCATTGGCTGCAGTCTTATTGTGAAAATGATTGTCTTACAGGCTGCAATTGTTAATAGACCTAATAACTTGTATTTATATAGTGCCTTTAATGTAGTAAAACGTCCCAAGGTGCTTCACAGGAGTGTTATCGAACAAAATTTGGCACAGAGCCACATAAGGAGATATTAGGGCAGGTGACAAGGTAAGTTTTAAGGAGTGTCTTAAAGGAGGAAAGAGAGGTAGAGAAGGGAGAGGTTTAGGGAGGGAGTTCCAGAGCTTAGGGCCTCGGCAGCTGAAGGCACGGCCACCAATGGTGGAGCGATTAAAATCGGGAATGCTCAGGAGGCCAGAATTGGAGGAGCGCAGATATCTCAGAGGGTTGTAGGGCTGGAGGAGGTTACAGAGATAGAGAGGGGCGAGGCCATGGAGGGATTTGAAAACAAGGATGAGAATTTTTTAAATCGTGGCATAGCTTAACCGGGAGCCAATGTAGGTCAGCAGGCACAGGGGTGGTGGGTGAAAGGGATTGGTGCGATTTAGGACACAGGCAGCAGAATTTTGGTTGACCTCAAGTTTACAGAGGGTGGAAGATGAGAGGCTGACCAGGAGTGGGTTGGAAGAGTCAAGTCTAGAGGCAACAAAGGCACAGATGAGGGTTTCAGCAGCGGATGAGCTGAGGCAGGGGCGGAGTCAGGCGATGTTACAGAGGTGGAAATAGGCGGACTTAGTGATGTTGTGAATATGTGATCGGAAGCTCGTCTCGGGGTCAAATATGACACCAAGGTTGCGAACAGTCTGTTTCAGCCTCAGACGGTTGCCAGGGAGAGGGATGGAACAGGTAGTGAGGGGCTGATCAGAGCAGATGAGGCTGCATCTCTTGCTCTGCATCCAGTGTCAGTCTCTTCCTGGAGAAAAGAAATCTATAAATCTAATCAATGAATAATAACTTGCCTGTATATAATGCCTTTAACATTGACAATTTCACAAGTACTTAGCAAAGTGGATAAAATAGAAATGAATTTATGGTAGAAGAGTGAGAGGAAGTAACTAAATCTATGGTCAAAGAAATCGTTTTTGAGGAGACTTTTGAAGATGGGGGGAGAATTCCTGTGTAAAGACAAGAAGCTGAAAATGTTGCCAACAAAAGTTACATACTAAATAATATTAACAATAAAGCAAACGGGAAAAATAAGTTGGAAGATCATGGGATACATGGAAAAATGTAATGTACAGGAAACTTATCCGGAGGTTAACTGTCCGGAATGCTCGAGCCACCGGCAAAAATCAGGAGCCGTTTCGTTAGGTTTTTTTTCTTTTTGTTGCTTTTTTTCACCAGTCAGGCTCTGCAAGGTCTCGCTGAAGCTGTTGCTAAGCTACAGAGACGCTTGCAAGGTACGGCCGACTGTTTAGAAGCTGTTGCTAAGCAACAGGGTTTGTTGCCAGATATGGAGCTCAAAATCTCCGTATGTTTCAACATTAGCGCTGGTTTGTCTGGCAGTTTTGATGGGACGGCAACAGTTCGGTCCCGTCGGTGCCGGATGGTACAAAGTTTCCTGTATTTGCTTTATTACAAATACCAAATTATGGAACATTTAATAGCCTTGTAATAGCTGCCTCTCTTTTTTTAGTTAATAATTTATGTTTTTACTTTCTTTTGCTTTGAACACTGTTGCTGATGGTATGACCTGGTAGATTCTGTGACTTCAGGTGAGGTAAGGATCTACTGCACACACTTGACCCTTAATTCGTCCACATATTGTGTGTGTGTGTAGGGACTGCTACATAACAGTACAAGTATCACATATATTACATGCGTGTTTTATTTAAAGCAATGCACTAGTAGGCAACAGTTAATCATTTCACTTATTTCTCAGCATACATATTTTTTTCAATTTTCTACAGAAGGAAGCCATTTAGCTCATCGTGTCTGTGCTGGCTATTGGAAGAGCTATCCAATTCGATCCACGCCCTTGCTCTTTCCCCGTAGCCCTGCAAATATTTCCTTTTCAAGTATATATTCAATTCCCTTTTGAAAGTTACTGTTGAATCCGCTTCCACCACCTTGTTCAGGCAGCGCATTCCAGATCATAACAGCTCGCTGCGTAAAAATTATAATTCTCATTTCCCCCCTAGATTTTTCGCCAATTATCTTAAATCTGTCTGCTCAATATGATGGAAATCTTGCTAACTTCTTTTTTCTTTGCCCTCCTTCCTAGTGCATAGAATCATAGAAATTTACGGCACAGAAACATAGAAGATAGGAGCAGGAGTAGGCCATTCGGCCCCTCGAGTGCGATTTGAACAGAGTGCTGAGAGTTGGGTGAGTCAGGGAGTCTTAACTGGTTGCTGAAATCAAACTTTTGTTTGTTTTCACATTTACTGGGTACTGTTTACTGTTTAAAATCTAAATTTCCCAGCTTTAAGCAGGGTTAAAAAGGGATAAACAAGTCCTACAACTCAGAGCAGCTGAAGGCAGTTAACAAGGGAAACTGGAGTAATCTGGTTAACCTGGTTCTCTGTAGCTGGGCTCAGCAAGTCTTTGATTCAGGGCCTATAAAAACAGGCTTTGAAGGGCGATTTTGCACTGAGTGCAGTTTCAACAGAGTGCTGAGAGTTGGGTGAGTCAGGGAGTTAGGTGAGGCACGGCCTCAGAGCTTCGGCGGGTGCTTCAGCGGTAGAGCGGGCCTACAAAGGGCTCCAGAGACCAGGTAAGGCTTACTTTACTGGTGGTATTGAATTCATTTAATTTAAATTGATTAAAGGGGTAGGTCATGCCAGGAGAGCCCAGCCCCGTGATATGCTCCTCTTGCTCTATGTGGGAATTCAGGGACGCTGCCAGTGTCCCTGACCAACACGTGTGCCAGAAATGCATCCAGCTGCAGCTACTAACGGGCTGTCTTGGGGCGCTGGAGCTGCGGGTGGATGGGTCGTGGAGCATTCACGATGCTGCAAGGGTCGCGAATTACTCGTACAGTGAGTTGGTCACACCGCAGGGTAGGGCTGCACAGGCAGAAGGGAAATGGGTGACCACCAGGCGGAACAATAGAAGCAGGCAGGTAGTGCAGGAGACCCCTGTGGCCATCCCCCTTTCAACCAGGTATACCGTTTTGGATACTGTTGGGGGGGATGACTTATCAGGGGAAGGCAGCAGCAGCCAACTTCCTGGCACTGGGGGTGCTCCTGCTGCCCAGGAAGGGAGGAAAAAGAGTGGGAGAGCAATAGTGGTAGGGGATTCTATAGTAAGGGGAACAGATAGGCGTTTCTGTGGCCGTAGACGTGAATCCAGGATGGTTTGTTGCCTCCCTGGTGCCAGGGTCAAGGATGTCACTGAGCGGCTGCAGGGCATTCTGGAGGGGGAGGGCGAACAGCCAGAGGTCGTGGTCCACATTGGTACCAACGACATAGGTAAAAAGAGGGATGAGGTCCTGCAGCAAGAATTTAGGGAGCTAGGTAGAAGATTAAAGAGCAGGACCTCAAAGGTTGTAATCTCTGGATTACTCCCGGTGCCACGTGCCAGTGAGTATAGGAATAGGAAGATAGAACAGATGAATGTGTGGCTAAAGGGATGGTGCAGGAGGGAGGGCTTTAGTTTCCTGGATCACTGGGTCTGCTTCTGGGAAAGGTGGGACTTGTACAAGTCGGACGGTTTACACCTGAACCAGAGGGGGACCAATATCCTTGCGGGGAGGTTTGCTAGCACTGTTGGGGGGGGTTTAAACTAACTTGGCAGGGGGATGGGCTACAGAGTGGAGCTATAGTAGGGGGTGATTTACAGCCAAATACTGAGGAAAAAACAAGTCAGCTGGGAAGGCAGAGCAAATATGTGAAGGCAAAAGGGAATATGGCAAGGCTGGAAGGCATTTATTTTAATGCAAGGAGTCTTGCAAATAAAGTGGATGAACTGAAGTTGTTGTTGAACACATGGGAGTACGATATTGTTGCTATCACGGAGACATGGTTGAGGGAGGGTCAGGACTGGCAGCTCAATATTCCGGGGTATAGAATCTTCAGGCGAGACAGAGGGGGGTGTAAAAGGGGAGGGGGTGTTGCAATATTAATTAAGGAGTCAATTACTGCTGTAAGGAGGGATGATATATTAGCGAGTTCCTCTAATGAGGCCATATGGGTAGAACTTAAAAACAAAAAGGGGGCAAGCACTTTGCTGGGAGTGTACTATAGGCCCCCAAACAGTCAGGGGGAGATAGAGGAACAGATATGTAGGCAAATCTCAGAGAAGTGCGAAAATAATAGGGTAATAATAGTGGGGGATTTCAACTTCCCCAATATTAATTGGGATAGTCAGAGTGTGAAAGGCTTAGAGGGTGCAGAATTCTTAAAGTGCATCCAGGAAAGCTTTTTGAGCCAACATGTAGAAAGTCCTACAAGAGAGGGGGCGGTACTGGACCTAATTCTAGGGAATGTAGCCGGGCAAGTGGTGGAAGTGTCAGTAGGAGAGCATTTTGGCGACAGTGACCATAATTCGGTGAGATTTAAGGTGGTCATGGAAAAAGACAAAGATGGCCCGGAAATAAGGGTTCTAAATTGGGGGAAGGCCGATTTTAATATGATAAGGCAGGATCTGGCCAAAGTGGACTGGGAGCAGCTACTTATAGGAAAATCCACATCAAAGCAGTGGGAGGCTTTCAGAAGGGAAATAGAGAGAGTACAACGCCAGCATGTTCCCGTAAAGGTCAAGAGTGGGACCAACAAGCAAAGGGAACCTTGGATGACAAGGGATATACAAAAATGCATTAGGAAAAAAAGGGGGGCTTTTGGCAGTTACAAAAGACTAAAGACGGAGGAAGCCCTAGAGGAGTATAAAAAGTGCAGGGGCATACTTAAAAAAGAAATTAGGAGAGCGAGGAGGGGCCATGAAATAACACTGGCGAGCAAAATAAAGGAAAATCCTAAGATGTTTTATAAGTATATTAAGGGCAAGAGGATAACCAGGGAAAGGGTAGGGCCCATTAGGGACCAAAGTGGCAATCTGTGTGTAGAGCCAGATGATGTAGGCGGGGTTTTAAATGAATTTTTTGCATCTGTGTTCACTATGGAGAAAGACGATGTAGACATAGAAATCGGGCAAGGGGACTGTGATATACTTGAACATATCAGCATCGAGAGGGAGGAGGTACTAGCGGTTTTAGCAGGCCAAAAAGTGGATAAATCCCCAGGCCCGGACGAGATGTATCCCAGGCTGCTGTGTGAGGCAAAGGAGGAGATTGCAGGGGCTCTGACACAAATTTTCAGAACCTCTCTGGCCACAGGGGATGTACCAGAGGACTGGAGAACAGCTAACGTAGTACCATTATTCAAGAAGGGTAGCAGGGATAAACCAGGGAATTACAGGCCAGTGAGCCTAACATCTGTGGTAGGGAAATTATTGGAAAAGATTCTGAGGGACAAAATTAGTCTCCACTTGGAGAGGCAAGGATTAATCGGGGATAGTCAGCATGGCTTTGTCAAGGGTAAATCATGTCTGACCAATCTGATTGAATTTTTCGAGGGGGTGACTAGGTGTGTGGATGAGGGAAATGCTGTGGATGTGGTATACATGGACTTCAGTAAGGCTTTTGACAAAGTCCCGCATAGGAGACTGGTCAAGAAGGTAAGAGCCCATGGGATCCAGGGTGCCTTGGCACGTTGGATCCTAAACTGGCTGAGTGGCAGGAGGCAGAGGGTGATGGTCGAAGGTTGCTTTTGTGACTGGAAGCCTGTGTCCAGTGGGGTACCTCAGGGATCGGTGCTGGGTCCCTTGCTGTTTGTGATCTACATAAATGATTTGGATGAGAATGTAAAAGGTATGATCAGTAAGTTCGCAGACGACACGAAAATTGGTGGGGTGGTAAATTGCGAGGAGGAAAGCCTCAGGCTACAGGACGATATAAACGGGTTGGTCAGATGGGCGGAAAAGTGGCAACTGGAATTTAACCCTGAAAAGTGCAAGGTGATGCATTTTGGACGGACAAATAAGGCAAGGGAATACACAATGGCCTAGAAATTCAGTTGCTTGCGCCAGCCGGTAGCGCCTTAGGAGGAGGAGATGTTGGGCGCTAGGTGGCTAGCGGCCGGGCGCAGCGCGATCTGCGCCTCTCCCCAACTTCACTAGAGATTTAGCGTTGGCGCAAAGTCTTTGCGCGCGCTCAGCTGCGCGCGCAGATCCTGACGTCATTTCATCGTGCAACGCCCTTTGTGCGCCCCAAACCGGAACTTCAGTGGCGCCGCCCTTCTTTGCGCCTGGCGCCCCTAGCGACTGGTAGAGGGGAACGGTTCCCAGTCGCTGCGGGGTGCGGGCGGCGCTATTTAAAGGGGACTCCTCCTGCATTATAAGTGACAGCCATTTTGTGCCAATCCTTCTGTGTGAGAGACAAAGGCAGAGAGTTTTCTGCTTTGACTCAGCGCTCGCACAGGTACTTCTGGCTTCAGGCCAGAGCTTTGCACTTGGATTTCACTTTCAGTGCCATAGCCTTGAGTCGCCACATATACTGTAATGGGGGCTACAATGGGTGGAAACGTTGGCTTTCTGCATTGCATTCAAAGGGATCAGAGATGCCGTGAGAGAGTGCCAGTCATGGCCAGATGGAGAAGGGCCAACAGGTGTCGGCACAGGAGGCCTTACCCACCCAGGGTATACCGCCAGCAGTTCTCATATCTGAACATGTCTGAGGAGCAGTGTGTTCGGAGGCTGCGATTCAGAAGGGAGGTGGTCACTGAGTTCTGCCACCTGCTTCGCAGAGATCTGCAGCCACAGCTGAGGAGCAGGACGTCTCTGTCGGTGGCAGTGAAGGTGACGGTGGCTCTCAACTTCTATGCCACCGGCTCCCGCTACTGGGGACATTGCCAACATCTCCCAGTTCGCGGTACATTGCTGCATCCGACAGGTGAACAATGCCCTTTTCAGAAGGAGACGTCAGTACATCTCCTTCCCCATGACCCTGGACAAGCAGCAAGAGCGTACAATGGGATTTGGAAGAATAGCGGGCTTCCCCATGGTCCAGGGCGTAGAACTGATGAACCAGCATTGGTCAGGCCTTGCTTCAGGGCTGCAGTGCGCAGGGCATGGCAGCCAGACAAGTCCACCCTCCCCCTTTAAGAGCTGACCGGCGCCAGAGTGTCTGCCGTCAATCAGCAACTCGCCGCACCTGCGCTGTGCCCGCCCTCGGGGGTATCGCCCCGGACCGCCGGCTTAGCGCCTAATGATAGTCGTGCATTGCCTGTTTTATCGTAGCAGGAACCTCTTGGGGCGATGCGACTGAATATCGGCGAAGGTGGCGCGAACTTGCGCCGGGCGCAAACTTTAGCGGCCGCCCGACTGTAGCGCCCCGAACGTGGCTATACTGAATTTCTAGGCCAATGAGTGGTAGGACCCTAGGAAGTACAGAGGGTCAGAGGGACCTTGGTGTACATGTACATAGATCCCTGAAGGCAGCGGAACAGGTAGATAAGGTGGTTAAAAAGGCATATGGGATACTTGCCTTCATTAGTCGAGGCATAGAATATAAGAGCAGGGAGGTTATGATGGAGCTGTACAAAACGCTGGTAAGGCCACAGCTGGAGTACTGTGTGCAGTTCTGGTCGCCTCACTATAGGAAGGATGTGATTGCTTTGGAGAGGGTGCAGAGAAGATTCACCAGGATGTTACCTGGGATGGAGCGCCTCAGCTATGAAGAAAGACTAAACAGGCTGGGGTTGTTTTCCTTGGAGCAAAGAAGGCTGAGGGGGGACCTGATTGAGGTGTACAAAATGATGAGGGGCATAGATAGGGTAGAAAAGAGGAACTTTTCTCCTTAGTAGGGGGGTCAATAACAAGGGGGCATAGATTCAAGGTAAGGGGCAGGAGGTTTAGAGGGGATTTGAGGAGGAACTTTTTCACCCAGAGGGTGGTTGGAGTCTGGAACTCACTGCCTGAAAGGGCGATAGAGGCAGGAACCCTCACAACATTCAAGAAGCATTTGGATGAGCACTTGAAATGCCACTGCATACAAGGCTATGGACCAAATGCTGGAAAATGGGATTAGATTGGACAGGGCTTGATGGACGGCGCAGACACGATGGGCCGAAGGGCCTCTTTCTGTGCTGTATAACTCTATGACTCCGCCATTCAATGCGATCATGGCTGATCATCCAAATTTAGTACCCTGTTCCTGCTTTCTCCCCATACCCCTTGATCCCTTTAGCCTTAAGAAATATATCCAACTCCTTCTTGAATATATTTAATGAATTGGCCTCAACTGCCTTCCGTGGTAGAGAATTCCACAGGTTCACCACTCTCTGGGAGAAGAAATTCCTCCTCATTTCAGTCCTAAATGGCCTACCCCTTATCCTTAGACTGTGACCCCTGGTTCTGGACTCCCCGACCATCGGGAACATCCTTCCTGCATCTAGTCTGTCCAGTCCTGTCAGAATTTTATAAGTTTCAATGAGATCCCCTCTCGTTCTTCTAAACTCCAGCGAGTACAAGCCCAATCGTCCCAATCTCTCCTCATACGTCATTCCTGCCATCCCAGGTATCAGCCTGGTGAATCTTCGCTGAACTCCTTTCATGGCAAGAACATCCTTCCTCAAATAAGGCGACCAAAACTGCACACAATACTCAAGATGTGGTCTCACCAAGGCCCTGTACAACTGCAGCAAGACATCCTTGTTACTGTACTCAAACCCTCTCGCTACGAAGGCCAACATACCATTTGCCTTCTTAACTGCCTGCTGCACCTGCATGCTTACCTTCAGCGACTGGTGCACAAGGACGCCCAGGTCTCGTTGCACTTCCCCTTCTCCCAATCTATTGCCATTCAGATAATAATCTGCCTTCCTGCTTTTGCCACCAAAGTGGATAACCTCACATTTATCCACGTTATATTGCATCTGCCATGCTTTTGCCCAATCACCCAACCTGTCCAAATTATCCTGGAGTTTCTCGGCATACTCCTCACAGCACACATGCCCACCCAGCTTTGTGTCGTCTGCAAATTTGGAAATATTACATCTAGTTCACTTGTCTAGATCATTAATATATATTATGAATAGCTGGGGTCCAAGGACCGATCCCTGCGGTACCCCACTAGTCACTGCCTGCCAGTCGGAAAAAGACCCGGTTATTCCAACTCTTTGCTTTCTGTCTGCCAACCAGTTCTCTATCCAAGTCAATACCTTGCCCCCAATCCCATGTGCCTTAACTTTACACGCTAATCTCTTATGCGGGACCTTATCGAAAGCCATCTGAAAGTCCAAATACACCACATCCACTGGTTCTCCCTTATCTATTTTACCAGTTACATCCTCAAAAAATTCCAGTAGATTAGTCAAGCACGATTTACCTTTTGTAAATCCATGTTGACTTTGTCCGATCCTGTCACTGTTTTCCAAGTGCCATTCAACCCATCATGTCTGTGCCAGCCAAAAAAGAGCTATCCAGCCTAATCCCACTTCCCAGCTCTTGGTCCGGAGCCCTGTAGGTTACGACACTTCAAGTGCACATCCAAGTACTTTTTAAATGTGATGAGGGTTTCTGCCTCTCCCACCCTTTCAGACAGTGAGTTCCAGACCCCCACCACCCTCTGGGTGAAAGAAGTTCCCCTCAACTCCCCTCTAATCCTTCTACCAATTACTGTAAATCTCTGCCCCCCTGGTTATTGACCTCTCTGCTAAGGGAAATAGGTCCTTCCTATCCACTCTATCTAGGCCCCTCATAATTTTATACACCTCAATCAAGTCTCCCCTCAGCCTCCAGGTTCCAAAGAAAACAACCCCAGCCTATCCAATCTTTCCTCATAGCTAAAATTCTCCAGACCTGGCAACATCCTGGTAAATCTCCTCTGTAGGTTTCTCATACAGGCCAACTGTAGTGCCCATACTACTGCCGAAGCTGAAGTCAGCTAGCTTAGCGGAGACCAGGCATTCTGTGACCTGCCTGATCTGAATGATTCAGACACAGCACCACACTGTGCATCTCCTTACTGAGGCATTATAATTACTAATCTAATTTAATTTATTATGGCCAATCCTTGTATTAATGGAAGTATTCTCAGTCATGTATAAAATTGTTTAAAAAAATAATTTATTATGTAGGTCTAAATTTCAGAGAATAAGATTCTCTAATACTCTGCAGTTACCAAAATGATTAGAAATTATGTTTTTATCGACTTGTCGTCATTGCTTCATTGGTAAACAGTTACTAATGAAATGCATCTTACCTTCAGGCAGTACTTGTGCAAGTCCCAGGTAACAAGTACAATACAATACAGCACAGAGGATTAGGGCTCTCCTAGGGAAGTAATAAAAACAGGTTAGAATTTAATTGAAAAATACACTATGTATATCTATTGTCAACATGCGCTATATATCGATGTAATATTGTGGAATTGTAACTGAGGAAGACCTCCCATGTTAGCTCATCCAACCTGGAAAATAACCCTTCTTTAGATTCCCAAATGTTCTTAAATGATTCCAGAGTTTTTGCCACCATTAACCTACGCAGGAGTCCATTCCATGTGTTAGTCATCCTTCATGGCATCAGTCCTGAGTTGCCTTTTGTTCATTTGAACCTACTGTCATGATTGAGTTTGAAGCAGTGTTCTGCATCTACCTTTTCTCCACCATTTACTATCTGATATGTTTCTTTGAGGTCAATTCTCAGTTGTCTTCTCTCAAAGATGAAAAACAAGTTTCTCCAGTCTTTCCTCATAATTCTCTGATCTTAAGGATCGGTCTTTTGAATTTTCCCTGAGCTGCCTTCAACGATTGAATATCTCCCTTGTGTCTTGATGACCAGAATTATATATGACATTCAAGGTGTGATATGACCAGAGCATGCTTCACTTGTAGCATGACTTCCTCTGACTTGTACTCTGTTGTCTTGGCTGTAGTCTATTCCTGTCAATTCAAAGTTCTTTCTGTGCCCCGCAGAAAAAAAATGTCAACTATCCAGTAATTCAAATTAAGTAACTGAATTAGAATTAAGCAGGAAGCTTTTCACCTCTAAAGAAATGAATTATTCAGTCATTTGAATTGTGTAATTTTGCATTAACATGAGTAAAATGTTTCTTGTTCAGAATTCTATTTGCCATTGTTGATTATGCAGTACGGTAGCATAGTGGTAATGTTACTGGACTAGTAATTCAGTAGGCCTGGACTAATGAATTCATAATCCCACCACGGCAGCTGGGGAATTTAAATGCAATTAATTAAATAAATCTGGAATAAAAAGATAGTATCAGTAATGGTGACCATGAAACTACTGGATTGTCATAAAAACCCATCTGGTTCACTAATGTCCTTTAGGGAAGGAAATCTGTTGTCTTTACCTGGTCTGGCCTATATGTGACTCCAGACCACAGCAATGTGGTTGACTCTTAACTGCCCTCTGAAATGGCCTAGCAAGCCACTCAGTTGGATTCAATTTCTCAAGGGAAATTAGGGATTGACAATAAATGCTGGCCTTGCCAGCGATGCCTACATCCCGAGAATTAATTTTTAAAAATTACTGCTCCGCAATGATTGGATATATTGAACACTGAGTCTACTACAACCCCTAGGTTGCTTTCAAAATAATTCTTAGCTATTTCAACACCATTTACAAAGTACTTATCTCATCCATATTTTCTCCCTACGTGCAATACTTATAGTTGTCCATATAAGAACATAGGGGGAAAAATTCAGTTGCTTTGCGCCTCCCGTTATAATAGGACGCAAAGCAACTAGCGCCCGGGTGCAGCGATGTTTCCGCCGCTCACAAAATTGACCAGACATTTTGTGGCTGCGCTAAACACTACCGCCATGATCTCCTGCGCCCACAGATCGTGACGTCAGTCGAGCGTGCAACGTCCCGGTAGCTCCCCGGACCGGATATTGAGTGACGCCCCTTGCTTTACCGCCTGCCGCTAGCAACGACAGGTTGAGGGGAGCGTTTTGCAGTCGGGAAGGGACTGGGGGAGCGCTAGTTAAAGACGGCCGCTTCCTGCCTTTTTTTGTCGGCGACATTTTTGCACCACGCATTCTGAGAGAGAGAGAGAGACTTCTGGAGAGATTCAACACAGTATGAAGGAGTTTTGGGTACTGAGCACCACTTTGCAGGTTCAGTTTGATTTGACCTTCCTTGCCTCAATTTAGAAGCGACTATGGGGGCTGCACGCTGAGCTCTTTCCCTGGGCCTCTCCATTGTTCTTTCCAGCAGATTTGATGTACAGGTCTCTCCAGGCTGAGATTCAAGGCTGCAATGAGTAGGGTGTGGATGGAGAGCAAGATCAACCCTCCCCTTTAAGAACTGGCTGGAGCCAGTGTGTCTGTGTTCCATTGCTGACTGACATCACATGAGCTTCGCCAGCGCTCTGAGGTAGCACCTCGCTCCTCGGCGTTAGCATCTTAAGAGAGGTGTGTAGCACCTGATTTAGCGCTCCAATCACCTCCACGGGCGATAGAAGCCAAGTTTGCAGTCGGATGCAATAATTAGCGCCAGGCGCTAAACTTTGCACCCGGGAGATAATTGCGCCTCAAACGGGGCGATACCGAATTTCTCCCCCATAAGAACATAAGAAATAGGAGCAGGAGTAGGCCATTTGGCCCCTCGAGCCTGCTCCGCCATTCAATAAGACCATGGCTGATCTGATCTTGGCCTCAATTCCATTAAGTTTCATCTTCCATGTTTCACCCACTTAAGTATTTGGTCTAACTCATTTTGTAGTCCAATTTAAGCAAATAGAAATTCTATACAGTAAGCATAATTAATGCTGGGACTAACTTTACAGGTTGATATTATGGATATTACATCTATAAATGTTTGAAGGCTGCAATTATATTTTAGCAGCAATATCACAAATACAACAAAATTATAATATTTTTGTTTACTCTATTATACAGCAACTAAGAAATTCATTGCATTCATATAATTTTGCTTCACAACATTTATCATTGCAAAGCTACAGGAAAATATTTTGCAGACATTATTCTGTAGGGGGTTGATTGTGTAAAGCCTGCTATGGCAGCAAAGCTAACAGCCTTTCCTGTGGACTGCTGGAACCTGTGGGGAATGTAATAAAGTCGTTGGCCTTGGCAAAGAGGGCATCAGTGACCTACTTGCTGCAGGCCTGGAGGGGCAGCTGAGCTCACCCACTTCTTTTCTAGACCAGGCATCATCCAGAAGTTGAAGGGAGAGAGAAAAAAAGTCAGAACTTGCATTTATATAGTGCCTTCACTTCCTCAGGGCGTCCCCAAGCAATGAAGTACTTTTGAAATGTAGTCATGTAGGGAAACACAGCAGCCAATTTACGCACAGCAAGGTGCCACAAATATCAATGAGATAAATGACCAGATGATCTGTTTTAGTGGCCTTGGTTGAGGGACAAATGTTGGCCTGGACAGTGTCATGGATCTTTTACATTCAGCTGAACAGGCAGACAGGGCCTCAGTTTATCATCACTCCATACTGCACTAAAGTATCAGACTGGATTATATGCTCAAATCTCCGGAGTGTAGGTTAGAATCACCATAATCTTCTGACTCAATAGTAAGTGCTATTTCTGAGCCAAGGCAGATCCAGACTTCACTAAAGGGATTGTAGAAATATTGAGCTATGAAGTGAACCAATAAATAACCAAGGAATCACTCACTTACCCACTATAAGCTTACTCACAGAATAAGATATAGCCAATAGGCTATGTTCCTATATTAATACATCTATAAATATATTAAAAGTCTTGCGTATAGTGCACACTTCCTGTACATGTCACGCTTAATTCCAGTAGCACTTCAGTCATTACACATTAGGCATCACATCTATTAACATCCCTATTGTTATTAAAAAAAGGCATCCTCTGACTTACTAGAAGCAACGCTTCAAGAAATCTGCTAGTAATATATGAGAAGTTTTTCATATAGTGTCCATTTCCTGTAACAGACCCACTTATTTCTTGTAACACTTTTCCCTTCACTTTTCCCATTATACTTTGTTGATAACATTATTATTATATAAAATAGCATATCCTCCAAATCACCATGAGCAATGTCATGGCAGATCTGTTACGGCATAGGCAAATGATTTTTCTTCAGCGGCTAGTATTAAAATGAAACATGAAATAATAACAGAGTATGCTGGAAACACACAGGGAGGCACTAAAGACAGGTTATTGACATTTCTGGAGTGTGCCAGATGTGTCCAATGGGACTTCTTGAAGATTTACTCCTTCAATATGTCTTGAAGTTGGTCCCACTTGGTGGGGGGAAAGAAGTCCAGACAGAAGTTGCAGCGACACATTTCATGCATTTTGGAGAGACAATAGAGACTACGATCATGACCATCTGTCATGGTGAATGCCCTGGAGAGCCGCAAATAATGCTTGGAACTATCACGCGAGTTCGCTTTTTACAACATTTTATTTTGGAAATGATGACGGTTGGAGAGGAAGATTTCCCTCCTTTTTTTGAAGATGAAGATAACAAAATGGATTAAACTTTTGTTTTTTTGTATGACGAAAGATGAAGAAAACAACTTAACTCATCAACTTTAAAAATGGTATCAATGGTGCCATAAGCAAACCCTCGGCGAAACGAATGGTATACGTGAATATCAAATGTTTCTCCTGGTGCTGGGGAGAACAAGCTAACACTCAAGGGTGAAACAGGCCCTTTTATACTGTCAAGAATGAGAAGGCTCACATGTGGATACTTCACTGTGGTGACATCATGATCACAAACATTTTTTCAAAGAAAACCTTCCCTTTTTGCAATTTATATTTTTTGCCAGCAGGAATGCCAACCCCAACACTGGCCCATTGCAATAGTGTATGGAGAATCTGATCTGTCGAAGAATAAGGAAGATACCACCTATTAGATAATCTATTTTTTCTTCATTCTCTGCATCCTTCACATTCTACTGCTAACTGACAATAGTTGTAATTCAATAGAGCTAGCAGTAACATCTGCAGCTATGATAGGTCTGCTAAAACATAAACCATCCTTCGTAGGTAGACCCAATCAACCAGTAAAGTTACATGTATTGCTCCACGTTGCTGCTTTACAAATGTCTTCAACAAAGATCTGCCCAGAAGGTCGAAGTGGGCTTTGCTGAATATCCCTTAACGGAGTGAGAAAGTTTCCTATCCACAAGCTAATAGCAGTGAATAATCCATTCCACCATCCAATTAGCTAGCTTTTGTTTTGGGAGAGCTGTTTCCAACAAATAAGGGCCTTATGCCATGAACATTGGGTGACTTTTATGCACAGGCTTGTTGTGATCCACGTGGAATGCTTAAGCCCTACCTGCAGCCACATAGTGGAATCACCATTCATCTTGTTAGAGTAAGATGGTGGTTAAAAGGAAGGAATTAGCAATTGTTGTTAAAGATGAGGTCAAGAAGGGTATCTTAGGTAGGAATTTAAGGTGAAACTTAAGAACAGCTTGGTTGTTGTGCCAAAAAAGGTAGATGATTAGTGCCTGCAACTTTTTTAATCTTTAAGAAAGAAAGAACTTGCAGTTATATAGCACCTTTCACAACCTCAGGACATTCCAAAGCACTTCACGGCTAATGAAGTACATTTGAAGTGTAGTCATAGGTGCAATGTGGGTAAATGCAGCAGCCAATTTGCACACAGCAAGTTCCATAAACAACAATGAGATAAATGACCAGATATTTTGTTATGGTGGTGTTGACTGAGGGATAAATGTTAGCTAGCGCACTGGGAGAATTCCACGTCTCTTCTTCAAATAGTGCCATGAGATCTTTTATATCCGGCTTCCGTTTAACACGTCATCACATGATGGCACCTGGCTCACAGGCGAGAGAGAGTGCTACCATTAAGCCAAGACTGACACTTTTTTTTTACTAATCTTTCTAAATTGAAAGAAAGGCAAGTAGTAATGTGGTTTTCACAGAAGCTGAGAGACTCAATTGGATGATGCAGTAACCTTTACAGGGCCAAAGTAAAGTTACATGGAGGAGTGATTGAAACTAAAATGGATTTAATTTTCATATTGCTTTCAGAAAGACTTAAATGGATGATCCCCAAACAGCAAGTGAGCGCTAGTAATAATAACCAACATTTAGTTCTTGCTAATGATGTTGACATCATAGGACCCTGATTAGCATTTATGCATGAGGCTCTCACCTGAGTCTGGTGGGCGCCTCATCCACTGCCAAAACCAGTGGAATTAAAATCAGGAAATGAAACAGATTAAAAAGCAAGTTTGGGGGCTGGGAAATGGGGGAGGGGATGAAAGAACAAAAGGGAAGGTCTGAGAGGTGAAGAGACATTAAGAGATATTCAAGGCGAGACGAGATGGTAATCGGACAGGTAAAGAAACAAAGGATGGCTCTAGATGAAGTGTGAAATGCGCTGGCAGAGTGAGAGACAGCTGCCGTGTGGGAGAGAGAAAAAGGAAAAGGCACAAACCAAAGGTGTGGATAAAAAATATATAAAAATATGATAGGGGCCGAGGTTATGATCTGAAATTGTTGAACTCGATATTGATCGGCCTGAAACATTAACTCTGTTTCTCTCTCCACGGATGTTGCCTGGCCTGCTGAGTTTTTCCAGCATTTTCTGCTGTTATTTCGGATTTCCAGCATCCGCA
The DNA here is from genome assembly GCF_052327205.1 of Somniosus microcephalus. Classification (NCBI taxonomy): domain Eukaryota; kingdom Metazoa; phylum Chordata; class Chondrichthyes; order Squaliformes; family Somniosidae; genus Somniosus; species Somniosus microcephalus. Next base: position 9,413,853 of record NC_141009.1, read on the forward strand.
GTATTTCGCTATCGAATTAAAATCAGAAATCGGCGGGAATAGAGCAAGAAATGGAACCGTTCAATTTTAAATGCCCACCCGCTCTGTGCCCACCATCTGGGTAGAGATAAAATCCCCCCCTGTAGCTCTGTAGTGGAAGTGATTGCTTAACTGGGTTGTTTGAGTAACACCATGGGGTCGCCACAAACATCCTCTTCCCTTCAAAAGAATTCTGAGAACCAAGGCAAACAGAGGAAAGGTGTAAAGGAACATTTATTTCGATAGAAAGTATAAGCTATCCAGCTTCCAGGCTGACCTTTCTCTGGTGCTTGACATTGCATAAATTAGAAAGATTTTCCAGTTCCCTTCTGGATGAATCATACACTCATGGGGGGACCATGGAGCAACTACAATATTATCTCTTCTTGCTAATTGTTGAGCAGAGACAGAAAAAGATTCCAACAGCAGTGGCTGATCAGCACTCTAACCTCCTGCAGCATTTGAGAACGTTTCCCTTCCTGTTTGTTTATATTTAGAACTGCTGTGGTGTTGACCTTTCAGAGACTACACTGACTATGAAGGAGAAACAACTCTGAAGATAGTCAAACTGAAATCCGTAACTCACTACACAAAGGCAAATCGCAGCTCAGATCAACCACATGAAGGTTAACTACATCAGTTCACTACGCACAGCACTACTGGGCCAACCCTCAGAAATGTTTATCCATGATTTTCAAGTAATATTCTATGTAACTAGAATGACCAATATTACAGAGCACAATCGTGATGGTTTATGACATTTTTGTATAATCGTCAAACCCAGTAAACAGCAATATGGATATGTCCAGATTACTAAAGGCTTAAAGAAATTGAAAGTCAAGATTTGCTGCAGATATTTATAAAACATTCCACGATTTAAAGAGTAAATAAATAGGCTTGTAACAAAAGTCTAATGGAGGAATGACTTTCAGTTTCATCATTAATCTTGTTTATATAGAGAGTGAGCAGTGAGTCTGTAGTCTGCTGATGGAAACGTAATTCTTCTGTTGTGAATTACAGTACATGAACATGAAGTCAGCTGTGGCTCACCTTTGACTCTGAGTCATTGAAAGTTGTGGGTTCAAGTCTCACTCCAGAGGCTTGACCACAAAAATCTCGGCTGACACTCTAGTGTGGTGCTGAGGGAGTGTTGCACTGTTGGAGGTACTGTCTTGCGGATGAGACACTAAAAACCAAGTCTCTGTCTTCCCTCTCAGGTGGAAATAAAAGATCCCTATTTTGAAGAAGAACAGGGAGTTCCTTTGTCCTGGCCAATATTTACAATCAACATCACTTAAACAGATTATCTGGTCATTAGCACATTGCTGTTTGTGGGAGCTTGCTGTGCACAAATTGGCTGCCACGTTTCCTACATTACAACAGTGACTGCACGTCAAAAAGTACTTCATTGGCTGTAAAGCACCAGTGGTCATGAAAGGTGCTATATAAATGCAAGGCTTTCTTTTTTTTCTTTTATGATATGCAATGAAGATGATTTTTTTCCCACATTACAACAGTGACTCCACTTCAAAAGTACTTCATTGGCTCTAAAGGTGGTCGTGAAAGGCGCTTTATAAATGCATGTCTTTCTTTTCCTATTAGGTTGCCATTACTAGTGAGATGAAAAGGCAGAAGGGCTGCATATTATTTTCATCATTACGATAAAGTCATATGCAAGTGAAGCAACACCTTTACATCACCAGAACGTCACCAGAGCAGCAGTGGTAACCTATTTACACATGTAAGCCGGGTCTCCTCCACGCTTCAGTCAAAGTTACAGTGGCAAAGTCAGAGCAGCTCCGAGGAAACTCCAGGTTCCCCTTTCTAAAGCATGCACGTCCCTTTTGAAGTGTTGTGATCAAAAGGCACACAGTGATCCAAGTGTGGTCTGGCCAGTGCATTGTAAACTCTCGGCATAACTTCTGTAGACTTGTAATGCATGACTCTGACGATGTATCCCAACATTCTATTTGCTTCTCCCTTTGTTTCAGACTCTCTGAGATTTGGCTCTAGCGAGCAAAGCCAGACAAATCAGTTGTCAAGGCACATGTGTAACCCTTTCAAGTGTAGATATCATAACCAGAAACATGGTAAAAAGCCATTTTGGAAACCAGATTGGATCTATATTTGAATATTTTTGGAATTTATCTAAGAGGAGATTTGATGGAGGTGTTTAAAACCATGAATGGTTTAGAGAGAGTAAACAAAGGGAAACTGTTCGCAATGGCTGAAGGGTCGATAACCAGAGGGCACCGATTTAAGGCAAAAGAACCAGAGGTGACATGAGGGAAAACTTTTTTACGCAACGAGTGGTTAGGATTTGGAATGCGCTGCCTGATAGGGCGGTGGATACAGATTCAATAGTAGCCTTCAAAAGGGAATTGGATAAATACTTGAAGGAGGAAAAATTGCAGGGATATGGGGAAAGAGCGGGGGAGTGGGACTAACTGGATTGCTCTTCAAAAGAGCCGGCGCAGACTCGATGGGCCGAATGGCCTCCTTCTGTGCTGTACTATTCTATGATTCTTTATGGGATGGTCGATGTGATGCATGTGGGCTTCTGCCTACAACCCTCTGATGTTAGGTGCACCACTGTGAGGAGATACTGAGCAGAGGCAGATTATTTCCCTCGGCATAGGAGAGAAAATCAAAAGTATAGTCATCACCAGATTGCCTTGAGCGCCTTCCAACTGTTGATCAAGAGCAATATTGGCCGAAGTTATGCAGCAGGTTGCCCACCCGCCCACTCTGTCGTAGGTGCTATGTAGCACAGGGAGAATCAGCAAAGGAGAGAAAAACTACTGGGAATAGAATTTGCCCAAGTTTGCACAGCTGGTGGAGAGAAAATTGAGGATAGTGCACGGGTGATTTCCCATTATGCACAGCTAGCAAGCAAAGCTCATAGCACAAATTTGAACAATCAGTCCTAGGAGCCATCTGCATTAAGTACAGATGTGCGCGTTTCACTAGACAATACCTAAAACTGCACCACACAAACTGATGTCAGACAAGTACAAAGTTTAGGTTTAGGAGTGCTAAAATATTGTTGCCTACTACAGAACAGAATTGCATTCTTAGACATTTTCACAGCAAGCCTATCTCCTAGTGCTTGAAACTAACTAAACAGCCTGAACCAGAAATCTTGGCTGACTGCATTCAGTTCAGATCATCCTGACCTACACATAATACACTATCTATGGGTTTGTAAGTATAAACAGACTATAAGACTATACCATTGGAAAGGGGCCTGTTTTATTTCCAGTGTTTTTATAGTCTCACAGAAGAACCAACTAATTGCTTTATGAACACTGATAAGATTTACTTTTAGTTTAACTTTTAGCTTTTTTAAGATATAATCAGGCATGAATTGAAGTCATTATTGTGGATTTTCAGCCCCTAGATCCACAAAGCTTATATGTTTTGTTTAAATAACCTGACAGAGTTGTATGTGAAAATCAATACTGCAAACCAACTATCATAGGACACTTACTGAACAACACAGGGGACAACATCAAGTGCCAGAGGAAAATAATCGTATCACACTGTGAGAGCTGCTGAAAAGATATTACTAATTCAGATCATTCATAAGAATTATATAGCAGCTTGAATTCAACTTCCATAAATAGAAAGATGTTAAACTTGCTTCTTTAGGACTATGACTGCAATGTACAATATAATTATAAGTAAATAAATGACAGCAATAGCAATGAGCAGATGCTAAAGTATAGGATAGAAAGCAGAGAGCTAAAGGACAGCGACTGTGATGAAACTGCACCATGAAAGGACACTAACAGCAATGAACAGATACTGTCACAAAGAGTACAGAGGTAAAAAGGAATAGTGAGAGTTCAGAAACCAAAATGAAATCTAAAAACTTTTTCTGCGTTTACACATCTCCATCTATACAGTTATGGTTCAACACAGAACCTATATTGCTTTCTGTAGCTGTTATGACCTGGGTGCAGTGGATGTCACTGTGTGTTTTATCATCACATTTTCTGATCTGATTAGTTGATGGCATGATAGTGCTTGCCATGCCTTTCTCCTAATTTAAAGTTATTTTTCCTTCAACTTTACATAACAGTATCACAAATATTTAATACATTTTGAATCGTTACATGAAATAGCTTATTATTGAGGTTACACCACTTTTTAAATTCACCATTTGGCAAACTAAAATCTTTGGGACAGATAGTAATCTTCTTTAAACATGGCATCGACCATCGTCTACTACATTAACATGAATTATTTGTGTTAAACTGAGTAATGCTGCTATTGTTGGCAGTGTGCTGTGAGCAGTATCCTGATGGATTTGAACACAAAGATGACAGCATTCTGCTTTTTATCCTCAGATCTATCCCAAGATTTCTTCCCTATAGAATAAGTATCAATAATTGTATCGGCCTAGTACTGTAATGTACACACATTTGTAAAAATCCAGTTTTGGTAAAGCTGTAAGTAATTGAAAAGGAACTTGATTATCTCTAAAGACAAAGGCAAACTGGCACCCTTTTGTGTCCCAAAAGCTCAGGTGAACTCAAATCGACCAAATTAAAACCTCACTGAAATTATAAATTAGCTTCAAAATTTTCCAGTTAATTGTAGTTAATTATCTTTATTTAAATATAGGAGCGTAAGAAAGCATGGACGGTGGCATAGTGGTTAGCACTGTTGCCTCACAGCGCCAGGGACTCGGGTTCGAATCCGGCCTCGGGTGACTGTCTGTGTGGAGTTTGCACATTCTCCCCGTGTTTGCGTGGGTTTTCTCCGGGTGCTCCAGTTTCCTCCCACAGTCCAAAGATGTGCGGGTTAGGTTGATTGGCTATGATAAATTGACCCTTAGTGTTAGGGGGATTGAATACGTGGGGTTACGGGGATAGGGTGGGATATGTGTTGGTGTAGGGGTTACAGGGATCGGGTGGGATATGTGTCGGTGCAGGCTCGATGGGCCGAAATGGCCTCTATCTGCACTGTGGGGTTTCTGCGATTCTGTGAAGAAAAGGCCTTTTGGCCCATCAAGCCTCTGTGGCTACTATATTATGTACTGTACCCAAAACTATTTACATAGGATTACATAGAATATGCACAGCACAGAAACAGGCCATTCGGCCCACCCAGTCCATGGCGGCGTTTATGCTCCACACGAGCCTCCTCCCGTCTTTCCTCATCCAACTCTATCAGCATAACCCTCTATTCCCTTCTCCCTCATGTGCTTGTCTAGCCTCCCCTTAAATGCATCGATACGATTCGCTTCAACCACTCCCTGTGGCAGCGAGTTCCATTCTCACCACTCTTTGGGTAAAGAAGTTTCTTCTGAATTCCCTATTGGATTTCTTGGTTACTCTTCTTCTTCTTAGGCAGTCCCTCGGAACCAAGGATGACTTGCTTCCACATTAAAAATGAGTTCTCAGGTGACTGATGAGTCCAATGCGGGACCTACAGTCTCTGTCACAGGTGGGGCAGACGGTGGTTGAGGGGACGGGTGGGTGGGGTGCTTGGGTTGATGTGCGCTCCTTGCGCTGCCTGCGCTTGGCTTCCGCTTGCTCCCAGCGAAGAGACTTGGTTACTATCATATATTGATGGCCTCTAGTTTTGCTCTTCCCCACAAGTGGAAACATTCTCTCTGTATCCACTCTATCAAAACCTTTCATAATTTTAAAGACCTCTATTAGGTCACTCCTCAGCCTTCTCTTTTCAAGAGAAAAGAGACCCAGCCTGTTCATCCTTTCCTGATTGGTATAACCTCGCATTTCTGGTATCATTCTTGTAAATCTTCTCTGCACCCTCTCCAGTGCCTCTATATCCTGTGTATAATATGGCGGCCAGAACTCCAAGTGTGGTCTAACCAAGGTTCGATACAGGTTTAGCATTCTACATTAAATGTTCCTCAACAGTAATGCCTGCTTGTGCATGTCACTTCCAGCTAAAGAGCTCCTCATGTTTTCCTACATTATAACAGTGACTACACTTCAAAAAGTACTTCATTGGCTGTAAAGCGCTTTGGGATGTCCCGAGGTCCTGAAATGTAAGTCTTTTTTATAGATCATTTAATTTAATAGAGGCATTAACTGCCTTTGCTGGGAGATGATTCCACATATCTGCTACCCTGTATATTCTTTGAGGTAAAATGTGTGGGTAAGGAGTTTGTGTACAGCAGGGATAGTCATTACACAGTAAGCGAGCCAACTGTGGCTCTTGCAAGATTTTGTTGCAGCCCCGTCCTGTCTTTACAGTCCTCCAGAGGAAAGAAAATCACACAGTTCTGGGCTGCCGTGTCCACGGGCCGTGACCCAGTGCTCCGTACTGCCAAGCAAAAGGAAAGCTCAGGAGGCATTTAAAAGAATTTACATTTCTATAATGCTCCTCACGTACAGAAAGACTTCTGAGAGCACTTTACGTGGACTGACAGTGGATGCCAAGCAGGAGAAAGAAAGAGAACAGAGTGGTTGGGGGACAAAAGCACGAGTGGAGGTCTTTAAGGGTTTCTTTTAAGACAATGAGAAGGATGAAAAGTTCAAATCGTTGAGGGGGGAAATTACGGAGTGTGGGTGCATGGTGTCGGAAGGAATGGCCACTAATGGTGCAGCGAAGAACAATAAGTAAGCTGCTGATGAAGAAGCAGAGGGTGCTTGTAGGAATGTAAAGCTGGAGGAGCTCACTGTGGTAGGGTGAGACAAGGCCATGGAAGGAAAGATGAGGATCTTAAAGCCAATTTGCTGAGACACAGAGAATTACTGCAGATTGGTAAGAATAGGGGTGATTGGGGAGGGGGGCGGGCTGTGTATCTGACAATTCTCGTCCCAAGATGTCACCAGAATTCACTTCGCAGTCCAGGGCTAATCTTCAGGAAAGATGCCAGTTGAGAAGAATGAGGGTTGTCAACTGGAACCGGCCTATCTAGTGCAGCATGGAAAGACCACCTAAGGTAGCTGGTGCACATCAATAGATGAGAAACTAGGCGATAAAAGAATTGATGTGAGCCAGGCCTTGATTGTGACACATGGCTCATCAATGCCTGTACAGAAAAAAGGCTTGATTATTAATGTATCATCAATTTCAACAGAATAAAAGCATTTTAAATTGAAAAAGAAAGTGAGTGTCAGTGACTCTAAGCATGCGCGCACACATGTTCAGTAGCTGGTAGGTCCATTTGTGAAAGAAATCAAGGTTTTGATAACAGGAAGTTCCTAATAAAGCTTGGTTAAAATATGATGTTCTCAAATTATTAAAGCAGTATACCAGTTGTTAGGATCAAACCAACACATGGTTCCCACATATGGTTCCAACTTTGCTCCTTTTCAAAAGGATCCTTATAACGGATGACAGAATATCTCTTTATGAACCATGGTTAAAATCTGGTAAAGCTAAATGCATTGCATGATGTGGTATTCAGTGTCCAGGATCGGGCTCTTCTCCCAACGCCACAACCTAGACAGCTGAGACTCGTCCCTCGATACGACGGGAGACTCCATCATTCAGCCACACAGACGAAGGAGGTTCAAGGTTCAACCATATTTACTCGCAATATAAACACTAACACTAACACAAATAACATTGGGCAGCACGGTGGCATAGTGGTTAGCACTGTTGCCTCACAGCGCCAGGGACCCGGGTTCAAATCCGGCCTCGGGTGACTGTCTGTGTGGAGTTTGCACATTCTCCCCGTGTTTGCGTGGGTTTCCTCCGGGTGCTCCGGTTTCCTCCCACAGTCCAAAGATGTGCGGGTTAGGTTGATTGGCCATGATAAAAAAATTGACCCTTAGTGTTAGGGGGGATTAAATACGTGGGGTTATGGGGATAGGGCTTGGGTGGGATGGCTGTCAGTGTAGGGACTGGGTGCTAGGGTTTGGATGATCAGCCATGATCTCGTTGAATGGCGGAGCAGGCTCGAAGGGCCAAATGGCCTACTCCTGCTCCTATCTTCTATGTTTCTATAATGTGGGAGCACCATTACCAAGGATCAGGCCCATCACCATCTTCTCAGGGCAACTAGAGATGAGCAGTAAGTGTACTTTACCAATGCCGCCTGCATCCTAAGAACAAATACAAAATATACAGTACTGCATCACCACTAATAACTTATAAAATTAACTTCTGTTAAAAAACTACCATTTTTAATCTGCACTACCCAAGGAGTTGCCTTGCCACTGCCTTCCTCCCATTGCCATAGCCATCAGCACACTAGGCTTCACTCTGGATACCCACAGAAATTATTGGGACAAGCTGGGTTAAGGAATTGTTACACTAATTAATTCTGTAAAAATGAAAGGGAATGATACACACACACACACACACATCTCCCGGGGTAATTTCTTTTTTATAAACAGTTACAAAAATAGAACCTTTGAAAGGAAAAGAAGAACTAAAGCTGGTTGGTCAGTTTAAAACACTGGGAGGAAATACTGTGATTTGTATCTAAGCCCAGTAAATCTACTCTCCTGGAATCTCTTACCATTCTTTTATTGCAGTTATTCATTCCTACAAGTCAGTTCCTGTGATATCTTCAGAAGACAATTCCATCCACTCATTGTTTATTCAATACTTATGCAGAAGCATCATGACGCTTCCTGTAGCTGATCAGGGTGAGTTTTATTTTTGCAGTGCACTAGAAAATCCAGGGTGGAAGAGATTTAACAGCTTTCTCTTTTATTGAAAAGTATATGGAGATAGCACTCAACATTCTTCCCTGTAGAATTCAACAGTTCAGTTAATCTTTCTGTATCCTGTCAGTCTCAAGTGTGTTTAAAAGGGCCCTGTCCAGGTTTTTGAAGAATTTGTATTTTGGTGGGGGTGGAGGGCTTGGCTCAGTTCGGAGAACTGCCTGTATTTTGAAGCTCTTCCACTTTAGACATATGCATAAAGTTAATGGCCCGGATTTTGTGATAGGAATAACGGTGAGGCTAGTCCAGACAGCAACTTCTGTCGTCCGTACGTGTGCAGTTAAACGTGGAAATCAGGAAGTTGCTGTCCGATTTCCCTGCTCCTCCACAAGCTTTGCTACACTGGTATCTCACCGATATACATGACATTAAAACACATGAAGGGCGTTAAGTCATAGAGTCATAATGGCACAGAAGGAGGCCATTCGGCCCATCAAGTCCGTGCCGGCTCTCTGTAGAGCAATCGAGTCAGTCCCATTCCCCCGCTCTATCCCCGTAACCCTGCAAGTTTATTTCCCTCAAGTGCCTATCCAGTCTCCCCTTGAAAACATTGAGTGTCTCCGCTTTCACCAGTGAGTTCCAGGACCTCACCACTCGCTGCATAAAAAAGTTTTTCTTCACATCCCCCCTGTATCTCTTGCCCAAAACCTTAAATCTGTGTCCCCTAGTCCTTGTACCATCAACTAGTGGGAACAGCCTTTCCCCATCTAGCCTATCCAAACCCGTCATAATCTTACACACCTCTATCAAATCACCCCTCAACCTCCTTTGCTCTAATGAAAACAAATCCAGCTTCTCCAACCTGTCCTTGTAGCTAAGATCCCCCATCCCCGGAATCATTCTGGTAAATCTCCTCCGCACCCTCTCAAGAGCCTTCACATCCTTCCTAAAGTGTGGTGACCAGAACTGGATGCAATAATCCAGTTGTGGCCTAACCAGTGCTTTATAAAGGTTCAGCATAACTTCTCTACTTTTGTACTCAATACCTCTATTTATGAAACCCAAGATCCCATATGCTTTGCTAACCACTCTCTCAATATGTCCTGCCACCTTCAGGGACCTATGCACATTAACTCCCAGGTCCCTCTGTCTCTGCACACTCTTTAAAACTGTGCCATTAAGTGTATATTGCCTCTCCCTGTTCCTTCTGCCAAAATGCATCACCTCACACTTCTCTGTATTAAATTCCATCTGCCACTTGTCTGCCCATTCTGCTAGCCTTTCTATGTCCTGTTACAGTCGATTGGTATCATCCTCACTGTTTGCCACACCCATAAGTTTGGTGTCATCAGCAAATTTAGAAATTCTACTTTGTATTCCAATATCCAGGTCATTTATATATATATCAAAAAAGCAGTGGCCCCAGCACTGACCCTTGGGGAACACCACTGTCTACCCTCCTCCAGTCTGAGAAACAGCCATTTACCACAACTCGCTGTTTTCTGTCCTTAAGCCAATTCCCTATCCAAGCTGCCACTGACCCACCTATTCCATGAGCCTCAATTTTGTTAACCAGCCTTCTATGTGGTACTTTGTCAAATGCCTTCCTAAAATCCATGTCGACAACATCCATTGCATTCCCTTCATCGATCCTCCCTGTTACTTCATCAAAAAATTCAATTACATTAGTCAAACATGATCTGCCTTTTACAAATCTGTGTTGGCTCTCCTTAATTAGCTTAAACCTCTCCAAGTGCCTGTTAATGTTTTCCTTGATTATTGTTTCTAAAACTTTACCCACCACTAATGTTAAACTGACTGGCCTGTAGTTACTAGGATTGTCCTTACACCCTTTCTTGAACAATGGTGTCACATTTGCCACTTTCCAATCCTCAGGCACCTCCCCCACATCTAGGGAAGATTGGAAGATTATGGCAAGCCCTTCTGCTATCTCCTCCCCCAATTCCCTTAGCAATCTGGGATGCAAGCCATTTGGACCAGACGACTTATCCACTCTAAGCATACCCAGTTGCAGTACTTACACACTAGATACCCAGTAAACTCACCAGAAAAAGTTAGGGCTGGTGCATTCAGGTGTAAGTGAATTTTTAATGATGTGATAAGTCTTAATTACTGCCAAACAACCTCTCTGGCTCTGAAAATTTAATTTTACAAATGTGGAGACTCATTCCTTCAGAATTTAATTATAGTTGGAGATTAAATAATGTTTTAATTTTTTTTCTTTCTGTCTCTTTTATCTCGCTCTCTTAATCTCATCTTTTTTTCCCTCTCTTTATTTTGCTTTCTATAAATGCTTACAGAATCATTAAGTTAAATAGTCTAATTTATATTTCCTGGTTTAGACTCTGCGTGGCTCAGTGAGGATACAGGAAATTTTGGTTTATCCGGTGGTTGTATGTCCGGAATACTTGATCTAACGGCAAAAATCAGGAGCCGTTTTCTATAAGTTTTTTTAGTTCTCGTTCTTTTTTTTCCCCAGCCAGGCACTGCAAGGTCTGTAGCTACAGCAACAGCTTCAGCCAGAGACGCTTGCAGCTGCAGCCGACTCTTTAGAAGCTGTTGCTAAACAACAGTGTTTGTTGTCAGATACGGAGATGAAAACCTCCGTATGCTTCAACATTAACTTTGTATGTCCGGCAGTTTTGATAGATCGGCAACACGCCGGTCCCGTCGGTGCCAGATATCACAAAGTTTCCTGTACTTCAATCTGACTGGATGAAGATTTGCTTGCCCTGTTCACACATGCCACAGATCCCCTGTAGAGGGTGCAGTGCTGAAAAGGAAACTGTAAGTTGCCGCTCAAAAACCTGCAAAAAGTCTGTGGACAGCTGTAAGCGCGATGAACATCGCGCGCCGTTCCTTCACTGCTGACCGCAAAATCCGGACCAATGAGCTTTCCCCAACATTTTTTTGTGAAAATGTTCTCTCATTACTTAAAGCATTGAATACTAATTAGCACACATGTACATCATCACACAGTGACTTGATAGAAACATTTGCGGCTGGATAAAATGGGACCAGCTGGTTATCTTGGGAAAATTTGTTATTTTAAGCTGAGTAGAATATTTATAAAGCAGACTGGTGTTACAGGAAGGAATACAGAAAAGAAATTAAAAAGTAATTGATAAAGAACTGTCCATCTGAAGAAAGATTTAAAAAAAGATTGTCTATTCTCAGTCAGCACTCTTATTTTCTTTGTTTTCCCATGTCTTTTTCTCGGTCTTAGTTGACATTCTTTTCGTCTATTTCTTTGCCATGTATTATTTTTAAGCTTTTATCAATTTCCGTTTCATTTCCCTTTGATGGACACAGTACGGTAGGTTCTAGGGCATGTTTCTGTTTTCAATTTGCCTCAGTTCTGCTGGACGAATTTGAGATGAATTGGAAACAGAAAATACCCAACAGGGAACGTGATGAATATTTAACATTTTAATATTTTTTATTTATTTAAAACAATCTTGCTATTTGCTATTGACTGGGTATGGCCTGCATAAAAAATAACTGAATGCAGCTGAACTCAGAACAAACTCAATATAACAGATATGGGGAGATGTCACATGGAACAAATATAGGAAGGGACGAGGGTTGCCAACCCTTCAGGATTGTCCCAGATTCTCCAGAAATTGAAGATTAATCTCCAGCACACTGCGGGGAGAATCCCAAGAAAAAAAATCATAGGAGCAGTAAAGGAAAAAAAATCTTCCAACAGTTTTATTTACTAGTTATAAAAAATGTTGGAATGGGGAAAGAAAAGGCTGTTTGACTGACGGTCAAGAATCATCCAAGCGGGTAATGAAGAGTCTGTTCGCTTTCCCATTGGCGTGGGAATGAGTTGCGTCATGAGAATTGACATTTAAAGAAAGACTTGTATTTCTATAGCGCCTTTCATGACCACCGGACAGCCCAAAGTGCTTTACAGCCAATGAAGTACTTCTTGAAATGTAGTTATTGTTAATGTTGGGCAACCAATGGTGGGGGCGGGAGGCGGTGGGGGTGAAAGGGAAAGGGCAGTTTGTGATGAAACCTGCAGGAATATATCCAGCCAGAGCTGGCAACCCTAAAAGGTGCATAGAAGGACATTTTTTTTTATTCATTCACGGGATGTGAGCATCGCTGGCAAGTCCAGCATTTATTGCCCATCCCTAATTGCCCTTGAGATGGTGGTGGTGAGCCAACTTCTTGACAAGTGAGTGACTTGATTGGCCATTTCAGAGGACCGTCAAGAGTCATCCACATTGCTGTGGGTCTGGCGACACATATAGGGCCAGACTGGGTAAGGACGGCAGATTTCCTTCCCTAAAGGACATTAGTGAACCAGGTGGGTTTTTACGACAATCCAGTAGTTTCATGGCCACCATTACTGATACTAGCTTTTTTTTACATTCCAGATTTACTTAGTGCAAATATGGAAACTGGCATGGGGTATAGACGCCAAGACCATGCTTGGGAGCGGATATAATGTGATTTGGAGCAGAGGACAAATGCTGTGGGTCTTTGGGCAAATATTGTACACTTTGGGGCAAGCATGAAGGTTAAACGCAGTAGGATGCAGACCAAGCACAAAGGCCCAATACAGCAGGACGTAGATAAAATGTCATGTTCCGTTATGGTGCCATGTGGGAGAAACATCAGGGTCAAATACAGTAGTACCTGGTGAAAGTGTGGCAGTTGCATCCAACAGTTCAAAAAAAGTACTTCATTGACTGTAAAGCGCTTTGGGATGTCCGGTGGTCGTGAAATGCACTAAATAAAAGCAAGTCTTTCTTTTTCTTTTTAACAAGGTTTGAGGCAACTATTCAGATCAGAGATGATGAAATTTGTGGCAATACCAAGTGGTGCTAGGACACAAGACTGGCACAGCATTACATGAGGTCTTTTTATTTTCATAACAGCTAAAGAATACACAGGTGACAGATTTTAGGTTCATAAGGAGTATGCTTATCTGCATTATTGTGATAACTGCTTTCACCCTCTAACGCCATGTTGCTATCATTCAAAAATATAAGAGTGTAACAGAACAGGAAACAACACTTTGGTGAGATTTTGCAGTTGGCAAGCATAGTAGGCTAACTGCCCACTACAAGTACTTTTCACCGCTGCCAATGAGCCTGTTATCATTATACTTCATTTTTTAACTGGTGTGAAGAGGAGAAAGCAGCATACAGCCCAGCAGCAAAATGAAAACTGGATGATTACAAAACTTTATGGGGCAAAAATTGGGTCATGGCCCCTTTGGGGTGCTAATTTCGCCGAAAAAAGTCAGCGTCCCTGTGCCTGAAATTCAATGATAGCGCCCCAAGAAGGAGGCGGGACGCTACTGGAAGCACTCACCCTCCCTCTTGGGACGCTCCCAGGGAATATCGCGATGGTACTGCAGGCCTTCCTCCCCTTATTAAAGGGGAGGGGCCTTGCGCAACGTGACCCAGGGCCCACCAGGGATCAGGGTGCCGGCAAAAGAGCCCGGCAATCAATCGATCGCAGCCGGCACCCCGCGGGGGGGACGGCAGAGGGTCAGGTGCTGGCAGGCAGCTGGCTAAAAAATTGGCCACCCGGCACCTCCCCTTTAAATATCACTGCCCCGGCTGCACGTGCGCCTCCCGACCCTGTCGGACATAGCGTCCGGCGGTATGTCAGGGGGCGCGACCGAAGTTTGTGGCCGGGGTGCGAGCAGGGCGATGATGTCATCGACGGAGACGCAGTGCTGTGGGACGCTACTGGATACTGCCGTCACTAACCTCCCGCTGAATTCCGCGGGAGGCGTTAGCGGTGCGGCTCCCGGGCGCTAGTTGCTTTGCACTAACAGGAGGCGCAAAGCAACCGAACTTTGCCCCTTTTGTTAAATAAACTTCCACACCCAACAAAACCCCACAGCTATGGAAATACAAGGCTGGAGTTCTGCCCGACTGAGTACACAGGAGAATTTTTAATCAATTAAAAATAAAAGGTGTGGGGCAGGGGCCTGTTCTTTTCCTGGACGGATGGGGAACAGGAGAACACTGGCGTTTCCTCTGTCTCTGTTGATGGAATAAAATCAGGAGTGGACAGTATTTCCAATAACTATATGCCATTCATAGTTAGTTATGTTAAACTTGTATCGAACCTTGGTTAGACCACACTTGGAGTTCTGGTCGCCATATTATAAAAAGGATATAGAGGCACTGGAGAGGGTGCAGTGAAGATTTACAAGGATGTTACCAGAAATGTGAGGGTATACCTATCAGGAAAGGATGAACAGGCTGGGTCTCTTTTCTCTTGAAAAGAGAAGGCTGAGGGGTGACCTAATAGAGGTCTTTAAAATTATGAAAGGTTTTGATAGAGTGGATACAGAGAGAATGTTTCCACTTGTGGGGAAGAGCATAACTAGAGGCCATCAATATAAGATAATCACCAAGAAATCCAATAGGGAATTCAGAAGAAACTTCTTTACCCAGAGAGTGGTGAGAATGTGGAACAGTGGTTGAAGCATATGAGGGAGAAGGGAATAGAGGGTTATGCTGATAGAGTTAGATGAGGAAAGACGGGAGGAGGCTCAAGTGGAGCATAAATGCCGGCATGGACTGGTTGGGCCGAATGGCCTGTTTCTGTGCCGTATATCCTATGTAATCCTATGTAATGTATGTGATCATCCATTACTGGCAGGTCAAATGAATAGTGGCTGGCAGACTCATGAAACCACTGCAAAATCAGACGGTAATATTCCCAATGGAAAATCCAAGTGTTAGTTCCAATTGCTATTTCTAAGCAAAAATTGGGACATGCCTCTATTCATAGGCCCCTTCAAATAAGAGAATACTAAAGCTAGCCAAACAATCTCTCAACACCAATACTATTGGGCATTTTGTGCTCTGTTAACAGGTTAATTCTTTGTTGCTATATCTATATCAATTATCCTGTCAAACAAGGCATATCACCTAAAATAAAAACAGAAAATGCTGGAAATACTTCTGAGGCATATCACCTCTCTGGGGAAATCAGTCACACTTAGCAGTCCAAATAAGATTGCTAAACTAATGGTATCTGTGGCTGGAGAGTTTGAATGTCAGTTGTAATGACAGTAATAAATTTAGCGCAAATTAAACTGAAGATTTGGGTATTAGATGTTGCTGAAACTGTCAAACTTATTACTATAGGGCGGGAGTATCAGGTTCATCCTGAGACGTTGCCAAATATGATTGCAGAGATGCAATATCACTGTATTAAATTGGAAGACATTTTGTTATGTTCAAAGTGTTGTCCTATTTTACAGAAAAAAATATTATCCTCAAAGGAATTTGAATTGATGTATTTCAAAACAAATCTTATTTATTGCCAGCATTGGCACCCTTGAAACAAAAACAGAAAACACCGGAAACACTCAGCGAGTCAGGCAGAATCTTTTGAGAGAACACAAGTCAATGTTTCGGGGAACTTTTCCTCAGAAATGGAAGATATTACAGATGAACAGCATTTAAAAAAGAACAGAACAAGGGGAAGGGGTGGAGAACACACAACAACCATACAGCTTCTACACTGTTCCAATGAAGCACAAGACAAGCGCTACGAACAGCTCTGCATCTTTCTACTAGGCACATGCCTGGATGAGTGCATCTCCAACAACACTCAAGAAGCTCAACACCCTCCAAGACAAAGCAGCCTGCTTGATTGACACCCCATCCACCACCTTAAACATTCACTCCCTCCACCACCAACGCACCGTGGTACCATCTACAAGATACACTGCAGCAACTCGCCAAGGCTTCTTTGGCAGCACCTCCCAAACTCGCAACCTCTACCGCCTAGAAAGACAAGGGCAGCAGGCGCATGGGAACAACAGCACCTCCAAGTTCCCCTCCATGTCACACACCATCCTGACTTGGAAGTATATCGCCGTTCCTTCATCGTCGCTGGGTCACAATCCTGGAACTCTCTCCCTAACAACACTGTGGGAGTACCTTCACCACAAGGACTACAGTGGCTCAAGAAGGTGGCTCACCACCACCCAAGGGCAATAAATACTGGCCTTGCCAACGACACCCACATCCCGGAACGAATGAAAAAAAACTTAGCAGCCTTCTGGCCTTAATACTGACTTATACAACTTCAGAACTTAACTGTAGTTCCCATTTTCTCACTGGCAGTAGGTGCTGTCAACCTAGTATGGATGTGACGGCATTTCCAGGGAAGAGGGAGGGGAGCGGGCTGTGCTTGAAATGGGGATCCGTCCACCAGTCAGAAGACCATGCTGGCAGGGTGGTCTGCACCTTTGGTGTGGACCTGCTTTTGTACTTCCACCAGACTCCTGAGCCACTGGCGCCTGCTCCTTTTGCTAGTTTTTCAAGCTTCCCATTCTACTTACCTATCCACCTTCAGTTATTCTCACACTTTCTGTGTCTTGTCTTCAATCTGTCTTTAATGTATGTCATTTCTCATTATGCTTCCTTTTATCTCGTGCGCAAATAAATTCTGCCATTTCACCATCTCCTGTTCTCCACCTAAGCACTTTACAGGTCATTCTATTTCTTTTCCTGTGTGTGTGGTCGTTGTGTGATCCCCCAACCCCCGCCCCCCACCCCTTCCCTTTCCTGTGTTCTGTTTCTTTTTTAATGCTGTTCATCTGTAATATCATCCAGTTCTAAGGACTAGAGAACTACAGTTCTGTACTAGAAACACCAACTTGAGTTCTCTCCACAGGTGCTGCTTGACCTGTAGAATGTTTCTGCCATTTTCTGTTTTTGTTTCAGATTTCTAGCATCTGTAGTTTTTCATTTGTTGCAGTAGAAACAGGGTCTTGCTTGGTTGGAAGTAATACAGCAACTATACCGTCCTGTATGGTTCTTCTCTGGACTGCCTCCAAGACTGGAGGTTCTGCCTCCATTATCCTACTGGTAGACCGAACCAGGTGCTGGTTACTTTTTCTACAAAGCAGTGCTTCCTGACATCCCGAAATTGCCTTTTACCAGTTTGTATGCATGTCTCTCTGTCCTACAGTCACGGTTTAACCTAAATAGCTAAAATAAATGAGCAAATTAACCTTCTCTATTCTCCTTATAGTATCAGCCAGTAGCTCAGTTGGTAGCACCCTTGCCTCTGAGTCAGAAGGTTGTGGGTTCAAGTCTCACTCCCAGGACTTGAGCATATAAAGCTAGGCTGACACTCCAGTGCAGTGCTGAGGGAGTGCTGCACTGTCTGAGGTGCTGTCTTTCGGATGAGACGTTTAACCGAGGCCCCGTCTGCCCTCTCAGGTGGACGTAAAAGATCCCATGGCACTATTTCAAAGAAGAGCAGGGGAGTTATCTCTGGTGTCCTGGTCAATATTTATCCCTCAACCAACATAACAAAAACAGATTATCTGGTCATTATCATATTGCTGTTTGTGGGAGCTTGCTGTGCGCAAATTGGCTGCCGTGTGTCCCACATTACAGCAGTGACTCCACTTCATTGACTGTAAAGCGCTGGAGACGTCCGGTGGTCATGAAAGGCGCTATATAAATGCAAGTCTTTCTTTCCTTAGTTTTTTTATCTAATGACAGAACGTTGCGTCATTCACCTCCTTTTCAAGGTTGAAGAGTCTGACTTTTCTAGCCTTTCCTTATAATTCAGTCATCTGATACTAGTGATAACCCTCGTGTAGGTGCTCTGCTCCATCTCCTTGAAGTCTTGGATCTTTCTGTTGTTACTAAAACTGAGCCCAGTGCTCAAGGTGTGGCCTGACCAGAACACTATAGATTCAGTATGATGAATTCGGACTATACACCACTAAACTACTACACAAATAATCACAATGCAATTGGAATGTTGGCCTTTCTCTCAAGTGGGTTGCCATTCAAGAGTGAGGAAGTCATGCTTCAAGTGTACAGAGCCTTGGTCAGACCCCATATGGGGAACTGGGCTCAGTTTTGGGCACCAAACCTCAGGAAAAATATATTGGCCTTGTAGGGGTACAGAACAGATTCACTAGAATGATACCAGGGTTGAATAATGAGGACAGGTTACATAAAATTGGCTTGTAGTCGCTTGAGTTTAGAAGGTTGAGTGGTGATCTAATCGAGGTATTTAAAATGGCAAACGAGTGAAATGGGGAAGCATTTTCTCACACAAAGAGTGGTGGAAATCTAGAACTTGCTCCTCCAAAAGGTTGTGGATGCTGGGGGCCAATTGACATTTTCAAGTCTGAAATTGACAGATTTTCATTGGGTCAGGGTATCCAGGGATACGGAACAAAGGCGGGTAAATGGAGTTGAGGTACAGATCAGTCGTGATCTCATTGAATGGCGGCACAGGCTCGAGGGGCAGAATGACCTAGTCCTGTTACCATGTTCTCATGTTTTTCTGATAGCTACAGTGGTGACAGGGTTCCTTGGCACCAGTGCAGACTCAGAAAGTGTAGGTTCTTAGCTCATCAGCCCTCTGGTCTAGACAATGATTTCAATAACTTCATCTGTCTCTCTGGTTTTGCTGCCTGATTCTTCATTCTGTTCCCTTCTATCCTAGAACGGTTTCACTCTTCTTTCGAATTCCTATAGCCTTCATTGCATTTTCACTGCCTATACATCACACAGCATTGTTGTGGTGTTGTAAAATGTGTTTACAGACTCTCAAATTCATTATCTACCTCTTTGTAAAATCTCAGTCTATACCCTTAACCTTATCCTGCCCTCTTTCTTTTGGTGAGCCCTATGAAGAGGCTGCCCTCTTTGCTCCATTACCAATTCTGAGGGAATATTTTTCCGAGTATTTGCGGGCGGCAGGGAGGCTTGACTTCCAACAGCCAATCGCATGTCCACTGTCCACAATTTTTTGTCCACAAAGAACAGAAATCGCAGACAGCATGCTTGTTATTTTCCTCTATGCACTGTTGCTGGGCAAAGCTCCTGACTGCCAGTGCATATTTAGAAAGTTGGCCGCAGTGTATCCACACAAAATGTTAACCTTCCTTTTCTTTCAGATGCTGATGGATCTTCTCTGTGTTTCTAGAATTTCCTCTTTTTAATGTACAAAATCCTTACTCATTTAATACAGGTGCAAACCCTTCCCATCATCCAGCACAAATACAAATCCGCCGACTTGTTCAACAGTGATACAAACAATCTTACTCAGTAAGCCCTGATAAAGATCGTCCCCTTCATTCAAAGCACAAAATCTTCCTTCCCCCTTCCACACATACACAGGTTCAACATTTGATCAGTATGGACACAAACCCTTGACCTCATTCAATGCACAGATACAAATCCTTCCTTTTGTTCAGTAGTCACACACCTTCTCTATCATTCAGCGTAGATGCAAATAGCTACCTCTCATTCACTGCAGATATAAAACCTTCCCCTTGTTGAGCAGATACAAATCCTCCTCCTTATTCAGCAGACAGATAAAAACTCTCATTCTCATTCAGTACAATTACAAACCTTCCCTCTCATTCAGTACAAAGATATAACCCCCAAATCGCCAAACAGTAGAGATAGCGTCCCTCCCTCCGGTTCAGTACACAGGTATAAACTCACACCTTTTTGTCATCCATACCTTCTTTTTGGCTCCTGCAACCTTTATACAGCTGCCTTTTCTTAGAAGGTCAGTGAGGCTGGGGTTTTGGACATCTCTTCATGCCCCAGCCAATCAACTAGAATCATTTTTTTTCTTGCCAAGTAGAAATTATTTTTCCACTTAACTAAATTGATGGTTTAAATGCCAAAAACGAAGTCTAGAGGACAGCAAGCCAATTGTCTTGACTGTACAGCTGACCTTTAAACCAAGAAAAAAGCATGAACTGGATCCTATACAATGGCCAGGAATTCAAAATCAAATCTCAGTGCCAGAATTGGGCTGGGGGAAAATGCTCCTGGCTATTGTCAAAATCTCTCCCACCAGTAACCCATACTTACAGAAATAAGGTATAGGAATGTATTGTTTTCAATCCTAAAGTGGATAAATATCCCCACTTGATCGTTTCCAAATCCCAGATTTAGCCTCGGTTCTATGCTACTTTTATTAAAATTTATATTGAGATTCCCCAATGGCTCAACTGCTAAAGGCAGTGAGTAGCTGAGCTATACAAACAAAGGAGGTCCCAGGTTTAATCCTCGGTCTGTGTTGAGTTAGCTGGTCTCAGCTAGGGCAATGGGTTGGGCGCAACAATTGACCTCAACACTGCGGGGGAGGACAATAAATTAGCCAGGATCTCAGCACCACTACTGGCTATAGAAACATAGAAACATAGAAGATAGGAGCAGGAGTAGGCCATTCAGCCCCTCGAGCCTGCTCCGCCATTCAATGAGATCATGGCTGATCAGCCAAACTCAGTACCCTGTCTCTGCCTTCTCCCCATATCCCTTGATCCCTTTAGCCTTAAGAAATATATCTAACTCCTTCTTGAATATATTTAATGAATTGGCCTCAACTGCCTTCTGTGGTAGAGAATTCCACAGGTTCACCACTCTCCGGGTTAAGAAATTCCTCCTCATCTCTGTCCTAAATGGCTTACCCCTTATCTTTAGACTGTGACCCCTGGTTCTGGACTCCCCCGCCATCGGGAACATCCTTCCTACATCTAGTCTGTCTAGTCCTGTTAGAATTTTATAAGTTTCAATGAGATCTCCTCTCATTCTTCTAAACTCCAGCGAGTGTAAGCCCAATCGACCCAATCTCTCCTCATACGTCACTCCTGCCATCCCAGGTATCAGTCTGGTGAATCTTCGCTGCACTCCCTCCATGGCAAGAACATCCTTCCTCAGATAAGGTGATCAAAACTGCACACAATACTCAAGGTGTGGTCTCACCAAGGCCCTGTACAACTGCAGCAAGACATCCTTGTTCCTGTACTCGAATCCTTTTGCTACGAAGGCCAACATACCATTTGCCTTCTTAAACGCCTGCTGCACCTGCATGCTTACCTTCAGCGACTGGTGCACAAGGACACCCAGGTCTCGTTGCACTTCCCCTTCTCACAATCTATTGCCGTTCAGATAATAATCTGCCTTCCTGTTTTTGCCACCAAAGTGGATAACCTTGCATTTATCCACATTATACTGCATCTGCCATACATCTGCCCAATCACCCAACCTGTCCAAATCATACTGGAGTTTCTCGACATCCTCCTCACAGCACACACGCCCACCCAGCTTTGTGTCATCTGCAAACTTGAAGGCTATGAAGAGATTTGTAGCTGAGGAGGATGTGAAGCGAGCTTTCATTAGATATTAATTCTATGGGTGAGGTTCTGGGGCATATGTTAATTTCATGAGATATAAATGTCAGTACCCCTGAAAGGTGTTAATACTCTGGGGTGAATCAAATGGTAAATGTTGGGGACTAGTTGATAATTAGCATGATCCAGGGTCACCAGTCTTCCAGTTTTCCTTCCTTCCCTCTGGAGAAGTGTCTACCCTGCACTTGGCATCTGTCTCTACCTCGTTGAGAATGGGAGCTCAACATCTGGGGAAATGTTGCAGTCACCAGAATGATACCAGGGCTTAAAGGGTGAAATTATGAGGACAGGTTGCATAAACGGCTTGTATTTCCTTGAGTTTAGAATGTTGAAGGGTGATCTCATCGAGGTATTTAAAATAATAATGGGATCCGATAAGGTAGATAGAGAGAATCTATTTCCTCTGGTGGGGAAATTCAGAACGAGGGCATAATCTTAAAATTGGAGTAAGTTAGGAGAGAAATCAGGAAGCATTTTTTCCACACAAAGGGTAGTGGAAATCTGGAACTCTCTCCCAAAAACTATGGATGATGGGGCAATTACAATTTTCAAGACTAAGATCGACAGATTTTTGTTGGGTCAGCGTATCAAGGGATATGAAACAAAGGCGGGTAAATGGAGTGGAGGTATTTCTACATAAGTGCCTTTAAATAGCTTGGCAATATTTGTAAAGTCACTATTGCCCTAAAGACATCTATCATGATTTTCAACAATGACATACATTTACAGCTAAACAGAATTTTCCTTCATGATTTAAATTAGAATGCGAATAATATAAAGAAGTTCACATTTTTACCTGGCAAAATATGAACAGTTAAATAGCTCAAATTATTTGGTACTGACTGTTGCGTACTAGCTGCAGATTGACACAAGGTGCATGGTCTATATAGGAAATTTCTATAGATAAACGGGCACTCATTAAGGGGTGGGGGGGGGTCACAGTGCCACAGCGTGTTGAAGCTCCAGTGATTTCCCCAAATGCTGAGTTCCCAGACCATGTACAAATAAATGCCAAGTGCAGGGTAGGCACTTCTCCACAGAGAAAGAAAGCAATCTGGAGGACTGACGGTGACCCTGGATCATGCGAATACACCTCCTAGTGGTTGGCTAAACTGTAGCATTGGCAGATCTGAGCTGGTCCTGTCATCTCTGCCACAAAAAGTACATGGCATGGGGAAGCTACAGGAGGAGAACCTGGAGAGAAAGATAAGTAAGCTAGCCAAACAAAGTTTTGTGTATTGCGCACGCCTAAAACACAAAAAATCATGAATGGCTGATATTCCCACCCAAAAATAGAATTTTAACACATATTTCACCACCACTCGCACAAAATGAAATCCAACAATTCAGTCACACTTCTGACTACATAATAACACATTAAGTATTACACACATAATGCAGCTTCAGCTGCCTAGGCCCTAAGCTCTGGAATTCCCTGCCTAAACCTCTCTGCCTCTCTTTCCTCCTTTAAGACGCTCCTTAAAATCTACCTCTTTGACCAAGCTTTTAGTGCCCTAATTTCTCCTTATGTGGCTCAGTGTCAATTTGTTTTTGTCTTATAATACTCCTGTGAAGCGCCTTGGGACGTTTTACTACATTAAAGGCGCTATATAAATACAAGTTGTTGTTGTTGTTGTCAGAAAGCAACATGTCCTCCAACACTCTGCGAGCAACAGCATGGGAAATCTACCAGGTAACTTAAAAATGTCATCCTACTGTCTCTACTACATAGGTATAGTCACAGTGCTAGTTGTGGGCTGATATGACTTGAGCGGAACAGTATATATAAGATGTACGAAGCATTCAGTTAAGTGGTCCTGATGATTTCACAAACTGCAAGAGCAAAACCCAAGCAAAATCGCAATACTGAGTTACTGGCACAACTCAACGTTTGTTGTGGTTTATAACATGATCTAGATTTTCTGCCCATTGACAATGAACAAGCAGAAAATCTAGCCCAATATAATCTGTAGTTTTCATTTTCTTTCCACCACCGTGTGGTACATCAGGCATGGTTGCAAGTACTGTAATGCGGGTAAAGGGGTTATAAAAATGGTAACAGGAACACAGAAGATAGATGGAATCGCATGACCAGTATTATATTATTGCCAGTTTGTTTTCCAGTAGAACATAGTGAAATATAATTAGTCACCACTGGGCACGATGAAAGAAGAACCTCTATTGGGCTAAAGAGGTTAATGTTCTATCCCATAGACTTCTTCTATGTAAAAAATGGGCAGTACTATCAACGGAGGTTAAGCAGTACAGTCCAGGAGAAACCACTGTAAATTTGAGTCACAGTCTCCACTACATAGAGATATTCACAATGCTAACTACAGACTGGCAGACTTCCAGTAGTACAGTACAGAGAAACCTCTGTGGGTTAAAGTTATGGTGCAATTATTGTATGTTTCTAAGCTCTTCAGTAACTCAACACAACATGTCATAGTGTTGTAAGTATTGTCAAGTTCTCCTTTATGCATTTTAATCTAAAAAATTATAACACATGCACATATTGAAAATCTAGATTTTTCTTAAACTATCCTTGATACTTGACTGCCCCTTATGAAATAAAAATCAATGGGATGACTTAAAAACTTTGAATAATTAATGTTCGCTGCACTTTCAAAATACCCACAAGGTCTACATTGCAGCTGCAAAAACACAATTTGATATTCGATATCAAGTCAAATGAGTCAAATGAATAAAACTACTGCGCATTCCCTGATTTATAAGCAAAACAAAAGGGTGCCCGAAACGTTGACTCTATTTTCTCTCCACGGATGTTGCCTGCCCTGCTGAGTTTTTCCAGCATTTTCTGTTGTTATTTCGGATTTCCAGCATCTGCAGTATTTTGCTATCGTAAAAGGGTGCTTGTGTTGTTTTGGTGCAGAGTGGAGATTCAGCAATGCATTATGTAAATTCCTGCCTTGTGAATTTGCCTCGTTTATTTGGACCTCCGGAGTTTCCATCGGCTTTTACATCAGCCTGAAACTAGCCGCCGATTCTCATCCGACTGAAATCAGCTGAGATGTCTTTTAAAAAAAGGAAGGGCATTCGTCTCAATGAGCGACGCTTTGTGTGAAACTAACTCGAGACCGACCAGAATTGCCTTAATTTTTGGTATGCCACCCACCCACATCCCCCCAGCTCAACTCTCCCGGGACTTTTTCCAGCTGTCACAGAGAGGACACAGAAGTAAGGAATTCTGCTTTAGTCACAGCACAGGAGCTGTCGTTCTCTCTCTCTCTCTCTCACCTGAAATTTCTCCGGACTGTGGACATGCACCGCGTTCTGCGAACGACTCAGGCTGGTTAAAAGTCTGCCTGCTTGTGCAAGCAGAGAGTGTGCGGAAACTAATTCTGTCTGTCTGAGATATAGCCTGATGCGATCCTGGAAGCAAAGCCTTTCCCTGAGAGTTTGGAAATGCTTCCCAGAGTAGTCCAGTACAGCACTGCGAGTTCAGGCACCGTCTCTAAATTACCCACCTCTCATTCTCAAATCAGCACACAGAAGCTGTGTCCGAGCAAATTCAGAGTGCTGAATATATTCAAAATAGATATAAGCAATGGGAAGGCTTAACCTGAGTGTGTTGAAGTACCAGTTTACTTACTTTTAACACTCGTTCACTACACTAACTTGTATAGCACGTTTAAATATTTCCATTCTTTGCCTGAAACTCTAGTTTTGCAAGGATAAATGAATAATAAAGTAGCAGGTAGTTGTAATATTAGAAACACTGAACGCAAAAAACATACTCAATTCTTATTTCTATTTACATTAGAAATAAATTAGAGATTCGTTTTATGAAAATGCTGTCAGAAAGCACTACAGTCCATTCGACTTTTGCAGCTGCCCCCTAACTTGTAAATGACAGATCTGAAGCTGGTCTGCCTTGTGGAGGTAACGGGAAGATGAATTGACACCGATCTCCATCTCATCCACACCACTGCAGCCCAGCGCCACTGTCCTCGCCTTAAATCCAAAAGCTAATATCTGCTTTTCTGAATTTGAACTGTAAAATGTTCTCAACACATTACCCTAAGCGAATTACATTGCCAATTAAAGCTTTGAAAGCGGAGACCGAGCAGATACAAGTCACGGTTTTCCCAATGTGGGTTTGATTCTATCAGGCTGGTCATTTAAAATACACCAGTGCAGCCGTTCCCTCGCGGGCTAGCAAGGGGCCGAGACCCATCTCTTGTTTTTTCATTTTTGTCACTTGGGATGTTTGCTTTAGACAGGGGTTTTCCTGATAAACTTAGAAACAGAAATCCGGGTTTAAATCACTTCCTGTCCACCCGGAGCCCGGAGCCACTGCAGCAGCGGAATTTGTCAAAAAAACTTGCGATTAACTTTTTTTTTCCAGACTCACCCCCCGAGGGCAGCAGGTTTGCTGTTGGAGTCCACGACTGCCGCCGTCTCCATCCCGTTACTTCATTCTCTCTCTGAGTCCCATTGGGGAGAAAGGAGGCACATCTGACAACATCTGCCTGGTCACTCCATGGACTTCTTGGAAACTTTTTTTTCTAAGTCGAAAAAATGGCTTGAGGGAAAGCGAGTGAACTGTGGAGCCGGTTTAACTCTCGAATATCGGCCTCTCGCTGTGTCACACCGACTCTCAATCCCATTTAACTGCGAGAAATGTTACCAGCGATCGGGGAGGGGGGGGGGAGCACTGCAGATTTCTTTTATGTGTGTTTTATTAAGGACAAACCTTTTTAGAAAAAAAAAACTTCAAAAAAGTTTTAAATCCCAGCGGGAGCATGAGGAGGGGGGAATCTCACCCTCAGCCTGATACCTTGAGAGCTCCAGCCCGGTCCCACTCCCACCATGAGTAACCCGAGGGTCTCGACATTTCCGAGCCGAACAAACTCCGACTGGAACCGCTCGGAAGCAGCTGGAGAGGGCAAAGAAGGATTTCAAAGCGAGGAAGTTTTTTTTTAATATAAACTCTCTACCGCCGCCCCACGGCAAGGAATGCAATCTGACACCGGCACACACACACACACACACACACATATCAAGGCCCTGATTGACAAAGCTTTTTGCAGATCTGCCAAATGCAGTTTTCTGTAAGAAAAAAATTAATTGCAAGTAACTGAATTATTCTGCACAAAAAAAAACTGTGGAAAACTGCAATAGTAAAAACTTGTGGATCTCAGAGATTTCATTCTGTTAATTTTAATTAGTATGCTGGGCTACACAAACTTACACTGTACAAGATAAATAGATGATATGCCGCATGATAACATGGTTAGAACTCTAGTGGGGTGTAAAATAGATTTATACTATATGCATTTAAAAAGGCCCATTTTGAAATTAACTAAAAGGGAAAGCATGTTATAAACATGTTAGACCTAATTGATATAATAGGTTAAGAATGAAAAGCATTCGAATCTGGGTTTAAAATACAGTACAAATTACAATAATGCCAGGGTACTTTATGTAACATCAATCCTCTTGCTTGTGGTGAAAATTGGTAAACTACAGCGTTGTGTATGTCTTGTATGTATGTGCGGTGCTTTCCTGTGAATTGGTGCTTCATTTTACCTCCAAATGTCCATATTACAGGTTACATAACATTTAAAATATAATGAAAGCGTTGCACTGGGACTAAAGAGAGGTTTGAGTTTTTTATTACAAGCTGCAATTTAGGAAGTAAAAGATTTACCCTGTATTTGTTAATGATTTAGTGATGTACATGTATGCATTCATTGGCGTGCCTGGTACGATAGCTCGGTAACCGTTTATCTGCAATGGTTCACTGGTGTGAGTTTGTGCCTATGTACAAGGCTATGAATCCCCTGGGTGTGCAATTACTGACTGTAGTTTATAGGAAGGAATATGTAAGTGTGTTAAGTGGCGATTTAATTGCGTGTGCTGGAGAATGATAGTTGAAGATCATTGAATATAGCCTGCCTATGTGTGTCACTGAGCAGTTGGCAGAGATTCCCTGTGTTTGTGATTAAAGCGGGTGACTGAGAGTGCTTGTAAATGAGGGATTTAGAGTATTCCCTGTGTTAAATGATTCAGTGAAGATTCGGTTTGCGCACTACTGAAGCATTTCACAGAATCACAGAAATCACACAGTGCAGATAGAGGCCATTTTGGCCCATCGAGCCTGCACCGACACATATCCCACCCGATCCCCGTAACCCCTACACCAACACATATCCCACCAACCCCACGTATTTAATCCCCCTAACACTAAGGGTCAATTTATCATAGCCAATCAACCTAACTCACACATCTTTGGACTGTGGGAGGAAATCGGAGCACCCGGAGGAAACCCACGCAAACACGGGGAGAATGTGCAAACTCCACACAGACAGTCGCCCGAGGCCGGATTCGAACCCGGGTGCCTGGCGCTGTGAGGCAACAGTGCTAACCACTATGCCACCGTGCTGCCAGTGGTTTGTGCAGAGGTTTGTGTATTATTGAAAGCGTTTTAGTTTAATGAAGATGCTGTTTTTATCCAATAACCTTTAGCTATCTCTAGTCAACTATATATTCCTTTTTGAATGTTGGCAGCATTCTACAGGATGTTCCGGAGAGTTTGTAACCAGATTCTGCTTGTGTTGGTGTGTATTTGTGATTACCTGTAAGTGTGCGTGAAGTTTGTAAGTGTGTGTGAAGTACCCTTTGTGTCCATGTGACTAAGTAAATGTGTGCAAGTCTGTGTCGGTGCTGTGTGTGTGTGTGATTGGAGATGTGTGCGCCGCGGGTTTCAGGGAATATGTGTAAACATCTGCACATGAATTGGGGCAGTATATGCACAGACAGGTGAATGTGGCGGATGTTTGCGTGGGTGGTGGAGGGGTTGGGTGTGTGTTGTGTGTCAGCGTGTGTTAGGAACTGTCCAAACACTTGTTCTTCAACACTATTGAACCGCGTTCTAACGGAGATCACCTGCATTAACTGTCAGGACACACCAGCGTGTGAAGGTACTGCGTCTTTTTTCAGGTGAGTTCCGACCCATAACCAAACTACTTGCTGCAACCATAGAGTTAGGCACAAACGCTGTTAAGGGAGGGGGGGGGGGGGAGAAAACTGGCTACAAAGAGACAGTTCAGATCGTTCCGAAAAATGGATGTGTTTCTAGTAAAGAACAACTCCCAAATGTCCCATCACAATGCACATCCAGGTCTCTCCGCTTTCATATTTTCCTGCAAGAGCCACATGAACGTTATAGCGTTCAGCTGTTTGGATGGAAATGTTTAGCCTCGTGTCCCATTGGATCTCACTGTGCTGAATCACAGCTCTAGAAACCCACACAAAGAAATCTATCCAAAACAATCTGAAAAAGAGCTCTCAACCATCCAGGGTGCGCCTATGGGGAACTCGCGGCACTCAGGCTCGCGTTACTGCAGGGTGCCCATACTTAGACCAGTGCAGTTCTTAAAAGCGCAAGTATCGAGTCAATCAATATTCATCCCGAGATCCTCGCCATCATTTTGAATTAAGCACACATTAGAAAACACCGCTGCAAAGGTTTACTTAACCCGCAGGCACGACTGAATGCTGTTCTGATCTGAATGGGGGGGTTGAAACTGGTAGTTCTGGACATGATTCGAGATGCGGGGTGGGGGGAAGCTGGGTAAAGACGGTTCTGAGCAATCCCAGCTAACATGTTCTGCGCACGCCGGGATGTCCACCGCCTCTCAGACCCAACGAAGGAAAACACTGCTTTAAAGTTAAACCGAAAATAAAACTTACTTTTTTGCGAGTGTAGAGCGTCTGCAATCTCTCCTTCGAGTCGCTAAATACATTTGTATGCATTTGTCCCAGTATCTAATTCCAAGCTTTAATCAGAACGTGACTCGAAAGCTGGCCCACGGAACGGTGCCCCTTGCATTCATTGGGTGAGAAGCGAGAAGTTTCCCCCGACAGAAAATACAGAAGTTTCTCTCCCCCCCACCCCGCCTCCCCCCGAGTCCGGACAGCAACCCTAGAGTGTGCTAACTGTTATGATGGCAGGCTGGCAGTTCCAGGAGTGTGTTTTCTTCTTTTCCTGACGATTACTCATTGAGGACAATCCAGTTTACAGGGAGGCTCTGGTACCTGGTGGCGATGCAGGACGAGAGCAGCCGATCTGCGGCAGAGGTTGAACCCACGCTGGCTGGGAACTGACAATCGCTCTTTCCCTTTTAAATAGCCATTTGCTACTGACTGGGGTTTTTGGCTCCAGTGCCTTAGGTGTCCGGTTTCACCACATGCATTCGACTTACTGAGCCGCGATCCTGCCTCCAGGGTATGACACTAGCTATATAACTCGTTCGCCCCTCCAATGGAACTAACTCCAGTAACTCCTCCATTCTTTCCTCGCATAACCCCCTCACTCAAATGTCACTAACTCCATTCACATCTTCAGCCGCTGAACCAGCACTTTCCCGAAACGTTCACTCTCCCAAATCTCTCACAGATAAGGAACTTCCGAGCTCGCCCAAATGGCAGGAACTCATAGTCATCTCAAAATAACATCTCTTAAACTTCTTGAAACGTAACTCAATTGCCTCAAACGGTTAAATTCACCCACCTCGCAAATGACATTGAGGGCACAGTTACACTGCAATACACTGCGACTTAGTATTGTAATGCTGTGGTGTAGCGGAATTTTTGTTTCTTTATTCATGGGATGTGGGCATCACTGGCAAGGCTAGCATTTATTGCCCATTGCTGTGGGTCTGGAGTCACATATAGGCCAGACCAGGTAAGGATGGCAGATTTCCTTCCCTAAAGGATAGGGAACCATTAGTGAACCAGATGGATTTTTACAACAATTCTGTAGTTTACTGATACTAGCTATTTATTCCAGATTTATTTAATTGAACTAGAATTTAAATTCCCCCAGCTGCCCTTCATATGGATTATGAAGTCCAGGCCTTTGGATTACTAATCCAGCATCATAACTACTATGCTACTGTTCCCATTAGGAAAGCTGGAGTCAGGGTCCACTGACTTGGGAAAAATAGGGTGTGAGAGGTCCTGCAGGAGACAATCTTGGATTTGGCATTGCATGGAGGATAACTGTGGTGTGGTGTTAAATCAGGTTTCAAATATACTCAGGGCTCCTTGATGTAACTGTTTAGATGGTGTGCATATGCCCCCACATACCCTCCTTAAACATTTAAAATGTCACTGCCATGAGATGAACTCTGCACATGCGTATCACCAGACACGAGCCCAGCTCTCTCCTAGGCAGGAGGATTGCAGTTCCAGCCAGGTAGTCTAAATAGGGAACACAAACAGAAAATACTGGAAACACTCAGCAGGTCTGGCAGCATCTGTAGAGAGCAGACAGGTCAACGTTTCAGATACGCACCCTCTTCTGATGAAAGGTCCACCCCTGAAATATTACATTGTCCAATCT
This sequence comes from Somniosus microcephalus, assembly GCF_052327205.1. Classification (NCBI taxonomy): domain Eukaryota; kingdom Metazoa; phylum Chordata; class Chondrichthyes; order Squaliformes; family Somniosidae; genus Somniosus; species Somniosus microcephalus. Next base: position 9,445,042 of record NC_141009.1, read on the forward strand.
CTCCACATCTTCAGGCTGGCCTTTGAGTGTTTCCAGAATTTTCTGTTTTTGTTTCAGATTTCCAGCATTTTGCTTTTTTGTAATATAAACAGGGTACTGCTTGGCTGGAACTAATACTACAACTATAACTTCCCTGTGGTTCTTCTCTGAACTGCCTCCAAGGCTAGAATCTCTGACTCCCCTGGACACAGTACTCAAGGCAAAGTCTGACCAGAGCACTATACTGTTTGAGCAGGACTTCCACCCTTCTGTCTTGGCTACACAGTTCAGCATTCTGTTTGTTTTGTTGATTACTGCTCTGGTCGGACATGTTGAGTGTCAAGTCTAGTAGGACCCCTAATTCTCTTTCTGCTTCATCCTTACCTGTTTCAACACCATTCATGAAATGCATGTGTTACTCCACAGCCTCTGTGTTGTCAGACTGTTCCTCTGACATCCAGTCCTGGATGAACTGGAATTTCCTCCAATTAAACATTGGGCAAACCAAAGGCATTGTCTTTGGCTACCACCACAAACTCTGTTCCTTAGCCACCAATTCCATCTCTCTCCCTGGCCACTGTTTCAGGCTGAATCAGCCTGTTTGCAATCTTGGCATCCTATTTGACTCTGAGCTGAGCTTCCAACCCTGTATCCTCTCCATCACAAAGATGACCTACTTCCACCTCTGTAACATCACCCATCTCTGCCCCTGCCTCAGCCCATTTGTTGCTGAAACCCCCATCCATGCATTTGTTACCTCCAGACTCGACTATTCCAATGCTCTCCTGGCCGTCTTCCCATCTTCCACCCTCCATAAACTTCAGTTCATCCAAAACTCCGCTGCCCATACCCGATCCTGCACCAAGTCCCGTTTACCCATCACCCCTGTGTTCGTTGACCAACATTGGATCCCGGTCCACCAACACCTTGATTTAAAAATTTTCATCCTCGTGTTGAAGTCCCACTGTGGCCTCGCCCCTCCCTATCTAAACCAGGAGGAACATCTACATCAATTTCAGAATGGACAGAGCAAAGTAGGACAAGAGAGAATGAGGCATCCACATTGCCTTACATGCTCCCCATTACCAACCTGGCATCTTTCTCAATAGAAAGGGATTCTACTCCCTCAATGTCCAGCTTGTTTGCCACCACAGCAGGTCTGTGCCTGGTTTCCTGACAACAGTCATCCTGCGCCAGTCCTCTGTGCCGCGTTTAGTGCAACCAGACCATCAGGTCACAGGCTGGCTACTGGGTGAAAAGGGGTATCAACTCCAAACATAGCTCATGACTCCTGTCAGGAACCCAGGCACAGCCGCGGAGCTAGCCTACAAGTGCCATGCTGCCACCAGAAATATAATCAAGCAGACCGTCAGCATGCTCAAGCAAGGTTGTCGCTGCCTGCACCATTTGACAGCAGCTCTCTAGTGCAGCCCCGACCCTGTTTTCAGGTCTGTGGTCAGCTTCTGCATGCTGCATAACTTCGCAACACTGAGGGACCAGCCCATACCACCATCTGGGCAGCAAGAAGTGTAGGAGGAGGAGGAATAAAGAAAGACTTGCGTTTATGTAGCGCCTTTCACAACCATCGGATGTCTCAAAGTGCTTTACAGCCAATGAAGAACTTCTGAAGTGTAATCACTGTTGTAATGTAGGAAACATGGCAGCCAATTTAAGCACAGCAAGCTCCCACAAACAGCAATGTGATAATGACCAGATTATCTTTTTTTTTATGTTGATTGAGGGATAAATATTGGCCCCAGGACACCGGGGATAACTCCTCTGCTCTTCTTCGAAATAGTGGCCATGGGATCTTTTACGTCCACCTGAGAGAGCAGACAGGGCCTCGGTTTAACGTCTCATCCAAAAGACGGCACCTCTGACAGTGCAGCACTCCCTCAGCACTGCACTGGAGTGTCAGCTTAATGTGCTCAAGTCCCTGGAATAGGACTTGAACCCACAACCTTCTGACTCAAAGGCGAGGGTGAAAGAGCAATTCATCCAAGAGCGCTGACCTGAACCATCCCTCCCATCTCCAATACATCAACAGTTCCGCAATCCTTATCGTGACCGTCCTTACCAGCACTATCCGATTACCTTCCTTCAGTACAGCCTTATGTGTCTTGTACTCACTTCACTATAACTATTAACACCAACACCAAATTCAGAAAAAAAACTGTATAATATTTAACAGGAGTAATAAGAATCACCTTTGTGCAACCCCTTAATGCCTGCCGTGTGCTTGTTTACCTATCCTAGTGTTCCTATAAGGTGTATCCCCAATGGCTACAGCTTGGGAGGTGGAAGGCTGCTCAGCTTCCATTGAGGCCACTTCAGATGGCCGTGATGGCTAACCTCGAACAGCTCTGGGCATGAGGGCCCGGCTGCAGAATCTCGACATGGGCCGAGGCAGTCTGGCCCAGTTGGCTGTGTGGCCGTAATAAGTGTGGTGGGGGGAGCAGGCACGCTGTCATCCTGAGAGAGGACAAAATGTGCCTCTCACCATGGAGCCAAGGTCACACTCCTGGGACTGTGCCTCAGCACTCTTATGGCTCCGCACGAGCACAAAGTACAGGGGTGAAGTGACGCTCTGGAAACCCCTGTCAACACTAGTCCCCGAGCCAAGATGGCAGCCATTTGAGCTTCCATAGCAGCAGTGTGAGTTGTCAGCAGAGGCTCCATCATGTGGGAGCCACTGTCATGTTCATGGAGCTGACCACACGCTCCATGCTGGACAGAATGGTCAGAGCGCAGGAAGTGCAGAGTGTATGAGTACAAGGAGTATGAGGTGCAGTGAAGTATGGTGCAGTGATTGTAGGAACTAGCAAAAAATATAAAAACAGATAGCAAGAGTTTCTACAGTTATATAAAAAGAAAAAGGGTGGCTAAAGTGAATGTTGGTCCCTTAGAGGACGAGACCGGAAAATTAGTAGTGGGGAACATGGAGATGGCAAAAACGCTGAACAAATATTTTGTATCAGTCTTTACAGTAGAGGACACTAAAAACATCCCAACACTGGACAAACAGCGGGCTATAGGGGGGGAGGAGCTAAACACGATTAAAATCACTAAGGAGATGGTACTCGGTAAGATAATGGGACTTAAGGCGGATAAATCCCCTGGACCTGATGGCTTACATCCTAGGGTCTTGAGAGAAGTGGCGGTAGGGATTGCGGATGCATTGGCGGTAATTTTCCAAAGCTCCCTGGATTCAGGAAAGGTCCCAGCAGATTGGAAAACTGCTAATGTAACGCCCTTATTTAAAAAGGGAGGTAGACAAAAGGCTGGAAACTATAGACCAGTTAGCCTAACATCTGTGGTTGGTAAAATGTTGGAGTCCATTATTAAGGAAGCAGTGACAGGACATTTGGATAAGCATAATTTAATCGGACAGAGTCAGCATGGTTTTATGAAGGGGAAGTCATGTTTGACAAATTCGAATTCTTTGAGGACGTAACAATCAGGGTGGATAAAGGGGAACCAGTGGATGTGGTGTATTTGGACTTCCAAAAGGCATTTGACAAGGTGCCACACAAAAGATTACTGCACAAGGTAAAAAATCACGGGATTGGGGGTAATATACTGGCATGGGTGGAAGATTGGCTATCTAACAGAAAACAGAGAGTTGGGATAAATGGTTCGTTCTCGGGCTGGCAATCAGTAACCAGTGGTGTTCCACAGGGGTCAGTGCTGGGACACCAACTCTTTACAATCTATATTAACGATTTGGAGGAGGGGACCAAGTGCAACATATCCAAGTTTGCCGACGATACAAAGATGGGAGGGAAAGCAGTGAGTGAGGAGGACATAAAAAACCTGCAAAAGGACATAGACAGGCTAAGTGAGTGGGCAGAAATTTGGCAGATGGAATATAATGTTGGAAAGTGTGAAGTTATGCACTTTGGCAGAAAAAATCAAACTGCAAGTTATTATCTAAATGGAGAGAAACTGCAAAGTGCTACAGTACAAAGGGATCGGGGGGTCCTGGTGCATGAAACACAGAAGGTTAGTATGCAGGTACAGCAGGTGATCAGGAAGGCCAATGGAATCTTGGCTTTTATTGCAAGGGGGATGGAGTATAAAAGCAGGGAAGTCTTGCTTCAGTTATATAGGGTACTGGTGAGGCCACACCTGGAGTACTGCGTACAGTTTTGGTTTCCATATTTAAGAAAAGATATACTTGCTCTCGAGGCAGTTCAGAGAAGGTTCACTCGGTTGATTCCGGAGATGAGGGGGTTGACATATGAGGGAAGGTTGAGTAGGTTGGGCCTCTACTCATTGGAATTCAGAAGAATGAGAGGCGATCTTATCGAAACATATAAGATTGTGAGGGGGCTTGATCGGGTGGATGCGGGGAGGATGTTTCCACTGATGGGTGAGACTAGAACTAGGGGGCATAATCTTAGAATAAGGGGCTGCCCTTTCAAAACTGAGATGAGGAGAAACTTCTTCACTCAGAGGGTAGTCATTCTATGGAATTTGCTACCTCAGAGAGCTGTGGAAGCTGCGACATTAAATAAATTTAAAACGGAGATAGACAAGTTTTCTAGCTGATAAGGGAATTAGGGGTTACGGGGAGCGGGCAGGGAAGTGGACATGAGTCTAGGTTTGGATCAGTCATGATCCTATTGAATGGCGGAGCAGGCTTGAGGGGCCGTATGGCCTACTCCTGCTCCTACTTCTTATGTTCTTATGTTCTTATGGAAGCGGGTGGGCCGGGGGGGGGAGCGAGTGTTATAAGTAGTGTGGCTGCAGGTGGGGCAGGTACGAGGAGAGAGTAATTGATGTTAGAGGCAAGATTTTTACCTTGACAACTCCGGTGAGGTTAATGAGCTTTTTCCAATATTGTAGCCGTGACCTGGGAGCTAAACCGCTGCCATTGACCTCTTCTGTTACCTCTTCCCACTGATGGCGGAGATGTTGCCTGGAGGGTTTTCTGCCACGATCACCCTCTCCCTGTCCACCAGCAGGCCCCTAAAGTGCCGTAGGAGAACCTGGGGGCCCATGCTACAGGTCTTGCAGCCATTTCTGTATTCACAAGCATTCATGGCTCTCTGTTGCCACAGTGCACCTCCTCTTTAAGAGGTGCTGGCTGCCTTTAAGTGGCACCAGTGAGGCCCGATTTCCCACCCCTTCAAACAGGTGTGCAGCCAATAAGCAGCGCAAGTAGCGCTGGCAGGATGCCTGGTTCTTTATGAGATCCCTGCGCAAATTTTACGTTGCCCTTATGCCCACATGAACAAGCGCGTGCATCCCCCCCCAACCACCACCACCCCCGCCACCTGTACGCCCAGTTTTTGGCGCAATCAAAGTTCCACGCCCACACACTTTATTTACTTATTTTTCCTCATTCTCTACTTTCATTCCAACTATTAATTTCCAAGCTATCCTACTCCAACAACCAGTGATGGAAGAGTGAGTCAGACTTTCCCATATTATCCTTCTCCAGCTTTGACAGCACAAGAGTGGATTACAGGCTGTTAAATATTGACACCAATCAAATGTTGCAGAAATGTCTGTGGCTCACCCAGCTGCTGTTTGAAGAATCTAATTTGCATGTGAAAGTTTATGAAGGGCAGAAAACTGGAAGAAGAAATAAATAAAGTATACTGTAACACAGATATATCCAAGAGTGTGAATAACAATATACTTTTACATAAATAACCATCCTACTAGCAAACTAACTTTGTAACATACCTTTGGATACATCACAATCCTCCTAACATGCTTTTAATGACATCATCCCCCACAGATCTGAAGCAGTGAACCCCAAGGAGATTACAATATCATCAGATCTTATAAACGTATGGGAGGTAATGGCAGCACACTTCTAAATTTCTGAATCAAGCAGTTCGGTATGTAGCCCATAAAAATGAGAGACAAATGATCAAAATTAGAGGCACCAAGTCCTGTTCACCCATCACCCCTGTGTTCGCTGACCTACAATGGCCTCCGGTTAAGCAATGCCATGATTTTAAAATTCACATCCATGTTTTCAAATCCCTGCATGGCCTCGCCCCTCCCCATCTCTGTAATCTCCTCCATCCCCACAACCTGCCAAGATATCTGAACCTCCTAATTCTGGCCTCTTGCGCATGCCCGATTTTCATTGTTCCACCATTGGCGGCCGTGCCTTCAGCCGCTGAGGCCCTGAGCTCTGGAATAACCTCCTTAAACCTCTCCACCTCTATTACCTCCTGTAAGATGCTCCTTAAAACCTGCCTCTTTGGCCAAGCTTCTGCCCTAATATCTCCTTATGTGACTCGGTGGCAAATTTTGTTTGGTAGTCGCTCCTGTGAAGTGCCTTGGGATGTTTTGCGACAATAAAAGCGCTGTATAAATGAAAGTTGTTGTTGTTATGTGCATTTCAGCTAAAGCCTGTTTTGATCCCCAGTTGCATTTTTGTGTAACACAGTACCCTTCCACTTAAATTCACAGTTCCTGCAAGGCATTTGCATCTTTTATGCTGTATATCTTGTTGTTTTGCACTGTATTATTGGTGTCAGTGAGCAATGTGCTGGGCTCACTCTCATTTCACAGTGTCAATGCAAGTTGGCAGTAAATGTAGTTCTTCATTTACATCACTGTGACCACTGTACTTGAAAGTAATTCATTGCATAATGCATTTTCAGTTGTTGCAAAGTGACTGGCCAAGGTACCAATGCAAGTTGTAATACTAATCAAAGATAATGAACAGTGTGTTAAATAGCTGTAATACAATAAGGACTTTTGATAATGTCATAACTGCAAATAGTCATCACAATCTCTGCTGTTATATTCCGATGTTAAACACATTTAAGGCTTTTTAACAATAGCAAAATACTGCGGATGCTGGAAATCTGAAGTAACAACAGAAAATGCTGGAAACGCTCAGCAGGTCAGGCAGCGTCTGTGGAGAGAGAAACAACGTCAACGTCTGACGAAGGGTTCAACCCGAAACGTTGACTCTGTTTCTCTCTCCTCGATGCTGCCTGACCTGCTGAGCGTTTCCAGCATTTTCTGTTGTTATTTAAGGTTTTTTAATATGTACAATATTTGGATTGCTAAAATTAAGTTTAGTTCACAGATGTTATAAATTCCTTGTGAACTACTATTACTCTCCTTCAAATCCTTATAGGGTGATATTATTGAGCGTATATTATAAACATTGTGATGTAAACAAAGTTTTTTTTCCTTTAGTGGGATAAACTGCTATTCACTATCCTGTACATAGCTGCATCACAGTATACTTTAAAGAAACTCTTCTTTATCTTTCACTGTTTCTAGTATGGTGCCCATCTTCCACTACTGCAACTTTTTGTTAATTTGCTTTTATCTATTCTTTGTATAAATATTTATCACTGAGGTTTGCATTTTCTGTTGCTAAGATCCAACATGCACAAAAGCTCATCTTGCTCTACAGCTACTGAATTCGAAACACATAATGGGAATTTCCAAACTAAAAAATCTTTTAACGTTCATGTGACATGAGTGGACATTTTTCCAACCTAATTAAGTACCTTCAATTGTTATTCCCCATCTTATTATTCCATGGCTCCCTCTGAATCCTCCACTAGGGGGAGAATGAAAGCAGCGTAAGTTGGCTTTTCCCCTGAATTTCGCTACCTCCCAAGGTGGCTGAGCTGAGACCAGTGACCCACTTTATGAAGCATCACAGAACAACTGAGTTTATAGTCCACAAGAAGAACCAACTACCACTAATTGTCTCTCCCTTTTTTTTGCGACAAAATTTAACAATGCAACTATCTGTAAAATCCTTTAGTAACTCAATCAAGCAATGCAGTAAAGAGATCTGATTTACATATTAAAATCCCTCAGAAGGGATTGTGTGTCAGAGTGTGGATCTGAGTTTACCAGACAGGATAAAAGCATCATCTAATAGCTATTAAAGAACTTAAGTGGAATTAGTTCAGATAATCTCAATTAAACAAAAAAAAAACCTTAAAATTTGGCACTTGGTTCTCCTAATGGTCCACTGGATTAAGACAGCTAACCGTTGATCCATACATACCAGGAAGGCTCTAGGTTCAACCCCAATCTGTGCCGAGTTATATGCCCTCAGCTGGAGTGGTGGTAGTAGGGCCCTGCTGGGTGAGGGAGGACAAAATCATCGAAAGATCCCACTTCTGATTGTTATTTAGCAAGCCTGCTGGAAATGTGCATGTGTAGACATCAGGTGAAAAGAGAATTGGGCCTTGCTGCGTCTTCCTCCTCCACAGACCAATGGCTTATTAACACTCAACCTTCTATGCTCAGATATTGAAGAATGACAACTTATTCTTATTTAATGACGGGAACGTCAAAGACCCACAAATTAGGTTGATGACTCCCGTGCTCAATCTTCCCTCACATCAACTCAGGCTCCATGCCGTGAGTTGAAACTTGTAAAATTTACCCCATAGCTTTCAGAATGCCCTCAGGAACAATGAACCAACAGCAGAAGATGTTCTCCTAACCAGCTTGAAGCAATAGGACCATGAAAGGCTGTGAGGGCAGCCACATGAACACAGGCAGAAGCTGGATTCTGTCATGGATCAATAAGATGTTATTTAAGAATAAATATTCTGCCACATGGGAAAGAGCCATCCAGACATCAGTAATGCCTCTCATTGTGAGCTTGCTCATTACTGGGCAGGAATTCACATTTTGCAGGCCATAAAAGGCCTGTAGTTATTTAAAGGGACATTGCGGTTTCTGGGTACAATGGCCAAGCATGAAAACCTTTAACAATGTCAATAAATAGTGGGAAATGCAGATCTTGCTGCAACATGTGGACCAGAGGATGGAGGTCATTTTTCCTGCAGTTGGTCACTGTTGGTGTTAAGATAAGTGGTGCAGGCTACATGGCAGGAAATAGTCAATACTCTAAATGCAATAATGCCACTCAGCAGACGCACCCGGATCCACCAAGGTAGGAGACCCTACAATCATTTTGTAATAATGGTATGTATCAAGCATATGTGGCATGTTACCTCCCACCCACACAGTCGGTTGAATATTTTCCATGCATGCCCTTATACAGCAGGGTACTCCTTTCTGCTCCATGTGTACTTTGCCTTGCATTCTTAAATGCGATTTCCACCTGGCAAGATTTCCCATCCACCATCTCTGCATGATGCACAGTGACTTCCACAATAACACATAGGTACCTCTCTATTTATTCTTTCCAATTTCAAACTTCCACCTGTTTGACTATGTTTGCAGGAGAAGCTGCATAGAAGGTCACCCCCACCACCCACTCCCCGCCCACTAATCCCTGTTCTCTGGCCTGCTTTGAGAAGGGAGCTGCAGACAGAAAGGACAGGTGACAGAGGAAATGGGATGGGGTAGTTGGAGGCCTCTCTCTAACTCGGTTTATACTAAACTCCTGCATGCATTCAAAGCATGCACTGAAGGACAATTCTATGTCACTCATTCAGCAGAAAGTGATAGCTGTTAGTGTCAGTGTCAGTCGTGGCTCAGTGGGTAGCACCCTTGCCTCTGAGTCAGAAGGTTGTGGGTTCATAGTCCCACTCCAGAGACTTAAGCATAAAAATCTAGGCTGACACTCCCAGTGCAGTGCTGAGGGAGTGCTGCACTGTTGGAGGTACACTCTTTCAGATGAGACGTTAAACTGAGGCCCCATCTGTTCTCTCAAGTGGATGTAAAAGATCCCATGGCAATATTTTGAAGAAGAGCAGGGGAGTTATCACTGGTGTCTTAGCCAATATTTATCCCTCAATCAACATCACTAAAAAACAGATTACCTGGTCATTATCTCATTGCTGTTTGTGGGAGCTTGCTGTGCGCAAATTGGCTGCCGCGTTTCCTACTTTACAACAGTGACTGCACTCCAAAAAAAGTAGTTCATTGGCCGTGAGGCGCTTTGGAACGTCCGGTGGTGGTGAAGGGCACTATAGAAATGCACGTCTTTCTTTCATTTTTTGTCATTAAGACACCATTGTATCGCAGGTTCCTTTTCCCTTTCTCTAGGTATACCACATGAAGAAATAGTTGGGGACAGGAAGAAGCTTCCAGTTCGCAGCATGCACAGGCCCTAACTCTAATCCTGCAAGCTGTCAGCTGAGGTACATCCACCCAAGGGAAGAGACTACCGGCAGCGCGGGAGAGTCAGACTCCTGTTATTGAGGTGTTCCGACTTCCGACAGCGCCAAGAAGCCGAGTAGTGGCAGTTTGGAGAACTACCCCCACTGACTAACTCGGCCACCGCGGGAGACTCGGACTTGGACTCGGCAACATTGCCGGTTATTGAGGTGTTGTTTTCGGAGTATGAATTTTGCCGGTTAATAGAGAATTCCAGATATTTAGGTGCCGTTTAAACGAGAGTTTCCTATATTTGGCAAGGGAGGTAAGAGAGAGTACACTGGAAACTTTTCTACGCACAAGTTGGTTGCCGTGTTTGCCTACATAACAATAGTGAATACACTTCAAAAATAATCCATTGCTTGTAAAGTGCACTGAAATGCCCTGAGCATGTGAAACGTACTATATGTATGCAAACTCTTTACTTCTTCAAGGCCATTTTTTGATGTAGTTAACAGAGTTATGTTCATGCAAACACATCTGAAAATTAAGTTTAGTTGGTAAGTAGCTCATTGTTGGTGTGATTTTGCTTCATAAAGTTTCTTCAAGTGGCAGCCTCAGATCGATGCTGTCATAGAACAGTATCAGCCAACAATAAGCTACTTTTAAACTAAGCTCCACTATACAATGCGATGATGCAGCATCATTAGTTGTAAAAATGAAAGACAAAGTTTACCAATTGAAAAACTTAATGATGTTTCACTTACACAGAACGTTGGCCAGTCAAGAAGGCTATTGGAACGTCAAAGCATGTGGATTGCTTGCTCCTTCAGTATCCTGAAGTGCGCGACAAAGGAGTTACGTGTAGGCTATATTTGTATAGACTAGAATCAAAGGAACTTACTTAAAATTTCTCAATTAATGAAAACGTGTCTCATTTTGTTTGAATCACAGAAAGAGCTAACTCTATCGTACCGAGAGACAGTCCAAAAATTCTCAGTGACACAGTTTTCAGTCTAATTACTATGACTAATGTAACTACGATTTCACATAGTCATCATTGTAAATTACATCTGTTAACAGTTATTGCAAGTACAAACTGCGCTTTCCATTTATTTAATTATGACAGTGATTGAGGAAATATATCAAGCTTATATAGCCTATGAATTGAAGAAGATGCTACATAAAATGATTAAATGCAAGAAGGGTTCATCTTTCAGTTGTTAACCACCTTAAGATAATGAAGAGACAACTTTGAATAATTATCTTAAATAAGCTAAGAGATAATAAACCTCCAGAGAGCATTTTTTTTCTGGAATTGACATGGGTAAGATATTTCAAGTATAGGGGCCCTGAAATTTGTGTGCTGCTGATCCCCCACACCACACCCCCGTAGAATCATAGAATGGTTACAGCACAGAAGAAGGCCATTCAGCCCGTCGAGTCCATGCCAGCTCTCTGCAAGAGCACTTCAGCTAGTCCCACAACCCCGCCCTTTCCCCGTAGCCCTGCAAATTTTTTTCCTTCAGGAGCTTATCCAATTCCCTTTTGAAAGCCACTATTGAATCTGACTCCACCACCCTTCCAGATCATAAACACTTGCTGCGTAAAAAAGTTTTTCCTCATGTCGCCTTTGGTTCTTCTGCCAATCACCTTAAATCTGTGTCCTCTGGTTCTTGACCCTTCCGCCAATGGGAACAGTTTCTCTCTATCTACTCTGTCTAGACCCCTCATGATTTTAAACACCTCTATCAAATTTCCTCTCAACCTTATCTGCTCCAAGGAAAACAACCCCAGCTTATCCAGTCTATCCACGTAACTGAAGTCCCTCATCCCTGGAACCATTCTTGTAAATCTTTTCTGCATCCTCTCAAAGGCCTTCACATCCTTCCTAAAGTGTGGTGCCCAGAATTGGACACAATACTCTAGTTGAGGCCGAAGCAGTGTTTTATAAAGGTTCATCATAACCTCCTTGCTTTTGTACTCTATGCCTGTATTTATGAAGCCCAGGATCCTGTAAGCTTTTTTAACGGCCTTCTCAACCTGCCCTGCCATCTTAAACGATTTGTGCATATATACCCCCAACTCTCTGTTCATGCACCCCCTTTAAAATTGTACCCTTTAGTTTATATTATCTCTCCTCATTCTTCTTACCAAAATTTATCACTTCGCACTTTTCTGCATTAAATTTCATCTGCCATGTGTCTGCCCATTCCACCAGCTTGTCTATGTCCTCTTGAAGTCTATCCTATCCTCCTCACTGTTCACAATACTTCCAAGTTTTGTGTCATCTGCAAATTTTGAAATTGTACTCTGTACACCCAAGTCTAAGTTAATATATATCAAGAAAAGCAGTGGTTCTAGTACCGATCCCTGGGGAACACCACTGTGTACCTTCCTCCAGTCCAATAAACAACCATTCACCACTACTCTCTGCTTCCTGTCACTTAGCCCCCTTCACTTCTTAAATGGAAAGACAAGTCCTTATTGACAGTGCATTGTCGTTCAACTCTAACTTTTTTTATTTGTTCCTGGGATGTGGGCATCACTGACAAGGCCAGCATTTATTGCCCATCCCTAATTGCCCTTGAGAAGGTGGTGGTGAGCCGCCTTCTTGAACCGCTGCAGTCCGCGTGGTGGAGGTACTCACACAGTGCTGTTAGGTAGGGAGTTCCAGGATTTTGACCCAGTGACTATGAAGGAATGGCGATATATTTCCAAGTCAGGATGGTGTGTGACTTGGAGGGGAACTTGGAGGTGGTGGTGTTCCCATGCGCCTGCTGCCCTTGTCATTCTAGGTGGAAGAGGTCACGGGTTTGGGAGGTGTTTTCGAAGAAGCCTTGGCGAGTTGCTGCAGTGCATCTTGTCGATGGTACACACTGCAGCCACAGTGCACCAGTGGTGGAGAGAGTGAAGGTTTAAGGTGGTGGATGGGGTGCCAATCAAGCGTTTCTAACTGCAACCAGCATTTGCTACTCCACTCATAAGCCTTACTTGCATGGTGGACAAGGAAGACAGTTCTGTTAAAGGAGTATGAGCAGCTAGGGGTCAAATTAAAAAACAGAACCTCAAGGGTAATAATCTCTGGGTTATTACCTGAGCCACGAGCGAATTTGGCTAGGATAAATAAAATTAAAGAGTTAAATGCGTGGCTCAAAGACTGGTGTGGGAGAAATGGGTTTTGCTTCTTGGGACACTGGCACCAGTACTGGGACAGGAGGGAGCTGTTCTGTTGGGACGGACTCCACTTGGCCAGTGCTGGGACTAGAGTCCTGGCGAATCATATAACTAGGGCTGTAGAGAGGGCTTTAAACTAATTAGTGGGGGGGAGGTTTCTAGAGAGCAAATAATAGAAATGACAACAGAGAAGGTCATAGACTTAGGTAGCAGTGGGGGAATTAAAAAACAGAATGTGTCAGGAAGGGACAGAAGGTATGGAGTAAAAAGTAAAGTACTAAAAAGGGAAAAAACAGGAACTAAGTGTTACAAAACATATTTGAAAGTTCTTTATCTGAATGCACGTAGCATTCGTAACAAAATGAATGAGTTAACAGCACAAATAATGACATATGGGTATGATCTTGTGGCCATTACAGAAACATGGCTGCAGGGTGACCATGACTGGGAATTAAACATACCAGGTTATTTAACAATCAGGAAGGACAGGCAGGAAGGGAGAGGAGGTGGGGTGGCTATGTTAATAAAGGAAGGAATCACTATAATACAGAGAAATGATATTGGGTCAAAGGAGCAGGATAGTGAAACAGTTTGGGTGGAGATAAGGAATAATAAGGGGAAAAAAACACTAGTGGGTGTAGTCTATAGGCCTCCGAACAGTTGCAACTCTGTTGGATGGAGTATTAATCAGGAAATAGTTGAGGCTTGTAATAAGGGAACAGCTATAATTATGGGGGATTTTAATTATCATATTAACTGGACAAATCAAATTGGGCAGAGCAGCCTTGAGGAAGAGTTCATTGAGTGTATTAGGGATGGGTTTCTTGAGCAGTATGTAACTGAACCGACCAGGGGGCAAGCAACCTTAGATTTGGTCCTGTGTAATGAGACAGGATTAATTAAAAATGTCCTAGTAAAGGATCCCCTTGGAATGAGTGACCATAACATGGTTGAGTTCCATATTCAATTAGAGGGTGAGAAGGTTGGATCTCAAACAAGCGTGCTGAGCTTGAATAAAGGAGACTATGAAGGTATGAGAGCGGAATTAATTAGAGTGGACTGGGAAAATAGATTAAAGGGTAAGACGGTACATGACCAGTGGTGTACATTTAAGGAGTTATTTTACAACTTCCAAAAAAAATATATTCCACTGAGGAAAAAAGGGTGTAAAAGAAAAGATAGCCATCCGTGGCTAAGTAAAGTAATTAAGGATAGTATCCGACTAAAAACAAGGGCATATAAGGTAGCCAAATCTAGTGGGAGGATGGAAGATTGGGAAGTCTTTAAAAGACAGCAAAAAATAACAAAAAGATTGATTAAGAAAGGGAAGATAGATTATGAAAGTAAATTAGCAAAAAATATAAAAACAGACAGTAAAAGTTTCTATAGTTATATAAAAAGAAAAAGGGTGGCTAAAGTAAATGTTGGTCCCTTAGAGGATGAGACCGGGAAATTAATGGTGGGAAACATGGAGATGGCAAAAACACTGAACAATTATTTTGTATCAGTCTTTACAGTAGAGGACACTAAGAATATCCCAACACTGGACAAACAGGGGGCCCTAGGGGGGGAGGAACTAAATACGATTAAAATCACTAAGGAAGTGGTACTTGGTAAAATAATGGGACTCAAGGCAGATAAATCCCCTGGACCTGATGGCTTGCATCCTAGGGTCTTGAGCGAAGTAGCGGTAGGGATTGTGGATGCATTGGTAATAATTTTCCAAAACTCACTGGACTCAGCAAAGGTCCCGGCAGATTGGAAAACTGCTAATGTCACACCCTTATTTAAAAAGGGTAGTAGGCAGAAGGCTGGAAACTATAGACCTGTTAGTCTAACATCTGTGGTTGGTAAAATGTTAGAGTCCATTATTAAGGAGACAGTAACGGGACATTTGGATAAACATAATTTAATAGGACAAACTCAGCATGGTTTCATGAAGGGGAAGTCATGTTTAACAAATTTGCTTGAGTTTTTTGAGGAAGTAACATACAGGGTGGATAAAGGGGAACCAGTGGACGTAGTGTATTTAGACTTCCAAAAGGCATTTGACAAGGTGCCACACAAAAGATTATTGCTCAAGATAAAAAATCACGGGATTGGGGGTAATATTCTGGCGTGGGTGGAGGATTGGCTCTCTAACAGAAAGCAGAGAGTTGGGATAAATGGTTCGTTCTCAGATTGGCAACCAGTAACTAGTGGTGTTCCGCAGGGGTCAGTGCTGGGTCCCCAACTCTTTACAATCTATATTAACGATTTGGAGGAGGGGACCGAGTGTAACATATCAAAGTTTGCAGATGATACAAAGATGGGACGGAAAGTAGTGAGTGAGGAGGACATAAAAAACCTGCAAAGGGACATAGACAGGCTAAGTAAGTGGGCAGAGATTTGGCAGATGGAATACAATACTGGAAAGTGTGAGGTTATGCACTTTGGCAGGAAAAATCATAGAGCAAGTTATTATCTTAATGGCAAGAAACTGGAAAGTACTGTAGTACAAAGGGATCTGGGGGTCCTGGTGCACGAAACTCAAAAAGTTAGTATGCAGGTGCAGCAAGTGATTAAGAAGGCCAATGGAATGTTGGCTTTTATTGCTAGGGGGTTGGAATATAAAAACAGGGAGGTATTGCTGCAGTTGTACAAGGTATTGGTGAGACCGCACCTGGAATACTGCATACAGTTTTGGTGCCCATACTTAAGAAAAGACATACTTGCTCTCGAGTCAGTACAAAGAAGGTTCACTCGGTTAATCCCGGGGATGAGGGGGTGGTCATATGAGGAGAGGTTGAGTAGATTGGGACTCTACTCATTGGAGTTCAGAAGAATGAGAGGCGATCTTATTGAAACACATAAGATTGTGAAGGGGCTTGATCGGGTGGATGCGGTGAGGATGTTCCCAATGATGGGTGAAACTAGAACTAGGGGGCATAATCTTAAAATAAGGGGCTGCTCATTCAAAACTGAGATGAGGAGAAACTTCTTCACTCAGAGGGTGGTAGGTTTGTGGAATTTGCTGCCCCAGAAAGCTGTGGAAGCTACATCATTAAATAAATTTAAAACAGAGAGCGGGCAGGAAATTGGACATGAGTCTAGGTTCGGAATGGTCATGGCCCTGTGGGTAGTGGAGTGGGCCCAGGGGCCGTGTAGCCTTGTTCTGCTCCTACTGTGTTCTAATTCTGTGTTAGATTTCAGGAGATGGTTTTATTCCTGTTCCTGGCTGGGGTGGAGATCGCCTTTACAGAAGGTAACTGTAGAAAATATAGGGACAGAGTGATCTCCTGGAAGAATTTCGATCGCCTAGATGGGTCGGAGAGGAATTTCCCAGATTTTTTTCTCCCAAATTGGCCATTGGGTCTTTATCTGGTTTTTCGCCTCTCCCGGGAGATCACATGGGTTTGGGTGGATGCAGAGTGATAGAAGATTTGAGGTTAGGATCAGATCAGCCATGATCTTATTGAATGGTGGAGCAGGCTCGAGGGGCCGATTGGCCTACTCCTGCTCCTATTTCTTATGTTCTTATGTTCTTATGTGCCCCTTACAACTCCATCCTCCCCTGTGACAGGCTCCTTCCAGCACTTCTCTACTCTATATTACACCAGCTGCCAGCTGGGAAATAGCCATCAGATGCCTGCCTTCACCTAATGCTGTGCATCTTGTTCCAGGAAAGTGTCTCATAATGCCCAAAAGAAGCAGGCAACTAGAGATGATACTCCAAATTTTGTGACCCAACCCATTTGAGGAGCAGACTATGGAGCTCCTGGGAATGCAGCCTGCCCTAGTTGTGGAAGATGGCAAGGTCAGTGGACTGGTGCCAATAGCAGGTGAATGGTGACAAAACAATACTTGCACCGGCTGCAGCACTTTAAAGAACCAAGCTGTCTTTGTCTCATCACCTTCTGTGCATGCTACACATCCATTCTCGGTTAATTTCAATTTCTTCTGGGAGGCAGATAGAGAGGAAGTGTGACACCTGTTGCCCTCCCTCAGGATGTCAGCATGCCTGCTCCTTCGCCACCTCCTCAACCAATACCCACCATGGTGCCAGAAAGCCAGCACTGCACCAGAAGCTGGCAAGGTGCTACAGTCTGAAGTTGGACCCTCTTGGGCTCAAGCTCCCAAAAGTTGCCGGTCACAAGCATCCCTAGGGTCCCTGCATGAGCAACAGCAGCCTTCACCAGCTTTGCTGAAGCCATTGGGGGAGCAGTAGTTCGTAAACCTTCTTTTAAGAAAGGCACTATGGATTGATACTTGGCTGGGAAGTGATCTCAAGGCAATCATTGTATTTGGCATGAAATTAATCACCTTTATCAAATTTGGCACTTTGGTCTGCAACGTTATTTCATAGCAGCTTCTGAGTCTGCATTGTCAGTATGTCATTCATATAAAAACAGGGGAATCAAGGGTTACGGGGAACGGGCAGGAAAGTGGAGTTGAGGCCAAGTTCAGATCAGCCATGATCTTATTGAATGGCAGAGCAGGCTCGAGGGGCCGAATGGCCGACTCCTGCTCCTTTTTCTTATGTTCTTATGGCTTAATGCTTTCATTGTTCTTAAGGGAGTGGTGAAGGAGATAACAAGGCTGGTTGGTGCAGAGGGGCTTTGTGTAACTTTTCTGGGGAGGTGGATGAGCAGGTCACCAGAAGCACTGGGCTATCAAACGATCCCTGGCAAGGCGTTTTGTTGGTCCTCCTTGTTTTGCTTCGACCTCGCCTTCACCCAAGTCTTCCTCATCAAATGATGGCCGTTGCTCTGCCTGCACCAAATGCAACCCCCCTCTGTATTGCCATGTTGTGCAACATGCATCACACGGCAAGGACACTTTGTGTGGGGCATATTGTAGGGAGCCTCTTGCTCGATCCAGGTACCTGAACCTTTGCTCAAGAACCCTGTAGTGTGCTCAATAATGTTCCTGGTGGTCCCATGGCTCTGGTTGTACCTGAACTGTTCAAGCGCAGTGGGGTTGCGGAGGGGTTTCATCAGCCATGTGTGCAGGGGGTAGCCCTTGTCCCCAAGCAGCCACCCTCTTACGCGCTTGGAAGGATGGAATAGTGGGGGGGGTGACTATCGCATGATGAAGGCGCATGACAGTTACCTGCAAAACTGGCATAGACACATGATCCTTCTGTGGTGATCATGGAACAGCTGGACATTAATGGAGTGAAAGCCCCTTATATTGATAAAAGCTGCTGGTTGATCTTCTGGTACCTTGATGACTCCATGAGTGCAGCCTATAACCCCCCTGGACATGAGGGAAGCCAGCCATTGCCACATATCCCAGAGCTCTTTCATTTTAAATGTTGGTATCCATGGGAAAGTGATGCATTGGGTGGCCATGCAAAATAGGGCATTGGTGGCCTGCTTGATGCAGTTGTGCACTGCAGACTGGGAGATGTGGGAGATGTCCCCTGTTGAACCCTGGAAGAAGTCTGCTGCAAAAAATTTAAGGGCAGTGGTGTCTTTGACAGCCTGTGGCAAAGTATGGGCCCCGGGCCCAGCAGGTTTTATTGCAGCAGACTTCGGAGATCAGCGGCAGACTACCAGGAGAAGTTCAGCCTCCTCGTTCGTTGCTCCTCAGAGATATCCAAGAAAAGGACTCTTGGACTATAGACCTTGTGGACTGGGTTAGGTCTTCTATCAGCAGCCACCCACAGCTGGTGTCTTTTAACAGGCCCAGCTGCTCCTCCTTCCAGTTATTGACGTTGCTGCTGCTGTTGGTGTTCCTGTTGCTCCAACTCTTCCTTCATCCATAGAAGATAGGAGCAGGAGTAGGCCATTCGGCCCCTCGAGCCTGCTCCGCCATTCAATGCAATCATGGCTGATCATCCAAATTCAGTACCCGGTCCCTGCTTTCTCCCCATACCCCTTGATCCCTTTAGCCTTAAGAAATATATCCAGCTCCTTCTTGAATATATTTAATGAATTGGCCTCTACTGCCTTCTGTGGTAGAGAATTCCACAGGTTCACCACTCTCTGGGTGAAGAAATTCCTCCTCATTTCTGTCCTAAATGGCCTACCCCTTATCCTTAGACTGTGACCCCTGGTTCTGGACGCCCCGACCATCGGGAACATCCTTCCTGCATCTAGTCTGTCTAGTCCTGTTAGAATTTTATAAGTTTCAATGAGATCCCCTCTCATTCTTCTAAACTCCAGCGAGTACAAGCCCAATCGTCCCAATCTCTCCTCATACGTCATTCCTGCCATCCCAGGTATCAGCCTGGTGAATCTTCGCTGAACTCCTTCCATGGCAAGAACATCCTTCCTCAGATAAAGCAACCAAAACTGCACACAATACTCAAGATGTGGTCTCAGCAAGGCCCTGTACAACTGCAGCAAGACATCCTTGTTCCTGTACTCAAACCCTCTCGCTACGAAGGCCAACATACCATTTGCCTTCTTAACCGCCTGCTGCACCTGCATGCTTACCTTCAGCGATTGGTGCACAAGGACACCCAGGTCTCGTTGCACTTCCCCTTCTCCCAATCTATTGCCATTCAATTCAAATAATCTGCCTTCCTGTTTTTGCCACCAAAGTGGATAACCTCACATTTATCCACGTTATATTGCATCTGCCATGCTTCTGCCCAATCACCCAACCTGTCCAAATCATCCTGTAGTTTCTCAGCATCCTCCTCACAGCACACATGCCCACCCAGCTTTGTGTCGTCTGCAAATTTGGAGATATCCAAAACAATGAAGCTAGAATGGCACCTATCATAAGCTGTGAGTGCTTATTCAGGGTGACTGAGGCAGAAATAAGCAGAAACAAGCAATCACCAAACTGAAAAATCCCTTGGAAATCCAAAAAGCACAATAACACATAGATCCCTTTGATCTGAGTGTCTGTACCTGACTGCTCTTTCAAATACTGCTTCCATTCGGCCTCAGAAAACAATCTAATGAGGTTTTACTCAGCAGGTTGAGGGCTGGGCAGAATTTTCGATTTTTCTAGTTAAAAATGTTCAACAACAACTTGCATTTATATAGCGCCTTTAACTAGTAAAACGTCCCAAGGAGTTTCACAGGAGCGTTATCAGACAAAATTTGACACCAAGCCACATGGCGATATTAGGACAGGTGACCAAAAGCTTGGTCAAAGAGGTAGGTTTTAAAGTGTGTCTTAAAGGAGGAGAGAGAGGTAGAGAGGCGGAGAAGTTTAGGGAGAGAATTCCAGAGCTCAGGGCCTCGGCAGCTAAAGGCACGGTTGCCAATTGTGGAGTGATGGATATTGGGATGCACAAGAGGCCAGAATTGGAGGAACGCAGAGATCTCGGAGGGTTGTAGGGCTGGAGGAGATTACATAGATAGGGAGGGAGCGAGACCTTTTTAAACACAAGGATAAGAATTTTAAATTGGAGGCTTTGATGTCTGGGACCCAACATAGGTGAGTGAGCTTAGGGTGATGTGCGATCAGGACATGGTGCGTGTAAGGACACCCGCAGCAGAGATCTGGATCAGCTGAAGTTTACGGAGAGTGGAAGGAAGGAGGCCGGCCAGGAGAGCATTTGAATAGTCAAGTCTGGAGGTAACAAAAGCATGGATGAGGGTTTCAGTAGCAGATGGGCTGAGGCAGGGGCGAAGATGAGTGATATTATGGAGGTGGAAGCAGGTGGTCTTGCTGGTGTAGAGAATATGGGGTCGGAAGCTCAGCTCAGGGTCAAATAGGACGCCGAGGTTGTGAACAGTCTGGTTCAGCTTCAGGCAGTGGCCAGTGATGGGGATGGAGTCAATGGCGAGGGAGTGGAGCTTGTGGCAGGGACCGAAGACTTGGGTCTTTCCAACATATAATTGGAGGAGGTTTCTGCTCATCCAATACTGGATGTCGGACAAGCCGTGTGACAAATCAGAGGCAGTGGAGGGGTCAAGAGAGGTGGTGGTGAGGTAGAACCGGTTTTCGTCAGCCTACATTTGGAATCTGACGTTGTGTTTTTGGATAATGTCGCCGAGGGGCAGCATGTAGATGAGAAATAGAAGGGGGGCCAAGGACAGATCAGGGTTATTACATCATAGGTGCCTGAATTGTATGAATTCCATGAGGTGCCTGAGCCACCTAAAGAAACTCAGTAGTTAAAATGACACCATGGGAATCGATGGCAACGGGGTGGGGAAGCAATTTTAACAGCATGCCTGCCCCATTCACATTGAACAGGTTGGGTTAAAATCACCCCCAGAGAATTCATTGTAGCTGGTCATAGACAATTTGAATATTGAGGGAATGGAATCCATTTGCATTCAGGAAATTCAATGGTTTAACTGTAGGAGCCTGTAGTGCCATCTGTTGCCCCCAAAACTTTGGGGATGCCAGCAATAAGATAGAACTGAATGGCTCTGCCATACTGCTGCCTAGAAGTCATCTCAAAATGGATGAATTCCTCAGCTCTCCTGAAGATGGCATTGGTGACCTGGCGAATGCTGGTCCAGATGGCACTTTGGGTTCGGTTGTAAAAGCCCCCTGCTGCAGCTTAGAAGGAGCCAGCAGCATTAAAGTGGAGAGCGTTACTGACTTCCAAAACTTTCAGGCTGTTGATCTGGGCTACAGGTCAGTATGCAGACGCTGGCACCGGCCATCCAGGGCTTCCTTAGTAAATCAATGTCTGTAAATGCACAACTCCTCACTCGTAAGATCTCTAGGGGCCTATAGACCCCTTAATGGGGCTATCAGGGGGTTGTCCTCATCCTTTGATACTGGCTCCTTTGTTCTTTTCCGGTCTCTTCCTCCTCAATCCAGATTACATACAGTGGAATCCCAATAAGGAAACCCGTGCTGCTCTCTAATATCCTTTACTGTGCGTTGGGGTTGAAAAGTTGCCAGTGACCAGAAACTCTCTGTCAGTTTAACGTTCACCTCACTAGCTCCCCAAAGCAGAAAAAATAAATCCTGAAATGTGCAGGCAAATCTGATATATGGGAAAAGTTATTCCAGCTGTAGGCAGCTATAAATGGAGCACTTCTGCCAGGATCAGTTAATCCTGGTAAGCCACAATGTCATACTCAGGCTGACACTCCAGTGCAGTGCTGAGAGAACACTGCTGAAGGGCCGGACAGATAAAACGACTCCCACCACCCAAAGTGGAAATTCTGGTGGGCATGAGACAGAGCTGGACCAGGCAGAAATGGGTCCCACTCCAAAATCCACCCCTGAAAAATGATATGCAGCCACATTACACTAAAGTAGAAAGGAGATTTAGTGCCAGTGGCTTTAATTATATTCAAGTACTCAATGAGAAATATTTTTCTGTCCAATTTAATTACAAGAATTTTTTCACAAATGTTTTCCTCACCACTCTTCTCATGAAGGCATTGGCACTTGTAGGGATACAGTACCATGAGTGCAAGTTCCCAATAGTAGTTCGTCATAGTATTGTCAAAATGATCTTCATGTGTGAACCTGACATCCAGTTCATCACAAAGACAGTCCCATCACTGTCGTTCTATCACCCCCACTGCTGCTGAAACAGCAATCCACCAGGCTCAACATCTCAAACCCTCTCTGGCCTCCTGAGGTCCACCCTATACATCTCTAATCATCCAAAACTCTGACGCTACATTCTGTCCTGTACTAACATTCTTCTACTGGCCCTTGGTCTCCCAGGGCACTGATTTAAAAATCTTCATTTATAAATCTTTCCATGGCCTCTCTCCACCCAACCTCTCCAACCCTACATACCAGCTCACACTCTCTACTCGTCTGACTATGGTTTACTTTGTGCCCTGCTTTCTCTGCTCCTTCAACCATCATGCCCCTCTGGAATTCTCTTCCTTAACCCTCACTACGTCTCTCCCTACCTTCAGCCATCCATAACCCCAAATTCTTCTCCAATTTCCTGCTCAGTGTCCGTTCTGTACCCCTTGTCAAGCACCTTGGATCATTTTTCTGTATTAAAGGTTCTATGTAAAAGCAAGTTGTTGTTGCTATGTGAGTGCCAACAGCATTTTGGGCCATGGGGGTATCATAGCTGAGAATCCTGTCCTCATCAATGTCCACACGTGTGTATTTCCAGGGGGTGCTGGATAATTATCAGGGGCTAGAACCCTGGCTAATTTCCCCCCTTACTAATACAGAACTGCTGGGGCCAACTGTAGCACCCTTGCTGCGGTCACTGCATAAACTCGATCAGTAATCCAGGGAGGCTTAATTACCAGGTTAAATAACAAATTGATAGTTTAGTTCCTGCATAAGAGTTTACACCGAGAATAAGAAAAGCGATCCTGAGAGACAGCTATTATTGGAAGCTGAAGGATGTCTGTTGTTGGCACTATATTGGTCTAGGACAATAAAGAAAGGTCTTCTGTTTGATAATCTTGAATCTACTGTGGGATGGCACATTGTTGACACTGTGATTAGGTTATGTACAATGCAGCAGCAATGCCAAAATGAGTGTTAATTGAAGATTTTTGTGTTCATTGATGTATTGTTGTGATGGTAGTCTTATTCTTGAAACCAGCTTATTTAATGTCAAATGCCTCAATCTTCCTATTCCCAGGTGGTGTTGGTGCTTCATTATTTTTTCTGTATACTGTAAGAGTTTTTATTGAATATGCTGAGGTTTCTGGATCAATTTCTATTTTCTGTTGTTTGCAATGGAAATCTTATAGAAAAAGTGCTGAAATATGTACCTACTGTTAGCAACATCACTCTTCTAGAAAAATCACTGATGACTGTTGACGTAAGAAAACTACTAGGCATTGTCAGGGCGAGGCTGGTTCTGGACCCAAGTGCAGACAGACGAGGCGAGAAGCAGGTATGCAGTCTTAAATAAAAGTACTTTACTAGAATCACACAGGTAAACAGTTACAAACATAGGAGCGCAAGACAAGCTACCACTAGGCAAACGGCTTGTCAAGACTGAGCACAGAGGGAAGAAACCACAGAACTTAAATACAAGCAAAAACAGGTGAAACCAATAAACCTGATAAAAGGCAGTTAAGTAATAAACACAGGAGAAACTAGTAACAATTAGCAAAGGGAAAAAAACAAGTGAAGGTGCCATTTAGGGGTTACTGAGGGAACTAACCGGCACCCTCACAGGACCCCCTCCCCTAGGAACGGCTTCTGACGTTCCTCCTAGACGATCAGGGTGGCGACGGCGAAAATCCCTGATGAGTTCAGGATCCAAAATGTCCCGGGCCGGAATCCAGGAACGCTCTTCAGGACCATAACCCTCCCAGTCGACCAGGTATTGAATGCTCCTCCTAACCCGGCGATTATCAAGGAGGCGACGGACAGTGTAGGCTTGCTGACCGTCAATCATGCGGGGCAGGGTGGGGAGGTCTGGAAGCAGGAACCAAGGGACTGGTAAGTACCGGCTTGAGGTGAGAGACGTGGAACGTGGGATGTGTAAAGTCCGCGCCTCAATAATACACGGACTTCGGGAGAACAGTTTAACAGGTACTTTACTGAACAAGAGGCAGCTTGAAACTGAAACTACAGAAGCCTGCTAGGGCCTTTTATACAGGGGTGGCCACTGCCGGTACTGCAGTCTAAGACCAGTTATTCCCTTAAAGGTACATACACAACAGGATGCATCTTCATCGACCGAGGAAGGAGGAGCCGGTAGGCCACAGGGTTTACTTTTTCCAAAATCCTAAAAGGTCCGATGAACCAGGGAGCCAACTTGCAGGACTCCACATGGAGCGGAAGATTCCGGGTAGACAGCCAGACCTTCTATCCGGTCCGGAACCGAGGAGCTGGGCGGCGGTGTCGGTCAGCCTGCACTTTCTGCCGAGAAGAAGCAAGCTGCAAGGCAGATCGGACCCTCCTCCAGGTACGGCGGCAGCGTTGGACGAACCCCTGGGCAGCCGGGACTCCTACCTCCCTCTCCTGTTCAGGGAAGAGTGGCGGTTGGAAGCCATATTGACATTCGAAAGGTGAGAGGCCAGTGGAGGAGCTCTGAAGGGTATTGTGCGCGTACTCCGCCCAGACCAGATACTTGCTCCAGGTGGAAGGATTGGAGGACACAAAGCTTCTTAGCATCCTCTCCAGATCTTGGTTGGTTCTCTCAGTCTGGCCGTTAGACTGTGGGTGGAGCCCAGAGGAGAGACTGACGGAAGCGCCCAGGAGGGAACAAAAAGCCTTCCAGAACCTGGATGAGAACTGGGGACCACGGTCAGAGACGACATCCAGGGGCAAGCCATGGAGGCGGAAGACATGCTGGACAACCAGCTGGGCAGTCTCTCTGGCAGAGGGAAGCTTGACAAGAGGGACGAAGTGAGCAGCCTTGGAAAAGCGATCGACCACAACTAGGATGGTAGTGAATCCCTCAGATGGAGGTAGCCCGCTGATGAAATCCAGGGCGATATGAGACCAGGGATGGCTGGGGATGGGCAAGGGATGCAGGAGACCAAGCGGAGGTTGTTGGGATGTCTTGTTCTGGGCACAGACGGGACAAGCGGAGACAAAGGCCCAGGTGTCGACTTCAATAGAGGGCCACCAGAACCTCCTCTTAAGGAACTCGAGAGTCCGACGGATCCCAGGATGACCAGTCAATCGAGAAGAGTGCCCCCATTGAAGGACCTGGGCACGCACCTGACTGGGAACATAAAGGCTATGAGGAGGGCCTCCTCCAGGGTCAGCCTCCTGATGTTGGGCCCCTCGCACCACAGTCTCAATCTCCCATGCGACGGGAGCAACGATGCAGGAACTGGGGATGATCGGTTCCGGGGTCCGGTCCTTTTCCGAGGGGTCAAACTGGTGAGAAAGGGCATCCGGTTTGAGGTTCTTAGACCCTGGGCGGTAAGACAGGAGAAAGTTGAACCGGTTAAAGAAGAGAGCCCACCTGGCCTGCCGAGGGTTGAGGCGCTTGGCGTCCTGGATATATGTCAGATTTTTATGGTTGGTCCAGACGACAAAAGGATGCTCTGCTCCCTCTAACCAGTGTCTCCACTCCTCCAAGGCCAACTTAACTGCCAAGAGCTCCCTGTTGCTGACATTGTAGTTACTCTCTGCTGGCTTCAGGCGACGGGAAAAGAAGGCACAGGGATGTAGCTTTTGGTCCTTAGGGGAGCGCTGGGACAGGACAGCCCTGACTCCAATATCCGAGGCATCCACCTCTACGATAAAGGGCAGGGTGGGGTCAGGGTGTACCAGAATGGGAGCAGAGGTGAAGCGTTGTTTGAGCTCCTGGAAGGCCCGTTCCGCTTCAGAAGACCAACTGAACCGTAAAGACGAGCCCTTGGTCAATGCGGAGAGGGAGGCACCAAGGGAGCTGAAGTTGCGGATGAAGCGTCTGTAAAAGTTGGCGAATCCCAGGAACCGCTGAACCTGCTTAACCGACGTGGGACGCGGCCAGTTCAAGACGGCTTGAACCTTGCTAGGATCCATCTGGACGCTTCCACACGAGATGACGTAGCCCAGGAAGGTGACCTTAGAGATGTGGAATTCACATTTCTCGGATTTGACAAAGAGACGGTTCTCCAAGAGCCTCTGCAGCACCCGTCTGACGTGTTGGACATGCTGCTGGGGGGACTTTGAGAAGATGAGAATGTCATCCAAATAAACAAACAAGAACTGGTTCAGCAGGTCCCGGAGCACGTCATTGGCCAGAGCTTGGAAGACAGCAGGAGCGTTAGTGAGACCAAAGGGCATGACGAGGTATTCCCAGTGACCGCTAGGGGTGATAAAGGCAGTCTTCCATTCATCCCCCTCCCTAATGCGGACCAGGTTGTACGCGTTGCGGAGGTCAAGTTTAGAGAAGATGGTAGCTCCCTGCAGCTGCTGAAACGCTGAAGACATCAAAGGGAGAGGATAGCGGTTCTTAATGGTAATTTTGTTAAGCCCCCAATAGTCTATGCAAGGCCTGAGACCACCATCCTTCTTCTTTACAAAAAAGAAGCCAGCACCCGCTGGGGAGGTTGAAGGGCAAATGAAACCTGTAGCGAGGGCTTCCTTGATGTATTCCTCCATGGAAACATTCTCAGGGCCAGAGAGAGAGTAGAGCCGACCCCGAGGGGGGCTAGTGCCAGGCAGGAGATCAATGGCACAGTCGTAGGACCGGTGTGGGGGGAGTGTAGTGGACCGCCTCTTACTAAACACAGCATGGAGATCCGAATATTCAGGAGGCACATGAGCAAGGTCCAGCTGATCAGCTGGCTTGGGAGAGGAAGGACGGGGCAGACTAGGGAAGACCTTAAGACAGTTGGCTAGACATGAAGGACCCCACTCCAGGAAAGTCCCAGTAGTCCAGTCAATGTGAGGGTTGTGAAGAGAGAGCCACGGATGTCCAAGAATGAGAGGGAGCTCAGGTGAATCGATAAGGTGAAACTACAGCAACTCTTGATGTCTCTCCCCTACTTGGACATGTAATACTCCGGTGATATGATGAATGCGCCCAGAACCAAGGGGCCTGCCGTCGAGGGCGCTGACTTGTAAAGGCTTGTCAAGGCGGGAGAAAGGAATTTTCAGGCTGCGCACAAGGGTGGCATCGATAAAACAGCCAGCGGCCCCAGAGTCAACAAACACCTGGAGGTTGTACTGTTGTCCCTCCCAAGAGAGACGAGCGGGAAGCAGGGTTTGGAAGACAGAAGGGGTAGGAGAAGGGATTTGATCTGTCAGTATTTTCCCAATCCTCCTGGCTTTTTCCTGAAGCTCAGGGCATGTGGCTTTGAGATGGCCAGACAGGCCACAGTAAAGACAACGCCCCTCTCTCAATCTCCTCTGTCTCTCAAACTGGGAGAGCCAAGTTCTGCCAAGTTGCATAGGTTCCTCTTCGGTGCTAACAGGTGGATTCGGGGGTACTTGGAAACTCTTGGTCAGATTCGAAACACCAGAAGATCTCACCTCTGTGGAAGTAGTGAATCTCCTCTCTCTACCATGCTCCCGGAGGCGGTTATCCACTCTGATGGCAAGGGAGATGAGCGTGCCAAGGTCCTCCGGAACCTCTCTGGATGCCAGTTCATCTTTGATAGATTCGGAAAGGCCATGAAGAAACATGGAGAGAAGGGCCTTGGTGTTCCAGCGGCTTTCCGCAGCGAGTGTGCGGAACTCGATGGCGAAGTCGGCTACGCTGCAGTTGCCCTGGCGGAGATTCAAAACTCTCTTAGCTGCCTCCCGTCCACTCACAGGATGGTCAAAGACTTTGCTCATCTCTTCGGCGAAAAGGAGAATGTCCGAGCAGACGAAAGATTGCTGCTCCCAGATAGCGGTAGCCCAGGCGAGAGCTTTTCCCGAGAGTAGTGATATGATGAACGCTACCTTAGAGCGGGGTGATAGGAACATGGAGGGTTGGAGTTCAAAAACTAGGAAGCACTGGGTCAAGAAGCCGCGACACTTGCCCGGATGACCGTCATAGTGCTCTGGCGCGGGTAGGCGAGGCTCTCGGTGAGTCTGGAGGTCGGCGACCGGTGGGGTAGTACCCAAAGGAACTGACTGAGGAGGAACATCCTGAGCAGAAGCCACAGCGGCTGGGTGTTGAATGGTCTGAGTCCACGTATTTACCTTGTCCGAAATGCTTTGGAGAAGTTGCTCAAGGCGGCCGAGGAAAGCACCTTGATGGGAGAGAATAGAACGAAATTCCTCCATCACTGCTGGGTCCATACTGGCTCAGTCTTGCTGTCAGGGCGAGGCTGGTTCTGGACCCAAGTGCAGACAGACGAGGCGAGAAGCAGGTATGCAGTCTTAATAAAAGTACTTTACTAGAATCACACAGGTAAACAGTTACAAACATAGGAGCGCAAGACAAGCTACCACTAGGCAAACGGCTTGTCAAGACTGAGCACAGAGGGAAGAAACCACAGAACTTAAATACAAGCAAAAACAGGTGAAACCAATAAACCTGATAAAAGGCAGTTAAGTAGTAAACACAGGAGAAACTAGTAACAATTAGCAAAGGGTAAAAAACAAGTGAAGGTGCCATCTAGGGGTTACTGAGGGAACTAACTGGCACCCTCACAGGCACTTGGTCTAAGCGTTAAACAAAGCTTTAATCAACTGTTTTACAACATGGAGGTCTAGTTGTGTCCTTCACTAGTTCCTGTTAAGAATGTCCTGCGCAAGCTGGGGCCCGTGCCCGAGTATTTATACTCTCCCTGGACAGCGCCACCCGCAGGCCACTCAGTGTTATTTCATAAGTCTTTCTTTCATGAATGACTGATTCATGTCAACTGTGTTGTTGGTAGTTGTGATTTTCTAGAAACGGAACTGAAGCATACTTGTCATTGGCAGCTGTATTCTAGAAATAGTACTGAAGAATTGCTAATGTTGGCAGCTACATTCTGCTGGGAACAGGAAGAGTAGTACCTGTTTGATCAGCTCTTCTAGAAACAATACTGAAGGGTATCTCTGCTCTTGACCGCCCTTACAGAGAAAGCAGCGAAGGATACTTCTGTTGTTGGCAGCCACGCTGTGGAAACAGAGATGAAAGTCATCTTTACTTTTGGCAGCTGCATTCTTCTAGAAACAGCTGAAAGATGTTTCTGCTGTTGGCAGCTACATTGTTCTGGAAACACAGCTGAAGAAGGTCTCTGCTGTTGCCACTATGTTCTTTTAGATGCACAGGACTGCGAATCTGTTATTGGCACTGGCACAAAAGGATGTTCCTGCCAGTGCAGATGCATAAAAAGCTACATTTGTCATTACCAGCAGCACTAAAGGATAGCTCAGCTGTAAGCAGCTGCAATGAAGAATGTTTTTGCTATTGGCATCTGTATTAAATATGGTTGTCACAATTCAGGTTGTATCTGCTCTTGACAGATGTGCTAAAGGATATTTGTTCTCCTCTTAATCTTGCTTTGATCAAATAATTCTTATTACAGCACTGCTTAATTAAGACATCCGGGATGTTATAAGAAAATATGGACTTAAGCATATCATAAGAACACAAGAAATAGGAGCAGGAGTCGGCCATTTGGCCCTTCGAGCCTGCTCCGCCATTGAATAAGATCATGGCTGATCTTCTACCTCATCTCCACTTTCCTGAACTATCCCCATATCCCTTGATTCCCTTAATATTCAAAAATCTATCGATCTCTGTCTTGAATATACTCAACAACTGAGCCTCCACAGCCCTCTGGGGTAGAGAATTCCAAAGATTCACCACCCTGAGTGAAGGAATTTCTCCTCATCTCAGTCCTAAATGGCCGACCCCTTATTCTGAGACTGTGACCCCTGGTTCTGGACTCCCCAGCCAGGGGAAACATCCTCCCTGCATTTACCATGTCAAGCCCTGTAAGAATTTTGCATGTTTCAATGAGATCACCTCTCATTCTTCTAAACTCTAGAGAATATAGGCCTAGCCTACTCAATCTGTCCTCATAGGACAATCCCCCCATCACAGGAACCAGTCTGGTGAACCTTCGTTGCACTCCCTCTATGGCGAGTATATCCTTCCTTAGGTAAGGAGACCAAAACTGTACACAATACTCCAGGTGTGGTCTCACCAGGGCCCTATATAATTGCAGTAAGGCGTCTTTACTCTTATACTCAAATCTTCTTGTAATAAAGGCCAACATACCATTTGCTTTCCTAATTGCTTGCTGTACCTGCATGTTAGCTTTCATGTTAATCTTAAGGGTGTAAAATAAGCAGATAAGCATCATAAGGAAGTCTCTTAATAATTCAATACAAATGGGGAGAATTTTCCGGGGGGTCAGCGGGCACGATCAGTGATGGGTCGGGTGGGAAAGTGATTTTTTTTTGACAGCGGGTCGGGACCCCGCTGACAACCCGCCGCCACGTGCCTTAAGCAAATGCAGGTCTGTCAGCGCTGAGCAGACCCAACAGGCAGCAGCTATTCAGGTCATTATGACCTTGTTAACAGAGGATTAACAACAATTTTGAGTTCACCTTTAGAATGTACCAGCTCGCCAATGGGGTCCACGCTGCTCGGGGATCACGTCTGTTAAGCTGGGCGGGAGTTGAATGGCCATGGAATCATCTCATTACTTGACTGCTTGAAATGTGCTATAGAAGCTCCCATCTCACAACTGTTCACTTTCCAAGCTCAGAAGCTGTTGCTTACTGCATTTGGAAGACCGATTGAGCTTTATGCAGGCTGCAAGTGTTTGGAGCAAACTCTCTATCCAGTGTCACCTCATTAGAACAACCTCTCTCACCATTGACAGATTGTTTCTGTCATCTCAAGTTCACCTGCCATCTATTCCATCAGCATGGGTACGGTTTATACTCTCTCACCTTGGTCCTCAGAATCCCACCATGATCAGCCGCAACACCAGCATCACCAGCAGCACCAACAGCCATACCAACCTTCTCCGCAATTACCTGATGCTGCACAGGTCACAGGGCATTAGTACCTGACCAAATTGCTGCCCAGGACGCCAGGGATGGCCTCACCATGGCCAGATTTACTTCACTTGATGCTGCACACCCTAGCTGCTACATGATGTGCCAGGTTGGCACCACCCCACACCAACAACATAAAGCATCTCTACAATGACCAAGCCATTCCTTTCACACTCATCACCTTTGTGGGGGGTACCGTTATGTCCAAGAACAGAAAGTGTTGAAAATAAAGATTTCAATGTTTGACAGCACATTAACAGAAACTTCACATGAACACTGGCTAAAACACACAAGTGACTACCTTTGTGTGTTGTTAGTTGGTACGATTGGACTAGGATGAGGGTGAGTGTGAAGGGTGGCTAGTGAGATGGGGAAGTGATTATGTAGATAGAGAGGGATGGGTGGAGGTGCAAGGTAAGCTGGTATGAGTAAGGATTTGCAGGAGTAGGATAGGAAAGGCAGAGTGATGGGGATGTGATGAGTGGCACAGCAGGATGAGGTTGAGTGTGGCTCTGCAGTAACATTTCGTGATCTACTGATATCATTGAAAGGTTTGCATCACTGCAGCCTGGTCCTCCTGACGACATCCCCGCTTGTGCCCTCCTGTGCAATGTGCAACCAGGCTGCGTTGGTCACCTGGAGAGGTCTCTTCTGCCCAATGCAAGGGAAGAGAACCTCCCTGTGAGCTGTGACTCTCTCCATAAGCAGATGGAGGGAGTCATGGGAGAACCTGGGTGCAGCCGTGCACCTCTGTGCAGTGATTGTCAAGTGTTTGCAGCACCTCAATGCTGTAGAACATTGACAGCACAAATGTCAAAGTAAATTTGCACATGGTCCCTTTAAGGAAACCGGCTGATGAAGCGTCATCAAATGACATAATCAGACCCGCTTCCTTCAACTGGCCGGGAAACACGCTGGGCAGGTTTAACAAGCCCAATCAGGGGAAAGTCATGTCGGAGGCTGGGATGGAGGCAGCAGCGAGGCCATGACACGCCACCGACCTCACCCGCCATAGACCCACCCAGGTAGGGGAAATCGCAGCCAGAGTGCCATACACAGTCTAGCCTATAGCTACTTTTCCTTCACATTTACCAGGTTTGTTCCTTGAATTGGCTTTCACCAATCAGGATGTTGGGAATGGTCAAGACCATACACATTTCCACAAAAACTGTTAATGCCGTTCCATGTTCAACCAATCAAGGACCATTCTTCAGCAACATGACCTCTTACTGATGACTTGAATGATGAGGGAAACTTGAGCTTTCCCAAATGGAAGTTCAACATTGTTATCAGGCCATCCTATGGTTCAGTTTTAAGAATTTTACTTTCTGATATAGATTCTCTACTTCCCTTCTGGTGCACCAGCTCAATTGATCATTGGGCTGAAACAAAAGAAGCTTGTATCCAATAGAAATGGATCCAGAAACCTCAGCATGTTCAATAAAAGCTCTTACAGTATACAGAAAAAATAATAAACAACGCCATCTGGGAAAAGAAAGATTGAGACATTTGACATGAAATCAGCTGCTTTCATGAATAAGACTAACATCACAACAATAGATCAAAGAACAAATGGAACAGAAAAATCTTCAATTAACGTCCTTTTTGGCAATGCTGCTGCATTGTACATAACCTAATCACAATGCCAATAATGTGCCATCCCACAGTAGATTCAAGATTATCAAACAGAAGGTGTACTTCTGTAGACTGGGATTGTATCTACAAATGTTTCCTCCATTTGGTAGCCTGCTGCAAAAACAGAATGTAACTGGACAAAATTACAGTTACTTTCTTGTGTTATTTCACATGACCTGGGGGGATTGACAGTGGATAGACAATGGCAAGCATTCAAAGATAGAATGGAAGAATTCCAGAACATGTTTATACCGGTTTGGCATAAAAATAAACCTAAAAAGGTGACTCAACCGTGGATAACGAGGGAAATTAGGGACAGCATAAAATCAAAAAAAAGGGCATATCAACTGGCAAAAAAAAGCACCAGACCGGAAGATTGGGGGCAGTACAGGATACAGCAAAAGAGGACAAAGGGATTAATCAGGAAGGGGAAAATAGAATACGAAAGTAAACTTGCAGCAAACATAAAGACAGACTGCAAAAGCTTTTATCGGTATATCAGGAGGAAAAGACTGGTAAAATCCCAAGTCGGTCCCTTGCAGTCCGATTCGGGAGAATATATAATGGAGAATAAGGAAATGGCAGACCAATTAAACTCATACTTTGGTTCTGTATTCACAAAGGAGGACACAAATAACCTCCCAGGAATATCGGCAAACATAGGGACTAATGAGAGGGAGGAGCTGACAGAAATTAGTATCTCTAGGGATATGGTGTTGGGTAAGTTGAGGGGACTGAAGGCCGACAAATCCCCGGGGCCTGATAAACTACATCCTAGGGTACTTAAGGAGGTGGCCCTGGAGATAGCAGATGCTCTAAGGATCATCTTCCGGAACTCCTTTGACTCGGGAACAGTACCCGTGGATTGGAGGGTAGCTAATGTTACCCCAATATTTAAAAAGGGGGGTAGAGAGAAAGCAGGGAATTATAGACCAGTAAGCCTTACATTGGTTGTGGGCAAAATGCTAGAGTCCATTATTAAGGATAAAATAGCGGAGCACTTGACAAATGGGGAAAGGATCGGACAGAGTCAACATGGATTTACAAAGGGTAAATCGTGTTTGACTAATCTGCTGGAATTTTTTGAGGAAGTAACTGGTAAAATAGATGGGGGAGAGCCAGTGGATGTGGTGTACCTTGACTTCCAGAAAGCCTTCGATAAGGTTCCACACAAAAGATTATCATGCAAAATTAAGGCTCATGGGATTGGGGGCAAAGTATTAACGTGGATAGAGAACTGGCTGGCGGATAGAAAACAGAGAGTTGGAATAAACGGCTCGTTTTCGGAGTGGCAGGCAGTGACCAGCGGGGTGCCGCAAGGATCTGTCCTGGGACCCCAGCTGTTCACAATATATATAAATGATCTGGATCAGGGAATTGGATGCAATATTTCCAAATTCGCTGACGACACTAAACTAGGAGGAGGGGTGGGCTCTGATGAGGATGTCAGGAGGCTACAGTGCGATTTGGACAGGTTGGGGGAATGGGCGGATACGTGGCAGATGCACTATAATGTGGATAAATGCGAGGTTATCCACTTTGGGGGTAAAAACAGGAGGGTAGATTATTATCTAAATGGCAATAGATTGGGAGATGGGGAAGTGCAGAGGGACCTGGGTGTTCTTGTGCACCAGTCACTGAAGGAGAGCATGCAGGTGCAACAGGCGATTAAGAAGGCAAATGGTATGTTGGCCTTCATATCAAGGGGGTTCGAGTATAGGAATAGGGATACCTTACTACAGCTGTACAAGGTGCTGGTGAGACCGCATCTGGAGTATTGTGTACAGTTTTGGTCGCCCCATCTGCGGAAGGATGTTCTTGCCATGGAAAGAGTGCAACGGCGATTCACCAGGCTGATACCTGGAATGGCGGGAATGACCTACGAAGAGAGATTAAATAGTTTGGGCTTGTACTCACTGGAGTTTAGAAGATTGAGAGGGGATCTCATCGAAACATATAAAATTATGGCAGGCCTGGACAGGCTGAATTCAGAGAGAATGTTTCCAATGGCCGGGGAGCACAGAACCAGGGGCCACAGTCTAAAAATAGCGGGCAAATCATTTAAAACAGAGATGAGGAAGAATTTCTTCACTCAAAGAGTGGTGAGCCTGTGGAATTCCCTGCCACAGAGGGCTGTGAAGGCTAATTCAATAAATATTTTCAAGAGAGAATTGGATATATTTCTGAAGGCTAAGGGGATTAAGGGTTACGGAGAAAAGGCGGGGACGGGGTACTGAACTGGTAAGATCAGCTATGATCTCAGACGAAGATCAGCCATGATCTCATTGAATGGCGGAGCAGGCTCGAAGGGCCGAATGGCCTACTCCTGTTCCTATCTCTATGTATCTATGTATCTATGACCTTCATTATGACTGCACAAATCTATATACAGTACTCAGCTCATCTGCATGGCTGGTTTAGAGCAAGTTTTTGTATGCGTGTTTTATTTCCATTACCGGTGTTTACCCTGCAGTCTAATCCTGCACTTAACCACTGATCCACTAATTGTATTATGCAGTAGTAAGAAACTTCCTTTCATTCAGCAATGCAGTTGCAATGTTAGTTAAGAGCAGAGCCCATAACCATGGCTGAACCGCCTCTGGTGGAAGAACCATAGAAGAATGGGTATTTTCACTGCCCTACTGCATATAGAGCAAGAGTCCTTCTTTTGGGCTTATTTTAACTCAAGAATCTGATGCAGTTTGACGATGTCACCAAACAGTGGTTATATTGTCATCATTAATGGAAATTGTGTAGCTTCTTCTTTGGAGCCACTTGTATCCACGTTGCACACAATCAGGCTTCTTAAGCCAAAAAATCAAATTCTAAGACATTCTGATTTGGAGGAGGCAGAGATGCTATACTGTATTTTAGGCACCACATTTAACAAAACGCAGCTCAGTACTGTCACTAAAAATATAAAATCAAAAGACCTTATGCAAAGGCACAGAATAGCTACCATATTGAAGTTAGTTGGATGCATAGGGATGGCTCATATTCAAACTTTTTTGGTCCTGATAATAGTAAGTTCATAGTGCTCACACAGCAGCACACAGCAGCTGTTTCTCCCAAGGGCACATTCATCAATAATTCTTTCCACGCGTGCTGCCCGTCAGGAGATCAGAATCCACCTCAACCTGCC
Source organism: Somniosus microcephalus (assembly GCF_052327205.1). Classification (NCBI taxonomy): domain Eukaryota; kingdom Metazoa; phylum Chordata; class Chondrichthyes; order Squaliformes; family Somniosidae; genus Somniosus; species Somniosus microcephalus. The sequence continues at coordinate 9,481,226 of NC_141009.1, forward strand.
TGCAGTTCCAACTCTAGATATGGTGCCAGGAATCTCTCGCTTCAGCAAACAGTATCTGATAATCCATTTGCAGGTTGATAACGGCAGTGAAACAGTGGTGTGATTCCGTTGGCTGGGGCACTCTGTTCCACCTCATTAACAAGCATTTCTCCATTTTTATTTAACCACATCTATTCACCTTGGCCTATGAAATCCAAAGGGATTTTACATGGGGAAGAACAGGATGTCACCAGGCAAAAAATAACACAGAAGAGATTTTCAACAGTAATAAGTAAGAGTGTCACTTGTGTTTTGTTCGTAGCTTTTGCACACACTGAATTGTACAGCAGTAAGAAACTTCCTTTCATTCAGAAACAGTTACACCTCAATTTTTACCTTCCCACCGTGCAATTAACCAAAATACTAATATGTTTACATCTACACCGCATGGCTGTTAAGCTATTACTTGCTTATAACTTGGATTTTAAAAACTAGACCACAGAAAGACCGGGTCTACACATACAATAATTTTGGATTTATTCTAGATTTATTTTTGGTGTGCCTAGATGGGTAAAGTTCATGTATGAACAGTATTACCTCCAAACCATCTCTCTAGAAAAGTTTTTTATTTAGATTGATAAAATTGTCAAACTTTGGTGGCACAGCTGTTGCAACTCACCAACCCAGAAGAACCTAAAAGCACATGATCCTCTTCATTTCTGACACTTGAGAGGATAAAGGACAATCTTCACGAATGAGTATCAACCCCAGTAGCCCCTAGATATGGTTATGAGTCAGAAAAAGAATGCAAACTGCTATAATCTCCACTGTCGCAGGTAGGATATAAAAAGTCTGAAGTCTAACATGGCCCTGTAATTTGCCCTTCCAAGTCCATAACAACTTTCATGGTGGCACCAAGCAGTTTGGCCCAACTATTAGTGTGGTGCCATTACAAAGGAATCTTAGAATATCAGCAATTAATTCCCAATGCTGTCTCTATCATGGTGAAACAATTAAATAGAACCTGGCTGAGTCCAAATTTTGATGACTTGGCATTAGATACTTAGGAGCAGAAATTCGTTACCTTAACGCCTCCAGTTAGTGGGGGCGCTAATGGTGTGCTGAGGCAGTAGTACCATGGCGAGGTGAATACAGCAACGCACTCCAAATCCGGCCTCCCATAGCGCCGCTGCTACAAGTCAGCGCCAGGGATCTCAGCACCAGGCAGATCATGACGTCAGTCGCTCACTGGGCGCCCGATCTGCGAAATTGATTATCGCCCCCTGCCTTGGCGCCTTGCCCCGACAGCAACAGGGAGAGGAGGCATGAAGCAGTCAGTAGCCAGCTCCAGCGGCGCTACTTAAAGGGATCATGAGTAATGAGTCGCAGCTCTCAGGTTAGTGCTCCTTCGCTGCTTCCTTGTCAGTTTGACATTGTGCAACAGTTTAATTCAATCATTTAAAGGTTGTTTAGTATCAGGAGTGTTGTGGCTACTAAAAATTAGTTACATTTATTCTCACAACATATCAAAGTGCTACACTTCATTACATTAATGGGGGCTGTACTGGTAGCAATGATGAGAATGAGGTTCTGCAGCATCAATGAACCTCCCCTTTAAGAACTGGAGTCTGTGGCAATGATGACTTGCGATTAGACTGCACCTGATATTGGTTAGCACTTTGAGTGTAACACCACTGCACTATGCCATTAGCACTTGATTTAGCGCTCCAATCCTTTCTTTGAGTGATGAGACTTAATTTTGCGTGCAGCGTGATTCATTAGTGTCTGGTGCTAAATCTCAAACTTTTCTAAAGTTATCGCCCATTCCTGGGCTATAATGAATTTCTCCCCTTTAGTTGCCAGGGTCCCAAAAGTATTCCTCACCAATATCCTTCAAACACATAAGGCTGCTTGATGGTACTTTCCTGATGTCTGCATTAAGAAGCCCTGGTAGGATGCATCAGGCTCAACGTGGGCATTTATCAATGCAACAGTGGCAGAATGAGTCTTAGCTTAATCAATATCAGAGTATCAATCAGCTGCAATTCCCTGTTCCACTACTCATCTGCATATTCAATATGAAAAGCTTGAACTAGATTGAGAGTTGTTTCTGAACTTTGCGGCAGTCACTTCTATAACTTACTAACTCTTGGAACGATAAAGACACTCGTTCAATTATGTCTAATTCCTGTTTTCTTTAGTTTAGTGTTATGTGCATTGACAATGTAAAAAATATCTCTTTATATTCACATTAGTAATTCTCTTCATTATTTAAAAAAGTTAAAAACAGATTTAGTTTTGTTCCAGGATGTGATAAAGCAACTTAAAAAGCTAGTAGAATGCTAGGATATGGGGGCCAGAACAACAGAATTTAAGTTTAGAGAGGTTATCCTAAAGCTTTACAATGCACTTAGAATACTGTATCCAATTTTGATCAGCAGGATGCAAAAAAAGGACCCTGAAATATGTAGGCCTTCCAGGGCACAACCACCATAAGTCAGGCAGGGGCAGGAGTGCAATGAAAAGCCCATGAATTAGCCTGACCCTCAGATACACCTGGTCCTGGCCTGTGCTTCTACATTTCACGGGACCTTCTTTGGGGCAGAATTTCAGTCCACCCCAAACATAGTCACAGGGGATGCGGCTGGGGGAAGAGGGCTCCGAAACCAATAGTTTCCTTGGCACCAGTCTGAGATCCGCTGGATATATAACAATCTCTCGGCTAGTGTAAAGTCATCCACCCTGGTCTGGACCCCTGAAGAACTGTGCCAGCATCTGGAGGAATCTGGCTCCTTTTACAAGGGGTTTCCAAAAATTTCACTCGATGAGCGACTGCCCAGTGCCACTCCTCCCACCCATGCACTATGACAGGTGTCCAGAAGGTACTCCCAGTCATGTGAATTTCTGCCAGAAATATTTAGAAGAGGGAACCTTCCCCTGATGCCAGATGGTCATCAGTAGAGGGTCCCAGCAGACACATCCCGTCACCTACGCTGGAATTAACAACCCATGGATGTTCGGGCCCAAGATTTATTTTAATTAGAAGGAGTAGAGAAAAAGACCAAGAAGACTGGTCGCAAATGTGAAGCGTGTAAAGGGATGAACTATGATGAGGAATGAGTGGACAAGCTTTGGACCCTGGCAGGATGGTGAAGAGGAACCTCATCGAAGTATATAAAACAACAAAATACACTAAAAATGTGGTATCAGAAGACTTAGAGACACAAATTAGTGAAAAGTAAATTTAAAACAGATATTGGAAGAACCTTCTTTACTCGAATTGATAAATATTTAGAATAATCTGCCAAGCAAAGTAATGGAAACAATATAATTAGACACCTGAAGAAAAAAAAATTGCAGGGCTACGGGGAAAGGGCGGGGGAGTGGGACGAGCTGAAGTGCTCTTGCAGAGAGCCAGCACGGGCTCGATGCACCGAATGGCCTCCTTCTGTGCTGTAACGATTCTATAATTCTACAATGAACAAAGAGTTAGGGTTCTAAAGGGATGAGCGTCAATGGGTCTAAAATGCCTTTTCTTATTCCTGACTTTTCTTATATTTTTTGTTATTTTGGAGACTCCTCAGACGACCTTATACCTGCTGAGGATGCACCGTCACAGGAAACATGCATTGCAGGCACCAGTGCAGATACCAGCACATCAGTTGGGCCTGTTAGTCAGGTAGATGGCTGGCACTTGGTGATTCTCACGACACAAGTGACTACGTACAGAGAGTTGTGGCAGGACAGCTGAGAAGAGTATGCGCCAGAAGAAAGGCAAGTGCAGACCTTTCTCAGAATGTCTGCATGTCTGAGCCATTGCCACACCCTCGACCAATACCCGGCATGATGCCTCAACTCCAGCTGGGCCAGACCACCCCTGCGGAAGTGCAGGAGGAGCAGTCAGTGACAGGACTCTCACAGGTTCCAACACCCAGAGGTCATCAGCCACGAGCACCTCATGTGAGTGAGAAAGGTACACAGCAGCCTGTCACCATCACTACTGAAGCTACTGGGGCAGCACGATGTAGAAATGGTAGGGATAGAAAGAGAAAGGCTAAATAGATCACCGATGGTCAACACATGGGTGCTTCGTTATTTTGTTTTTTATGATTTAATTTCTGGGACACGTTAAAACATTTGTAATTCAAAACATTCCCGTGTGCCAATGACTGAATGGCGACTTCAGTCTGGTTTACATCGTATGTAGACGGTGGAGTTATGTATTGACATTCACAACCTGGGGGAATATGAAACCAGTGGATTAAAGGTTACAGGACTGTTTGTGTGAGGGGGTTTGGGTGCACAAGAGTGGTCCAGTTGGCATCAGTCTAACCTATGAGCTATTAGCGCATCCCTTACATCATGATTCACTGGCCAAGCGTTGTAGGTATTTTCCTTTGCTACGTTAAGGTGAAATCTCTGTGCAAGTGCTTTGAACATACTGCATGTTTAAAAGGTTAAAAGAAAGGAGCGGCAACCAGCTTCAAAATGGAAATGATGAAAATCTGAAAAAAAAAGAAAATTGTAGAAACACGCTGCAGGTCAAGATGGGTTAAAGTTTTGGAGGCAGATCTTTTGTAAGAATTAGTGACGTATAATTATGGTAAGGATGTGGAGGGTGTATGAGGTTTGATTGCTTCCATTCACACTCCCATTTTGTGCGTTGGGTTGGTTAAGCAAAATTCATGCAAAACACTGGCAGGCTCACAGAGTAAACCAGCAACTTTGACTTTGACAATGTTTATCAGATAGGTCTTCAATTGAGAACACATTTTACCATAAACATCAAAGAGCACTCAGAAAGAGTATGTAATCCCCATTATTATTAATGCAAAGCAGAGGAAATGTATTCCACACATTAATCGGGGAAAGAAGACTTTTCCAAAGCAGGAGGCACCTTCTAGTAACCAGTAGCACACCCTGCACCTTCTTCAAAAGGAATTTTAATGTTTTTACATTTACAAGAATGTAAATAAAATGGTACAAAATAATATAAATAGAATGCAAGTAAAATGCAAGTTTATGCTTGACAGCAGGACTACTTTTGTAAACCAAATTCTAGGATGGTGTTGGTGAAGGGCTGCTTTACTACTCTTCTTCTTCTTAGGCAGTCCCTCGGAACCGAGGATGGCTTGCTTCCACATTAAAAATGAGTTCTCAGGTGACTGATGAGTCCAATGCGAGACCGACAGTCTCTGTCACAGGTGGGGCAGACGGTGGTTGAAGGGGCAGGTGGGTGGGGTGCTTGGGTTGACGTGCGCTCCTTGCGCTGCCTGCGCTTGACATCCGCTTGCTCCCGGCGAAGAGACTCGAGGTGTTCGGCGCCTTCCCGGATGCTTCTCCTCCACTTTGTGCGGTCTTGGGCCAGGGATTCCCAGGTGTCGGTGGGGAAGTTACACTTGTCCTTGAAGCGTTTCCTCTGGCCACCTGGGGCTCTCTCGCCGTGCCGGAGCTCCGAGTAGAGCGCTTGTTTTGGGAGTCTCGTGCTTTACTACACTGCCAATGCCTAGTACATGGAATTCCAGTTTATTGCTTTGAGGAATACAGGTGGGCATTTGCACGAGCATCCCAGTGCATCAATAATGCAATTTGTTGCACAATTAAAGTAGGTTTATAATACAGTAAAACTAAAATACTTTGTGTGTTTATCACTATATCACAGTACAAAGGAAACACCTGAAAGGTTAACTGTATATAAAAATGAACTGGCTCTTCCCCATGGGACCAACAAGTTAAGCTGAGTTCTGAATTTCCTTTCCATCTTTCAAAATACAAATTTCCTGTCATCTAACATCAGCGTGAATGATTTTTCTATTCATTTCTATTTTTCAGCATTATAAAGTAGAACTAGAGAAATGTGCAGAGCCACACAACTCTAATGAATTTTGCAGCATTTCATAAATGAAAGCAAAAGTCACAACTTCATTCTCATTTTTATTTAGGTCCAGTATTTCTATACTTGACCTGAAAGGGTTATCTGACAGCTACAGATATGATACTGAAACTGAACTAGGCATTAATTAAACATTCTTAAGTTGCCATAATTGTTTATTTGCCACTGTTTGGAACAATCTTCTCCAAATCTGTTTACTGACTCGTTTTTTTCCTGAGGCCAATTCTGTACAGGTAGTTTTATAGATGCAATTTAATGCCACACACCCCTTCAATCAGTTTTTTAATAAAACGGAACCATTTTGCCTTATTTTGTTATGGATCTTGAAAACTTCAGGCCCTCCACAGAGCTCCCATTCACTGTGACGCTTTCAAAAGATTCTCTCTTTTCACCTGCATACTGACCGGTAGTCTTTGAAAAGTTTCTATTTCCTCACAAAAACAGTGAGCTATGGCACCGAATATAACATAAAAATGATGTCAATTCATTTCTTGTTTTGAAGTGTCTTAAACATCTGCAGCTGTCTTCAATTTAAATTCCTTTAGAAAATGTGTAAGAATGGGCCTGTTTATAACGGTAAGAAACTGGGCCTTTATTTCAATATGCCAACCTGGAACAGAATTCAGCTGCTTCATTTACTGATTATGTTACAGTTTCATTCCTCAGGATCCAGGGCCAGGAAATTTGATTAGATTCCACACACCATGGCTGAAGTGAGATCCCACTAAACAGAATTATAGCCCTGTAATACAGTTGTTCCTCAACATTTGGTCAGACTAAGTCTTGTGAGTAAACTCTCCCACAGCGCTCAAAGTGCTAAAGACGTCTTGCAGTCCTGGTGCTAAAAGAGCAGGACTGGAGCATGGCAAACATAACTGACTTCCAACTGGGTCATCTCCTGGCATTTTCTGAGGTCAGTCTGAGTTTGTTATGCATGGTGACTTCCCACCCCTGACATTGGGATCTCGCTAACGATGGGGGTGCAGGGAACTGCACATCAACAGCAGCTAAAATCTAAAGAGATTTCCCCTCCTGAGTCACACACCATCCTGACTTGGAAATATATCGACCGTTCTTTCATGGTCGCTGGGTCAAAATCCTGGAACTCCCTCCCTAACAGCACTGTGGGAGCACCTTCACCACACGGACTGCAGCGGTTCAAGAAGGCGGCTCATCACCACCTTCTCAAGGGCAACTAGGAATGGGCAATAAATGCTGGCCTTGCCAGCGATGCCCACATCCCAGGAACGAATAAAAAAAAACTTAAAAGAATGTGACTGAGTATTGTCACTATGGCTCAATGGTAACATTTGCACTTCTGAGTCAGAAGGTTGTAGGTTTAAGTGGCATTCCAGGACTTGAGCTCAAAATTTAAGCTGATACTTCAGTGTAGTTCTGAGAGAGTGCTGCACTGTCAAAGGTGCCACCTTTCTGATGAGATGTTAAACCGAGGCCCCGTCTGCTCTTGCAAGTGAATATAAAGGATGTCATGACATTATTCAAAGAAGAGCAAGGACATTCTCTCGGTATTCTGGTTAATATTCATCCCTCAACCAACACCGCCAAAACACACTGCATGCAAAATTCAGATCCGTAATGCCCGTTTTCTGGGTGCTACAAGTGCTCTTAGAGGTCCAAAATGACATCTGCAGCACGCACGCCCTTGTGGGGCGATTGGCGCCGGACACCATACAGGTGAGGGCATTAACGCGCGTGTAGTGCACGTCCACTGGAAGTATGCAGAGCAGGCAGATCATGATGTCATTCAGCGTGCCAATGCTGATTTGATGCCAGTGCTGCCATTTTGGAGCTCAAAGCTCCAGCTAACGCCTTCTCTTAAGCTCGCACAGCTGAACACGCATTCAGCAGCAGGAAGGACCCCCCAACCAGCGCTATTTAAAGGGATCATCAACTACTTACAGGTTAGTTGCTGAGGAGGAGGAGGAACAGGAAGGGAGGAGGCAACCTAGTGCTACGCAAGTGGCTGCAGCATGGCTGATGGAAGGCTGCTGACTTTCAGTGGGTGAGGCTGCAGATGGCCTTGGAGAACGACCTCGAGCAGCTCTGGGCCTAGAAGGCCCGGCTGCGGACTGCACCATCTCGGCATGGGCGGCAGCAGTCAGGGCTGGCTGGCTGACAGGCAACAGCAAGGGCACTGGCGGAGTGGCAGTGATGGGAAGACAAATGCTGTCATCCTGAGAGAGGACAACAGGTTCATGTTCCACGGAGCCACTGCCACTCCCCTGGGGCAGCGCCTCAACAATCCTAGTAATCTGTTGGCGGACAGATTGCTGGACTGCTGTAACACCCTGCAAGCTCCTTTGAACACTGGAATCCAGAGCCATCATGGCAGCAGTCTGAACTTCCACTGCAGCGCTCAGATGTTGGGTGGCTGCTGTTTGTGCTGCAATGGAAGCTGAGACATCAGCCATCAGACGCTGCATCATGGTTGGGTCCACAAGTGTGCTAATGGAGTTGGCCACCACTTCCATGCTGGAAAGGATGGGCTCCAGACTCTGCACAAAGTCCTATGCCAAGTTGGTACCGGTCTCCTCCATGCTCCTTGACAGTGCATGCAGGCTTTCTGGCAGGCTTCCCAATGAACCAAGCATTTCATTGTACATAACCATCAGCCTTCTGTGTCGCCTTCCCCATCGAAGTGCTCATCTGCGTCCGCTGAGCAGAACTCGTGTGCGATCTCGCCCTCCGGTGAGCTGACACCTGCGCTATCCTTGCCTCCTGGTCTGGCTGCAGGCCACTCGTGCCCGGTGTCTCACCACGTACATATCCCGCCTCTATGCTATCCTCTAAATTACGCACAGTGTCAGTATATGAGCTGGTGGGTGCAAGTGTGAAATCGAGTGATGGTGTGTCTTCATCTTCACTATCTTCCTACTCTTCCACCACTGCCTGACCAGGTTGCAGTTCTTGGGTATCTGAAAGGAGAAAGGCACAAGGGTAAGGTTGTGGTGAGGGTGGCGGGGGGGGGGGTGGTGAATAGCAGGAGGTGCATGCTTACACCAGCTGCAGCTTGTAAATCAGAAGAGACTGTGGGATGAGGGCAAAGTGGGATGCGGGCGAAGGAGGATTAGATATGAGGATACCATCATCTTCTATGGTTTCAGCCCCACCGCTGGTCATGGCCTCAGCAATGGCCATCCCAATAATGGCCAGCACCATCTCCTCCATGGGGGTTAGGACATGTTAGGTCTTGCTGCCTCCGGTTGTGCACTACCTTGTCCTGTAAGAGAGAGGGAAGTGTGTCAGTGAGTGTGGTGCACTCTGTTTGGGTGATGTGGCTGTCATGGTTGAATAGCTGGCAGTGTGTACAAGCTGTGAGATGTGGGTGTGAGGCTTGCAGCAGTGCTAAATGTGTGAGGGTGAGGTGAAGCATATGAATGTTAGGTATGAGGCCTGATTGATAAAGATTGTTGGTAGGTGAGTGATGGGGATGTGGTGACTTGAGCAGTGGCTGAGGCTACTGGTGCAGTTGATAGGCTATGACATTTGAAGTTGCATTCACTGACCTTGCCCACTCGTTAGGTCATTGAACTTCTTGCGGAACTGCATCCAGGTCTTCGGGGCTTGACTCCTGGCATTGACCACCACGGCTTTCAGTTCCCATTGCCTTCTGAGCATGTGTCTGGAGAGCCTCCTGGCCCCCTGTGGATACAGCACATCTCTCTTCCTTTCCACCTCCTACACCAGGGTCTCCAGTGCAGTGTCAAAAAACCTTGGAGCACGCTCTCTCCCATGTTGTGCCATTGTTGTGTGTTTCCCAGATCAGAATCAGTTGTAGAACGACTTCCAGCACCTGCTCCAGCCACAATGCACCTCCCCTTTAAGAGGTGCAGGCAAGCTTTAAGTAGTGCAGGCTAGCTTTAACTGGTGCTAGCCTCTCACAATTTTGGGCCCCCTGCTGATGCATGCAGCCAATCAACAGTGTGCTTTGCGCTGGCTGCATGCTGCAATCAAGTTAATCAGAAGGCAGCACAAAGTTGGTGTGCTGCCTGCATCACATTGAACGGGCATGGGTTAATCATGCATCGTGATCCCTGCGCCCGTTTTGGGGGGTATCAAATTTAACCCCCATTATCTAGTCATTAAACTCATTTGCTATTTGTGGGACCTTGCTGTGTACAAACTGGCTATAAAAGATCAGTGACTGCATTTCAAAAGTAATGAACAGGTTGTAAAGTGCTTTGAAATGTCCTGAGGACATGAAAAGCACTAAATGTAAATTCTTCCAGCATTATTTCTCTTCTATATATAGAAGCAATTTTTTTGCAGTGTTTATAAAGTCTTTTTATGTTTATTTTTCAGATTTTCCAAAGGATAGCTAGCTGGCTGCAAGACAGAAAGCAGAGAGTAGGGGTAAAGGGTAGCTATTCAGAGTGGGAGAAGGTGGGAAGTGGTGTTTCACAAGGATCAGTGCTGGGACCATCGTTGTTTACAATTTATATTAACAATTTAGATTCTGGAATCAAAAAACTATTTCTAAATTTGTGGACGACATCAAATTAGGGGGGATAGTCAATACTGAGACTGCAACAAATGACAAGAAGACATTAATACACTTGCAGAACGGGCATATGATTGGGTAAATGAATTTCAACATAGATAAGTGTGAGGTATTACATTTTGGTAAGAAAAATAAGGAGGTCACATATTACTTAGGAAATAAGGATCTAAATGGGTTTGAGGAGCAAAGGGATCTGGGAGTACAAATACACAAATCACAAAGTAGCGACGCAGCTTAATAATTGTTCTTTTTACAAATGTTATTACTGCTGTCCCCCCTGGGGAGACTCATTGGCCTAGAAATTCAATGGCAAAGCCCCAGCTTTTCAGGCGCAAAAGCAGGCGCCTAAACATCCAATATGGCAGATGGGATGCGTGTGCTCATTACGTGCTGGAAATGCGCCGGCCACCATTTTGGATCGGGTCGCTCCATATGTATCCAGGGTGCCGCCAAAACTATTTAATTCGCTGATTAAAATATTTAAGTAAGGGTCCTACATTTGCTACAGGACCCTTTTGTGATATTGGGCTACCCCAGTGCCTGACTCGTCACGTGATGAACTCGCCCAGCAACTCGTGGTGCTAACAGGCAGGAAGGACGCTTCAGAAGCGCTATTTACAGGGCTCACCCACAACATACAGGTTACTTGCTGGTTTGTCATTTAAGGCTGCTGGTGAACTTTTGGGTGTTTTCTGACTGTGAAAACTGACTTCTGAGAAGCTTTTGCTGCTGCTTCGCTGTTTTTACCTGCCGTCTTTTACCAAGCATAAGAATTTCACAGGCATTCACTGGGCAGAAGTTGGGCAAATAGCACAACTCTCCGCCCGCTGATGCCCTTTTCCCGGGGGTGTGGATAATCTGACAGATCGCAAGTTCCGGGTTTTCGCGCATGTGTTTCGCATGCCTAAACCCAGAACTCGCGCGGCCCCTACGGGCGCACACACGCCTCATAGGGGCCGCAAATTACAGCCCAATATCTCAGGTGCCTTCGCTTCACAAAGGAGATTTGTCACTGAGCTGTGTCACCCCGCTGAAGATACAATTTGAGCCTCAAACCAGGGCATGGACAGCACTTCCTGTGGCTGTCAAGGTCACCATGGCCCTGAGCTTTTATGTCACAGGCTCCTTGCAGGCTGCAGTGGGTGACATCAGTGACAGTTTGCAGTCCACCTCTGCATCAGGGAGGTCATCGAGGCTTTCTGTGCCGGAAGGCATTCTATCCACAAGTGCAGAGAGAAGCAGGATGATAGAGCATGAGGCTTTGCCCACAGTGCAGGCTTTCCCAGGGTGCAATGTACTGTAGACTTCACCCACACTGCCTTGCGCGCTCCCCATCGTCAGCCTGGCATCTTTCTGAATAGAAAGGAATTCCACTCCCGCAACGTCCAACTTGTTTGCGACCACGGGCAGCACATCGTGGAGATCTCTTTCCGCTTTCCTGGCAGCAGTCATGATTCATTTATCCCGCACCAGTCCTCTGTGCTGCCTTTGTTCCAACCGGGCCGTCAGTTTACAGGCGGGCTACTGGATGACAAGAGATATCCCCTTCAGACTTGGCTCATGCCTCCTGTCAAGAACCCAATACAGTTGCAGAGCTGGCCTGCAACGAGAGCCATGCTGCCAGCAGAAACGTCACTGAGCAGGCGTTTGGCGTGCTCAAGTATCCCTTGCACTGCCTGGACCACTAGGGAGGAGCTCTGCACTACAGCCCTGAACAGGTATCGATATTTGTGGTCATCTGCATCATGCTCCATAACTTTGCCACCATGAGGGACTAGCCCCTTACTCCCACCTGGCCAGCAAGAAGTGCAGCAGGATCAGGATGAAGAGGAGGAAGAGCAGGAGCGGCATTGACTATCAGTGCCTGTAACTGCCAGAGCCCTCAAGAGAGCTGCTCATCGAAGAGTGCTTCACCTGAACCATCTCTTCCATCTGCAATACATCAACAGTCCTGCAATCCTTATCATCACTGTCCTTACTTCCACCATTCGATTGCCTTCCTTCAGTTCAGCCTTATGAGCCTTGCCCTCACTTCATTACAAATATTAATATCAAACAACTGAATTCAATCTGTATCTAATAATTAACAGAAATAACTTAGAATCAACATTGTGCAAGCCCTTAGTTCCTGTCTTTTGTGCTCATTTACATATCCTACTGCTATGGAAGCTGTCAGAGCTGTCAGCAGGGGTTCCATCACATTGGGCGCTACAATCGTATTCATGGAGCTGACCGCTGAGTCCATGTTGGACAGAATGGTCTCCTTGATCTGCGCGAAGCCGTGAAACAAGTTGGAGCTGGATTCTTTTACACTTTGAGCCACTGTGCGCAGGCTCGCTAGCAGGCTGCCCAATCCATCTAGCATTTCCTGGTGCATGCCCGTCAGCCTTCTTCGGTAGCCTGGGCTCTCGAAGTCTGCATCTGTCCGCTGCAGCAGAGCTAGTATGTGATCTCGCCCTCTGGGGAGCTGGCACCTGTGGCCTATCCCCCTGCCCTGCCTGTAGACCCTTCCTCTAACTGACCCTCTAAACTACGCGAGGTGCCAGCCTTTGAGCTGGTGCTTGCTACAATCAGATCGAGTGACGCTGCACCTTCAGGAAGGCTGGCCTCCTCGTCCTGTCATGGCGCAGGGGCCTCAATATTTTCAGCAACTGAAATGAAAATTAGGGACAAGGGTTAGTCATTAGAGTGAAGGGAGAGCAGAGAGAGCAGAGTGGCTGCTAAAAGCAGCTGCAGTTTGTCACGCAGTGTAGAGTGAGACAGAAGTAAGAAGAGAAAAGGAGGATAAGCTGTGAAGAAATCCTGCACGACGATTCCTCCAGCGTTGACACTCACCACGGCCATGACTCTCCCCCTGCCCGCAATGGCCAGCAGGTTTCCTTCCATGGTGACAGGTTGTGCAGGTGGTCTCGGCCTAATCCTGGCAGCCTCCTGGTGCAGGTTGTACACACCATTCTCCTGAATGAAAGGAGTGCATTAGTGACAGTTTTGTGAGGTGTTTAGAGAATGTGCCTGTCATGGTCAAATAGTTGGTATACAATGTGTAAGATGTGATGTGTGGGGATATGAGGTGGTGAATGTGTGAGTATGAGGAGAGAGATGTGGAGTGAAGTGTGGTGCAGTGATTGTAGGAGAGTGAAGCAGAGGAGGCGAGTATTTTGAGTAGTGAAGTTGGAGGTGTGAGCCGAGAGTGTGAGAACAGTATTCTTAACTTGATAACTTTGGTGAGGTCAGTGAACTTTTTGTGGTATTGCAGCTATGTCCTAGGATCTAAGCTTCTGGCTTGTGAAGGGCTTTCTGTCCCTTGGGGGGAACAAAATCATCCTCCTCCTGTCCTACCACCTGGACCAGGGCCTCTAAAGTAGCATTAGAGTGCAGCCAGCGCTCTCTGCGCTAGTCATTGGCCTGTTTGGGGGTGGGGAGGGCAGAAATCATCGTGCAGCCAATGAATACTGGAGCGGGAAGCACTGGTTTTATGCCTAACTCATTATAATGAGCTGGCAGCACCAATTTCACGTGGTCACAGGGACCCCCTATCCCCTGCGTGCAGTTTTCGGACACAATCGAATTTCATGGCCCCGATTGTGTTATTTCATGCAATGGAATATGCAGCAAAATTCTGCTTACTTCTTTCTTTAACAGAAATATTAAAGCTCTAACCCTGGATTAAATTTAAACGCTGAGGTCATGCAATTCAGCTTGTGGGTTTACCTGATTTTTATCCAAAGGAAACACTGTTATGAACAACAAAGACCAACAGCAGCAGGGGTTATTACATTATTACCTGGCAGCTGTTCAGTATTTGGGGTGGAAAATACGTGTTCTTGACTGTTTCCAGTCAAAAATATCGGAACAAAGGGCTTCACCAGTTCCATTTATTTGAGCTGCTTCTTAATAGTCTCCTCTGCTACCTTAACTTTTGGCTGAATGGTCTAATATTTATATCACCACACAAATCGAACTGCATCACATTCAATTAGAATTGAACAGTCGAGGATAAAATTTCCTAACAGCTATATAACTATTTTAACAAAAAATATTTTGAGATTCCTGGTTAGTGCTATAGAAAAGGGGGTTCAAGGGGGGAGAAAAGAGGGGTTTTTGCCTGCCCCTGGGGTTTATGTCTGGCCAGTCAGGCATGTCTGAGCTGCTCCAGGCCCTGTGCGGTTTCAAATCGCTTCCCTTTTCTGGTTCTGACTGCCGGACTTATTTCAGTAGCGATATAGACAAAACGAGACTCGTGGTTGGGTGCGAAGAAGACCAACGTTTATTGAAAATAAAGAATAAATTGCTATACAGTGAAAATAATTATGAATACAGCACACTTGCACACTTTTACTTAACGGGGAGGAGAGAAAACGGACACATCGAGGGAAAATTGACTAAAAATGACAATTTAACAAAATTCCCCTTTAATTCCCACCCCTTATACCTATCTAAGTTGCCTTGTAATGGGCCAGAAAGTTTATGCTCACCAGTAAACGCCTGCTCCGTGCCCCTGCGGTCTGCCTTGGATTCTTCACCGCCCCGAAGTAGAGATACCCCAGTAATTCAAAAGTAACTGCTGGTATTCCACTTCTTTGGGCGGGCTGTGGCGTTCCTCTTGCAAGCAGGGCACTGGAGGCAAGGCGGTAGAGAGAGAGAGAATGGCTTCCTGAGGGGCTATCTTTATACCCCATTAGGAGCCCTTATCTTCGCACCCAAATCTGGATGTATCTGGGCTCACACAAAAGGGACCAATCTGTCCCCATTGACTGTAATGGGTTTGAATGCATTTTCCCATTCGTTTAACTGGTTTGAATGGAGCTATCTCAGTTCAAAATGTCCCAATGATTTCTCAAGTGCTGGACAAACAAATCCTGAAGTGTTCAGTAAACAGTCCTTTGTCCTGCGGTTACCTTCCAACCGCAATTGATTGACAGCTTCAAGTGCTTAAGCCCTTGAGTCAACACTGTTGAGAGTTCGTGTAAACAAAGTTCTTTGTTCCATGTTGACTTCCTAAACCGCAGTTGATTGACAGTTTAAGTACCTAAACATATTCACACAGGCTGGTATTTCTTCCAATCCTTTGTCAGCCAGTGATGGGAGATATTCAGACAGGCTGTCTTTCTCCTTTGCCACGAGGCCTGACAGCCATCTTTGATGCCCTGGGTTTTTAAGGTACATTCCAACCAGGTTTTCTTTAATCAAATAATCTTCGGGGGCTGCCGAAATTTTCCAAAATTTTGCGAACATGCTGTACATGCAAAGGTGGTTTATCGTCTTCGTGTCGTTTCCCCAGGGTATCCACTGATCATCCACCCAAGTTACAGCAGGGGATGATGGGGAGAACCTCTGCGGAAATTACTAGCACCAAAGGCTGGGTACATTCCAAGGTCAAATATAAACAAAATCATAGACAATTTCCCCATTTCTCTATCTTTACCCCTTCTGTCTGAGTTAGATTCAAACTAGGTTCTAGTACAGAAACAGCAATGGCCCAGAAATTCGGGTCTCCACGGGTGAGTACACACGGGGTACTCACCCGTAAGCCCAATGGAAGTGCCGGTTTCGCACATGCACTGCGCATGCGCGGGAAAACAGAACTTCTGTTCCCTTGAAAGAAGGGGTTCAGAGGTGGAACGCGTGCACCGGAGAGGCAGCGCGTGCGCATTGAACTTACATTTTTTTTCCAGGTTTCTCCGGGAGGTAAATCTCTAGGAGTTACACATATAAAAAGCAGGCGCAAGGCCTGCTTTTAACAAGGTCAGTGGTGAATTAATTAAAATGAAAACATTTTTTCCACAGGTTTATTATTTTTAAATACTTTAAAGAAAGGTAAGTTTATTTTTAGCCCCGTTAGAAAATGTAATTAATTTTTTCAAAAATTTAAATTATTGTTTAAAATAGTTATTTTATATAATTTATAGTTATTTTAAAAATGTGATGTTTTTTAAAAATGTATTTGAAGTTTTAGTGATGTTTTGGGGCTTATAGTATTTATGGTTTTGACAGCTCTTCCTGTCAATTTTATGAATGGGCATTCCCTGCTACCATTGGCTCTCCATGGCCCACGTGATCCCAGGGGACGCATCGAACTAACTGCGCCCCTGGTATACGCAAGCACTGCATGCCGGCAGCTGGAGGAGGCCCAGGATCGGAATCCCACGCGGGCCCACAGCTCAACGGCCGGCGCGCAAGGTAAGTGCAGGTAAGTGCTTGCACCCGCAGGAAGCCCCCGACCCGAATTTCTGGGCCAATATTATAATATGCTGTTCAACCAAACCCTCTAGTTCAAAAGGATTATTGTACAGCTTTAGAAAGTATAAGTCAACTCATATTGTTTTTAATACATTTTTTAATGAATTTAGTACTCATCAAGATGAGGGATGTTAGTACTTGGAAATGGATCACGGATTTTCTAGGCCATTGTCTGGTTTCATGTCTGCAGTCACAGGATTGTAGCACTTGCTGACAAAACCTTGTCCAGTTCTCAATAATCTAATTCACACTTTGATCAAAAGGCTACCTGGCTGTCTTGGCAGACAAAGCATCTCAGGAGCCATTTTAGAATGAAGAAAGCAAGCTCTGGTTTACTACAGCATCTAAACACATATGCAAACCTAACAGGACAAACTCCCGATATTTGTCACCTGGGCTCAGAGCACAAAACTGTCCCTAATTTGGTGGTAAATTGACAATCACATTCTGAGAGGCCAGAGAATGACTGATATGGAAAATGTCACATTGACACAGTAGGGGTGGAGCTAATGCATATTGTTAAGACAGAGTTAAAGGAGCTTCACTTCGCCTTTAGCCCGCTGTGCCTAACCTGGGGCTCCTTGAAAGAAAGACTTGCATTTATATAGCGCCTTTCATGACCACCGGACGTCCCAAAGCACTTTACAGCCAATGAAGTATTTTGGGAATGTAGTCACTGTTGTAATGTAGGAAACATGGCAGCCAATTTGTGCACAGCAAGCTCCCACAAACAGCAATGTGATAATGACCAGATAATCTGCTTTTGTTATGTTGATTGAGGGATAAATATTGGCCAGGAAAGCGGCGATAACTACCCTACTCTTCTTCAAAATAGCGCCATGGGATTTTTTACATCACCTGAGAGAGCAGACGGGACCGCGGTTTAACATCTCATCTGAAAGATGGCACCTCTGACAGTGCAGCGCTCCCTCAGTACTGCGCTGGAGTGTCAGCCTAGATTTTTGTGCTCAAGTCCCTGGAGTGGGATTGGACCCCCCTCCCTCCCCCGGGGTCAAGGATCGGACCCCCCCCCTCCCCCGGGGTCAGGGATCGGACCCCCCCCGTCCCCCGGGGTCAGGGATCAGACCCCTCACCCCTTCTAGCAGCAGCAGGCGACTTACCTGCAGCTGCGGCCTGATCCGGAGTGCTCCACGACTGGAAGCCAAGCTTTTCAATCAGGCTGACTTCCGGGCGGGGAACCTGTCAAACCAAAACTACGCACGCTGTGCAGTCAACATTCCACAGCATGTGGGGCGGGTTTCCCAACAGAAACTCCACACCCAACCCCCCAACATAAGCAACCCGCCCCTGTCAAGATTCAGCCCTTTGTTTTCCAGACCCACTTGGAAGAGATAGCCCTTTCCATTTTGGCACCCAGCGCCGCTATGGCAACTGACGGAGCATCAATGGCAGAAGCTAAGATTACTCTTAGGGTCTCTGCTGTGGAAGCCTGTGTGGAAGATGTCCCTGTAGCTGCCAAATTCCCAAGGGTGGACATAAGTGCTGCAAACATGTTCCGTGCAGTACGACAGATGCAGGAAGTGGACTCCTCCAACTGAGCCATCGTCTGCTGCATGCTCAGCCAGCACATATCTTTGATGCTCTTTGAGCATCCTTTTAAAAGCAGGGCCTCTGAGATCTGGATCCTGAAGCGACTCAGCCAAGGGCAGACAATGTCATCTCAGCCTCTGTCTCAAGACTGCCAAACCCACTTGTGCTTGGTGCATCACTTTGTGTATACCTCGCTGGCTCACTGTCTAATGGCTCCTGGGAGGATGTCTCTGGGCTAATGCTTGGGAGGAAGAGGATGAACGATGCTTGGGTGACCAAGTGCCGGCAGGGCCTGAAGCAGAGGGGCCTGGATACTGATCATCTTGCTCCTCTGCTTTTGGTCACCTGTACTAATGTCTCCAGCTTTGCCTTGTGTCAATTTTTGTCTGATTACGCTCCTGTGGAACATTTCACTATGTTAAAGGCGCTTTATAAATGCAAGTTGTTGCTGTTGTTAGATTGAAACAGCTGCAAGAGGACAAAAAGATTAGAGTGGGTGACGGAGGAGCTGAGTTGACAAGATTTGCAGAGGGAGTGACATCAGGCTTTGATTGTCTAATTTACTGTTGAATTGTGTGTGGTACAGCAGAACGAGAAGGGAAAGAAGCTGAGGGTGATTACAAACCTGCAATTGGCACCTGCCCTCTAACCTCCCCATCTCTCATGTCCTCTCCCATTTGCCTCCAGAAGCTCTAAGCTTCTTTCTCAAGTGGGTTGAGACGATAAAGGCGGTGAGTGTCACAACCTGCAGGCAACCTCTCCCATGACCTTCTTTACCCAGAGTGGTGAGAATGTGGAACTCGCTACCACAGGGAGTAGTTGAAGCAAATAGTATAGATGCATTTAAGGGGACGCTCGATAAGCACATGAGGGAGAAGGGAATAGAGGGTTATGCTGATAGAGTTAGATGAGGAAAGACGGGAGGAAGCTCGAGTGGAGCATAAACGCCGGCATGGACTGGTTGGGCCGAATGGCCTGTTTCTGTGCTATATATCCTATGTAATCCTATGTAATGAAGAATGCAGATATGTAAATGCCCTCTGGTTACTATGAGATTCAGTATAACCCAAGTATCAAGAGGTAGACCACGATAGAGTGATGAGAAATGCACTAAAAAAGCAATTACATACCCAAGGGTAGCTGTCAGTGAGTGAAGGTAGAATTGGCGATGAAGGCTGCGGATGCCGTGGAGGCTATTAATGAAAAGCTATCCAAGCAGTGTTACACAGCGATGGGAAGGTGGTTGTAGGTGGCAAGCAATGAAAGGTGGGTCTCACTCTTCTTTCTTCAGCTGACCTGGTATGGTCATTACATTTTTTGCATAGCTGAGTATCCACGAGAGGGATTATAGAGGAGGCACTTACTGCCGGCGCCACATCCTTCCATTGTGCCTGAACTCTGCCCTTGGATGGCACACCTCCCTGCTGAGTCTACCAAGGCGTCCTTCCTTTCTGAAATCTCTAGGGAAGCATCAGAGAATTTTGGGGCTCTATGCTCTGCTTCTGACAGACCGCTCCTTTTCTGTCTAATGTGTTTCCACATAAATAGCCCAACTGAAAAATGACTGTTTACCACAGGTGAAACTTCCACCAAACGAAATCTCTGTCAAATCTTTCCTTTATACTCCAAGGTAATCTAGTACCAATGCAAGATATCAGTCCAACATTACAATCTACATTATTCACAATATTTTCACAATCCTAACAACAGAGGGACCATCATGCTTGCTGGAGTATTTGATCACCTACCTCTTTGTTTATCTTTTAACCCCCCAATCCCATTCCTTACTAAACATGTACCGAGCTGTTTTTTTTCCAAAGGATTCAACAAAGGTACCGTTAGCTACATTTGATGGGTCTGTTCAACAATTTATTGCAGACTTATTTAAGCGGACTTGGCTGCGGGGACAAGAATCAGGCAGGAACTCTGCTAGATCTGGAGTCTGTGAGGGGCTGAGGAGTCAAGATTTAAGAAGGGATAGGGAGGAATAGTGCTGAATCTTGAGTCAGGAGATCATGTGTTATCATTACATCCAGATAAACTGATGTTCCATTCCAGACAAATCAATAACAGTAACTGAATAACTTTTAACGTACTTAGTATGGACAGGCAAGGTTTCCAGTTACCTGATTACCTAAACCTGCTATAACATGCTACACTTCTATCTGCTATAAGTAGAGGCCACTGTATTATTCTATGGATAGGAAAATTCTTCTAATCATCAGCCTTGTTTGCAGCTTGCTAAGTTTGTACTAGTTTGGGAGAGATTGGGATGATTGGGCTAGTACTCGCTGGAGTTTAGAAGAATGAGAGAGGATCTCATTGAAACTTATAAAATTCTGACAGGACGGGACAGACTAGATGCAGGAAGGATGTTCCCGATGGTTGGGGAGTCCAGAACCAGGGGTCACAGTCTAAGGATAAGGGGTAGGCCATTTAGGACAGAGATGAGGAGGAATTTCTTCACCCAGAGAGTGGTGAACCTGTGGAATTCTCTACCACAGAAGGCAGTGGAGGCCAATACATTAAATATATTCAAGAAGGAGTTGGATATATTTCTTAAGGCTAAAGGGATCAAAGGGTATGGGGAGAAAGCAGGGTACTGAACTTGGATGATCAGCCATGATCGCACTGAATGACGGAGCAGGCTCGAGGGGCCGAATGGCCTACTCCTGCTCCTATCTTCTATGTTTCTAGTTCTGCAATCAACATTTAAGTTAAATAGAAGATGCTTACATCTACGTATATTCAAGTCTATCAACATTTTAAAGGCCTGGATCATATCATCTCAATCCTTTTTTCTCTAATGATAACAAGTATGTACTTGTGACTATCTCTTTATAACTTATAGGGACCAATAACTCGATGGCGGGCAGTGTCCACGAGCCACCTAGTGCACCCCATGTAGGTGGCCAGTGCCGTGAGTGCCCACGTACAAGCTGTGTACAAGACTCATTAGGCACCTGAAAAATATTTAAGGAGTCCTTTCATAAAGTGAGTGCAGCGTCTGAGAAGTGTTCCAGCCATAAAACGGCCACTTGAAATGAGCACCGAAGGGGAAGCCCCAATTGCAACTGTGCAAACAAATCTGGCACACCTGTGCATTACCCGTCACCTGTATCCCATGCCTCTCTCCCCACCTCCACCCCCCCCCTTACGCCCCGCTCTCCCCATGCTGAAAAATAACCTGGTATTGAATGAGCAGTCAGTAGATGCACACTGGTGTCCTAAAATCTAGTCCTGTTGCTTCTGGTGTGTCATGAGTAGCATGCCCAGAGTGCCAGAAAATGAGCTGATCTTGTGTTATTCAACAATGCCAGCTCATTCTTTTACAGGCACATGGACCACCTGAGCAGCATCAGCACTGCTGCACTAGGGTTGGATTATGAGCTGCATAGTTTTGATTTCTGGAATCATCCTTATCAATCTTCTCCGAACTCTCTCTAAAGCATCAATGTCCTTCTGAATGTACAGTGCTCAAATGACACACAATGTTCTAAATCGGCATTACTAGTAAGCCATACAAAGTCAAAATACAGGAAACTCTCTTTTTACCAGCACCTAAATAACCGGAAATCTCTCTTAACCGGCAAAATTCAGGAGTAGGTTCAGGTAAGTTTTACTTCATATTAGTGGCCGTGTAACTGGGGTTCCTGGATCTGTGGCTGTGTAACCGGGGTTCCTGCACCTGTTGCCATGCAACAGGGACTCCTGGATCTGTGGCCGTGTAACTGGGGTTCCTGCACCTGTTGCCATGCAACAGGGACTCCTGGATCTGTGGCCGTGTAACCGGGGTTCCTGCACCTGTTGCCATGCAACAGGGACTCCTGGATCTGTGGCCATGTAACCGGGGTTCCTGCACCTGTTGCCAACAGGGACTCCTGGATCTGTGGCCGTGTAACCGGGGTTCCTGCACCTGTTGCCATGCAACAGGAACACCTGGATCTGTGGCCGTGTACGGGGCTCTCATACCTTGGTAAGTATACCTCTCTGTAATCCGGACTTTTTGATCAACCGGCACCACGCCGGTCCCGTCGGTGCCGGATAAAAAAGAGTTTCCTATAATGTTTTTGATTTACAATCAAGCTCCCTGGAGATACATCCCAGTACTTGATCATTCTTGTTGGCAATAGCATCACCTTCTCAAGGGCAACTAGGGATGGGCAATAAATGCTGGCCTTGCCAGCGACGTCCACATCCCATGAACGAATAAAAATATATATTTTCAGTGAGAGAGCTGGTTGAATCTTATTCCTCTCTGTGTTTTTCATTCATTCTATATCTTTCTGTGGTTTTTCAGCCTCTCTCACACTCTGCAGTCTCTCTATTTGCACAGTGTTCCTTTCACTGCATTTTGAGTTTAGATTTACCCTGATTAACTTGGGACTCAGTAGAAACGCACTCTAATTAAATAAAATAAGCAAACAGTTTCAACACTGCACAGCATTGTTCCTGACCTTCCTTCCTCAGGAACAGGATATTAACAAACCTACCTTTCAGGATGTATATGAACTAAAACACAAGTTCAGAAGCATTTCCACGTTCTTCTCTTTACCAATAATTGTAATTAAAAGAAAAACAAAAAAATAAGGTAAGACAGTGTGTTATGTTTATTGAAAAATTGAGATTTAACAAGTTTGTCACTTGATCCAAGGTTCAGTTTTTGCAGAAAAACTTCTGCAGGTTTTTGGTACCTTAAAGAAAATACATGCCTTTTTAACATAGGGTTCAGAAAGGTAATTATTTAGAATTGCTGTGTCAATGAGAGAAGGTTCAGTGCTTTTATTTCTTCCTATTCTGTTAGTGTTCCACTGTAGCTAACAAGTCTGTGAAGCCTACTAACTGTGAATTTGCCGCACTAGACCTCAATAAAATGGTTGCACTTCACTTCAATATAAAATTACAAAATCCTGTCACCTTAGCCAAATTCCCAATTCTTTACTAATCATAGAATTGAATCAGATTGCAAAATCTCACATGGACACGGTCTCAGAATGGGCGATTATCCTGCCTCAAATGAACCTTGATGGTTCTCAAAATCCAAGCTCACTCACATTTTGAGCAGGTGTCAAGTAGAGCTAAATCCAAACCTTCAAACACTTTCAAAAGATTTCAAGAACGCTTTGTTTCTTTGGCAATTGATGGTAAGACTCGGAAAGATCAAACCAATAAGCTCCTTATATATATATGGATGCACTGGAGAGGGTTCAGAATACAAATTGGAAATAAATAGAACAGATATGGTTGGCATCTTGTTGCTCCTTGGCGGCTATTTCTATTAAAATTGCTTCTACCATGTCCTCTAATAGTAACACTTTTTCAATAATGCCACTCCTTCACCTATAACGACAACAACAACAACTTGCATTTATATAGCGCCCTTAACATAGTAAAACGTCCCTAGGCGCTTCACAGGAGTATTATAAGACAAAAAATTTGACACCGAGCCACATAAGGAGAAATTAGGACAGGTGACCAAAAGCTTGGTCAAAGAGGTAGGTTTTAAGGAGCATCTTAAAGGAGGAGAGAGGTAGCGAGGTGGAGAGGCTTAGGAAGGGAATTCCAGCGCTTAGGGCCTCAGGCAACAGAAGGCACGGCCACCAATGGTTGAGCGATTAAAATCAGGGATGCTCAGGGTATTAATAAGTCTATTCTTTAACCGAAAAGGGTAATTTAGTTCACCTAACTGATTCAATCCACAGTTGAATATCTGTTTTAGATTTTCTTTTACCAGTTTGGGGACTAAGCAAAAATATGGTTATTGGTGGAAGGTATTGCTTGGCATCACATGGTTATATTATTATCTATCTATATCCATCTATAAAGTGTCAGCCTTGGCTCAGTGGTAGCATTTTTGCCACTGAGTCAGAAAGTCGTGGGTGCAAATCGTACGTCTGAGCAAAAAATCTAGGCTAATACTTCAGTGCAGTACTGAGGGTGTGCTGCACTGTTGGAGATGCCATCTTTTAGGTAAGATGTTAAATGGAGGCCCCATCTGCCCTCGTGGATGGAAATGATTCATAGAATCATAGAATGGTTACAGCACAGAAGGAGGCCATTCGGCCCGTTGAGCCAGTGCCAGTTCTCTGCAAGAGCACTTCAGCTAGTCCCACTCTCCCGCTCTTTCCCCATAGCCCTGCAAACTTTTTTCCTTCAGGTAAGCCAGCACAGATTTGTTAAAGGCAAATCGTGTTTAACCAACTTGATTGAGTTTTTTGATGAGGTAACAGAGAGGGCTGATGAGGGCAATGCGGTTGACGTGGTGTACATGGATTTCCAAAAGGCGTTCGACAAAGTGCCACATAATAGGCTTGCCAGCAAAGTTGAAGCACGTGGAATAAAAGGAACAGTGGCAACATGGATACGAAATTGGCTAAGTGACAGGAAACAGAGAGTAGTGGTGAATGAAATAACAACAGAAAATGCTGGAAACACTCAGCAGGCCAGGCAGCATCCATGGAGAGAGAAACAGAGTTAACGTTTCAGGTCTGGGACCCTTCATCAGAAATGGAAAAAGCTGGAGATGTAACAGATTTTAAACAGATGCAGAGGCAAGGAGAGGGGGGGGGGGTTGGTGGGAGGGGAGGAAGGAATTGAAGGAACATTCTGTGCTAAGGTAAGAGGCAGGAAAGATAAAATGTTGCAAATGGGGATGGCAAAATCATACAGCATGAAAAATGAGGGCAGGGGTTATAGTCTGAAATTGTTGAACTCAATGTTGAGTCCAGAAGGCTGTAAAGTGCCTAATCGAAAGATGAGGTGCTGTTCCTCGAGCTTACGTTGAGCTTCATTGGAACAATGTAAGAGGCCGAGAACCGAGAGATCAGAGTGGGAGTGAAGTGGAGAATTAAAGTGACAGGCGACCGGAAGCTCAGGGTCACCCTTACGGACTGAATGGAGGTGTTCTGCAAAGCGGTCGCCCAATCTGCATTTGGTCTCCCCAGTGTAGAGGTGAACGGTTGTTTTTCGAACTGGAAGAAGGTATACAGTGGTGTTCCCCAGGGGTCGGTTCTAGGACCACTGCTTTTCTTAACATATATTAATCACTTGGATATGGGTGTACAGGGCACAATTTCAAAATGTGCAGATGACACAAAACTTGGAAGTAAAGTGAACAGTGAGGAAGATAGTGATATAGACAGGCTGCGCAATGGGCGGACACGTGGCAGATAAAATTTAATGCACAAAAAGGGGAAGTGATACATTTTTGTAGAAAGAATGAGGAGAGGAAATATAAACTAAAGAGTACAATCCTAAAGAGGGTGCATGAACAGAGAGACCTGGGGGTATATGTGCACAAATCGTTGAAGGTGGCAGGGCAGGTTGAGAGAGCAGATAAAAATGCTTACGGGATCCTGGGCTTCATGAATAGAGGTATAGAGTACAAAAGCATGGAAATTATGATGAACCTTTATACAACACTGGTTCGGCCTCAACTGGAGTATTGTGTCCAATTCTGGGCACCGCACTTTAGGAAGGATGTGAAGACCTTAGAGAGGGTGCAGAAAAAATTTACGGGAATGATTCCAGGGATGAGGGACTTCAGTTACGTGGATAGACTGAAGAAGCTGGGGTTGTTCCCCTTAGAGCAGAGAAGATTGAGAGGAGGTTTGATAGCGGTGTTCAAAATCATGAAGGGTCTAGACAAAGAGAAACTATTATTAATATATATCAAGAAAAGCAGTGGTCCTAGCACCGGTTCCTGGGGAACACCACTGTATACCTTCCTCCAGTCCGAAAAACAACCGTTCACCACTACTCTCTGTTTCCTGTCACTTAGCCAATTTCGTGTCCATGCTGCCACTCGTGTCCCTTTTATTCCACAGGCTTCAACTTTACCACTGAGTCAGAAGGTCACGGGTGCAAATCGCACATCTGAACACATAATCTAGACTAATACTTCAGTGCAGCACTGAGAGATGCCGTCTTTTAGATAAGATGTTAAATTGAGGCCCCATCTGCTCTCATGGACGGAAACGATTCCATGACACTATTTGAAGATGAGCAGGGGAGTTCTCCCACTGAAGTGGCCAACATTTATTCATCTCACTAAAGCAGATTATCTTGCCATTTATCTCACTGCGGTTTGTGGGACTTTGCTGTACGGAAATTGGTTGCCACATTTGCCTACACTACAACAGTGACTACACTTCAAAAGTACTTCATTGGCTGCAAAGTGTTTTGGGGTGTCCCGAGGGAGTGAAAAGCGCTAAATAAATGCATGTTCTTTCTTTATAAAATATAAAAAATCTTGTGTATAGCATGTACTTTGTGTAATTGTAACACCTACCTCCTGTAACACTGTCCTGCTGCTGTTTTTCTGTCATGTCTTTTCCATCACACTTTTCTGTCGCAATCTGTTGATTGGGTCCAAGTAAAACAGCAGCAAATCAGAACTGAAGCGATAGAGAACATATGAATCAAAATTGAGAAAGTAGCTTGAAACTATCAATGAGAAACTCTTAAGGAATTTATGAAAACAACCAATCCTGAGCGGGCAGTCAGGAGAAACTACAAATTAAAGAAATGAGTAGCTAAACCAATCAAAACACTTTCATCTGCCATTCTTTCCCTCAGCAACAGATGCTTCTAATATCCATAAAAAATTTTAAGTAAAATAAAAAGATCATAAAATGACATTTCACAGTAACTTGATTACATTTACCCAGAGCAAATGTTTTTTTAGTTTTTAATACCTTTATTAAATTTTTTACTTCATAGCCACAGCCTGTCTCAAAAACCTATACATGAAGTTGATCATTTCACCCAGAGTTTTCATTTTATTAGCTTCAGCGAGATGCCTCAACATGTGTGGTGTGCTCAATTTCTACACCCTGCATCAGTACAATGGGTGATTTTAACCTTACTCGCTCAGCAGAAACCTGGCGGGCGGGCAGTTAAAATTGTCCCGGTTCTTACCTGTCCGAAAGCTGCCATGATCATAGCAGCTGAAATTTTAAACTGCTCTCCTGAGCGGGCAGCAAGGGCACGCGCGCCCGGAGCAAACAGGGTCCTTCTTTACATGCGCATGTTGCGGCCCGATGACATCATTGAGACCCGACTGTAATTTTAACTCAGGCCTCAGCGGAGAATCCACCTGGAGTTAAAATTGGGGCCAATATTCCTCTGACATCACCTCCAGCAGAAAGTGCCAGCTTTCCAGTGAGCAAATGTCCTCTGAAGCGGCCTCGCAAACCATTCAGTTGTAAACACAATTGCTAGCAGAAGTAGCCTCATCACGATCACCTTCTCAGAAAGAAATACTTGCATTTATACAGCACCTTTCATGACCACTGGACATCCCAAAGCACTTTACAGCCGATGAAGTACTGTTGAAGTGTAGTCACTGTTGTAAGGTAGGAAACGCGGCAGCCAATTTGCGCACAGCAAGCTCCCACAAACAGCAATGTGATAATGACCAGATAACCTGTTTTAGTGATGCTGACTGAGGGATAAATATTCCCCTGCTCGTCTTTGAATTAGTGCCAAGGGATCTCGCACATCCACCTGAGAGGGAAGACGGAGCCTCGGTTTAACATCTCATCCAAAAAACAGCACCTCCGACAGTGCAGCACTCCCTTAGTACTGCACTGGAGTGTCACCCTAGATTTCTGTGTGCTCAAGTCTCTGGAGCCAGACTTGAACCCACAACCTTCTGACTGAGAGCCAAGGGTGCTATCAAAACTGAGCCACAGCTGACACCTAGAGCAGAGCAAGTAGGGATAGGATTTTTTTTTTAAATCATAGAAGGAGATTGGGCTGTAAGGTTGCTTTGTGCACTCACCTTTCCATGACAATGTGGCAAGCACCTCCAAAGCGACATCAGAAAAGGGAAGTGGTGTTAGCTCTTGACCAGTCACTTCTATGTTTGTGTCAAAGAGAATTAAGGAACCTTTTTAAATTTGGCTACCTGCACCAAGTCCAATGAACAGGTCTCTCACAAATTCTGATTGAGATATTGGGATACATTGGGCAGGAATTTAACTCAGGAGTCGGGACTACAACTTTCGGGGTTGTAGTCCCACCTCCATCAAGATGCGGCCAATCCACGCGATTTTAACTTGATTGACCCTGTTGAGCCCGCCCAGCGGGCTCAGCAGGCCAATTAAGGGCCACCCGGCAACAGGTGACATCACAGACTGAAATTTCATCTGTCAAGAGGTTTTGACAGATTAAATATCAGTGTTTCACAGCTGTTTGAAGCTGTCAAACACTGACAGTCTTACTTCTAACCTGAGTCCTTCTCCACAGACTCAGTTAGAAATCTCTCCTGCACAGTAAGCTGAAGGCTGTCACTTTTGACAGTTCGCAGCCATTCTGCTTCCTGTGCCGGTGAGATGAGGGACTCCCGGAACCTAAAGGAAGGAAGGCTGAAAAGGTAAGAAAAGGTATGTAAAACTTATTTAATCACTTTAGACTCACCAAACACACTTACCTTTGCACTCATGCTCACATCACTCACCTGAACACCGACATCTCGACCCCTCCAAGTCCTTCAACCCGACGGCCCATCTCCTCTGACTTGGCGTGGTTTGGAGCCGTCGGGAATCCCACACTTCAACATCAAAAATAGGGATTAGGCTAAAAACTGCCTGTTAACTACCTGTTAACTACAGGTAGTTAATTGGCACTAATCCCTTCCCACCTTGGGTGGGCGGGGCCCAGTGCGGTGCGGGTACCCGCCTCCTTTGAAACTGGCATGGAGGTGGGTTTAGGTGCAGGAAGGGGTCGGGACCCCTGATTTCGGGATTTTAACCCCCCCCCCCCGCCACGCCTCCAATCCCGACTCCACGGCACAATGAAAGTCCTGCCCATTTTCTCATTGGTGCTGTTCCCACATGAACACTAAACATCCTTGTAATAAATCTCTCTTAAACAGGTTAACACTTGTGTTAAAAAAGCACACGGAGGTAAGTAGTATGAATGAGGTAAGCTTTGTACGGAAACAGCACCATTTGGAAAATATACGTCATCTTGCCATAAACATGGCAGATTCTTAAAAGAAAGTTTAACAAATCAAAAAGTGCTGTCATCTCTGTCCTGTTGTGCCATTTTATTGAATTCCGTTCATCTCTAGCTTTCAATTTCCAAACTTGTATGCTTCCTAGGGAAGCTATATTGATGGATTGAGTCCAAGGCATCACAGAGCTCCCAAAGCTAGCATACGCCTTGCATCTCATTGCTTAAAAAATGTACTGTTTATAGGAAGAAATTAATTCAACAAATATACATCGACTGTAGCTGATTCTGGAGCTAATATTGGTTCCTTTACATTTCAATGCTGCCATACCGCTACATATCATTTACTGTTCCCTATACAGAGTCCAAGAAATCTTTGGCCAGAATCATTCTGGCTAAGGGTAATTTGGTAATAACTATACTATAATTATGTGTACTTACTACTCAACCATTCAAATACATTTGCTGCTTTTTAATATGTTAATTTACTGTTGACAGGCCATCAGACGAAAAGACACTTAATGATGAGTTATGTTGCTTAACCAGTCATTAATGAGCTACAAGTTAAAAGATCCGGGGGGGGGGGGCGTAGTTTATGGAGCAGAGAGTCAAACTCATTACTGGGGAGGTGGGCTTCCATCTTTGAGACCACCTTGAATCCACCCATAGCAGTGTTGGTTGAGCAATGGAGTGCAATCTCACAGTAAAATAATCTGGCCAGATATCAGAAAGCATGAAGACTGCCTTGTGATTTATCTAGCTCAGTATCCTCCATTGTAAATGCCTGCATTCTTTCTTCTAGAAAAGTGGATCTCAGATCTCAAAGTGCGGGGCTTGTCATTTCCACCCTAGGATCCGCCAATCTAAGATATGCCACTATAAAACAAGGGCATGTTAGAACGGCTCTGGAAGGCAGGTGCTGAAATATTAAAGGTAAATAAATGGTTGTGTTTCACTGTGCTGTTATAGAGATATTTATTTTACTTTGGAGTGGTCTTTTTGGAAACATTTTTAGCACTTTATTTCTGAGGCTTGTAGTTTCATTTGAAAGCCACCCTCAAGACGGCTTCTCGTTTGGGAAATTTCCCAGGAATATTGGGGAAATCTTCGAAATGGGTGGCATAATACTCTGCTGCCATCCCTGTTTTATGCCGTATGTCTTCGAAGAGTCTGTCAAATCCCTTCATAAGGTATTGATGCTCTACAAACATTCCACTGTTCGTGGCAATACCTCTGAGATCATCTTCCAAATGCTCAACAGCATTGGTCTATCATCTCCTACACATCCGCTCAGCGACATCATTCTCCATCTCTAATACTTCATCCTCTGGCTTAATTGTGAATCACTCTGTGTCAGTTCCTCAACTAGACTATCTGTATCCCCCTGAGTTAACCAATCTGGGGTGGTGAGTGCAAGTGATAGGGTTCATGACAGAGTCGGCTAATCTCTGCTACACCGCCAGAGGTTGAAGGTATCTGGCAATGGTTCCTTCTCTCTCTCTGCAGCGCTTTTCTTGCTTCCAGCTATTGTGAAGGGAAGAAGAATGGGAAAAGTAATGAGCTCCTACTGTCCACTTTTTCCTTCTTACTAGGCTCAGGTAATAATCAGAGTATAAGCTTCATAAAAGACAAAGGGGGAGAAATTCGGTTGGTAGCGCCAGCGATTAGCGCCTAAAGAGGCCGAGAAGTGGGACATCAGCCAATTTTCGGCCGGGCGCAGTGAACCCAGCGCCTCTTGCCATATTGAGTGGGTTTTAGCGCCGGCGCTAAATCTTAGTGCCCGCTCGCGGGCGCAGGCAGATCATGATGTCATTTCAGTGTGCAATGCCTTTTTGGTGCCCCGGACCGGAAATTCAGTGGTGCGCCCCTTCGTTCCGCCTGGCGCTAATAAGGACAGCTTACTGGAACGTTCTCCAGTCGCTCTCGGGCTTAGGGGGGCGCTCTTTAAAGGGGACTGCACTGGTATAAAAGTGGCAGCCATTTTGGGAGCACAACTTCTTTGAGATTTTCACAGAGTTGCAGAGTTGCACTCTGAGAGCCATATCGCTGGTGACCCAGCACTGCCAGAGGACCTTCAGCCTTCAGACCATCACCCTGCTGCTGGTGAGCCTTTACACCCTGTATAATTTGTTGTTGCCTATTATTATGGGGGCTGCTTTGGAGGGGAACGTCCTGCTGCTCGACCATCTGGAAAGGGCACAGAGATGGAGGGAGAGAGGGCCAGCAATGGCCAGACGGAGGAGGGCCAACAGACGTCGCCACACCAGACCTTACGCTGCCAGGGTATTCAGGCAGCAGTTCTCTTACCTCAATATGTCGGAGGAGCAGTGTCTTAGGAGGCTGCGATTCAGAAAGGAGGTGGTGACTGAGCTGTGCCACCTGCTTCAGGCAGATCTTCAGCCGCAGATAAGGTGCAGGACCTCTCTGTCGGTGGCTGTCAAGATTACAGTAGCACTGAATTTCTATGCGACCGGCTCCTTTCAGGCAGCAACTGGGGACATTGCCAACATCTCCCAGTTTGCGGTGCATAGCTGCATCCAGCAAGTAACAGATGCCCTGTTTAAAAGGCGGCAGCAGTACATCTCTTTCACTGCGACACCAGAGAAGCAGCGGGAGCGCGCAGAGGGCTTCGCGGCAATAGCGGACTTCCCCATGGTGCAGGGCGCCATTGACTGCACGCACGTGGCTTTGCAGGCACCTGTTTTGAATCCTGAGGACTTCCGCAACCGCAAGGGGTTCCACTCCTTGAATGTGCAGCTGGTCTGTGACCACCGGCAGCTGATCCTCGCGGTCAATGCTCAGTTCCCAGGCAGCAGCCACGACGCATTCATCCTGCGCCAGACTTCAATAGCAGACCTTTTCAAGGCCCCGGCTCACCCAGAAGGCTGGCTTCTCGGTGACAAGGGCTATCCTCTGTGCCCATGGCTGATGACCCCGTTCCGTTCGCCCAGCACCCCTGCAGAAGAGCACTACAACATCAGCCATCAAGCGACGAGGAACATTGTGGAGCACACAATCGGCGTGCTAAAGCAGCGGTTCCGCTGTTTGGACCATTCGGGAGGCGCCTTGCAGTACTCACCAGAACGAGTCTCCCACTTCGTCGTTGTCTGCTGCATGCTCCATAACCTCGCCACCCTGCGCACCCAGCCAATGCCAGCAGACATTGAAGGACCAGCAGAGGAGGAGGAGGAGGACGAGGAGGAGCAGGAGGAGCAGGAGGAGGAGGAGGAGGAGGAGGAGGAGGAGGACCAAGACGGGAGGGTCCCAGAAACTGGAAGGGCCGTTCGTCAGAGGCTGATAAGGAGTCGGTTCTAGGCCCCTCTCACGGAATGCTTGGTGCCAATCGAAGACCAGGAATGGAACCATTCGGATAACCCAAAGCCTATGAAGGCCAGTATGAATGTAAATAGCAGACATGGCCAATGGCAATAAAATAATTTGTTTATTTTGAAAAATGTGCTTCCTTCCAACATGACAAAGCAATGGCACTAGAAAGCTTAACTAACAAACTAACACATAAGTGCCTCGCACAGCCAGGAGACTATTCAAAACATTACTAACATTCAGACCAAGTGCCTCGCACACCCGGGAGACTATCCAAAACATTACTAACATTCAGACCAGCATCCACGGCCTTGATTTCTAGAAATAAGATGTCTCAGCAGCACCTTCTACTCTTTCCCCTTTGATGGTGATCTACTTCTCTTGCGAGAACGGCCCCTTCCCTCCCTGCAGCTCCTCCGTAATGGGACCCCAGTGGCTGCATGAAGGCTGGGGGACGCCTGCTGACTGTCCGAAAGCGCAGATGCCCCTGAGGGACGGCCTGGACGGACTCTGGGCTTGGAGGGCCCGGATGCTGACTGCTCCAACTGGGCATGGGTGGAAGCAATCTGTCCTGCAGGTGATGGCAGCTGCAGTGGAGACGTGCCAGCGGTGGCATCAGGAATGCTGACATCCTGAGAGCGGACACCTGCTCCGTGGTCGGCCGACACACTGGCACTCTGACGGGGCAGCACCGCAGCATGCGAACCAATCGGCTGGTCCACAGATTGCTGGCCTGCTGTGGTGCTGCAAGGGCCCCGGGTAATCCTGCCTGATCCATCAAGGGTGGCAGCAGCCAGTGCTTGCGTGGCCTCAATCTGCCTCTGCATGAGGCCAGCGAGTGACTGCGTGGCAGCACTCAGCACTTGCGTGGCAGGTGCCAGTGCTTCGGTGAAGCCCTGGACAGTCCTTTCCAGTGCTTCAGTCAAGCCCTGGACAGTCCTTTCCAGTGATGTACCGAAGCCCTGGACAGTCCTTTCCAGTGATGTACCGAAGTCCTGGACAGTCCTTTCCAGTGATGTACCGAAGCCCTGGGCACTCCTTTCCTGTGCTGCCCCGAAGCCCTGGGCACTCCTTTCCTGTGCTGCCCCGAAGTCTTGTACACTCCTCGCCTGTGCTGCCCCGAAGTCTTGCACACTCCTTGCCAGTGTCTCGATGGAGTCAGGCATCCTTGCCACTGCAGCCATCAGCTCAGTGTGCCTGAGCCGAGCCTGGGCGCTCATTTCTGTGAGGGAACGCACCTCTTCTGCGCTCTGTGCAGCAGTCATCATGGCCTGACTCGCCCTCCGGGGAGACGGCTCCCGAGCTTCCCTACCCCCCTTGCGTTGCTGGAGCCCGCTGGTTCCTGCAACTGGTTCCTCCTCAGAGCCATCCCCCCGCTCCCCTCCAGGGAAGCACTATCCCCAGTCTGCAGATGGGCTGGCTCGCCTGAGGGTGGTACGGATGGTCCGGCTTCCTCCTGCTCATTGCCTCCGGACAGTGTCCCTGGCAGCTTGATGGCCCGGCTCCCGAGCTGGTGATGCAGCATCTGAAAGCAGGGAGGTTGAAGGGTGGCTTTAGCGAAAGGACAGGGTGGCTGCAAGGGATGAAAGAGTGCTGCAATGCTCTGACATGGGTCCAGAGTGGAAAAGCATGCTGGTGGGGGGAACAAGTGGAAGGAGACAGTTCAAAAAGGTGATGACCTTACCATTGCTGTGCACAATGGGGTCGGCAGCTCCAGTGGTGACAGGACCACTCATCCGGCCTCCAACAATCTGGTGGACTCTTTCCTCCAGGTCCGTCAGTGTCTGCAGCTGAGGAGGGCCTCCTCCAGTACGAATCTGTTCCCTCCGGTTCCTGGCCAGCTTGGCCTGCAGGAGAAAGGACGGGAAGTGATGAAACATGCTGCCCTGAGTTGTCATCTCATGCCCCCCTGTCAGGGCGAGGCTGGTTCTGGACCCAAGTGCAGACAGACGAGGCGAGAAGCAGGTATGCAGTTTTAAATAAAAGTACTTTATTAGAATCACACAGGTAAACAGTTACAAACATAGGAGCGCAAGACAAGCTACCACTAGGCAAACGGCTTGTCAAGACTGAGCACAGAGGGAAGAAACCACAGAACTTAAATACAAGCAAAAACAGGTGAAACCAATAAACCTGATAAAAGGCAGTTAAGTAATAAACACAGGAGAAACTAGTAACAATTAGCAAAGGGAAAAAACCAAGTGAAGGTGTCATCTACGGGTTACTGAGGGAACTAACCGGCACCCTCACAGGACCCCCTCCCCTAGGAACGGCTCCTGACGTTCCTCCTGGATGATCAGGGTGGCGACGGCGAAAATCCCTGATGAGTTCAGGATCCAAAATGTCCCGGGCCGGAACCCAGGAATGCTCTTCAGGACCATAACCCTCCCAGTCGACCAGGTATTGAATGCTCCTCCTAACCCGGTGACTATCAAGGAGGCGACGGACAGTGTAGGCTTGCTGACCGTCAATCATGCGGGGCGGGGGGGGAGGTCTGGAAGCAGGAACCAAGGGACTGGTAAGTACCGGCTTGAGGTGAGAGACATGGAACGTGGGATGTATCTTCATCGACCAAGGAAGGAGGAGCCGGTAGGCCACAGGGTTTACTTTTTCCAAAATCCTAAAAGGTCCGATGAACCAGGGAGCCAACTTGCGGGACTCCACATGGAGCAGAAGATTCCGAGTAGACAGCCAGGCCTTCTGTCCGGTCCGGAACCGAGGAGCTGGGCGGCGGTGTCGGTCAGCCTGTACTTTCTGCCGAGAAGAAGCGAGCTGCAAGGCGGATCGGACCCTCCTCCAGGTACGGCGGCAGCGTTGGACGAACCCCTGGGCAGCCGGGACTCCTACCTCCCTCTCCTGTTCAGGGAAGAGTGGCGGTTGGAAGCCATATTGACATTCGAAAGGTGAGAGGCCGGTGGAGGAGCTCTGAAGGGTATTGTGCGCGTACTCCACCCAGACCAGATACTTGCTCCAGGTGGAAGGATTGGAGGACACAAAGCTTCTTAGCATCCTCTCCAGATCTTGGTTGGTTCTCTCAGTCTGGCCGTTAGACTGTGGGTGGAACCCAGAGGAGAGACTGACGGAAGCGCCCAGGAGGGAACAAAAAGCCTTCCAGAACCTGGATGAGAACTGGGGACCACGGTCAGAGACGACATCCAGGGGCAAGCCATGGAGGCGGAAGACATGCTGGACAACCAGCTGGGCAGTCTCTCTGGCAGAGGGAAGCTTGACAAGAGGGACGAAGTGAGCAGCCTTGGAAAAGCGATCGACCACAACTAGGATGGTAGTGAATCCCTCAGATGGAGGTAGCCCGCTGATGAAATCCAGGGCGATATGAGACCAGGGACGGCTGGGGATGGGCAAGGGATGCAGGAGACCAAGCGGAGGTTGTTGGGATGTCTTGTTCTGGGCACAGACGGGACAAGCGGAGACAAAGGCCCGGGTGTCGGCTTCAATAGAGGGCCACCAGAACCTCCTCTTAAGGAACTCGAGAGTCCGACGGATCCCAGGATGACCAGTCAATCGAGAAGAGTGCCCCCATTGAAGGACCTGGGCGCGCATCTGACTGGGAACATAAAGGCTATGAGGAGGGCCTCCTCCAGGGTCAGCTTCCTGACGTTGGGCCCTCGCACCACAGTCTCAATCTCCCCTGTCTCTCAAACTGGGAGAGCCGAGTTCTGCCAAGTTGCATAGGTTCCTCTTCGGTGCTAACAGGTAGACTCGGGGGTACTTGGAAACTCTTGGTCAGATTCGAAACCCCGGAAGATCTCACCTCTGTGGAAGTAGTGAATCTCCTCTCTCTACCATGCTCCCGGAGGCGGTTATCCACTCTGATGGTAAGGGAGGTGAGCGTGTCAAGGTCCTCCGGAACCTCTCTGGACGCCAGTTCATCTTTGATAGATTCGGAAAGGCCATGAAGAAACGTGGAGCGAAGGGCCTCGGTGTTCCAGCAGCTCTTCACAGCGGGTGTGCAGAACTCAATGGCGAAGTCAGCTACGCTGCAGTTGCCCTGGCGGAGATTCAAAAGTCTCTTAGCTGCCTCCCATCCACTCACAGGATGGTCAAAGACTTTGCTCATCTCTTCGGCGAAAAGGAGAATGTCCGAGCAGACGAAAGATTGCTGCTTCCAGATAGCGGTAGCCCAGGCGAGAGCTTTTCCCGAGAGTAGTGATATGATGAACGCTACCTTAGAGCGGGGTGATAGGAACATGGAGGGTTGGAGTTCAAAAACTAGGAAGCACTGGGTCAAGAAGCCGCGACACTTGCCCGGATGACCGTCATAGCGCTCTGGCGCGGGTAGGCGAAGCTCTCGGTGAGTCTGGAGGTCGGCGACCGGTGGGGTAGTACCCAAAGGAACTGACTGAGGAGGAACATCCTGAGCAGGAGCCACAGCGGCTGGGTGCTGAATGGTCTGAGTCCACGTATTTACCTTGTCCGAAATGCTTTGGAGAAGTTGCTCAAGGCGGCCGAGGAAAGCACATTGATGGGAGAGAATAGAACGAAGTTCCTCCATCACTGCTGGGTCCATACTGGCTCAGTCTTGCTGTCAGGGCGAGGCTGGTTCTGGACCCAAGTGCAGACAGACGAGGCGAGAAGCAGGTATGCAGTCTTAAATAAAAGTACTTTACTAGAATCACACAGGTAAACAGTTACAAACATAGGAGCTCAAGACAAGCTACCACTAGGCAAACGGCTTGTCAAGACTGAGCACAGAGGGAAGAAACCACAGAACTTAAATACAAGCAAAAACAGGTGAAACCAATAAACCTGATAAAAGGCAGTTAAGTAATAAACACAGGAGAAACTAGTAACAATTAGCAAAGGGAAAAAAACAAGTGAAGGTGCCATCTGAGGGAACTAACCGGCACCCTCACACCCCCCATGGCGGAACAGCCCTTACAGTATGCCCTGAGTTGTCATCTCATGCCCCCCATGGTGGAACAGCCCTTACAGTATGCCCTGAGTTGTCATCTCATGCCCCGGTGGCATAGTGGTTAGCACTGTTGCCTCACAGCACCAGGGACCCGGGTTCAAATCCGGCCTCGGGCAACTGTCTGTGTGGAGTTTGCACATTCTCCCTGTGTCTGCGTGGGTTTCCTCCGGGTGCTCCGGTTTCCTCCCACAGTCCAAAGATGTGCGGGTTAGGTTGATTTGGCTATGATAAATTGACCCTTAGGGGATTAAATACGTGGGGTTACGGGGATAGGGTGGGATATGTGTCGGTGCAGGCTTGATGGGCCGAAATGGCCTCTATCTGCACTGTGGGGATTCTATGATTCTGTGAACACCTAGCCTAGAAATTCATTGTCTGCTTTCTCTTTGTGATAAATTTCTAGGTTAGCTGTATTTGTGCTTGACTACTTTGTGCCTGTCTCCAACAAGGCAGACTAGATGGGAAAAGTGCATCATTTACAGACTTCCTGATGCATCCATGTCAATCTCTACATCATTTGAAAATTGTCGACATTTTAAGGCATCTGTGCTTGAAATCATGCATGTCACCGCTTCCAACAGAAATGAGATTTCAGCTTACATGCACATACATACAAAGGGATTTAAGTGCCACGTCTTCAGACTGGAATCATGCCACATTCACCACATACAGTCAAAATAAGCCAGAGAAAAAAAGGGACTTTTGAAAGAGAAGTTCTTACCAAAGATAAATGACATTAATTAAAGACAATGGTGTAGCGGTTCGTGTAAATCGCCACTAAATGAAAGAGTTCAACTCTTTGGCAATTTTTGGAAACACTTCCCTTTGGATTTTCACCAACAAGCTTCATAGGTCACTTTAGCGTTTGTGGCAGGGTCCCAAACTCCTGCTTCATGGTCCCTCACAAATAATCAGTTATTTGATAACCAGAGAGCACAGATTAAAGATGATTGGCAAAAGAACCAGAGGCGACATGATGAAAATCTTTTTTACGCAATGAGTGGTTAGGATTTGGAATGCGCTGCCTGATAGGGAGATGGAAACAGATTCAATAGTAGCCTTCAAAGGGAATTGGATAAATACTTGAAGGAGAAAAAATTGCAGAGATATTGGGAAAACGCAGGGGGATGGGACTAACTGGATTGCTCTTCGAAAGAGCCAGCACAGATTCGATGGGCCGAATGGCCTCCTTCTGTGCGGTACTATTCTATTGATTCTATAAAGGATAAAGAGAGCTTGTCTAACTGAATGTAGTCTCAACCCCCCCCCCATTCAGAAATCCAGTTAAGAAGGTTTTGACAAGTGTTCTGTGCCATTTTTACTGTTTCTTCATCGTTTATGCAATACTTTGTTATTACAAACCAAATACAGGTAGCCATGCTGTTAATTCTGTGCCCAACCCATGTACCCCAGAGAGAAAAACTTGGAAATAACTCAGCCACATGCAGCAGTCTCCAGGGCTCAGCATCCTGCAGCTAAACTACAGTCCCCAGAAGAGCTGGTATTTTCATCACCCCATCCTGAATGGAACCATTATGGAGCCTTCATTAATATTTCTGAAGAGCTGTACTGATATCCCTGCTCTCCATTTCCTGTTGAAATTCAAACACATCTCAAACACAGAACGACTTTTTAAACATTGCATATTTACTTCCCAATAAACAGCGCACCTATTAGCAGGGAGTTTGTACTCCAGCCATAATTGATTTCCGTGCAGCCATCACAAACTTCATACACCTAATACTGTATCCGCTTTCTGCTCCTTGAAAGAATTTGACCTCATGCTCAATTATTTGACATTTGAAGCATAATTTCAAAATAAAGGACGCTTTATTATTGGGGGGAAAAACAAAATAAAAATTATAAGGAGCGATTTTAACCCTACCTGCCTGGCGGAAACCAGGTGGGTGGGGAACTAAAATCGATCAGGTTACTTCTGGGAGCTGGCAGTTCCCGATTTTAACCCGCTCAACTGAGCAAGTGGCAAGGACACACGTCCTTGGACATCTGATGGGTAAGTAAACTGGGCGATTTTAACTGCCCATCTGCCGGGCAGGTAAAATTAAAACCGCCCGCTTGGATTTGCTGTTCAGTGCTTTTGAGAAGTCAAACTACTGGCAGATTTTCAGCTATTCCCTACCTGCAGCGAGGACTTCCTTCCTGTGAGCACCCCCTTCCAAGGAGGGGGAGCAGCACAGGATGGAGCAAAGAAGAATCAGGCAGCATTTAAGAAGGATGCAGCCCACTAGATATTACAGGTAGCACAGGTAATATGAACACCTTACTGAGGAGATGTGTATAAGAAGAATGTTCTTCACCCAAGAGGGCACAGGGCAGCTCTGCTATGTACTGCAAGAGGACCTACAGCCACACTCATCTGCCTGCATTGCTCTCTGTGTGGCTATGAAGGTGCCCACTGCACCCAATTTTTATGGCACTGGCTCATTTCAAATAGCCACAGGTGATCTCTCTAATATCAATCAGGATGCCGTACAGACATACATTCGTCAGGTGGCTGATGCACTTTACAGGAGAGCTGGGAGATTCATCTAGGTTGTCAACACAGCAAGGGAGCAGTTGTGTAGGTGTGCAGCCACCTACCTGGTACTAGTACTGCACCTCGAATCTTGCCATCTCCCACTGTAAGAGCAGACGTCCTCCCCATCAGCTCCATGGCCTGCTCCTCACAGGGGATGAGCTCCTTGATGTTGTGGATTCTGCCTCTGGTACCCTGACTCTCACAACAGGATTGAGTAAATTAGGTGAAGGATGGCAACTGAGAGCTTTCTCCTAGGTTGAATAGGGCAGCTGATGTATGAGGTGTGCTGGTATTGTAGTGTCCGCGTATCAATAACACACGGACTGCAGGGGAACGGTAATAACAGGTGTTTACTGAACAGAGGGTATGCTGGAACTGAAAGTACAGAAGCCTGCTATGGCTTTATATACAGGTGTGGTCACTGCTGGTACTACAGTATAAAAGCAGTTCTCTCTTAAAGGTACATACACAACAATTCCTCCCCTTTTAGATTAACAGTTCCATAACATTCATTTAACAATTAACACTTTTAACATGCAACATTAACTGAAAATAGTCCATTTATAAATTCAGTCTTTGGGGCGGCTTCCTGATCCTTTCTGGATAGCGCCTTTCCTGAGTGTCTTGCTCTTGGTGCGGAGGCGATTCTGGCCCCTGGTCGTCGGTTGGTTCATCAGCTTCCGATGCTACTGTTTCTGGGGTAGATGCTACCAGTATGTCGGGTTCATCACCAGGTACGCGGGACATGGGGTTGACTCGTTCCTGTGACGCTAGGATCTGGTCGACATGGCGTCTCACAATGTTCTCCCTGACATCCACTGTGTACCTTAGTGGCCCCTGCCTTGTGCATATCGTTCCGGGTTGCCATTTCTCTGTTCGG
The DNA here is from genome assembly GCF_052327205.1 of Somniosus microcephalus. Lineage (NCBI taxonomy): Eukaryota > Metazoa > Chordata > Chondrichthyes > Squaliformes > Somniosidae > Somniosus > Somniosus microcephalus. Next base: position 9,522,046 of record NC_141009.1, read on the forward strand.
TAGTCGCGGGCCAAGACTGGTTGTCCTACATTGAAGCTCCTTGTCGGCTTCTCATAAATTTCCGAAACTCTTCGGACACAAACTGTGGTCTGTTATCAGAGCAAATCTGCTCTGGCAAGCCGTTCCTGGCAAATATGGTCCGTAGGACTGCAATCGTTTTCTCCGTAGTGGTGGAGGACATTTTGATCACCTCAGGCCATTTCGAATGCGCATCCACTGCTATTAAGAACATTGAGTCCATGAATGGACCAGCAAAATCAATATGTACCCGTTGCCATGGAGAGGAGGGCCACTCCCATGGGTGTAAAGGGGCATGTGGTGGTGCGTTTTGGACCTTCTGGCATCCTGAGCAGCTCTTTGTTAGGTCCTCGATTTGTTGATCGATCCCCGGCCACCACACATAAGCCCGAGCAAGGCCTTTCATTTTCACCCCTCCCAGATGGCCTTCGTGAAGCTCATTGAGCACTCTCTCCCTTAACTTGGGTGGAATTACCACTCGGGATCCACACGTCACTGTCCCCTGGCATACTGACAGCTGTTCTCTTCTGGATGAGAATGCTGGCAACAGTGAGTCGCCATGTGTTGGCCATCCCTTCGCCGTTATGTCATATACCCGAGACAGTGTCAGATCATTTCGGGTCTCCTTCTCTATATCCGCGTTAGTTACTGGCAAACGTTCAATTATCGACGAATAAAATATTTCGACAGGGTCCACTGCAGGTGGTTCCTCCACAGTAGGCAGTGGCAGGCGTGATAGCCCATCAGCGTTTCCATGCTGTTTCGTGCCCTTATACTCTATTTCATATTGGTTCGCCCCTAGAAAAAGGGACCATCTTTGTAGCCATTGTGCAGTCATCGCCGGAACGCCCTTCTTTGGATTAAAGATGGAGACAAGTGGTTGGTGGTCAGTCAGCAAGGTGAACTTCTGCCCATGCAGATAGTTGCGCTTGGCTGAGGTTAGTGACCGAGACGCAAAGGCTACTGGCCTCTCCAACCCGTCTGGGAATTTGTGCGACAGCACCGCTCCAATACCATAGGGTGATGCATCACACGCCAACCGAATTGGTAGTGCTGGGTTGAAATGGGCCAATACCTCTTTTGATGTGATCAATTCTTTGCACTTCTGGAAAGCTCGTTTACATTCGTCATTCCACTTCCATGGTACCCCCGTCTGCAGTAGGGTGTTCAGTGGGTGTAATACTGTAGACAAATTTGGTAAGAACTTATGGTAATAGTTCACCAGTCCGAGGAACGACCTCAGTTGTGACACATTTTCCGGTGCCGGAGCCTTGACTACTGCCTCAATCTTTTCAGGGGACTTATGTAACCCCTCTTCATCAATAACGTGGCCACAATACGAGATCTGCTTCTGGAAAAACTCGCATTTGTGGCGATTAGCTCGTTGCTCATATCCCTTCAATCTAGTGAGCACCTGCTCCAGGTTGGCGAGGTGATCACTGTCATTTTCGCCCGTGACCAGGATGTCGTCCAAATAACACTGGGTCCCTGGAATCCCTTGCAGGACTTGATCCATTGCCCTTTGCCAAATAGCCGGAGCCGATGCTACCCCGAACACCAGCCGGTTAGATTGGTAGAGACCTTTGTGAGTGTTGATCGTGAGGTATTGTTTTGAGGCTTCTTCTACCTCCATTTGCAGGTACGCCTGGGCCAGATCAATCTTCGTGAAGCGTTTTCCTCCAGATAGCGAGGCGAAAATATCTTCTATCCGCGGAAGCAGATATTGTACCGTGTGAAGGACTGGGTTCACTGTCACCTTGAAGTCCCCACAGATGCGAACCTTCTTTGGTTCCCCAGGCATATTACTCAACGACCTCTTCATTACAGGAACGATGGGTGTAGCCCACTCACTCCAGTCCACTTTGGACAGTACTCCTGAATGTTCCAACCCTTCCAGCTCTGCTTCGACAGCTGGGCAGATTGCATAAGGCCTTAAAAAACTTTGGGCTTGCATTTTCCTCTATTTTAATCGTCGCTGTTATGCTGTTATGCCTTTTAGTGTTCCGAGTCCCTGCTGGAACACTTCTTGTGCGTCAGTTAGCATTTTTGACAGTCGTCCAGGTGTGGCGAAGTCATCCTTTTTTGGTCTCTACTGTCAGTGCCTGTATGGAATGCCAATCTAATTGTATCTTCCGGATCCATTCACGTCCTAGTAGTGGTGGTCCTCCATCTGGCAATACATATAGGTCCATTTTTGGTATTTCTTGGCCGTTGTATATCATGTTCACCCTTATTTTTCCTTTGGGGTGGACTTTTTCCCCCGTGTACGTCTTCAAGACAATCTCTGTAGCTCTCAAGGGTATATGTGAGAATAGCCGCTTGTAGTCCCTTTGGTTTATGACTCTTAGGGCTGATCCTGTGTCCAATTCCATTTTCACTTGGACTCCGTCTATCTTGAGCGTGGCCCAGATAGTCTGGTGATCCTCCATTTTGATTACATTATGTAGTTTCAGACAACCCAGCTCCTTGCTTCCGGAGTCTGTGTCACTTTTCTGTTCGTCTGAACTACTCTCCGTCACCTTATGTACCTTTTTGTACTACTCCTGCGGAGATTTCTTGCTGCTGGTTTTCTTCCCCGACCTGCAGACTCTTGCTATGTGTCCTGCTTTTCCACACTGTCTGTACACTTGGTCCTTGAACCAGCAATCCTTCTGGTCGTGTGTTGTTTTGCCGCAGCGATAACACTTCCCTGCTACATATGACATTTCATTGGTGCCATATTCTTGCGGTCTCCGCTGTATCTCCGTAGCGCCCCGTGCGGCTGCTTCGTGTGATACTGCCATGCTGAAAGCCTAGTCCAGCATAAGATCCTTTTCTGATGGAAGCCGTTTCTGGGTTCCTTCACTTTGAAGCCCACACACAAACTTGTCCCTTAACGTATCTGCTAGTCCCATTCCAAACTGGCAGTGTTTCAATAGCTTGCGCAGTTCCGTTAAATACTCAGCATTACTTTCGTCTTTATGCTGGTTCCTTTTGTGAAACTTAAATCTTTCTGCTATCAGCAGCGGTGTGGGGTTTAAGTGGTCCTGTAAGATATTGACAATCTCTTCAAAGCTTTTCTCCATTGGTTTAGCTGGGGTAATTAAATTCCGCAATAGGCCGTACGTTCTCACGCCCATCAAATTCAATAATACCGACGTCTTCTTTTCATCGGCCACCTCATTTGCCTTGCAGTACACTTCAATTCTTTCCACATACGTGGTCCAGTCTTCTATTTCATTGTCGAAAGCAGTGATGCTGCCACTCTTCGGCATCTTGGGTGGTTTAAAATGGCGCCTCCCACGCTTTTCCTTCTTCCCCAATGGATTAAAATGGCGCCTCCCGCGCTTTTCCTTCTTCCCCCTGCTGCCAATGCTGCTCCTAGCGTTCTAACTAGTAATGGCGGCGCCCCGCGGCTTTCTGCGCGTCTCTCTTTTGTTAATTAATTTTCTTCATTTTATTCTTCTTCGACGCTGTCCACTGCGCGTCTCTTTTCCTTCCCCTTTTTTATTTTCTTTAACGCTGCCCGACTCTTGAGCACCGGCCGCGCCCTGTGCGCTCCACCCTCTCTCTCTCTTTTTCTTCCCGACGACGCTGCTCGGCCCCCTTGCAGAGCCGCTCGATCGAGCTCTAGCCCGCCGCAGTCCGGGAAGGGTCAGCGCACTACCTGCTACCAGCACGATTTGCTGGGACACCTTGACTGGAGAACCAAGCCCAGCTTTCCACAGCTTCCCCTGCGATTCTCTGAACTCCGATGGATCACTGGGCGGTTGCCCACGGTCGACGCCTGTTGCTCTGGCTTCGACCTCCAAGAAGCTTCTTTTCAGGGATGGATCCCCGTGAGGTGATGCAGTACTGCAGTTGAGTTTGAACCTGCTCGTCGCCACTGTAGTGTCCGCGTATCAATAACACACGGACTGCAGGAGAACGGTAGTAACAGGTGTTTACTGAACAGAGGGTATGCTGGAACTGAAAGTACAGAAGCCTGCTATGGCTTTATATACAGGTGTGGTCACTGCCGGTACTACAGTATAAAAGCAGTTCTCTCTTAAAGGTACATACACAACAGGTATCACCCTGTTAAAGTACAGGAAGGGATTTTAAGGCTGTGTATGCAAGTAAGTGCTGCTGGAGAGATAGCTTACATACTGTTAGTGCTGCCTTTAACCTTAATGCAGTATGAAAGATTAGTTGTGGGGCTCTTAATTTTAGAAAGAGTAAAGAATGTACTGATGCCCAAGGAAGAAAAGGGAGTGTGGCCGGAGTGTAACCTTGCCTGCCCTAGTCAGGTCATTGAACTTTTTGCAACACTGGTCTGCAATTCTGGGGGTGAGACAGTTGGCACTCAGTACCAGTGCCACCTCTGTCCACGTGGCATGAAGCATTTTTTTGATGGTTCCTCCCATGCAAACATAGAAGTGTATCTCTTCTGTATTAAGTCTCTTCCAGGAGGGTTTGGAGGTCAGTCTCACTGAAATTGTTAGTTCTTCCTATGTGCTTCTATGCCTTGCCCTTATCCCATCCCTGGCTGCCTCTGCCAGCTCCTACTGTAGTAGCCTTTCCTGAAATGTGGCACATTATCATGAGACACCCAATCAAGATACCAGATAGTGAACTGTGAGCTAAGCACTTTACTACTTACCTGCTGCTCCACCAGCCTGCTGCTAAAATCTCCAGAATTTTAAAGGCTGCATTCTAATCTCCAAGTACCCCAGCACACTCCCATTTTACACAGGATTTATGCCAATGACTCCTCCAATGGATACGCAAATCAGCTGACCCAGAAATTCTGGTGCAAACAGCTCTCCAGACCATCAGTGGATGCAACTCATGCCTCATTGGTGCAAAGTGGGTGCAACTCACCATGTGGAATTTTGGGGCCAGTGTATTATATATACTTTGTATTCAGATATAAAATCTAAGGTTATGCGTTATTTGAAAAAATTAGAGTGTTCAGAGCAGGCCGGTTGCCTAAATGTTCAAGCTTAGAATAATGGAAAAGGACTATGGTTCTATTGTGCTAGTTTTTGGAACTAGGGCCATGATTAAGAGGGATGGCCGGACATTTGTATTGTGCTGCTAGAGCTGACATTTTTAGACTGGCGCAAGACTATAAACAATGGCAACCAACGAATCGGTGGCATTATTGACGCAGCTATCAGCAAGACAAAAATAGAATCCATATGGATAGAGATAAAAGATAATAAAGGATCAACCACACTAATAGGCATAGTCTACAGGCTACCTAATAGTGGAAGGGAGGCGGAGGAAAAAATATGCAGACAACTTAGGGAAATGAGTAAAAAACATAGAATAATAATCATGGGGGATTTCAACTACCCCGATATTAATTGGACAGAGGAGGTAGATAAAGGGGATAAGGGAATGGAGTTCCTACAATGTGTACAGGACTCCTTCCGAACCCAATATGTAAAAAGCACAACAAGAGAGGATTCGCTATTGGATCTAGTAATGGGGAATGAACCAGAGCAGATAAGAGAAGTAAAAGTAGGGGAACATCTAGGCAATAGTGACCATAATATAATACGCTTTAAGATGATAATTGAGAAGGACATAAGTATGATGAAAACCAGGTTAATAGATTGGAGAAAAGCTGATTTTGAGGGGTTGAGAATAGAACTTGAGAAAATAAAATGGGCAACAATATTGGCAAACAAAGATGTGGAACAGCAATGGGAAACATTTAGAACGATGTTCAACAGAGTGCAGGAACAATATATTGTGCTGAAAGGAAAGAGCAAACTAAATACTAATGAGACTCCATGGATGAATAAAGCCATAAGGGAACAATTGGGAGTAAGGAAAGAGGCATACATTAAGTACATGGACAGCAGGGGAGTGCATGATAAGGGAGAATATGAAGAGGTTAGGAGAGAAGTTAAAAAAAACAATTAGGAAGGCAAAGAGGAACTATGAAATTAAGGAACATAAAACAAAATAGTAAAATATTTTACAGGCACAGCAATAAAAAATGGCAGGTTGGGATGGGAATAGGGCCATTAAGGGATAGACAGGATAATGCCACAGGTAACGATAGAGAGATGGCAGAAATATTAAATAATTATTTTGCTTCAGTATTTACCAGGGAGATAGAACAGGTGGACATGACATTGGATGATGAGGTTAGTAATGAGATAGTGCATTTAAAATAAAAAGAGGGGATATATTAAATAAACTAATCAAACTCAAAGAGGATAAAACCCCTGGTCCGGATGGATTGCATCCACACATTTTAAAAGAATCGAGGGAAGAGATAGCAGAGGCAATACTGCACATATATAATAATTCATTAGAAAAACATATAGTGCCAGAAGACTGACGGATAGCAATCATAATGCCTATATTCAAGAAGGGGGATAGAACATGTCCAGGGAATTATAGACCAGTCAGCTTAACATCGGTGGTAGGAAAAATAATGGAATCCCTGCTAAAGGAGAAAATAGAAGAACATCTAGAAACCAAAAATATAATCAGGAATAGTCAGCATGGATTTCAAAAGGGAAAGTCTTCCTTGACCAACCTCATTGAATTTTTTGAAGAGGTAACAGCAAGTAGACAATGGTAATGCACTAGATGTAATTTATCTAGATTTTCAAAAGGCCTTCGATAAGGTACCCCATATTAGACTGATGAACAAGGTCAGAGAATGCGGAGTCAGGAGACAAGTAGCAGAATGGATAGCTAGCTGGCTTCAAGACAGAAAGCAGAGAGTAGGGGTAAATGGTAGCTATTCACAGTGGCAGAAGGTGGGTAGTGGTGTTCCACAAGGATCAGTACTGGGACCACTGTTGTTCACAATTTCTATTAACCACTTAGACTTTGGAATCAAAAACACAGTTTCTAAATTTGTGAATGACACCAAATTGGGGGGATAGTCGATACTGAGGAGGACTGCAAAAAATTACTGGAGGACATTGATAAACTTGCATATAAATTGAAAATGAAGTTCAACACAGATAAATGTGAGGCATTACATTTTGGTAGGAAGAATAGGAAGGTCACTTATCACTTGGAGGGTGCAAGTCTAGGTGGGGTAGAGGAACAAAGGGGTCTCGGAGTACAAATGCACAAATCACTAAAACTTGCGACACAGGTTAGCAAGGACATAAAAAAAAGCACTACGGTTTATTTCAAGAGGGATAGAATTGAAAAGTAGGGAACTTATGCTAAACCTGTATCGAACCTTGGTTAGACCAAACTTGGAGTATTGCATACAGTTCTGGTTGCCATATTATAAAAAGGATATAGAGGCACTGGAGAAGGTGCAGAGAAGATTTACAAGGATGATACCAGAAATGCGAGGGTATACATATCAGGAAAGGATAAACAGGCTGGGTCTCTTTTCTCTTGAAAAAAAGGCTGAGGGATGACCTAATAGAGGTCTTTAAAATTATGAAAGGTTTTGATAGAGTGGCCACAGAGAGAATTTTTCCACTTGTGTGGAAGAGCATAACTAGAGGCCATCAATATAAGATAGTCACCAAGAAATCAAATAGGGAATTCAGAAGAAACTTCTTTACCCAGAGAGTGGCGAGAATGTGAAACTTGCTACCACAGGGAGTGGTTGAACCGAATAGTATAGATGCATTTAAAGGGAGGCTAGACAAGCATATGAGGGAGAAGGGAATAGAGGGTTATGCTGATAGATTTAGATGAGGAAAGACGGGAGGAGGCTCGTGTGGAGCATAAACACCGGCATGGACTGGTTGGGCCGAATCGCCTGTTTCTGTGCCGTATATCCTGTGTAATCCTATGTAATATTCCCATGACCCGCTGAGCAGCTTCTGGGAAACCAAAGTTTGGAGGAGCAATACCATTGTAGTATCGATAAGCTCAATGGAAAAACAAGAAAAACTGCAACAGCAAGATTGAAGGTAGAGAAAGATTGGCTATCAGACAACAAGCTCTTCTGCATCACACCCAAGAATGCAAAAGATGAACATGCTGTGTGTAAGAATTCGCAATAATTACAGTTCTGAAGATTAATTTTTTTGATTAACGAATCCCTGGGCAATGTGCCTTTAAATTTTCCAGGGATAAAAAATGGCCGTCAGACCGCATGGCCGAAGACAAAAGGACTTGGAAGCAGCTTGTGTGTGTGTCTGTGTAAAAGGGGTGATCAAAGATGGCTGCCTGACCTCGTGCCAGGACACAGAGACAATTGACATGAAAAAGGAGGATCAAAGATGGCTGAATAAACTGCCAATCAAAGGCAGTTCAGGGAGTTCCCTCCCTGCAGAGACAATCGATATTTGTTTACAGGAACTGCTACTTTGTGTACACAAGGGATTATCCACTTCAGACTGCGGTTTCGGGTGACCACAGAACAATGGCCTTCTGTTTACACTCCTCCCAAGCTGTTTACATAGTAATACAACTCCATTCAAAACCCATCAGGATGAATGGAAATGGTTCAATAGCTCATCACACACCATGAAGACACATCCAAACTGCAGCTTTACATTCAAAGCTCAGCACAGAAGAGACATTTGAACTAAGAAAAGGAACAGTTTAAAATGAATGGGCTTGGATGAATCACCCATTAATGGACAATGGGGCAGTTGGATCCCTTTTGTTTTAGCCCAGAAACCTCCAGAGCTGGGCGGGCCCCAAATGGGGGTATAAAAGATAGCTTCCCAGAAGCTCTCTCTCTCTGGCCTTGCTTCTGTGTGCCTCTACAGCGTGGGAGTCTGCCTGTGGAAGCGAAACACCAGCAGTTTACTTTTAAAACACTAGGGTGTTTTTCACTTCGGGGCAGTGAAGATCTAAGTTTGCAGGGCACAGAGCTGGCATTGCAGTGGTGAGCATATATTTTTCTGGCCTTCTACAAGGCAACTTAGAATAGGCATAGGGGTGGGAGTAAAGTGGGAATTTCATCAGAATTGTGATTTTAGTCGATTTCCCTCGTTGTGTCTGTTTTTCCTCCCCTATTTAAGTAAGACAGTGTTGCACCTAGCAGAGAAGTGCTATTCGGTATTTAAACCTGTATTAAAAGGGAATAGCTGTTTTAAAGTACTGTATTTAAAACTGTATTAAAAGGGGTGTTGCACCAAGCAAAGGAGCGCTGTGGTGAACGCTGTTAGCTGTTTTTAAAGTAACTGCATTAAAGTGCTGTGTTTTTAAGTAAAAGCCACCAAGCTAAGGTGCTGTAGTAAGTAAAAGGTCTTTTAAGTAAAAGGTACTGGATTTAAAATGAAAGCAGTGTTGCACTGAGCAGGGAGCCCTCTAGTGGACACTGAGTGTACTGTGTGTATTAATCAAAGGAGAGTTGCACTGAGTAGGGAGCCCTCTAGTGGACACTAAGTGAACGGCGTTTAAGCAAAAGTGTTGTACCAGGCATAAGAGCCATATCGATTATTTTAAGTTGTTTCTTTTGTTTTCAATAAATACTGCTCTGTTTTGCACCCAAACCATGAGTCACGTTGTTTTCTGTCTACATCGCCACCGAATAAGTCCGGGGGGTCAGAACTCAGGAATAGGGGAGCGCTTCAAAACTGCAAGGGGGGTCCCTGGAGCAGCTCAGAGGCTTCTGACTGGCCAGAGACAAATAACCCCAGCCCCGCTGCTAATTCCTTACATGTGAGAGCTTCCCCAGCTACATCAGCACTATTTAAGTCTCGGAAGGACTTGGGCTTTATAAAGAGTTATTAAGGGTTGCTATTATGAAAAATGATTGTCATAAAAGAGGAAACCAAGCTGGTTGAGACCAACGTTAGCAATGCGGCAGTAGTATTTGAGCCAGAGGAGATACTGTGGTCAGGAATGTCAATAGATGAAGGATGATCGTGGGACGATACCCATTTGTTGGACTTGAAAGAAATATATAAGAAATTGTGCTGGTACATAACATGTGTGGCTAGTGTGCTGCCATGCACAATGGTGATTCCAAATGCATTAATAATAATGTAACCTACAACATCATGTATCATGTAGCAATGATATCATAGCAACAAACTCATAAATATAGAAACGGTGGCTCGTCATCGCTGCCTCCAATGATAGTGGAAAAATACTTAAATGGCTATTATCGGAGAATATCTGATGACAGCAGGGACGAAAGCTTAGAATGTAATGTTTTGTAAAATTCTGAAATCATTTGCTGCCAACGCATATGTTCCCAAATTATAGAAGGTTAAGCGGTCAGAGGTGACATTTTGAATTGGTGATGTAATGCAAAGAGTTTGGTAAATGAATTCGATGAGAACCTTCCTCTGTAAATGAAATCTGACATTTAGCTAACAGAGTTAATAGCAGCCTTGTGAAAACAATACACTAAAGGGCATTTATTATTCATTTTAATAAAATACAGAGTTCAACTAAATGCAATCTGGAAAAATCAAATAATCCAAGTCATTAGCCAAACCTGCACAATCAAATTTTGAATTTTTGATCTTAAGAATCAGTGTAAAGAAAAATATAATAGTGCCAATAACAAGCGAAAGGTTGAGATTACTGGGTGACAGATATTGGCCCACAAATTTGTTTTGCTAAGAACGATTCCTGTGCTGGAACGGGCAGGCCTGATATTGGACCTCGGGCCTCATTTACATCAGACCGACAAACTGTTGACACCTGCTGAGCGTCCTCAGAGAGCTCCCCGGCGAAGAACATTCAAATCTGGGGCTGCTGCGTCGCCAGTAGATCAGGTAGGTCTTGGGAGAAGGGTAGGGGGAATGACCAGGAGAGGGAGGGAGACAACTAGGAAAGAGAGGGAACGGGGAGCGACTGGGAGAGGGGGACGACCAGGACAAGGGGACAATGCAATCGGGTGGGGGGGGGGGGATTTAGATTGAAATCGGGAAGGGTGGGCAAGCTGCCCGTGCTTTTAATGTGGAGCTGGGAGGAGCACTCCTGCACCTCCCCTTTTCATGTTCAGGTATTTTTTTTTAAACTTGCCTTTTTGGTGGCAGGCTGCAGTGGCCCCTTTAAGGACTTAATTGCACTTAATTGCAAAGGGTCTGATGCCTCTTTCAGGTGCCATGATGTGGAGATGCCGGTGTTGGACTGGGGTGGACAAATGTAGGAAGTCACACAACACCAGGTTATAGTCCAACAGCTTTATTTGAAATCACAAGCTTTCGGAGCGCTGATCCTTCATCAGGTGAAGTGGAGAGAAGCATACAGGCACAGCATATATAGTCAGAGAAAACTGCCAGATGATTACAGGTAATCTTTCTAACTGCCCTTTATCGAGGTGTGATAAAGGGCAGTTAGAAAGATTACCTGTAATCATCTGGCAGTTTTCTCTGACTATATATGCTGTGCCTGTATGCTTCTCTGCACTTCACCTGACGAAGGATCAGCACTCCGAAAGCTTGTGATTTCAAATAAAGCTGTTGGACTATAACCTGGTGTTGTGTGACTTCCTACATTTGTTTCAGGTGCAGACGCCTCTTTTGATGTCTGTACCAATAAGGCGGGAGGTGCACTTCCGGCGCAGAATGTGTGTGCACACGCTGCCCGCCATATTGGGACACTTTGGCACCCATTTTACGCCTAGCTCATACCACTGCTCACCTGCCGAAAACTGGCCCAGAGTTAAAATTGGGCCATTGCTTTCAAAATAAAAGTGCCAAAGAGTAAGCTGCCTTCAACAGCGTAGTTCAGACAATAGCATTTTGGAAAAAGTATGAGGATTCTTCTGAGTGCCAACTCTATTCACCCCGTTTAAGGCTGGCCACAAAAATGACTTTAGAGTGAGTCAAATAACCCTTAACATTCACTTGACAGTCTCATTCCAGCTAAGGAGCAACAGTGCAAATTACACTGTACCAGTCTTTTGGCAATTCTTGGTTTAGGAATCATAGTTCCAAGAATGTGTATTTTGTGGGATACAAACAATTAAAAAAAAAGAGAAACCAAGGTGAAGGCATCAGCAAGACTGAAACGACTAAAATGGATGAGGTTAATCAGAAAGCAGTGATTCGGTAATTAGCCAATCTTGGGTTTTAACAGCTTTAAAAATCCAAGAGTAAGAGAAGACTGAGGGAAGTAAAGAAACATTTAGTCTGGGGAAGGAATAAATTAGATTAGAAGGCTGTGTAATGAGGATTTCAATAAAGTGGGAATGTAGGGAGGAAGAGTATGAAAATGTTGGGAGCTTAGAAGAAACAAGAGACAAAAAGTAGCATCAGTAAATTAGAAGAAGGCAAGAAAGATTGAGCGGGAGAGAGAGCTACTGGAGGCTAGAGCTCGCCTATCAATGACAAGCTTTTTCTTGTACCCTGTGCGAGAGAGGTGTTGGAAGAGGAATCCCATCTCTGTTAGTTTTAGACTGTGCTTATAGAAGGTCAGAGTTGTTGAGGGGAAAAAGAGTATTTGACATGAAAGAGCATTCTGAGTCATGAAGAAACTGCAGGAGGAATTTTAACTCCCAGGTAGTTGGTCGACAGAACGCATGGGCCAGGCCTCATTGAAGCTGCTTGCCCCAAATTGGTGCCCAGAGGGTCCTGGTGCACGAAACTCAAAAAGTTAGTATGCAGGTGCAGCAAGTGATTAAGAAGGCCAATGGAATGTTGGCTTTTATTGCTAGGGGGTTGGAATATAAAAACAGGGAGGTATTGCTGCAGTTGTACAAGGTATTGGTGAGGCCGCACCTGGAATACTGCATACAGTTTTGGTGTCCATACTTAAGAAAAGACATACTTGCTCTCGAGTCAGTACAAAGAAGGTTCACTCGGTTAATCCCGGGGATGAGGGGGTGGTCATATGAGGAGAGGTTGAGTAGATTGGGACTCTACTCATTGGAGTTCAGAAGAATGAGAGGCGATCTTATTGAAACATATAAGATTGTGAAGGGGCTTGATCGGGTGGATGCGGTGAGGATGTTCCCAATGATGGGTGAAACTAGAACTAGGGGGCATAATCTTAAAATAAGGGGCTGCTCTTTCAAAACTGAGATGAGGAGAAACTTCTTCACTCAGAGGGTGGTAGGTTTGTGGAATTTGCTGCCCCAGAAAGCCGTGGAAGCTACATCATTAAATAAATTTAAAACAGAAATAGATAGTTTCCTAGAAGTAAAGGGAATTAAGGGTTACGGGGAGCGGGCAGGAAATTGGACATGAGTCTGGGTTCGGAATGGTCATGGCCCTGTGGGTAGTGGAGCGGGCCCAGGGGCCGTGTAGCCTTGTTCTGCTCCTACTGTGTTCTAATTCTGTTAGATTTCAGGAGATGGTTTTATTCCTGTTCCTGGCTGGGGTGGAGATCGCCTTTACAGAAGGTAAGTACTGTAGAAAATATAGGGACAGAGTGATCTCCTGGAAGAATTTCGATCGCCTAGATGGGTCGGAGAGGAATTTCCCAGATTTTTTTCTCCCAAATTGGCCATTGGGTCTTTATCTGGTTTTTCGCCTCTCCCGGGAGATCACATGGGTTCGGGTGGATGCAGAGTGATAGAAGATTTGAGGTTAGGATCAGATCAGCCATGATCTTATTGAATGGTGGAGCAGGCTCGAGGGGCCGATTGGCCTACTCCTGCTCCTATTTCTTATGTTCTTATGTTCTTATGTTTGCTGGGTTTGGGTTGGTGCAACGGCGGTGAGGTAAGTGAGGTAAACCCGAATGTTTTGGAGATGCAAAAGGGTGGGAGCCCGGGGCAGCAACAGACCAAACTATTTATGTTATTAACAAAATACGTTTTTTACTTATCTTGGATGGGCTCCACATCTGATCTGACATATTCTACTGAGCGGAGCAGCCCCGCCAGACACTCCACCCAGCAGACCATAAAAATGGCTTTGGGATCCTATCTACGTGATAGGAACCCAATTAGTATAAATTCATGAGACTGTCATCTGAGTCTGACAGGTGTTATAGCCACACGGCATTAAAATTGCAATGGAGTGGAAAAGGAAAGTGGACCGCTTTGATTTAACTCCCATACTGTCTGGTTAAAACTCCCCCTTATTATGGCATATAAAGTGGCACTAACGGGGTGCAAAGCAATTAGCGTCCGGGCGCAGCTAACGCCTCCTGCGAAATTCAGTGGGAGGCTGGCGGCAGCGGTAGCCAGTAGCCCCCCGCGGTGCTGCGCCTATCACTGTGCGCAGCACCCCGCTCACACCCCGGCCGCAAACTTCGGTTGCGCCCCCGCTGTGTCCCGCAGGATCAGTGGGGCGTTCGTGCGGCCAGGGCGGCGATATTTCAAGGCGAGGTGCCACGTGGCCATTTTTTTTGCTGGCCACCTGCCAGCACCTGCCCCCTCTGCCATCCTCCCGCGCGCGGGGTGCCAGCCGCGATTGGGCAGCCTCTTGAGTGCCGGGCTCTTTTGCCGGCACCCCAATCCCTGGTGGCCCAGCTGGGCCCCGGTTCACGCTATGCAAAGCCCCTCCCCTTTAATCAGGGGAGGGTGGCCTGCAGTACTGCGGCACGTAGCACTGCGATATTGGGCTGGAGCGTCCCAAGAGGGAGAGTGAGTGCTTCCAGTAGCGCCCCACCTCCTGCTTGGGGCGCTACCATCGAATTTCGGATGCGGGGGCGCTAACTTTTTTGGGGTGCTAAAAGTTGCGCCCCAGCGAAGTTAACGCCCCAAAGGGGGCCAGACCCAGTTTTTGCCCCATCGTTTCTTTGTTTTGCTAATGTTAGGAAAAACGCTGGTGTAAAACAGGGATATCGACTTTTTTGCTAATATTAATGACAGATTATGTCCCTGTATCTTTAAGCAACTGAAAGATTTTCATGTCTTTATTAGCGCATGAAAGAGAAAATAAGCGTTTAATGGAACATTAAAACCTCTATCACTGTTACATAGAATTACAGTAAACTCTTGTTTAAACGGCACTTAATCATCCGGAATTCTTTAATATCCGGCAAAATAGATAACCGGTAATCTTGCCGAATCCATCCAGCACTCGTTTTTCTGAGTCCATGTTTCCCGCGGTGGCGGAGTTAGTCTGTGGGCTAGATTTTCAGTTGCTAGCGCCAGCAGTTAGCGCCTTAAGAGAAGTGATTTTCGGGCGCTATGCGTGTAGCGCCCATGCGCAGCGCAGTTTGCGCCCCGCCCCAAATTAAGTTGCCCGTTAGCGCCGGAGCAAAGTTTAGCGCCCGGCCGGATGCGCGCGCAGAAAATGACGTCACATCCTCGTGCAACGCCCTTTGGCCGCCCCGATTCCAAACTTCAGTCGGACCGCCCCATTGTGCGGCTGGCGGCTGGAGCGTTTGGAAAAAGGAACGCAACACAACCAGCGCGGGCCCCGGGGGGGCGCAAATTAAAGGGGATGTGCTCTCCAGTATAAAGGCCAGCCTTTTTTCAGAAAACACTCTTCTGCAACGCATTTCTGGAGACACAACAAGGAGGATAGCTAACTGGTTTCAAGCAGCAAGAGCTCAGGTATTTTTGGACTCAGGCCAGAGCGCTGCAAGTGGCCTTTTGGAAATTTGAGTGTTTGCCAGGATTTGATAGGGGTTGCATGGGGTGCCAACGCAGAGCTGCAGCTCCATGTCCGTAGGGCTCGCAGATGCATTGTGAGAGGGGCAGCCCTGGCTAGAGGCAGAGGGGGCTACAGGCGTCGGCCACGTAGGCCTTACCCAGTCAGGCTATACCGCCAGCAGCGCTCCTACCTAAACATGAGTGCCGCGCGATGTGTTAAAAGGCTCCGATTCCAAAAGGAGGTGATTGCAGAGATCTGCCACCTGCTTCGCCAAGATCTGCGGCCAAAGCTCAGGTGCAGGACGTCTCTGTCGGTGGAAGTGAAGGTGACGGTGGCATTGAACTTCTATGCCACCGGCTCCTTCCAATACGCTGCTGGGGACATAGCAAACATCTCCCAGTACGGCGCGCATCGCTGCATCCGCCAGGTGACCGAAGCACTGTTCAGAAGGAGAAGCCAATTCATCTCCTTCCCCATGGCCCTGGAGAGCCAGCATCAGCGCGCATTGGGATTTTCCAGACTCGGGGAATTCCCCTTGGTGCAGGGCGCCATTGACTGTACGCATGTGGCTTTGCGGGCCCCTCTGGAGCATGGCGAGCAGTATCGCAACAGGAAGGGCTACCATTCTCTGAATGTGCAGCTGGTCTGTGACCACAAGCAGCGCATCATGGCAGTCAATGCCAGCTTCCCAGGCAGCAGCCACGATGCCTTTATCCTGCGGCAGAGTACTGTGCATGACATGTTCCAGGCACAGCCTCCCCCAAGAGGATGGCTACTCGGGGACAAAGGCTATCCTTTGTGCACCTGGCTCATGACCCCGCTCCGCGCGCCCAGGACCGCCGCTGAAGAGGCCTACAACGAGAGCCATCAAACCACCCGCAACATCATCGAGCAAACTATTGGGGTCCTCAAGCAGCGGTTCCGCTGCCTTGATCGCTCCGGAGGAGCTCTCCAGTATTCGCCGGACCGGGTCTCCCAATTTGTGGTGGTTTGCTGCATGCTACACAACCTGGCTATCCGCAGGACTCAGGCACTGCCACCTGACGTTGGACCAGCACCTCAGGAGGAGGAGCAGGAGGAGCATGAGGAGGAGGAGCAGGAGTACGTTCCCAGGAAGGGGCGACCAGGGCCAAGGGCCGCACGACGCCACCTTATTACACGGTACTTCTAAGCCCCGTCAGGGAATGGCCAGGGGCCATGAGGGAAGATGAATGCAGCCGCTCCGCAAGCCCTCAGCCGGCGAAGCCAACAAACACTAAGAAGAACAACCATGGAGACTGCATGAATAAAGATAATTATTTATTACACAAAAATGAAAAGCCCTTCCCACATGAATCCCCAAAAACAATAAACGGGCCCCACAAAAAGCCCAACAAACGACTCACTCCCACAAACTGGGGAGGAGTCACTCCACATTTCTTCAAACCGGGCCTCAACGTCGGCCTAACGCAAAAAATAAGCCCTCCAACAACACAACCATGGGCAAAATAAAGATGGCCACCGCCATATAAAAGGAAAGCTGGCCACACCCTCTACTGAGTGGCCCGCGAGGGCGAGACCTTGCCCAGCCTTTTGCCTCCCCTGCCCGGCCTGCTGCTCCTTCGCAAGCTCTGCCCAGTGGCTGCTGCGAGGCTGGGGGAAGGCGCCTGAGGCTCAGATGCCCTTCCGCCAGATGCCGCTGGGGGGCGGCCTACACGGCGTTTGGGCCTCGAGGGGCCGTCTGCTGAGTGGCGCACCTGAGCCTGGCCACCATCAGCTGCAGCCGCTTGCCCTTGACGCCCCAGTGGGGGAATGGCGGCGACGGATGGCGCAATGTGGGCCAGCTGGCGTCTGGGATGCGCTGGCTGGTGCTGTGGCGCGGTGGCACTCGGCCGGGCCCGCACTGCAGGATCCGCAACAATCAGCCGAGGGGCGGCTTGCTGGGATGGTCCAGCGCGGCGGCTGCCCTGGCGATGCCTGCCTGAGACAGCGCGTGTGGCAGCAGTGAGTGCCACTGTTGTCCTGGTGTGCGCCCGCATCACATCCGCCAGGGTCTTGACGGCATCAGTCAGCATGCGGCCACTCGCGGCAGTTGCTGCCCCGAACTCGCGCACACTGGTCGCCAGCGACTCGATGGCCTCAGGCATGCGCCCCACCACGCTCATGAGCTCCGTGTGGCGCCGGTCCAAATCCTCGGCCATCTTATCCAGCTTCCGCACCTCCTCCGAGGTGAAGGTGTCCGGACTGGAGTCGCGACTCTCCCGCTGGGGAGGAGGGGGCCGAACTAGGGGACCCTTGCCACGTTGGTGGCGGCGAGTGTGCCGATCAGCAGCACTCCCCTCTGATCCTTCCCCCCTTTGAGGGGAAGGCCGCGGGCCACGCGCATGGCTCCTGGGTGGCTGGACGCCACTGGTCCCAGAAGCTGCATTGCCCTGCGACAGTTCCTCCAGGCACTCGTCCAGTGAGGAGGTGTCAAGCATTTCCTCCTCTCCTGCGGGACGTGACTGTTCCCCCGATGGTCCGGCTTGCTCCTCCTCCTCCTCCTGCTCGGAGGTGCTGTCACTGGCAACTTCAGGGTCCTGGTCGTCACCAGCTGAAAGCAGGAATGCACAAGAGTAGCTTCAGAGTGAGGAGACGGCGTCAGCGAGGGAGTTAGGACTGGTGGCATTCAGCGCATTGGTGGGACAGTGGCAAAGGAGGTAGCTCGGATGGGCCAGTGCGACGCGAGAGGGCCAAAAGGCGAGGTCCTTACCATTGCCGGGCAGTGGAGGGTCGGCTACTCCGGACGCTGTGGGGACGATCACACGGGCTCCCATGAGCACAAACACGCGCTCCTCCAGCCGAGTGAGCTTCTGCAGCTTGACGCGGCCACCCCTGGCACGGGCCTGGCGATTAAAGGCTACTTTAGCCTGCAAGAGAAAGGACGGGCTGTAAGTGCGCAGTGTAGCCCTGATGTAGTGTGCACTGCCTCCCATGGTGGAATAGCTTGGCCAGAGTGAAGCCCTGATGTAGTGTGCACTGCCTCCCATGGTGGAATAGCTTGGCCAGAGTGAAGCCCTGATGTAGTGTGCACTGCCTCCCATGGTGGAATAGCTTGGCCAGAGTGAAGCCCTGATGTAGTGTGCACTGCCTCCCATGGTGGAATAGCTTGGACAAAGTGTAGAGTGCCGAATGGCCAATTGATGCTCATGACTGTCCCAATGCTGCTGGCTGAGGGCTGGCCAATAGGACTTTCAGCTCCCTTTGCCCATCATGTCAGGTGTACATGCAAGAATGAGGAGGAGACTGGAAAGGGTACTCACCCTGACAATCCTGGTCAGGTCGTTGTATTTTTTACGACATTGTTTGTGGGTCCTGGGGGCATCGCCGGTGAACGTCACCCTCTGGGCGATCTGCTTCCAGGCTTTGGTGTAGTCGTGGTGGGTTGGATTCCTCCCACTCTCTGGGAACAAGATCTTGCGCCTCACCTCCAGAGCTGTGACCATTATGTCCAGATCACCCTCTGAGAAGCACAGGGCACGCTGACGGGCCTTCTCTGGCGTTGCCATGACTTCCTGGGGCTGAGCAGCAGTGTTGAGGCCTCTTTGCAAGGCTGCAGTGTGCAGGGCGTGGCAGCAGACCAATTCGTCCCTTCCCCCTTTAAGAGCTGGTCGGCGCCACGGGGTCTGCTGTCAGTCCAAAAATGACCGCACCCGCGCTGCGCCCCGCCTGGGCGCTATCCCTCTGGACCGCCGGCTTAGCGCCTAAAGATATTAGTGGAACGCCTCTTTTAGCGCTCCACCAACCTCTTAGGGCGAAGCCACTGAATTTCCGGCAACGGGGCGCTACTTTGGGGCGGGCGCTAACTTCGGGCGGGCGCTAAGGTTAGCGCCCCAAAACTGCCTATACTGAAAATCTAGCCCTGTGGTTTTTATTTTTTTTGTGTTAAAAATTGCTTACCTCCCTGTTATCCGGACTTTTTCATCAACCGGCACCATTCTGGTCCCGTAGGTGCCGGATGCGAAAGAGTTTACTGTACATAGGATCTACAGCACAGAAATAGTCCATGCCGACATTTATGCCCCACTCGAGCCTCCGCCCATCCTTCATCATCTAACTCTATCAACATAACCCCTCTATTCCCTCTCCCTCATATGCTTATCTAGCCTCCCCTTAAATGCATGTTTGTAGTCCATATTGCCATCTGAAGTAGTGGTGCCAACCAACCTTTGGTCCTGCTCAATCCATGGTATCAAAGTCCCTCTATCAGAGATGTGTATGTGAACAGGCATTTCACTGAACATACTTAGAAACAGCCTGCTACACTTGTTCAAGTGGCCTGATGACAGTTTCCATAAATTAATCTCATCCCTTATGATCTGAAATCTGCATCTTTCCTTTTCTCTTTCTGATCTGGACAGAATTAATAGCCCCTCTCAAGGGCAATTAGGGATGGGCAATAATTGCTGGCCTTGCCAGCGACGCCCACATCCCATTAAACAAATAAAAATAATGTTTTAAAAATTAACTCTGATTGTGGGATTTATGTAGAATTCCTACTACAGTAAACACTTTCGTATCTGGCACCTATGGGACCAGGATGGTGCCGGTTGATTAAACATTCTGGATAACAGAGAGGTATACCTACCAAGGCAATTTTTTACACAAACAAAAATAAAAACCACTGACTAACTCGGCCACTGCGGGAGACCCAGACTCGGAAAAACGAGTGTTGGATGGATTCGGCAAGATTACCGGTTATCTATTTTGCCGGTTATTAAAGTATTCCGGATGATTAAATGCCGTTTAAACAAGAGTTTACTGTATATCTTATATCTTTCTGAAGACTGAAAATATGTTAACTACCTTCATGCAGACTAAACTAACTAATCCAATATATTTATAATTGAGTAATTTACAGCAGCAAAGTTATTAGACTAATATTATGTAGCACATGTAGTAATTTACAATACATCTACATCGAAGGGGCAATTCCATAAACTGGCGCTCCCAATAGGGTGCGTTGTTCGCAGGAAGAACATCTCGGGGCATCATGGGCACAGACCCACTATTTGCCAAGATGCACTGCCTGCAAGTTGGGAGCTGCAGATTGTAGAATCACCCATCGCGAGTGTCCACTGAAAAAGTCAATTGCTCTTGCAGCTTTTCTGTTAATCACTTGAAATATCAGTTTCTTGTGGGGAATTTGTAAACTGAATGCTCACACAGCTCTTGCGTCTGGACAAGCTCCAGAAATCTAAGAACTGGGGAACACAGCAAGATTATTTCTTTAACTCATTTGGAGATACAGCTTTCTCATGATGTAAGCATCAATACTATTTTGGCATGTGACAATAGCACAAATTCTCATCATATTCCTCTAAAATGAGATCTAAAGAAGACCTACGGAATGTCAATAGGAATGTGCACACATCGGCAGAAATCTTCTACCCAGTCTCCACACATCTTTCTGTGGAATTATGACAGGCAGGGGCAGGAAATGTAACAGGAGGCAGCCTGCCAGCTCCCTGCTCATCCCCACCGCTTCTAGGATTTCCTGCTGGATGTAACAGGGTGTGTACAATACATCCACCCATATATGGGCAAATGCATTGTTTATAAAATGCAAATGAAGGAGCTGCATCATGTGACATTTTCCCCTTCCTTTGTGCCAAAGCAACCCTCGACGCGAGGTATGTCTGCTTGTCCCTGATGTCCAAAGGTTGCTTTGAATGGCACAAGTGCAATTAAGAATTTAAATGCATCAAATCACTAAACAATTGCCTGCACAAGCTTTGATGTCACATTCTAAAAAGTTACATTTGTCTGGAGATTTTTAGTGGCAGTGCTGATGCCGCCAGCAATTCTATGCTGCGCTCTTCTCTGCACTCTCTCCAAGCAAATTTCCTGGCTTCTGCTGGGGATTCCACCAAAATTCTGTAAATGATACCAAGGCTGGATGATCAAGCCAGGGTCAGAGCGTATCTTTTTTTGGCAGGTGGAAGTTGAAGGTTTCTTCACTGTAAAGCAACATCTCCAGGACTGTGAGTTGTTTTTCTTTTCTTAATGATGACATGATTACACGGACACGTGTATCCCTTACACACAGAATTACTTCACAGACACATACATCAATATTTCTAGTACAGGAAACTTTCGATTTACCGGCACCTAAATAACTGGAAATCTCGGTTAACCAGCAAAATTCAGGAGTAGGTTCATTCTTCATATTACTTGCCTTCCTCGATGTGTTGCTGTGCAAGGGTGTGGCTGCAGCTGTTGCTAAGCTACAGAGACGCTTGGAACCTGTGGCCATTGTTCTGAACCTGTTGCTAAGCAACAGGGTTTGTTGCTTTATACGGAGCTCTCAGCTCTCCCTTTTACTATAGCGCTCGGTTATCCGGAATTTTTGATGAACCGGCACCACGTCGGTCCCGTTGGTGCCAGATAAAAAAAAGTTTCCTGTACTGTCAAAAAAGAATGAAGAATTATAATTCTAAACTCTTCAGCAGTTTCTGAAATGATGTTAAAATTCTATGACAGTCCTCTCAAGGTTAAACTCCTTTTTCTCAAAAAACAAACTCCTCAGGATACAGGCACGGCATAGTGCTCTCTTTGTGTTGTGCATGTGCAATGGTGTTTCATGTGGAGTAAGAGCAGAAATGTTGGCTTGTTTTTGCCTCCCTTGACTGGATAATATGCCAGGATTGTAACTTGGGGGAATTCAGGAATGGAGACGGTTATTTTTATTAAGCGAATTTGTTAACTTATATTTATGTTCAGTTACATTGAAGTGATGCCAAGGAGAAGCAGAAATGACACATTAAAGTTACAGTTGTCATTAGTAAAGAAATAATGGTCTAGAAATCTGAGAGGTTTCTACAATTTTTTATAAAGATTTATATTTTCCTTCAGCTAATACGAGGAAATCAGGAACAACATCATACTTTGAAGTAACAGAATTTCCCCCTGTGGCGAAGATATACTTTATTAGTCATGAAGGACTCACTTCAATTTTAAAATTGCACAGGAAAATGCTAGAGTAAGTTCTGGGTTTACAGACTGTCAGCCTTAACAAACGTCATTTTATTGTTTAAAACAGATGAACATTTACACTCAACAATAGTGCTGACAATGAATGCAGTTTTACGGCAGTTAGGGTCCTTCACTTTGTGTTATTCAGTTGCACTGCTCAAAAACATTATAAAGGCTTCTTTGAGAAGGTGGCAGATATAGTTAATGGGGGAAATGCAGTGGATGCAGTGTGCATGGACTTTCATAAAGCCTTTTACAAGGTACCACGTAGGAAACTATTGGAGAAGATTAAGGGGTATGGAATTAAGGGGAGGGGGGAGAAAATTGGATTAAAAACTTGTTAGAAGGGAGGAAACAGAGAGTAAAAATTAAGGGCAGTTTCTCAAGAGTGGTTGGAAGTGGATAATGGTCCCACAGAGTTCTGTTCTGCCACCACTTCTGTTCACAGCGTACATCAATGATTTCAATATAGGGCTAGAGAGAGTGGTGTCCAAATCTGCATAAGACAGAAAAATAGGCAGCATGCTGAGGACCACAGGAAGCTGCAAGGGTATGCTGATAAGATAGTGGAATGGGCAAAATAGTGACAGATGGAATTCAACATTAGGAAATGTAAGATAGTATATTTTGGTATAAAGCAATAAAAATAATTATACTTTGAATGGGGTAAAGCTGGAAGACGTGGAAGAGATGAGGGATTTCGGGGTTCACAAGATATTAAAACCAGCACCTCAAGTGAATAGGGCCACAAAAAAACCTAATGAAATACTGTGTTTTATGGCAAGAGATTTTAGAATATAAAAGTCCAGATGTAACAGTGAATCTAAATAAAACCTTAATAAGACCACTTTTGGAGCACTGTGTGCAGTTTTGGGCTCCATACTATAGGAAGCATGTTGAGGTGATAGAAGGGGTACAGTGCAGGATCACTGGGATGCTGTTTGGTATGAGGAAATACTTGAAAAATTGGAGCTGTTTTCATTAGCACAGAGGAAATTGTGAGATGATTTGATAGAGGTGTTTAAAATTATGAAGACTGTTTTCAATGATTGAGGAGTCTAGAATGAGGGGACCTAGATATAAGTTTAAATGCATGATATTTAGGACTGAAAGCAGGAGAAACATTGGGCTAGATTTTCAGTCGCTTGCGCCAGCAGTTAGCGCCTTAAGAGAAGTGATTTTCGGGCGCTATGCGTGTAGCGCCCGGGCGCAGCGCAGTTTGCGCCCCGCCCAAAATTAAGTTGCCCGTTAGCGCCGGCGCAAAGTTTAGCGCCCGCCCGGATGCGCGCGCAGAAAATGACGTCACATCCTCGTGCAACGCCCTTTGGCCGCCCCGATTCCAAACTTCAGTCGGACCGCCCCATTGTGCGGCTGGCGGCCGGAGCGTTTGGAAAAAGGAACGCAACACAACCAGCGCGGGCCCCGGGGGGCGCAAATTAAAGGGGACGTACTCTCCAGTATAAAGGCCAGCCTTTTTTCAGAAAACACTCTTGTGCAACGCATTTCTGGAGACACAACAAGGAGGATAGCTAACTGGTTTCAAGCAGCAAGAGCCAGGTATTTTTGGACTCAGGCCAGAGCGCTGCAAGTGGCCTTTTGGAAATTAGAGTGTTTGCCAGGATTTGATGGGGGTTGCATGGGGTGCCAACGCGGAGCTGCAGCTCCATGTCCGTAGGGCTCGCAGACGCATTGTGAGAGGGGCAGCCCTGGCTAGAGGCAGAGGGGGCTACAGGCGTCGGCCACGTAGGCCTTACCCAGTCAGGCTATACCGCCAGCAGCGCTCCTACCTAAACATGAGTGCCGCGCGATGTGTTAAAAGGCTCCGATTCCGAAAGGAGGTGATTGCAGAGATCTGCCACCTGCTTCGCCGAGATCTGCGGCCAAAGCTCAGGTGCAGGACGTCTCTGTCGGTGGAAGTGAAGGTGACATTGAACTTCTATGCCACCGGCTCCTTCCAATACGCTGCTGGGGACATAGCAAACATCTCCCAGTACGGCGCGCATCGCTGCATCCGCCAGGTGACCGAAGCACTGTTCAGAAGGAGAAGCCAATTCATCTCCTTCCCCATGGCCCTGGAGAGCCAGCATCAGCGCGCATTGGGATTTTCCAGACTCGGGGAATTCCCCTTGGTGCAGGGCGCCATTGACTGTACGCATGTGGCTTTGCGGGCCCCTCTGGAGCATGGCGAGCAGTATCACAACAGGAAGGGCTACCATTCTCTGAACGTGCAGCTGGTCTGTGACCACAAGCAGCGCATCATGGCAGTCAATGCCAGCTTCCCAGACAGCAGCCACGATGCCTTTATCCTGCGGCAGAGTACTGTGCATGACATGTTCCAGGCACAGCCTCCCCCAAGAGGATGGCTACTCGGGGACAAAGGCTATCCTTTGTGCACCTGGCTCATGACCCCGCTCCGCGCGCCCAGGACCGCTGCTGAAGAGGCCTACACCGAGAGCCATCAAACCACCCGCAACATCATCGAGCTAACTATTGGGGTCCTCAAGCAGCGGTTCCGCTGCCTTGATCGCTCCGGAGGAGCTCTCCAGTATTCGCCGGACCGGGTCTCCCAATTTGTGGTGGTTTGCTGCATGCTACACAACCTGGCTATCCGCAGGACTCAGGCACTGCCACCTGACGTTGGACCAGCACCTCAGGAGGAGGAGCAGGAGGAGCATGAGGAGGAGGAGGAGGAGGAGCAGGAGTACGTTCCCAGGAGGGAGCGACCAGGGCCAAGGGCCGCACGACGCCACCTTATTACACGGTACTTCTAAGCCCCCTGTCAGGGAATGGCCAGGGGCCATGAGGGAAGATGAATGCAGCCACTCCGCAAGCCCTCAGCCAGCGAAGCCAACAAACACTAAGAAGAACAACCATGGAGACTGCATGAATAAAGATAATTTTTTGTTACACAAAAATGAAAAGCCCTTCCCACATGAATCCCCAAAAACAATAAACGGGCCCCACAAAAAGCCCAACAAATGACTCACTCCCACAAACTGGGGAGGAGTCACTCCACCTTTCTTCAAACCGGGCCTCAACGTCGGCCTAACGCAAAAAATAAGCCCTCCAACAACACAACCATGGGCAAAATAAAGATGGCCACCGCCATATAAAAGGAAAGCTGCCCACACCCTCTACTGAGTGGCCCGCGAGGGCAAGACCTTGCCCAGCCTTTTGTCTCCCCTGCCTGGCCTGCTGCTCCTTCGCAAGCTCTGCCCAGTGGCTGCTGCGAGGCTGGGGGAAGGCGCCTGAGGCTCAGATGCCCTTCCGCCAGATGCCGCTGGGGGGCGGCCTGCACGGCGTTTGGGCCTCGAGGGGCCGTCTGCTGAGTGGCGCACCTGAGCCTGGCCACCATCAGCTGCAGCCGCTTGCCCTTGACGCCCCAGTGGGGGAATGGCGGCGACGGATGGCGCAATGTGGGCCAGCTGGCGTCTGGGATGCGCTGGCTGGTGCTGTGGCGCGGTGGCACTCGGCCGGGCCCGCACTGCAGGATCCGCAACAATCAGCCGAGGGGCGGCTTGCTGGGATGGTCCAGCACGGCGGCTGCCCTGGCGATGCCTGCCTGAGACAGCGCGTGTGGCAGCAGTGAGTGCCCCTGTGGTCCTATTGTGCGCGCGCATCACAGCCGCCAGGGTCTTGACGGCATCAGTCAGCATGCGGCCACTCGCGGCAGTTGCTGCCCCGAACTCGCGCACAGTGGTCGCCAGCGACTCGATGGCCTCAGGCATGCGCCCCACCATGCTCATGAGCTCCGTGTGGCGCCGGTCCGAATCCTCGGCCATCTTATCCAGCTTCCGCACCTCCTCCGAGGTGAAGGTGTCCGGACTGGAGTCGCGACTCTCCCGCTGGGGAGGAGGGGGCCGAACTAGGGGACCCTTGCCGCGTTGGTGGCGGCGAGTGTGCCGAACAGCAGCACTCCCCTCTGATCCTTCCCCCCTTTGGGGGGAAGGCCGCGGGCCACGCGCACGGCTCCTGGGTGGCTGGACGCCACTGGTCCCAGAAGCTGCATTGCCCTGCGACAGTTCCTCCAGGCACTCGTCCAGTGAGGAGGTGTCAAGCATTTCCTCCTCTCCTGCGGGACGTGACTGTTCCCCCGAAGGTCCGGCTTGCTCCTCCTCCTCCTCCTGGTCGGAGGTGCTGTCACTGGCAACTTCAGGGTCCTGGTCGTCACCAGCTGAAAGCAGGAATGCACAAGAGTAGCTTCAGAGTGAGGAGACGGCGTCAGCGAGGGAGTTAGGACTGGTGGCATTCAGCGCATTGGTGGGACAGTGGCAAAGGAGGTAGCTCGGATGGGCCAGTGCGACGCGAGAGGGCCAAAAGGCGAGGTCCTTACCATTGCCGGGCAGTGGAGGGTCGGATACTCCGCACGCTGTGGGGACAATCACACGGGCTCCCATGAGCACACACACGCGCTCCTCCAGCCGAGTGAGCTTCTGCAGCTTGGCGCGGCCACCCCTGGCACGCGCCTGGCGATTAAACGCTACTTTAGCCTGCAAGAGAAAGGACGGGCTGTAAGTGCGCAGTGAAGCCCTGATGTAGTGTGCACTGCCTCCCATGGTGGAATAGCGTGGACAGAGTGAAGCCCTGATGTAGTGTGCACTGCCTCCCATGGTGGAATAGCGTGGACAGAGTGAAGCCCTGATGTAGTGTGCACTGCCTCCCATGGTGGAATAGCGTGGACAGAGTGAAGCCCTGATGTAGTGTGCACTGCCTCCCATGGTGGAATAGCGTGGACAGAGTGAAGCCCTGATGTAGTGTGCACTGCCTCCCATGGTGGAATAGCGTGGACAGAGTGAAGCCCTGATGTAGTGTGCACTGCCTCCCATGGTGGAATAGCTTGGACAAAGTGTAGAGTGCCGAATGGCCATGTGATGCTCATGACTGTCCCAATGCTGCTGGCTGAGGGCTGGCCAATAGGACTTTCAGCTCCCTTTGCCCATCATGTCAGGTGTACATGCAAGAATGAGGAGGATACTGGAAAGGCTACTCACCTTCACAATCCTGGTCAGATCGTTGTATTTTTTACGACATTGTTTGTGGGTCCTGGGGGCATCGCCGGTGAACGTCACCCTCTGGGCGATCTGCTTCCAGGCTTTGGTGTAGTCGTGGTGGGTTGGATTCCTCCCACTCTCTGGGAACAAGATCTTGCGCCTCACCTCCAGAGCTGTGACCATTATGTCCAGATCACCCTCTGAGAAGCGCAGGGCACGCTGACGGGCCTTCTCTGGCGTTGCCATGACTCCCTGGGGCTGAGCAGCAGTGTTGAGGTCTCTTTGCAAGGCTGCAGTGTGCAGGGCGTGGCAGCAGACCAATTCGTCCCTTCCCCCTTTAAGAGCTGGTCGGCGCCACGGGGTCTGCTGTCAGTCCAAAAATGACCGCACCCGCGCTGCGCCCCGCCTGGGCGCTATCCCTCTGGACCGCCGGCTTAGCGCCTAAAGATAGGAGTGGAACGCCTCTTTTAGCGCTCTACCAATCTCTTAGGGCGAAGCCACTGAATTTCCGGCAACGGGGCGCTACTTTGGGGCGGGCGCTAACTTCGGGCGGGCGCTAAGGTTAGCGCCCCAAAACTGTCTATACTGAAAATCTAGCCCATTGTTTTTACACAGAGGGCTTTGAGGCTGTGCAATGCACCAGAGTTAATGATTAAAGCAGAGACCATGCCAACTTTTAAGAATGGATTAGATAAGTGATTGAAGGGAAAAAGAATAAAGGGTATTGGGGATGTGGCTCCCAGTTTCCTGGAAGTTGTTTAATCGCCTTGGGGTCAGAGAAGAATTTCCTATAATTACTCTTCCCTAAATTGGCTTATGGTTTTTTCTCTTTTTTTGTCTCTTCGAGGAGATTGTGATGAGGATGGGGAAATAGGGGTCAACGTGCACATAAGTTGCACCATGACAGTATGGACAAGATTGATGGACTAGCTAGTCTTTTCCTGTCCATCATCCTGTTCCTATGTTTGACTCAATCTGCAAACAGTGTTTGCCGGTGGAATTTCAATGGTATCTGCACGCATTTTTGCTGTTGTTCTTTCAGTATCAGAAACAACACTTGGAATAACTTCAGTGGTAATGTCTGTTTTAAGATTAAAGTTGCACTGATGCATTGAGTTTGTAAACAGAGACCAACCCTACATTGCCCCTACTCTTATTTAATTACTGACACTTCTAAAATATAACACTAAATAGGCTAAATGGTGATGCACATCAATCATTCTTCTTTTAAAAGGCATGGGCTAGAAATTGGCCTCCTTAGTGACTTTCATTATCGCCTCCGGGGGGCGATAACGGGGTGCTAAACACTTACCAACCGGGCGCGGCGAGAAGATCAACTCTTGCTATATTCGGCGGGAGGTTTGCGGCGGCGGTATGGCGTTGCGCCCCCGATCTCCTGCGCCCGGAGATCGTGAAGTCAACGCCGTGCACATTGCCCCGGTAGCGCCCCGGACCCGGAAAACACCGGCAGCTGCAGGAGCCGTTCGTCGGGAGGCCGGACGCTTTGGGGGCGATACTTAAAGGCAAGGTGGCTGAGGTAAGTGGAAAAAATTCTGACATGCTCTTTATCTTGTTTTTTCATTTCTCTTCGCCAGCGCTC
Organism: Somniosus microcephalus; assembly: GCF_052327205.1. NCBI lineage: Eukaryota > Metazoa > Chordata > Chondrichthyes > Squaliformes > Somniosidae > Somniosus > Somniosus microcephalus. The sequence continues at coordinate 9,551,016 of NC_141009.1, forward strand.
GATCAGCCCGGCCCTCTGCTGCGCTGCATTGGGATGATCGGGCCGGATCGCGGCTGCCGTCGGGGACCAGGTAAGTTTTCCCCTTGCAGAGCCTGCAGCGATGGCCCTTCCCTTTAAAGGAGGGAAGAAGCCTTCCAACGCGGCAGCGCTGCACGGCCCATTGTGCAGTGCCGCTCACCTACCGCCCCGCCTGCTGCCTGATGCGCTCCAGGAAGGAGGTGGAGTGCTTGATTTAGCATTCCACTTCCTTCCTGGAGCGCAAAACCCAATTTTTTAAAAGTTGAAAAACATTAGTGCCTGGCGCTAATTTCTTCAACTTTTAAAAGTTAGCGCCCCAAATGGGGCGATACCGAATTTCTCCCCCTAGGACTCTGAATTCTTCATCTCTGTCCTTTGCAACAGAGCTAGGATGTAAACTTTCCCGGTGGGAAGTGATTTCCTGTTGAAATATGTGACTTCACTGTTTGACCAGAGCTACTGGAACAGACTGGCTTTAGTGATCAGCGCTCTTTGATTTTAAGAGTTGTTTTGAATGTTTATATTAACAGTTCACTGAATCCTTACCCCAGGCTAAACTGGCACCTGTACCTATCTCTGACTTTTTAACCTAGGCTACATTGGCCCATGAATCTATTCAACAGCCTCTCAGTTTAGGAATTTGGCCACATTCCCTGCTGGAAAGACCACTGCAAAGGCTGCGTCAGCTGTGGCTCAGTGGGTCGCACTCTCACCTCTGAATCAGTAGGTTGTGAGTTCATTGTCCTGACTCCAGTACAAAAATCTAGCCTGACACTCCAAGGCAGTACTGAGAGAGTACTGTGCTGTCAGAGAAGCTGTCTTTTGGTGTCTTTTGCCCTCTCAGGTGGACACAAAAGATCCCGCTTTCAAAGAAGAGCAACCAGGGATACTTGGTGTCCTGGGGCCAATATTTATCCCTCAATCAACATCACTAAAAAACAGATTATCTGGTCATTAACATAGAGGCGCTATATAAATGCAAGTTCTTTCTTAAAGAATGGATTCCTTAAACTCCTTTTAATTTAGTTTTAATGTTTGGTTCAGTTTTTGAATCTGCCTCAATCATATCAACACAATGAAAAGTAATTACTTTATTTTTAACTGTTATTCCTCATCAGAATTGTGGTCTTAGACTGCAAAATGCAACGGGCTTATATGGCAGACAGCGGACAAATTACATCATCCTGACCTCACCAGAGATGCAAAGTGCACTGCTACATCCAAAGACATGCCACTTCAGGTGAAAGGACAGGGAGTGTCATTAACAGGCCAATTTGTGGGATTAGGCTCTGAATTAGGATTTCACAGCTGAAGTTATAAAATTTGTCCTATGATGTATCCAGTGTTCCCTTAAAAATACATTTGGAGCAGGGCACTTAACACTGGTAGCACTAGGCACACAAACATACAGTTTTTCCACCATGTGTGACTTCTCCAAAGCAAGTGTCCCTATCACTTGGTTGAAAACTGTAAAATTGCCTCCATTTGTGGGTAACATAGGGACTGAGAACATAGACGGAGTAGGCAGTGTAGAGCTGGCAGTCTCCGCCAAACTTAGGCCACTTACTGACTCACTCTTACAGGCATATGCTCAAGTGTAACACTATGATATACAATATATTGGCCCAGCATTTGCGGTCCAGATGACAGCGAACTGGCAGCGTTCGGCGGCATTCCGCCTTTGAAACTGACAGCAACTTCAGGATTTGGCGCAGGCGGAACTCCTGAAGCTGCGGTCTGTCATTGACAGCTCCGACACAGGCTGCGCATTGACGGCAATCAGTGAAATCACTCAAAGCAGAGAAACTGACAAAAACAGCGGGCCGGATTCTCCGACCCCCCCCCCCCCAACGGGTGCATACGAGGTGTGTACGCGCCCATAGGGGCCGCGCAAGTGCCGGTTTCAGGCATGCGAAGCGCATACGCGGAAACCCAGCACTTGTAATCTGTCAAGAATCCTCTTGACAGATCATCCGCATGCCCAAGAAAAAGGCCTCTGCGGGTGGAGAGTTGCGCTTTTTGCACAACTTCCGCCTGCTGAATGATTGTCAGATTCTTACGTACGGCCTGCTTTAATACCAGCTTAAAAGTTTAAAGAGATAGAAAAATGAAATTTGATAACTCATTTATAAATTAAAAATACTCTTCAAAAAGGTACGTTTATTTTTAGCCCTGTAAAAACATTAAATTTTTTCCCCAAAAAAATTATTTTTTGTTTAAAATATTAAAATATTAAATGTAATTGTAATTAATTTTAGAATATGTAATTAATTTTTTTTTTTAATGTTTTAGTGTGTTTTTAAATGTGATCCCCATTCATACAGTTCTGTCAAAAATGTGAAGGGGAATTCCCTTCTTTCATTGGTTGGCCTGGCCCACGTGATCCCAGGGACGCTTGCGAACCACATGCGCCCCTGGGATACCCGGGCCTCTGCGCATTTCGAAGAGGAGAGGCCCAGGATCGGAAGCCTCGGAATCTACAGAACCAGCAAGTAAATTCGTACATTTCAAATTTTAAGTATGCTGTTAAATCCCCCACCAAAGGGATTCGGTATAACTGGGGTTTTAACAGCATATTGACTGCTAAACAAGGGTTAAGGGCCTGAAAAACTAATTTTAATTTTGTGCAGTGTGAAATTTATCCATTTTAATAAAAATTTACATTTTTAAGAACTTTTTTTTTTAATTTACATTTTTTTTAAAGTTTGCTCATCTTTATTTCAGGTTTGCCTTTTCCCCATGTGAGAGCCCCAATCTTTGTTTTGCTCTCCAACATTTTAAAAAGAATTTTAAGAGCTTACCCACTTCCTTGTTCGCTGTCTGTGAGAAATCTGCGTTTTGATTGGCTGCTTAGACAGTTTGTTGAGGTCACAGCAGTTCGCACTAACTGCCATTAATTTGAATTGAACATCGGAAAATCTGAACTTCTCGACACAGAGATCGTGAGATCCTCATTGGTAGAACCTATCGCCCCATTGACAGATCGCTTCTGTCATCTCTACTTGACCCGCCATCCATTCCATCAGCTTGGATGCCATTTATACTGGCCCAGAAATTCGGGTCAGGGGCTTCCCGCGGGTGCAAGCCCCCGACCTGCACTTACCTTGCGCGCTGGCCGTTGAGCTGTGGGCCCCCGTGGAATTGCGATCCTGGGCCTCCTCCAACTGCCGGCGCGCAGTGCTTGCGTATCCCAGGGGCGCAGTGAGTTCGATGCATCCCCTGGGATCACGTGGGCCATGGAGAGCCAATGGTAGCAGGGAATGCTTCATTCATAAGTTTGACAGAAAGACCTGTCAAACCTATAAATACTATAAGCCCCAAAACATCACTAAATCTTCAAATAAATTTTTAAAAAACCATCACATTTTTAAAATAAACTATAAATTACATGAAATAACTATTTTAAACAATAATTTAAATTTTTGAAAAAATTAATTACATTTTCTAACAGGGATAAAAGTAAACTTACCTTTCTTTAAAGTATTTAAAAATAATAAAACTGTGGAAAAAATATTTTAATTTTAATTAATTCACCACTTACCTTGTAAAAAGCAGGCCTTGCGACTGCTTTTTACATGTCTAACTTCTGGAGACTTACCCTCCAGGGAAAACCTGCAAAAAAAACTTAAGTTCGATGCGCACGCGCAGCCTCTCCTGCGCACGCGTTCGACTTCTGAACCCCTTTGTAGTGTATGTACCTTGGGGAGGGAACTATATTCTGCAGCCCCTGTATACTGCAGTACCGGTAGTGACCACCCCTGTATATAAGCCTGTGTAGTAACTTTGTATAGTAGTTCCAGTTTTGTCTCCATTCAGTAAACACCTGTTATAACCAACTTCTGCAGTCCGTGTCTCAATTACACACGGACATTACATTGGCGACGAACAGATCCGAACTTACCTACAGTTCTGCACCACCTCACGGGGATCCATCCCTGAAGCGAATTTATTAGAGTTCGAAGCCAGAAGGAAAAAATCCAAAAAGAAAAAAAAAACAAACAGAAGAAACGGGCGTCGACTGTGGGCAACCGCCCTCTGATTCATCGAATTCGAAGATTTGCAGGAGAGGCTATCGAGAGCTGGGCTTGGTTATCCAGTCTATGGTGTTCCAGCTAATCGGGCTGGTGGCAGGTAGTACACTGATCCTTCCTGGGCTGCGGCGGGCTAGAGCTCGATCGGGTGGCTTTTCAACGGGGCCGAGCAGCGTTGTCGGGAAGAGGAGAGGGTGGCGCACATGCGGCCGGTGCTACGAAGCCGGGCAGCGTACAGACCCGAGAAGAGGGAGGGAAGTGTCCCATAGGGTCTGCTCTGACGACGGGAACAGTAATTAAAATAAAAGAAAAAGAAATTAGAAGCGCAGAAAGCCGTGAGGAGCTGCAGTTTGCCACGGGGACCGCAGAGAGCGGCGTTGGCAGCAGCGCGGGGGGGAAGCGCGCGAAGACCATAGGGCGTCGCCATCAAGGCATAAAAATGCCAGCAACAGTGCTGGCAGCAGCGGAAAAGACAGAAAGCGCGGGAGGCGCCATCTTAATCCAGCGGGGAAGAAGGCAAAGCGCGGGAGGCGCCATTTTGTTCAATCAGGGAAGAAGGCAAAGCGCGGGAGGCGCCATCTTAGATCTCCAAGATGCCGAAGACTGGCAACATCACTGCCTTCGATAATGCAATAGAAGACTGGACCACGTATGTGGAAAGAGTCGAAGTATATTGCAAGGCAAATGAAGTAGCCGATGAGAAAAAGGCATCGGTACTACTAAACTTAATGGGCGCAAGAACGTACGGCCTATTGCGGAACCTGATCACTCCAGTCAAACCGATGGAGAAGAGTTTTAACGAAATTGTTGATATCCTACAGGAACACCTAAATCCTACACCGCTGCTGATAGCAGAAAGATTTAAATTCCACAAGAGAAATCAGCATAAAGATGAGAGCAATGCTGATTACCTTACGGAACTACGCAAGCTATCAAAGCACTGCCAGTTCGGAGCAGGACTGGCAGATACCCTACGGGACAAATTTGTCTGTGGACTCCTGAGTGAAGGAACCCAGAAGAGGTTACTCTCAGAGAAAGAGCTGACGCTAGATAAGGCTTTCAGTGTGGCAGTATCGTATGAAGCAGCAGCAAGGGGAGCTGCGGAAATACAGCAAAAGCCATAGGAATACAGCACCCATGAAATGATACGGGGATTTGAAAAATGTTATCGCTGCGGCAGAACAACCCATGACCAGAAGGACTGCTGGTCTAAGGACAAAACATGCAGGCAATGCGGAAAGATGGGACATATTGCACGAGTTTGCAGGTCCGGGAAGAAGACTAACGACAACAAAAAGACTAGTAAGGAAAAGTACAGGAAAGTACAAAAGATGACGGACAGTAGTTCCGAAGACCAGAAGAGCGATAGTGAATCCGGGAACAAGAGACTAAGCTGTCTCAAACTACACAACGTAATCACAAAAGAGGATCACCGAACCATTTGGGTCACCCTCACGATAGCAGGGTCCCAAGTCAAAATGGAATTGGATACAGGATCAGCTCTGACCGCCATGAATCGACGAGACTACGAGCGGCTATTCTCACACATACCCTTGAAAGACACATCCATTGTCTTGAAGACATATACGGGGCAGAAAGTATACCCCAGAGGGAAAATAAGGGTGCCTGTCGAATACAACGGCAAGGAAATACAGAAATTGTATCTGTACGTACTGCAAGATGGTGGACCACCGTTATTGGGACGTGAATGGATCAGAAAGATAAGTTTAGACAGGCACTCCATTCAGGCACTGACTGTGGCTGGTAAAAAGGATGACGACGTCACACCTGGACGATTGTCAAAAATCTTGGCTAACGCTAAAGAGGTATTTCAACAAGAACTGGGAACTCTTAAAGGCGTAACCGCCTCGATAAAAATAGAAGAGAATGCAATTCCCAAGTTTTTCAAAGCAAGGCCGGTACTGTGTGCAATTCGCCCAGCCGTCGAGGCAGAGCTGGAGAATCTGGAGAATGCAGGCGTGTTAACTAAGGTAGACTGGAGCGAGTGGGCGACACCCATCGTTCCTGTCATGAAGAAAACGTTAAACAATAAGTCTGAGGAGCCAAGGAAGGTTCGCATCTGTGAGGACTTCAAGGTGATTGTGAACCCAGTCCTTCACACAGTACAGTATCCTCTTCCGAGGATAGAAGATATTTTCGCCTCACTATCTGGAGGGAAACGTTTTACAAAAATTGACTGAGCGCAAGCATATTTGCAGATGGAGGTTGAAGAATACTCTAGGAAATATCTCACGATAAACACTCACAAAGGTCTTTACCAGTATAATCGACTGGTATTTGGAGTTGCATCAGCTCCGGCTATATGGCAAAGAGCGATGGAACAAGTCCTGCAAGGGATTCCGGGGACTCAGTGTTACTTGGACGACATCCTAGTGACAGGTGAAAATGACAGTGAGCACCTTGCCAACCTAGAGCAGGTGCTCACTAGACTAAGAGAACATGGGCTATGAGCCAATCGCTCCAAGTGCGAGTTTTTTAAGAAACAAATATCGTATTGTGGCCACGTGATTGATGAAGAGGGGTTACATAAGTCCCCTGACAAAATTGAAGCGGTAGTTAAGGCTCCAGCGCCTGAAAATGTGTCGCAACTGAGGTCATTCCTCAGATTGGTGAATTACTACCATAAGTTTTTGCCGAATTTGTCCACAATTCTGCACCCACTGAACGCCCTGCTACAAACTGGAGTAGCATGGAAATGGAGCGATGAATGTAAGCGGGCCTTTCAGAAGTGTAAAGGCCTGATCACTTCAAGAGAAGTATTGGCTCACTACAACCCATCACTACCGATAAGACTGGCGTGTGATGCGTCTCCCTACGGCGTTGGAGCGGTACTGTCACATAAATCCCTTGATGGTTCAGAGAGGCCGATAGCTTTTGCGTCACGCTCGTTAACTGCAGCCGAGCGTAACTACGCCCAGATTGACAGAGAGGCCCTCAGCCTGGTGTGGGGGGTGAAGAAGTTCAATCACTACCTGCACAGACAGAAATTTACTTTACTAACTGATCATCAACCTCTTGTCTCCATTTTCAACCCTAAGAAGGGCGTCCTGATAATGACAGCACAACGGCTACAGAGGTGGTCCCTTTTCCTAGGGGCACACCAATATGACATCGAGTACAAAGGAACTAAACAGCATGGGAATGCTGATGGATTGTCGCGCCTACCGTTGCCGACGGTGGAAGAAGCACCTGCAGTGGATCCTGTGGAGATATTCCACTCGACCATAGTCGAATGTCTACCTGTGACGAATGCAAACATAGAAAAGGAAACACGAAATGACCCGACACTCTCCTGGGTCTATGATTTAACGGTGAAGGGATGGCCAGCACATGGCGAACCACTGTTGCCAGCATTCTCGCTGAGAAGAGAACAGCTGTCAGTGTGCCGAGGAACCTTGATGTGTGGATCCAGAGTAGTAATTCCACCCAAATTAAAGGATAGAGTGCTCAATGAGCTTCATGAGGGTCATCTGGGAGGGGTAAAAATGAAGAACTTAGTCAGAGCGTTTGTGTGGTGGCCGGGAATCGATAGAGAAATCGTAGAGATGACCAAGAGCTGTACAGGATGCCAGAAGGTCCAAAACGCCCCACCACAAGCCCCTCTACATCCATGGGAGTGGCCCTCATCTCCATGGCAAAGGGTACACATTGATTTTGCTGGTCCATTTATGGACTCGATGTTTTTAATTGCGGTGGATGCACATTCAAAGTGGCCAGAGGTAATAAAAATGTCCTCAACCACCACAGAAAAAACTATCACAGTCTTACGAACCATATTCGCCAGAAATAGGCTGCCTGAACAGATTTGCTCCGACAATGGACCACAGTTTGTGTCTGAAGAGTTCCGGAGGTTCTTAAAGAACAATGGTGTTAAGCATTACACATCCGCCCCATATCATCCAGCCACCAATGGATTGGCTGAGAGGTTTGTTCAAACATTCAAGAAGGCTATCAAGGCAATGTGTAATGAAGACATACCCCTACAACACAAGGTGGATAACTTCTTGTTTGCCTATCGGAATGCGACACATGCGGTTACCAACCAAACTCCAGCCATGATGTTCTTCAATCGAAGACTAAGATGCCGCTTGGATTTGGTTAAGCCAAACATCAGAAGAGATGTGGAGAACAGGCAGTTTCAGAATATGAATGAAAGGCCAACCAGGAGTTTCAAGATAGGTCAACCAGTTTTGGCCCGGGACTACCGCACAGAGAAATGGCAGCCAGGAACGATCTGCACACGGCAAGGACCTCTAATGTATTCCGTGGACGTTGGAGAGAGCATTGTAAGATGCCATGCTGACCAGATTCTAGAGTCACTGGAAAACGTCAAATCTACACCACGATCCTATACACCTGGTGATGAAACCGAAGTACCAATTGCATCTACCTCAGAATCGGTGATATTGGAAGCAGATGAACCAAACAACGACGTTGATCCCGAATCAACTTTGCCAGAAGAACCTGATACCCCAAAGAGGCGTTATCCGGACAGAATCAGGAAGCCTCCTCAAAGACTGAATTTATAATTGATTAACTTCAGCTAATGTATATAGCAACTGTAATTGTAAATATGTTATTTAATTATTAATCGAATGTTATGTACTGTTTAGCTAAAAGGGGAGGAATTGTAGTGTATGTACCTTGGAGAGGGAACTATATTCTGCAGCCCCTGTATACTGCAGTACCGGTAGTGACCACCCCTGTATATAAGCCTGTGCAGTAACTTTGTATAGTAGTTCCAGTGTTGTCTCCATTCATTAAACACCTGTTATAACCAACTTCTGCAGTCCGTGTCTCAATTACACATGGACATTACACCCTTCTTTCAGGGGAATGGAAGTGCCGGTTTCCCACGCATGCACAGTGCATGCAGGAAACCGGCACTTCCATTGGGCTTACGGGTGAGTACCCCATGCGTACTCACCCGTGGAGACCTGAATTTCTGGGCCACTGTCTCACCTTGGTCCTCAGAATCGGACCACGATGAGCCCCAACACCAGCAGTACGAGGTACACTAGCAGCACCAACATCAACACCACCAACCTTCTCCTCAACCACCTGATGCTGCACAGGACAGAGGGCATCAGCGCAGGGCTGCACTGCACCGGAGGCGACACCCCCAACACAGGGGAGACGAAATTCAGTAGGTTAACGCCCCAGTTAGCGCCTGGCGGGGGCGCTAACAGGGCACTCAAGTAGTAGCACCGCAGCAGGTCGAATCCCGTGGCGCACGTCAAATTCGCCGGCCCCGTAGCGCAGCGATAACAGTTAGTGCCTCAGTCCCTTTCACCATGCAGATCGTGACGTCAGCGAGTGTGCAACGCTCGCTGGGCGCCCGATCTGCAAACTTCAGTAGCGCCCCCGCCTTACCGCCTCGCGCCGACAACGTCAGGGAGCGGAGGAGTGAACCAGCTGGCTGGCGGCTGGCGGGGCACTACTTAAAGGGATGTGCCTTAGCTATCAAGGAACTTCTGTTCCAAAGGTCAGTTACGAGTGGTAGAGCGCGCAGGATTTATCTGCAGCCAAATAAAGGCTGCTTAGTCCCCGGAGTGTTGCGGGTTGTCAAAGCACTTTGCATTTCATCTCACAGCATATCTCCGTTCTGCACTCCCCGAATTATTGGGGGCTGGTGTGCGGACTCCAGTGACCCTCCCCTTTAATGGCTGGAAGTGCTCACTTCTGATTACACATCTCATATTCGTTATCGCTTGGAGCCTAACGCCACACACCTACGCCATTAGCGCCTGATTTAGCGCTCCCCTGCATTCTTTGAGTGCTGAGGCTGAATTTAGCGGGCAGCGAGATTGATTAGCGCCTGGCGCTAAATTTCCAACTTGTCAAAAGTTAGCACCCCTTCCTGGACGCGACTGAATTTCTCCCCCAGGGTATACAGGCAGAGGATAAGCTTCCCCGACATGATGGAGCAGCAGTGTCAAAGAAGGCTCAGGCTATCGCGCCAGGTCATTGCAGACATTTGCACATTGCTGGTACAAGACCTGCAGCTCAGAGTAGCGGGTGGACACGCCTTACCAGTGGTTGTCAAAGCCACCATTGCCCTCAACTTCTTCGCCTCAGGCTCCTTCCAGGGATCTGCAACCAACATTTGCGGCATCTCGCAGCCGGCCGCCCATAGATGCATCACAAAGGTCACCGATGCCCTCTTTGACAAGTCAGCCAATTATATCAACTTTGCCACTGATGAAACCAGTGTTACATGCGGGCGCTGGCCTTTGCCACTCTGGTTGGCTTCCCACGGGTGCAGGGCGTCACTGACTGCACACATATGGCCATCAGGGCACACCATCATCACCCAGGAGTCTTTGTCAAGCACAAGGGCTTCCACTCCCTCAATGTGCAGCTCGTCTGCAACCATAGGAAGATCATCATGCGTGTCCATCCGTTCCTCTGGGCTGCAGGTCGAGGTACTGAGGCCGAGGAGAGATATAATGAAAGCCACATTTCCACCAGGTGTGTCATTGAGCAGACAATAGGCGTCCTGAAAATGCGCTTCTGAATCCTTGGCAGATCTGGAGGCGCCCTTCAGTATGCACCAGCCAGGGTCTCCAGATGCCTGCTTGTGACCTCCTCTGCAATCTGCAACCAGGCTGTCTTGGTCTCCTGGGGAGGTCTCTTCCGCCACCGGAAGGGAAGAAGACCTCCCTGCGTGGTCTGACTCCCTCCATAAGCATATGGAGGGAATCATCGGAGAGCCTGGGTGCAGCCCTTTGCCTCTGTGCAGTCATTGTCAGTGTTTGCAGCACTCCAATGCTGTAGTGCACTGACAGCACTACGTTGGACTAAACTTCAAACGTAATGTGGCCATGGTCCCTTTAAAGATCCCGGCTGAAAACGCGTCATGAATGACGTCACCAGACCCACTCCATCTCATTGGGCCGGGTATCGCGCTGGGCAGGCTTAATAGGCCACATTAAGATAAGTTAATTTTCAACGGTAGGATGTAGCCAGCAGTGGGGTCGCGACCCGCCACGGACACCGCCCGCACCGGACCTGCCCAGGTAGGCAAAATACCGGCTGAAGAGTCAGGCTTTATAGTTACACAAGTGTATGCACATGGGTGTATGAGAAAATGTTGTGTTGTTAAGTTTCTGTTCTTTAGTTAGGTCACGTAAATATCTCTCCTCATCTCCTAGATGGCTGACCCCTTATCCTGAGACTATGACCACTAGTTATAGACTCTCCAGCCAGGAGAAACAGCCTCTCAGCATCTACGCTGTCAAGCCCTCTAAGAATTTTATACGTTTCAAGGTTCTATCTTCTTTATGGAGATTGAGGACAAGAAAACGGCAAATCACTGTTTTACAAATGTTGGTGTTAAGCTGCAGGAGTCTGAAGTCTGGGGTGTGCCATGCCACTGTTTTAGAAATATTGATGCTAAGCTACAGTTTTTCCTTTATGTTGCCCAAGGCCAAGGTTGTGCCATAACTCAGTTTAAAAGATCCATTCACTTTCTCCGAGACCACCGAGGATAGGAGCACCCTCTCTCCTGCTTCCAATGTGTCCACAAGGACGCCGCCAGCCTCTCTGAGTCTGCTGCCAGGCTCTCACAAAGTGCTACCATTGTTCATGGAAATCATTCTTGCTGCCAGCTTCAGTGATTTTGCTGGCCGCCTCCCTCAGAGCTGCCACAGTGTTAGATCTAGCCATTTGCCTAATCATCTAGTGGAAGCTTAAATTAAACAGTCTATCAATATGCTGAATGTAAAGGATAGTGCAGTGTGTTTTGTTCTGCCCTAAATGCCACTAGCAGATTTAGTAAATATACTGTACTGCACTGGTGGCACATGCGTTGTTATTTCTGGATCAATAAGCACTATTTTAAAGTAGGACCTTGAGTGGGAGCAGAATCTCAAGTAGGAACAGTAGCAGGATTGGGACATTGAGTGGGAGGGGAAGTAGGACCACAATCAGGAAGGGATGTCAAGTGGAAGTGGAACTTAGAGTAGGAATGGGAGCTTGACCTCCGGAAAGAAAATGAAGCATATCTTTGTCATGAAGGGTTGTGGGTGTTCTAGGCTGTGCCATGTCACTGTTTATAAGATGTTGATGCTAAGCTACAGCTTTCCTTTATGTTGCCCAAGGCCAAAGGTGTGCCATAAGACAGTGTAAAAATGTTGCTGCAGAGCTGAATTCTTTCTTTAAAGTCCAAGGTCAAAGGTGTGCCACCGTATTGTGTACAAGTGTCAGCCATGGCTCAGTTGGTAGCACACTCGCCTCTGAGTCAGAAGGTTGCGGGTACATAGTCCCACTCCAGGGACTTGGGCCCATAAATCTAGGCTGACGCTCCAGTGCAGTGCTGAGGGAGTGCTGCACTGTCGGAGGTGCCGTCTTTTGGATGAGACGTTAAACCGAGGCCCCTTGTCTGCTCTCTCAGATGGATGTAAAAGATCCCATGGCACTATTTCGAAGAAGAGCAGGGGAGTTATCCCTCAACCAGCATAACAAAAACAGATTATCTGGTCATTATCACATTGCTGTTTGTGGAAGCTTGCTGTGCGCAAATTGGTTGCCGCGTTTCCCACATTACAACAGTGACTACACTTCAAAAAGTACTTCATTGGCTGTAAAGCGCTTTGAGACATCCGGTGGTCGTGAAAGGCGCTATAGAAATGCAAGTTTTTTTTTACTGTTATCAAAATGTTAGAGCTGAGCTGATGACCAGTGATGGTGAGAAATAACGGAACCTCTCGCAATGGTGATGAGTGTGAAAGGAATGGTTTGGACATTGTAGGGATGCTTTATGGCGTTGGTGTGGGGTGGTGCCAACCTGGCGCACCATGTGGCAGCCAGGGTGTACAGCGTAAAGTTAAGTAAATCTGGCCACAGTGAGGCAATCCCTGGCCTCCCGGGTAGCAATGTGCTCGGGTGCTGATGCCCTCTGTCCTGTGCCGCATCAGGTGATTGCGGAGAAGGTTGGTGGTGTTGTTGGTGCTGCTGGTGTGCCTGGTGCTGCTGGTGTGCCTGGTGCTGCTGGTGTTGGGGCTGATCGTGGTCATATTCTGAGGACCAAGGTGAGACAGTATAAATGGCACCATGTTGATGGAATAGATGGCAGGTGAAGTACAGATGACAGAAGCATTCAGTCAATGGTGAGAGAGTTCTTCCAATGAGGTGACACTGGATGGAGGCTTTGTTGGAAACACGTGCAGCCTGCAGAATCTGTGCTAGAAATGGACTGAACAACAGCTTGTGGCTGAGGAAAGTGAACATCTGTCAGGTGGGAGCTTTTACTGTACATTTCATGCTGTCAAGTCATCAGCTGGAGCAATGGCCACAGAACTCCCGACCTCAGGTTGACAGAAATGCTTCCCGAGCTGTGAATCCCGTGGCCATGCGGGGAAGTTTAAAAAGTTAGCTGAGAAAGGCTCTTAAGTGCCTGTAAACTACCTGATAATTATTTCAATTAGGTCGCCCGCCGCTGCCGGTCGGGTCAGCTCCGCGATGACAGACGCACCTGGGGGGAAAGGCGTGTGGGGGCGGGACGACAGCGGGTTCCCGACCCGCAGTGAAAAATAACAACTTTCCCACCCGACCTGCCACCGATCGCGCCTGCTACCACCCCGGAAAATTCCGGCCTTCCTTTTCCGACTACTCCTAGTGGTGCAAGTCCTGTGGCTTGAGCAGAGGTGGAGGCAGGCTGCTCAGATCCCTACTGACTGCTGAGATGCTCTTGGCCGGCCTCCTCTGGGCTTTGGAGCCCGTGAGGGCCCTGCCAAAGACTGCTCCACCTGCACCTGTGCAGGGGCAGACTCAGCCATCACAATGCCCTGCGACATCAACCCACTTGTGCTTGAGGCGGACTCCTCCATTCTCTCTGCAATTGTGGTCAGTGTGCTTGGAAGGCATTGCACTTTGTTTGCTGCTCCTCAATGATTCTTCTTTTCATTGACGGCCCTCAGGGTACAGCATCTGTGTTTAGCTGAGCAGAGCTTAGAGAGGCCTGTGCCCTCTGACACTGCTGTCCCTGTCACCACCATTTGCTTCTGCTCACTTATAGAAACATAGAAGATAGGAGCAGGAGTAGGCCATTCGGCCCCTCGAGCCTGCTCAGCCATTCAATGAGATCATGGCTGATCATCCAAATTCAGTACCCTGTCCCTTTAGCCTCAAGAAATATATCCAACTCCTTCCTGAATATATTTAATGAATTGGCCTCAACCGCCCTGTGTGGCAGAGAATTCCACAGGTTCACCACTCTCTGGGTGAAGAAATTCCTCCTCATCTCAGTCCTAAATGGCTTACCCCTTATCCTTAGACTGTGATCCCTGGTTCTAGACTCCCCGACCATCGGGAACATCCTTCCTGCATCTAGTCTGTCCAGTCCTGTTAGAATGTTATAAGTTTCAATGAGATCCCCTCTCATTCTTCTAAACTCCAGCGAGTATAAGCCCAATCAACCCAATCTCTCCTCATACGTCATTCCTGCCATCCCAGGTATCAGTCTGGTGAATCTTCGCTGCACTCCCTCCATGGCAAGAACATCCTTCCTCAGATAAGGCGACCAAAACTTATGAAGTGTGAGTCACCAGCTGAATACCCAACTATCTGCCTACATTGTCCCACTGAAGTGCGAGTATCTGAGCTGGTGCATTGAATGCATGGGTCCTGTGATGGTGCGCCTTCAGAAGGACTCAGCTCCCCTGCTCAATCAGCTCAATCATCATCAGTGACGTCCACCAACTTCTGCTGCATGCATGGAAGGTCCTGTCGGAGATAAAAGAGATGATTTAGTCCTGGCAAAGTAGAATATGTTTAAAGTTATTGTTATGAAGATGATCATATTTCACTCGCTGTTGAAATCAAGTCAACATGACTAGAGTGCCGTATGACATGTGAGTTGCTCATATTTAATTGTGCCATCAAGTAGCTGGAAGCTCCCTGTCTCCCCAACTCTAACGGCCAGGAACGCTGAAACTCCACTGATTTCCAGTGCCTCATCCTCTGCTCTTGTCAGTTGCGAGATGCTTGGAGGATCACCTCCAGTTCTCTCCCTCTCCCTCGTATTCTGCAATGAGGAAAAAGTCAGACCTGTGAGTGAGTGTAATGGCATATGTTCACCCGATGGGTGGAGTGCATTTGGTGAGGGTGAGTATCAAGGAGAGGCATGAAATTGTATAAGGGTGAGGGTGAGTGGCAATGGTGGATGGATAGATGGGGATGTGAGGAAGTGTATAGACAGAGAAGGATGCACCTGCAAGGTAAGTGGGTGTGGGGAGTGATGTGATGGAGTAGGCTTGAGAAGGCAGAGTGAGGGGATTGGGGTGATGTGCACAGCTGTAGGTGAATGTACTCGCCTTTCCTGACCTGGTTAGGTCATTAAACCGCTTCCTGCACTGCATCCAGGAGCATGGCACTACGCTCCTGTTGCTCACCTCCTGGGCAACCTCCAACCGCGCCTTGTTTGTTCTTGCCACAGGTTTTCTCTTCCCGTTGCTGGGCAATAGTATGTCCCTCTGGCTCGTCACAGCCCCCAGCAACACATCAAGGGAGGCATCAGTGAACCGGGATGCAGCCTTTGAACGTCTCGAATCCATTGTTGAAGTTGCTCCTCTCTTCTTCTCAACTCCAACTCCTCCAAATTGCATCTTTGGATTGGCCCTTTAAATACTGGAGTTGAGATCGAGCCATGCAGGTCCTCATCACGCCCGATGACGCGGATTGGACGCAAATACAGAAGTAAAATGTTAATGAGGTGGCTGAGTTAAAAAGCCACTGATAAATGCGCTCAACATACTTCTGGGTTTCTCCGGCGATATCGAACCACCCCCTCCCACCCCACCCACTCCCGCTCCCAGTTAATATCGGGACCTAAATTTCAATTCCACTTGACATCCCTTCCTGCTTGTGGTCCTACTTCCCCTCCCGCTCAATGTCCCGATCCTGCTTCTGCTCCTACTTGAGATTCTGCTCCTGCTCAAGGTCCTACTTTAAAACGGTGCTTATTGATCCAGAAATAACAGTGCATGTGCCACCAGTGCAGTACAGTATATATTTACTAAATCTGCTAGTGGCACTTAGGGCAGAAAAAACCACACTGCACTATCCTTTACATTCAGCATATTGATAGACTGTTTAATTTAAGCTTCCACTAGATGATTAGGCAAATGGCTAGATCTAACACTGTGGGAGGCGGCCAGCAAAAATCACTGAAGCTGGCAGCAAAAATGATTTCCATGAACAATGGTAGCACTTTGTGAGAACCTGGCAGCAGACTCAGAGAGGCTGGCGGCGTCCTTGTGGACACATTGGAAGCAGGAGAGAGGGTGCTCCTATCCTCAGTGGTCTCGGAGAAAGTGAATGGATCCTCAGACACTGACAGCAGTCTTCAACCTTTGGCATCCTCGAGGACGTTGGCACCAGTTCTGTTGAGGTTGTTGACATTTTCGTGGAATTTTGCAGAATACAAGCATTGACAGTGTATTTTCATTTTATTCACCGTGCTGGCACCCACTTACTCTCCACACGTGAAATGCTCATTTGTGCACATTAAAATCATTTCAATTCCAGATAAAACTACTAAAATCCATAAAAAGGATTTAAATTATTTTTTCTTGTTGATTCTATTTTTGTAAATAATATGGCACATAGATAACAGCTAGCTTCTGCAAATAATATGAAGGCAGCTTTTGTTTTGGGCTCATACTCCAGGGAACTGCATTGAGGCTGCTTAATAAATTTTATAAATCACAATAACTATCAGTAGGAGAAGCTTAAGTCCTCTGTCGAGTTGGGTTTTAACCAATATCACAAAAGCTAAAGGAAACTTTCAAATATATTGCCTTAGCCAATGCCCAGTCACTCAGAAGCATTTTGCAATTGGGTCCACATGATCAGAAAAGTGAAGCGAGATCTGTTATGTTGGATTTCTGCTCATTTTGCACACTGCACGTATTTCCAGGGGCGCTAAAATACTGCGCAGGATGTGCCCTAAATAGGCATTTTGATTCTAACTTGAGGGTGGGGGCATGCTGCACGCCATTTCATGATGTTCTGGCATGTAGAGCATCAACTTTTTCAGGCAGTGATTAAGTATATGGGTGGAGAAATTGGGTTGCTTTGTGCCTCTCATTCGCTAACAGGGCACAAATCCCCTAGCGTCCGGGCGCGGCGCACCTAACACCTCCCACAAAATTCATCGGGAGGTTAGTGGTGGTCGCAGCCGGTACGTCCCCCTCCACCAGCGATGATGACATCATCACCATGCGCAGCACCCCGTTTGCGCCCCAGCCACAAACTTCCCTTGCGTCCCCTGAACTATCGGCGGGCGATGGGACTGACAGGATCAGGGGGAGGTTTGGCAGCGGCAGTAGTGGGCAGCGGTAGCACTACTTACAACGGCAGGTGTCGAGCGGCCATTTTTATTTTGGCCGACTGTCAGCACCTGCCCACCGTTAACATTTCTATGTGGGGTGCCGGCCGCAATCGCTCAGCCCGGCACCCCTTGACATAAATCGTGCCATTCATGTAGAAATGACTTATGAAATATACTGGGCGGCCTGCTGGTGGCGCTGTCCAGGGAGAGTATAAATACTCGGGCACGGGCCCAGCTTGCTCAGGGACATTTTGTAAACAGGAACTAGTGAAGGATAACTAGACTTCCATGTTGTGAAACAGTCGATTAAAGCCTTGTTTAATACTCTGACCAAGTGCCTAGTAGTTTTCTTACATCACTCCTCTTGAGTGCCGGGCTGTTTCCATGGCACCCTGCTGCCCGGTGGTTCAGTAGGGCCCCGGTGTGCGCAGCGCTAGGCCCCTCCACTTTAATCAGGGGAGGAGGCCTGCAATGACGTGGCGCTACGTGCCGCCGCACGTGGCACGGCTGCACGTAGCATCGCGACATTGAGTATTAGCACCCCCAAGAAGGAAGTGGAGCGCTTCCAGTAGCTTCTTGGGATGCTACTACTGAATTTACGGGGGAGGGGCGCCAACTTTTTCAGGGTGCTAGCGAGGTTATTGCCCCAAAATGGTCGCCACCCAATTTTTCCCCCCTGGAGTTTCATTTAGAGGATACATTTTTGTTTTTCTTTGCCAGCACTTAGGCTCCCATGAACCTTTTGTGCCAATTGTTCTAATTTTTTTCTTGCCTCAGTAGTATTATCCACATCAATCTGGTCTCCATATTACAAAAAGATATAGAGGCATTGCAGAAGGGGCAAAAAAGATATACTAGAATGATACCAGAACTGAGAGGTTATACCTATCAGGAAAGATTGAACAGGCTGGGGCTCTTTTCTCTAGAAAAGAGAAGAGGGGTGACCTGATAGAAGTCTTCAAGATTATGAAAGGGCTCGATACGGTAGACGTAGAGAAGATGTTTCCACCACTTGCGGGCAAGACCAGAACTAGGGGCCATAAATATAAGACAGTCACTAATAAATCCAATAGGGAATTCAGGAGAAACTTCTTTACTCAGAGAGTGGTTAGAATGTGAAACTCACTACTACAAAGAGTAGTTGAGGTGAATAGCATAGATGCATTCAAGGGGAAGCTAGATAAGCACATGAGGGGAGAAAGGAATAGAAGGATATGTTGATGGGGTGAGATGAAGAGGGGTGGGAGGAGGTTCATGTGGAGCATAAACACCGACATGGACCTGCTGGGCTGAATGGCTTGTTTCTGTGCTGTAAATACTTTGTAATACTTTGTAACTGGTTTTCCAATGGGAATCCCCAACCTGGAAGAAGAGAAGGAGGAGGAGGAAGAGGAGGAGAAGATACAACAATGTAAATGCCGCAGTAACTGTAATGTCTGATACTTTCTAGTAAGTATCCTAGTCACAGTGGTCTGGATCCTCCTAGCTGCTACCGCTGGATGTCAGGATGCAGTTGGGGTGATCAGGAGTGGGAGATGGCCCAGGAAGCAATTCCACTGGCTCTCTGGTGTCTGCCTTGATTTCTGGGATTTTGTGCCTAGTGACAACACATGTTGAACACATCAGCAAAAATATAGGCAGGCATATTCAAATCATGTTAATGATGCAAATACATCATCTGACGTATTTCCATCATTAATACCTTAGCAATGCTAGGCACTAGAGACACTGGCAACAGTGTTGCTAAGGTGACAGAGGAAGAAGTTAAACTTTACAAGGCCATTTGCCAAGTGGAATTGATTATACAGTGTTAGAAAGCTTACACTTTTCTGTCTCCTACCGAGGCTGCCATCATGCTGAGGTGGGTGATCTGGCAGTGGCAGAAATTCCCCCAGGAGCCTGTAAAATTCTGTGATTGAGAATGACCCCAGAAAATCCACAGGGCTCAGTGCTCACCTTGATGAGCAAGTGTAAAGCAAGAAATCCTGCCCATTATGTCATGCTTTCAGTAGTGCTGCATGAAAGACTGCATGTTAGGGTGATCAATAGACAGCACTGACTAATTGGCCACATCTACCAAGATACAAGAAACTCTCTTTTAACCGGCGCCTAAATAACCGGAAATCTCTGTTAACCGGCAAAATTCAGGAGTAGGTTCAGATAAGTTTTACTTCATATTAGTGGCAGTTCCTGGATCTGTGGCTGTGTAACTGGGGTTCGTGCACTTGTTGCTAAGCAACAGAGACGCTTGGTCTGTGGACGGACTTCCTGCACATGTTTCTAAGCAACAGGGAAGCCTGGATTTGTTGCTGTGTACGGAGCTCTCATACCTTTTGTTATGTATTATGTGTTCTCCTCCCACCTGTGGTGGCGCTGTCACAGCAGATAAATGGTTGGGTGTTCTCTTGGTTAAGTTTTAGCTCTCTTTGTTCGGAACTCTCCAGAACTTTCCTTTCCTTTCGAATAAAGCACTTCATGTTTGAATCTCTGGGTTCTGAGTTCTAATTGTGTCTAGGTAGAAAGGTACCGACACAACACCTTTTAAACTATACCTCTCTGTAATCCGGACTTTTTGATAAACCGGCACCACGCCGGTCCTGTTGGTGCCAGATAATAAAGAGTTTCCTGTATCAACAAGATCTACAGGCTCTGTTGCAACTACCTGGTAACGACTGTAGGGAACTCTCTTCTCAGGGTCCAGTTCAGCAGAGTGCTAGATGCAGCTCTGTTCCATTTGTCGCTCTTAAACCTGCAGCCACCATGTAGTGTAGGGCTACACAGATAATGAGAGCACCAGCAGCTGCAGTCGCCAACACGTCCCCACTTCCTTGCCTGCTGAATTACTAGCCTGTGGGAATGGTGCCATGGAATGGCAAAGAGAACCTGACTCCTCACAACCATCTCATGCAGCATCCCATCCACTTCAAGTCATCAAACAAGGTGTAGGGTGCTGAACTGCACCATCATTTCCCTCCTGCACCTTGGATTTCTTTTCCCTTAATTTCTAACTGTCTTCTTAGTCCTCTCTCCGTTCAAAAAAGGGGAGAAGGATAAACCTGCCAATGACAGTTTAACATCGGTGGTGTAGAAGCTTTTAGAAACAATAATCTGGAAGAAAATTAACAGCCACTTGCACAAGCACGAACTAATAAAGGAGAGCCAGCACAGATTTGTTACGGGCAAACCGTGTTTGACAAACTTGATTGAGTTTTTTGATGAGATAACAGAGAGGGTGGATGAGGGCAGTGCAGTTGATATTGTGTATATGGACTTTCAAAAGGCTTGTTAGCAAAATTGAAGCCCATGGGATAAAAGGGGCAGTAGCAGCATGGATACAAAATTGGCTAAGGGATAGAAAACAGAGTTGTGGTGAATGGCTGTTGTTCAAACTGAAGGGAGGTATACAGTGGAGTTTCCCAAGGTTCAGTACTAGGACCACTGCTGTTTTTGATATACATTAATGACTTGAACTTGGGGGCACAGGGCACAATTTCGAAATTTGCAGATGACACGAAACTTGAAAGTGCAGTAAACAGTGAGGAAGATAGTAATAGGCTTCAAGAGGACATAAACAGGCTGGTAGAATGGGCAGACACATGGCAGATGAAATTTAATGCAGGAAAGCGTGAGGTGATACATTTTGGTAGGGAGAATGAGGGGAGACAATACAAGCTAAATGGTACAATTTTAAAGGGGGTGCAAGAACAGAGAGACCTGGGGGTGTTTGTGCACAAATCTTTGAAGGTGGCAGGACAGGTTAATAAAGCAGTTAATGAAGCATATGGGATCCTGGGCTTTATAAATAGAGGCATAGGGCTCGAATTTCCAAGCCCCAAGGAGGCGGGTTTGGAGGCGGCAGTGGTGGGAAAATTGCAGAATCGGGGGGCAGGAACCCATCCCGCCCCCAACCTGCCTCTGTGCCAATGTCCCAGGAGGCGGGTACCCGACCTGTGCTGGGAGCCGCCTCCCCGAGGCGGGAAGGGGGTTAGTGCCAATTAACTGCCTGTTAACAGGTAGTTAACAGGCAGTTTCTGGCCTAATCCCTATTTTTAGCCCTGAAGTGTGGGTTGTCCGATGGCTCCGAACCACGCCAAGTTAGCGAGGCAGACCATCGGTCTGCAGGGGTTGGAGGGGTCGAGATGTCTGTTGTGCAGGTGAGTGATGGATGCATGTGTGCAGAGGTAAGTGTGTGAGGTAAGTGTAAAGTGTTTTAATAAGTTTTACTTACCTTTACTTTCTCCTGCGGGCTTCCTTCAGTTCTCGGGAGTCCCTCAGCTCACCAGCACAGAAAGCAGAATGGCTGCTGAACTGTCAAAAGCTGCAGCCTCTGCTTTCTGGTCTGGAGAGCTCTCTAACTGGCCTGAGTAGAAAGGACTCAAGTTAGAAGACAGATTGTCAGTGTTTGACAGCTTCAAAAGCTCTTGACAGATGAAATGTCA
The DNA here is from genome assembly GCF_052327205.1 of Somniosus microcephalus. Classification (NCBI taxonomy): domain Eukaryota; kingdom Metazoa; phylum Chordata; class Chondrichthyes; order Squaliformes; family Somniosidae; genus Somniosus; species Somniosus microcephalus. The sequence continues at coordinate 9,572,858 of NC_141009.1, forward strand.
ATCGCTGACGTCACCAGTAACCAAGTGTCCCGTAATTGGCCTGCTGAGCCCACTGGGCGGGCTTAACAAGGTCAATCAAGGGAAAATAGCGTGGGTTGGCCACAAGTCGATGGAGGTGGGACAACAACCCAAAAAGTGGGAGTCCCACCTCCAAAAGCTCCCCATTGACAAAATCAAGCCCATAGAATACAAAAGCCAGGAAGTTATGCTAAACCTTTATAAAACACTAGCTCGGCCCCAGCTGGAGTATTGTGTCCAATTCTGGGCACCGCAGTTTAGAAAGGCTTTGGAGAAGGTACAGAAGAGATTTGGAGAAGGTACAGAAGAGATTTACTGGATTGGTTCCAGGGATGAGGGATTACAGTTACGTGGAGAGACTGGAGAAGCTGGGGTTGTTCTCCTAAGAGCAGAGAAGACTAAGAGGCGATTTGATAGAGGTGTTTAAAATCATGAAGGGTTTAGACAGAGTAAATAAAGAGAAACTGTTTCCAGTGGCTGAAGGGTCGATAACCAGAGGGCACAGATTGAAGGTGATTGGCAAAAGAAGCACAGGCAACATGGGGAAAAACGTTTTTACACGAGTGGTTAGGATTTGGAATGCGCTGCCTGATGGGGCGGTGGATACAGATTCAATAGTAGCCTTCAAAGGGAATTGGATAAATACTTGGAAGAGAACAAATTGCAGGGATATGGGGAAAGAGCGGGGGAATGGGATTAACTGGATTGCTCTTGGAAGGAACCGGCACAGACTCGATGGGCCGAATGGCCTCCTTCTGCGCTATACTATTCTATGATTCTATGATTCCTTCATCTTTGCCAAAGGTTGCTAATGGATTGAGATGATTTTTGAGCATCACCCTATTCTGCCACTTCCCTTTAATTCCCCCAACTCTTTACATTCAATTTTCTACTTCCATCCCAGTGTCCTCCCTCTACCTATCCCAATCTGAAACTATGCTAATAAGCTGATCTCAGAATATTGGGTGCAAACAGCACACTTCCATTTGAATCTGTCTAAAACCCACTTCTAACCACTCAGATGTAAACTACTGCCAGATCAGAAAATCTGGGCTTCTTTGACTACACAACCCTAGTGTCACAAGGTATGGTACACATGACCTATCATGACATGGATGTGGAATAGAAAATTAAGAAATGTTATAATTTTTGATTAGTGAGTGAACTATTTTACTTCTGATCTTTTAAATAGCATAAACAGTTATGGTAAATTCTAGTTTTAAGAGGACTACAGTATTGCAGTGCAAAATCAAAGTCTAAATTACAGAAATCATATCCCTTTTTCAGTATAAACTTTATATTCAGGTACACTAAAATAAAAGAATGCTATTGCTGCGCCTCAGCTGCACTTGATTCCTGTGGGCGTGTGGCTGTTATTGGCAAAGCCCTGCAATCCTGGCAGCCAAATAAGCCACCCATTTACTCAGCTCATGCAGAAAGTAACTATGTGACACAGCGGGGTTACTCAAAAACCTCACACATTGCTGCTATTTTTTACATGCAAACAGTGCCACTCTGATTTCAGCCCCACCCTAGATTTTAGAACCATAATATAACTATCATCCAATCTGCTCCATACAAGGTTGATGATATAGTGTGTGTGGTACGATTAAACATGAAACTTCAACACAGAAGATCAAGTAGTCAATACTCCCCCATCACTCTTTTTATGTAAATCCAATGAAAATAATATATCTAATTTTAAATACACTCTTATGAAATCACTACTGGATTGATATCTCATTTTTCACATGCTGCTATTAAGCTGGTAATTCATAGATTTAGGATCTGAAATAAGTAAAATAATACAGTGAGTACAGCCTGATCCACATATTTTCAAACTGTGTTGGCATGTAGATTACTAAAATTCAGTAAATTCATTGATTTCACTGGAACCTAGGAACAATAAAATTGCAATTTGGTACATAAATAGCCAGCTATCCAGGGGCCAACTTGCCTAAAAGTAGCTGCAAATTTCATTCCTCTATATAGGCTCACAAAATATTATTTGCAATTTATCCTTTCCATCAAATTTTCTCAAACCTCCTGTCACCTTTATTTTCAAATCTCTTACATAGAAACATAGAAGATAGGAGCAGGAGTAGGCCATTCGGCCCCTCGAGCCTGCTCCGCTATTCATGGCTGATCATCCAAATTCAGTACCTGGTACCTGCTTTCTCCCCATACCCCTTGGTCCCTTTAGCCTTAAGAAATATATCCAACTCCTTCTTGAATATATTTAATGAATTGGCCTCTGCAGCCTTCTGTGGTAGAGAATTCCACAGGTTCACCACTCTCTGGGTGAAGAAATTCCTCCTCATTTCTGTCCTAAATGGCTTACCCCTTATCCTTAGACTGTGACCCCTGGTTCTGGACTCCCCGCCATCGGGAACAGCCTTCCTGTATCTAGTCTGTCCAGTCCTGTCAGAATTTTATAAGTTTCAATGAGATCCCCTCTCATTCTTCTAAACTCCAGCGAGTACAAGCCCAATCGTCCCAAGCTCTCCTCATACGTCATTCCTGCCATCCCAGGTATCAGCCTGGTGAATCTTCGCTGACCTCCTTCCATGGCAAGAACATCCTTCCTCAGATAAGGCGACCAAAACTGCACACAATACTCAAGATGTGGTCTCACCAAGGCCCTGTACAACCGCAGCAAGACATCCTTGTTCCTGTACTCAAACCCTCTCGCCACGAAGGCCAACATACCATTTGCCTTCTTAACCGCCTGCTGCACCTGCATGCTTACCTTCAGCGACTGGTCCACAAGGACACCCAGGTCTCGTTGCACTTCCCCTTCTCCTAATCTATTGCCATTCAGATAATAATCTGCCTTCCTGTTTTTGCCACCAAAGTGGATAACCTCACATTTATCCACGTTATATTGCATCTGCCATGCTTTTGCCCAGTCACCCAACCTGTCCAAATCATCCTGGAGTTTCTCGACATCCTCCTCATAGCACACATGCCCACCCAGCTTTGTGTCGTCTGCAAATTTGGAGATATTACATCTGGTTCCCTTGTCTAGATCATTAATATATATTGTGAATAGCTGGGGTCCAAGGACCGATCCCTGCGGTACCCCACTCGTCACTGCCTGCCACTCGGAAAAAGACCCGTTTATTCCAACTCTTTGCTTTCTGTCTGCCAACTAGTTCTCTGTCCAAGTCAATACCTTGCCCCCAATCCCATGTGCCCTAACTTTACACGCTAATCTCTTATGCGGGACCTTATCAACAGCCTTCTGAAAGTCCAAATACACCACATCCACTGGTTCTCCCATATCTATTCTACCAGTTACATCCTCAAAAAATTCCAGTAGATTAGTCAAGCACGATTTACCTTTTGTAAATCCATGTTGACTTTGTCTGATCCTGTCACTGTTTTCCAAGTGCTCTGCTATTACATCTTTTATAATGTACTCTAGCATTTTCCCCACTACCGATGTCAGGCTTACCGGTCTGTAATTCCCCGTTTCTCTCTACCACCTTTTTTGAATAGTGAGGTAACATTAGCTACCCTCCAATCCATGGGTACTGTTCCAGATTCCATCGAATGTTGGAAGATGATCAGCAATGCATCTACTATTTCTAGGGCCACTTCCTTAGGCACCCTAGGATGTAGATTATCAGGCCCTGGGGATTTATCAGCCTTCAATCCCATCAATTTCCCTAACACCATTTCCCTACAAATATTGATTTCTTTCAGTTCCTCCCTTTCATCAGACCCTATGTTCCCCGACATCTCTGTGAGGTTATTTGTGTCCTCCTTTGTGAAGACAGAACCAAAATATGTATTTATTTGGTCTGCCATTTCTTTGTTCCCCATTATAAATTCCCCCGATTCTGACTGCAAGGGACCTACGCTTGACTTCACCAATCTTTTTCTCTTCACATATCTATAAAAGCTTTTACAGTCAGTTTTTATGTTCCCTGCAAGCTTACTCTCATATTCAATTTTCCCCTACTTAATTAATCCCTTTGTCCTCTTTTGTTGAATCCTAAACTGCTCCCAATCCTCAGGTTTACTGCTTTTTCTGGTCAATTTATATGTCCTCTCCTTGGTTCTTATGCTATCCCTAATTTCCCTTGTTAGCCACGGTTGAGTCACCTTTTTTGTTTTATTTTTATGTCAAACTGGGATGAACAAATTCTGTAGTTCATCCATGCGGTCTTTGAATGTTTGCCATTGCCTAGCCACCGTCAACCCTTTGAGTGACATTCCCCAATCAATCCTACCCAACTCGCGCCTCAGACCATCGTAGTTTCAAACAAACAAACAGTATAAAAAGACCGGTGCCAGTGCGAGCAGCACTGAGTGCGAGTAGCAGAGAGTGCTGTGAGAGTTTGGGTAAGTGAGAGAGTTAGGGTAAGTGGGGTGTTAGGTGCTGTTTCTATTTTGTTTCTGGCCTTGTTTTTCCTGCCAGTCTCAGGATTAGCAGACATCGCGGAGGCGGAGCAGAGAGGCGTGGCCCAGCCGAGGCAGCCGGGAGCAGCAGCGGGTGTTGAGTCGAGTCGGAGCAGCAAGGCGAGGCAGCCTAAACAGGCTCCACAGGCAACATTCCAAGGGGAGGTCAGAATTCAAAAGTGACATCACAGCCAAGCTGGTAGGTGATTGGCTGATTGGTGTGTACTTTTCCTTCCCTTTTAAACCTTTATAAGTTGGTAAGTTCAATTAAATAGAGGTGTGATATTCATCATCTAGAATCGAGGCAGAGGGTATTTAAAAATAATAATAAATTTAATTAATAACATAGAATGGGAGAGCAGGTGATGTGTTACTGCTGCAATATGTGGGAGCTGGTGGACACCATTGATGTTCACAGTGATCACATTTGCAGTAAATGCTGGCTGCTCGAGGAACTCCGGCTCCGTGTTGATGAGCTGGAGTCCGAGCTTCAAACACTGCGACACATCAGGGAGGGGGAGAGTTACTGGACTCTGTGTTCCAGGAAGCAGTCACACCAATTAGATTAACTAATTCATATGTAGTCCGTGGTCAGGGACAGGAGGGTGTGACTATGAATGAGGTAGGTACGGGGATCCAGGAGGTAGTGTTGGAGGAGCCGCAGCCCTTGCTCTTGTCCAACAGGTTCGAGGCTCTTACTCCCTGTGAGGATGGGAATGGGGACTGCAGGGAGGATGATCAACCTGGCCACAGCACCGTGGAACGAGGGGCCATTCAAGTGGGGGGAGTAAAAAGAAATGTTGTAGTGGTAGAGGATAGTATCATTAGGGGGATAGATAGGGTTCTTTGCAGCCGAGAGCGCGAGTCCCAAAGGTTGTGTTGCCTGCCCGGTGCCAGGGTTAAGGACATCTCCTCTGGGCTGGAGAGAAACTTGGAGTGGGAGGGGGAGGATCCAGTTGTCGTGGTCCATGTTGGTACCAACGACATAGATAGGTCAAGGAAAGAGGTTCTGCTGAGGGAGTATGAGCAGCTAGGGGCCAAATTAAAAAGCAGAACCACAAGGGTAATGATCTCTAGATTACTACCTGAGCCACGAGCAAATTTGGCTAGGGTAAATAAAATCAGAGAGTTAAATGCATGGCTCAAAGACTGGTGTGGGAGAAATGGGTTTTGCTTCTTGGGACACTGGCACCAGTACTGGGACAGGAGAGAGCTGTTCCGTTGGGACGGACTTCACTTGGCCAGTGCTGGGACTAGAATCCTGGCAAATCGAATAACTAGGGCTGTAGAGAGGACTTTATACTAATTAGTGGGGGGGAGGTTTCAAGAGAGCGAAAAATAAAAATGTCAGCGGAGAAGGCAATAGAGCAAGGTAGCAGTGGGGGAATTAAAAACCAGAGCGTGTCAGGAAGGGACAGAATATATAAAGATAAAGGTAAAGTAGTAAAGGGGTAAAAGCAGGAATAAATTGTCACAAAACATATTTAAAAGTTCTTTATCTGAATGCACGCAGCATTTGTAACAAAATAGACGAGTTGACGGTACAAATAACTACACATGGGTATGATCTGGTGGCCATTACGGAGACATGGCTGCAGGGTGACCATCACTGGGAACTAAACATCCAGGGGTATTTGACTATTAGGAAGGACAGACAGGAAGGAAAGGGAGGTGGGGTGGCTGTGTTAATAAAGGATGGAATCACTGCAATAGTGAGAAATGATATTGGGTCAAAGGATCAGGATAGTGAAACGGTTTGGGTGGAGATAGGAATAATAAGGGGGAAAAGTCACTAGCGGGCGTAGTCTATAGGCCTCCTAACAGTTGCAACTCTATTGGTCGGAGTATAAATCAGGAAATAGTTGGGGCTTGTAATAAGGGAACAGCTATAATCATGGGAGATTTTAACTTTCATATTGACTGGACAAATCAAATTGGGCAGGGCAGCCTTGAGGAAGAGTTCATAGAGTGCATTAGGGACGGGTTCCTTGAGCAGTATGTTACTGAACCAACCAGGGGGCAGGCAATCTTAGATCTGGTCCTGTGTAATGAGACAGGATTAATAAAAAATGTCCTAGTAAAGGATCCCCTTGGAATGAGTGACCATAACATGGTTGAATTCCAAATTCAGTTGGAGGGTGAGAGAGTTGGATCTCAAACCAGTGTACTAAGCCTAAATAAAGGAGACTATGAAGGTATGAGAGCAGAGTTGACTAAAGTGGACTGGGAAAATAGATTAAGGTGTAAGATGGTACATGAGCAGTGGTGTACATTCAAGGAGATATTCCACAACTTTCAAGAAAAATATATTCCACTGAGGAAAAAGGGGCGTAAAAGAAAAGACAGCCATCCGTGGCTAAGTAAAGTAATAAAGGATAGTATCCGACTGAAAACAAGGGCATATAAAGTAGCCAAATCTAGTGGGAGGATAGAAGATTGGGAAGCATTTAAAAGCCAGCAAAGAATAACTAAAAGATTAATTAAGAAAGGGAAGATAGATTATGAAAGTAAACTAGCAAAAAATATAAAAACAGATAGCAAGAGTTTCTACAGTTATATAAAAAGAAAAAGGGTGGCTCAAGTGAATGTTGGTCCCTTAGAGGATGAGACCGGGAAATTAGTAGTGGGGAACATGGAGATGGCAAAAACGCTGAACAAATATTTTGTATCAATCTTTACAGTAGAGGACACTAAAAATCCCAACACTGGACAAACAGGGGGCTATGGGGGGGAGGAGCTAAACAAGATTAAAATCACTAAGGAAGATAATGGGACTTAAGGCGGATAAATCCCCTAGACCTGATGGCTTACATCCTAGGGTCTTGAGAGAAGTAGCGGTAGGGATTGTGGATGCATTGGTGGTAATTTTCCAAAACTCCCTGGATTCAGGAAAGGTCCCAGCAGATTGGAAAACTGCTAAGGTAATGCCCTTATTTAAAAAGGGAGGTAGACAAAAGGCTGGAAACTATAGACCAGTTAGCCTAACATCTGTGGTTGGTAAAATGTTGGAGTCCATTATTAAGGAAGCAGTAACAGGACATTTGGATAAGCATAATTTAATCAGACAGAGTCAGCATGGTTTTATGAAGGGGAAGTCATGTTTGACAAATTTGCTTGAATTCTTTGAGGATGTAACAAACAGGGTGGATAAAGGGGAACCAGTGGATGTGGTGTATTTGGACTGCCAAAAGGCATTTGACAAGGTTCCACACAAAAGATTACTGCACAAGATAAAAAATCACGGGATTGGGGGTAATATACTGGCATGGGTGGAAGATTGGCTATCTAACAGAAAACAGAGAGTTGGGATAAATGGTTCATTCTCGGGTTGGCAATCAGTAACTAGTGGTGTTCCGCAGGGGTCGGTGCTGGGACCCCAACTCTTTACAATCTATATTAACAATTTGGAGGAGGGGACCAAGTGCAACATATCCAAGTTTGCCGACAATACAAAGATGGGAGGGAAAGCAGTGAGTGAGGAGGACATAAAAAACCTGCAAAAGGACATAGACAGGCTAAGTGAGTGGGCAGAAATTTGGCAGATGGAATATAATGTTGGAAAGTGTGAGGTTATGCACTTTGGCAGAAAAAAATCAAAGAGCAAGTTATTATCTAAATGGAGAAAAACTGCAAAGTGCTACAGTACAAAGGGATCTGGGGGTCCTGGTGCATGAAACACAGAAGGTTAGTATGCAGGTACAGCAGGTGATCAGGAAGGCCAATGGAATCTTGGCTTTTATTGCAAGGGGGATGGAGTATAAAAGCAGGGAAGTCTTGCTTCAGTTATACAGGGTACTGGTGAGGCCACACCTGGAATATTGCGTACAGTTTTGGTTTCCATATTTAAGAAAAGATATACTTGCTCTCGAGGCAGTTCAGAGAAGGTTCACTTGGTTGATTCCAGAGATGAGGGGGTTGACTTATGAGGAAAGGTTGAGTCGGTTGGGCCTCTACTCATTGGAATTCAGAAGAATGAGAGGCGATGTTATCGAAACATATAAGATTGTGAGGGGGCTTGATCGGGTGGATGTGGGGAGGATGTTTCCACTGATGGGTGAGACTAGAACTAGGGGGCATAATCTTAGAATAAGGGGCTGCCGTTTCAAAACTGAGATGAGGAGAAACTTCTTCACTCAGAGGGTGGTAAATCTATGGAATTTGCTACCTCAGAGAGCTGTGGAAGCTGCGACATTAGATGGATTTAGAACGGAGATAGACAGTTTCCTAGCTAATAAGGGAATTAGGGGTTACGGGGAGCGAGCAGGGAAGTGGACGTGAGTCTAGGTTCGGATCAGCCATGATCCTGTTGAATGGCGGAGCGGGCCCGGGGGGCCGTGTGGCCTGCTTCTGCTCCTACTTCTTATGTTCTTATGTTATGTTTCCTTTATTTAAATTCAGGACCCTAGTCTCTGAGTCAACTACTTAATTCTCCATCTTAATGAAGAATTCGATCATATTATGATCGCTCCGACCCAAGAGACCTCGCACAACAAGATTGCTAATTACTCCTTTCTTGTTACATAATACCCAGTCTAAGATGGCCTGATCTCTGGTTGGTTCCTCGACATATTGGTCCAGGAAACCATCCCGTAAACACTCCAGGAATTCCTCCTCCACAGTATTGTTACTAATTTGGTTAGCCCAATCTATATGTAGATTAAAGTCACCCAGGATGACTGCTGTGCCCTTATTGCACGCTTCTCTAATTTCCCTTTTAATGCCATCCCCAACCTCCACATTACTGTTTGGAGGTCTATATACCACTCCCACTAACGTTTTCTGCCCCTTGGTATTTCTCAGTTCTACCCATACAGATTCCACATCATCAGAGCTAATATCCTTCCTTACAATTGTGTTAATCCCTTCTTTAACCAGCAATGCTACCCCACCTCCCTTTCCTTTTTGCCTATCTTTCCTGAATATTGAATACCCCTGGATGTTGAGTTCCCAGCCTGAGTTAAATAGTAGTTTTTCCTACTATTCCTACCTTAAAACTTAACTACAAGTGATCACTTGATGGAACACAAAACATTACTGCCTATGTGCAGTTTTGGCCATTTTGTAACCAGTTTGCAAACTGTGTCAGCCATGGCTCAGTTGGTAGCACTCTCGCCTGTGGGTTAGAATGTTGTGGGTTCAAGTCCCCACTCCAGAGACTTGAGCACAAAAATCTAGGTTGACACTCTAGTGCCGGAGGTGCTGTCTTTCGGATGAGATGTTAAACCAAGGCCTCGTCTGCCCTCTCAGGTGGACATAAAAGATTCCATGGCACTATTTCAAAGAAGAGCAGGGGAGTTATCCCCAGTGTACTAGCCAGTATTTATCACTAAAACAGATTATCTGGTCATTATCACATTGATGTTTGTGGGAACTTGCTGTGTACAAATTGGCTGCTGTGTGTCCTACATTATAACAGTTAATATACTTCAAAAGTACTTCATTGTGAAGCGTTTTGAGACATTCTGAGAACCTGCAAGTCTTTACTAAGTAATCTATAAGGGATAAAAACTACTTTTCCCAGTATTCCACAAACACATTGAAATTAGGGTAAAATACCAGTCCGATATAAATTCAGAAACAATATTAGTTCTTCAGGGGTCACAATCTAAGGATAAGGGGTAAGCCATTTAGGACAGAGATGAGGAGGAATTTCTTCACCCAGAGAGTGGTGAACCTGTGGAATTCTCTACCACAGAAGGCAGTTGAAGCCAATTCATTAAATATATTCAAGAAAGAGTTAGATATATTTCTTAAGGCTAAAGGGATCAAGGGATATGGGGAGAAGGCAGGGACAGGGTACTGAGTTTGGATGATCAGCCATGATCTCATTGAATGGCGGAGCAGGCTCGAGGGGCCGAATGGCCTACTCCTGCTCCTATCTTCTATGTTTCTATGTTTCATTTTCAATTGTTGCATCTGCAGGGTAGGTCAAATATTTCAAGCAGCTCGTACGAAAGCTTAGAATACACTTTTCCACAATTGCAGTATATCTTTCTGCCACTCCTGAGATTTTTTTAACCAGCCTTAAGTCTACGGTTAATACTTTGCAGAATACAAATTAACCAATACCTGAAATTGAGTTACAATCGCGCAACTGTATCAAGGGGATCTTATGTCACAGTTTTCAAGTATCATCTCAAAACCAAATTACAGTATTTAACTCATGTATGTCTTTATTATCTTATAGTAGCTGTTGAAAGTTTATTTTTAAATAATATCACAGGCTTATTATGAGACAGGCCCACCAAACAAACTGAAGAGAAATGGGGCCAGTTTTCCTGTTATAATCTGTAGATGGATCCTGCTCCTCCTGCGCTACCTTCACCTGCTCCACCTTCACTCATGCTCTGTGTTTCACCCAGTATGTTGTCCTCAAGCCCACTTTTTAAATCCCCCTGGACAAATATAAAAGAAAGAAAAAAGGACTTGCAGATATATTCACATCCTCAGGACATCCCAAAGCATTTTTCAGCCAGTGAGGTACTTCTGAAGTGTAGTCACTGTGGTAATGCAGGAATACCTGTGCTGCTGCTTGTCAAGGTGAGATTGAGTGATGAAACGCGCTGTGAGATGTATGGTTGTCCTGATCATGAGCTCCTGCCTCAGCTTTTTCTGCCATACCAACATGCCCTCATTACAAATTGGTGGCATGCAGCCTTTGGTATGGACCTGTTATTCAATGCATGCTTCATTGTTACTAAGGTTGTGACTGAATATTGTAAGACTAAAAGGAGGCGTAAGTGTTGTACTAATTCTAAGCTGGGCAAAGGATCCTACTTCCCCATCTCCCCCATCCCTGTATTTGGAGGGCGTGCTGCTCAAAAAGTGGAAAAAGGATACAACTTGCAACTTCCTCTACCTGTACTCAACCTCTCCATCTTGTTAGGTACTACCTTCTACAAAAGTAGAGGCATGCATTTAGTCACTGCCATTGGTGGCATCGAAACCCATGATTTCAGGGTGGTATGCATAGTTAATTGGAAGACAGAAGATGCATTATGCAGTCGCTGTGCGTGGAAGGAGTTTCCAGGGGTTCCATTGTTCAGGGTCCTACTGAAGAAGGGAAAAAAGGAGTTGCAGGGAAAGGGAGGTGTTGGGACGTGAACAGGGCAACCATGATCCGCTAGATAAATATTAAAAGAATGTGTGGGTACAAGGGAACTGCACTGTATAACCGAGGTTGCAAGTTCGTCCCGAACCTTGCTACACCTGGGGAGGTCATCAAACTTTTTGTGGCATCGTCTCCATGTCCTCGGCACAATGCTGCTGGCAGTGATTTCATCAGCTACCTACTGCTAAGCCTCTGATAAACCCTTCAGCTGACCTGACAGTCACTGGGGACACAAACAGAAGGTTGCTCCTGTGCAAGATTTCTGTATCCTCGTCCTCAAAGCAGGATATCCTGCTGCTGCCACAACTGCTCCCAGGCATTTTCCTTTGTTTCTGCCACTTTATCAGCAGTCACCGCTAAAAGCACGTGCCCCTTTATGCTACTGTGGGCCTTTACGACCTGCAGAGGCGTATAAATTCCTGGCCCCAATGGGAAAGCAGTGACTAGGAGGCACGAATACCATCTGCTCCTAACCCACGTGATGCTAAGTTCAGCAGATTTTCAAATTGGGAACATTAAGAACATAAGAACATAAGAAATTGGAGCAGGAGTCAGCCATTCGGCCCTTCGAGCCTGCTCCGCCATTCAATGAGATCATGACTGATCTTCTGCCTCAACTCCATTCACCGGCCCTATCGCCATATCCCTTGATGCCCTTACTAGTCAGAAATCTAGCGACTTCTGTTTTGAATATAACCAATGACTGAGCCTCCACAGCCCTCTGGGGTAGAGAATTCCAAAGATTCACCACCCTCTGTGTGAAGACATTGCTTCTCATCTCAGTCCTGAATGGCCTACCCTTTATCTTGAGGCTGTGGCCCCTGGTTCTAGACTCCCCAGCTAAGGGAAACATTCTCCCAGTGTCCACCCTATCAAGCCCTGTAATAATTTTGTATGCTTCAATGAGATCCCCTCTCATTCTTCTGAATTCAAGAGAATACAGGCTTAGTTTACTCAATCTCTTCTCATACGACAGTCCCGCCATCCCAGGAAACAATCTCATGAACCTTTGTTGCACTCCCTGTATGGCAAGTATATCCTTCCTTAGGTAAAGAGACCAAAATTGTACACAGTACTCCAGGTGTGATCTCACCAAGGCCCTATATAATTGGAGTAAGACTTCTTTACTCCTGTACTCAAATCCTCTTGTAATGAAGGCCAGCATACCATTTGCCTTCCTAATGGCTTGCTGCGCCTGCACATTCACTTTCATTGACTCATGTACAAGGATACCCAGGTCCCTTTGAGCATCTGCATTCCCCAATCTTTCATCATTTAGGAAATACTCTGCCTTTCTGTTTTTTCTACCAAAGTGGATAACTTCACATTTATCCACATTATAATCCATCTGCCATGTTCTCGCCCACTCACTGAGCCTGTCGAGATTCCCTTGAACCCTCTTCACACCCTCTTTGCAACTGACACTGCCACCTAGCTTTGTGTCATCAGCAAATTTGGAAATGTTACATTTAGTCCCCTCATCCAAATCATTGATATAGATTGTGAATAGCTGGGGCCCAAGCACCGATCCTTGCAGTACCCCACTAGTCACAGCCTGCCATCCTGAAAAAGACCCGTTTATCCCTACTCTTTGTTTTCTGTCTGTTAACCAATTCTCAATCTATGCTAGTATATTACCCCCAATTCCATGTGCCCTAATTTTGTTCACCATCTTCTTGTGTGGGACCTTATCGAAGGCCTTCTGAAAATTCAGATACACCACATCTACCGGTTCCCCTTTGTCTACTCCACTAGTTACATCCTCAAAGAACTCCAGTAGGTTTGTTAAACAGGATTTCCCTTTCATAAATCCATGTTCACTCTGCCCAATCTTACTATTAGTTTCTAAGTGCCCAGTTATTGCATCCTTTATAATATGTTCCAGCATTTTCCCAACTACTGATGTGAGGCTAACAGGTCTGTAGTTCCCCATTTTCTCTCTCCCTCCTTTCTTAAATAGCAGGGTTACATTTGCTATCTTCCAATCTGCAAGAACCGATCCAGAATCTATAACATTTTGGAAGATGACAACCAATGCGTCCACAATCCCAGTGGCCACTTCTTTCAAAACCCTAGGATGTAGGTCATCCGGTCCTTGGGATTTAGCGACTTTTAGTCCCATTAATGTTGCTAGTACTGTTTTTTTACTAATAATAATTTCTTTAAGTTCCTCATTCTCGCCACACCCTTGGTTTTCTTGTATTTCTGGGACTTTTTTGTGTCTTCCTCCATGAAGACAGAAACAAAGTATTTATTTAATTTCTCAGCCATTTCCTCATTCCCCATTATAAATTCTCCCGTCTCTGACTGTAAAGGACCTACATTTACCTTCGCCAGTCTTTTCCTTTTCACATACCTGTAGAATCTTTTACAATCCGTTTTTATATTTTTCGCTAATTCAAATTGTATACCGTGCAACTTACGCCGGAGTCCTCAGGCCATGCTAAAACCAGGGTCAGTATGTCAAAGCTCATTGAGACAATGGGCCAGAAATTCGTGGCCAGAAGCGTGAGTACGGTCGGGGTACTCACGCATTTGGCCGTTGGAAATGCCGGCGTTCAGCAGGAACAGCGCATGCGGGGAACGCCGGCATTTCCAGACCCGAGGTCTATTCACAGCGTGTGCGACTGCACAGGCAGCGCTTGCGCAGTGAACTTTGTGGATTTCAATGATGGATTCAGTGAGGGTAAGTCCTTAGAAGTTACACTTGAAAAAAGCAAGTGTAAAGTTGTTCATTGGCTGCGGAGGAAGATATATTTTATCGTGGAGCTTCTGAAATGCAATATTTTTGTTTGGGAAAGGGAGGGAAGTTATTTTAAGAAATTTTAAGTAAGTTTTAAAGTTAAAAATTTTTTTTTTTAAAGGGTTTTCAGAACGGTAGGTAGAAGGAGCAATTGTGGCTGTGTGAATGGAATGTGAGAATGAGTTATGTATGTATGTCCACATATATTCCTTTACGTATATGTATGTATGTTTTATATTCCTTTACTAATGTGTATGAATGTATGTTTTTAATTATGATTTTCCAATAAGTTACTTTCTCTGAAAGCCATAATTAAATAATACATTCATACACATAAGTAAAGGAATATATACAGACATACATACTTTCAGAAGCTCCACGATAATAAATATCTTCCTCCGCAGCCTCTGGAGCAACTGTACCCATGCTTTTTTCATGTGTAAGTTGTAATGACTTGACCTCACTGAAAGCATTAATGAAAGCGGCGAATTATACTGCGCACGCGCTGCCTGTGCAGTCGCACGCGTTCTGCCTCTGAACCCCTTCGTTCAGAGGACAGGAAATGCCGGTTTTCCCCACATGCACTGTGCATGCTGAAAACCGGCATTTCATCCAGCCAGATGCGTAAGTACCCCGACCGTACTCGCGCATTTGGAAGGGAATTACTGGGCCAACATTTTACATGTCAATAAAATGAAAAATTTAACAATTGCACGACTTGCCCCCTCGCATCTGCGACTGAGGGTCCAAGGAGGTGCATTGCGCAAGAGGTCATCATCGTACGTATCCTCACACTGTTCCCTTTGGGGAACTGTATGAAGTGGTGGAAGGATTTATGGCCGTGATTAACGCTCATTCCGTGACCGTAACCATCTTTGAACCAGCCATTAGGGTGGTTAGTCCTATGGCGGGAGGGTTTTACGGGCTCCCACAACCCATCTGGGGGGGGGGGCCACCAACACCCACGGACGCAAGTATCCCGCTGGATGTCCACCCAGAATTTAAAGTTGGAGCTCCGACTCCACTTGCCGGGACTGTCTGGAGTGGGGTTCAAAACCCTACTCCTTCTGGCCCAGCGGCGGGGATGCTTACTGCTACGCAAAAGGCCCACTCCGCACAAAAGGTGACACCCATACATTTCCTGCGCCTTTTCCCTCCCCGTGACTGGAGCCCTATGCTGCCATTTCACATTGCTAATCGGATTGGGCCTTTGTCATAGCGGTAGGATCCCCGCCGCTGGGCCAGATCAGGGTAGGGTTTCGAACCCCGCTCCAGACAGTCCCGGCAAGTGGAGTCGGAGCTCCGGCTCTAAATTCTGGGTTGACATCCAGTGGGATATTTGCGTCCGTGGGTGTGGGTGGCCCCCCCTCCTTGTATAGCTTGTGGGAGCCCGTAAAACCCTCCCGCCATAGGACTAACCGCCCTAATGGCTGGTTCAAAGATGGTTACGGTCACGGAATGAGCGTTAATCACGGCTATAAATCCTTCCACCACTTCATACAGTTCCCCAAAGGGAACAGTGTGAAGACACGTATGACGACGACATTGCTAAATAAATAAATGGAATTAAAAAAATTCTTTTAGGGCTTTTAAAAGTCTTTAAATTGCTTTAATTCTCTTTAAAACTACTTCAGATTACTCAAAATAATGTAAACATTTTAAAAAGTTTATAAAAGTTACCAAAATCTTCAAAAAACTTCCAAAAACCTATTTAAACTGCTCTTTGCATGTAAAAATGCTTAGCAGCTTGACAGAAACATTGGGGGCGTGTCCAGTGAAACTGAGACCTCAAGGGGCGTGTCTCACTTGCACTGCACGCTCCTGGCTTCGCGCTGGCTGCACTCCTGGGCGGCGTGACGTCATATGCTGCCCGGGATTCTTCTTTTTCAAACACCAAGTCCAGGCGTCCCTGGAGCTGATCGGCAGTAGCGCGGGGTAAGTGCATATACGGGGCTTGCACGCGCGGCAAGCCCCGTTCACCAATTTCTGGCCCATTAGCTTTGAAGATAAACAAATCTATAGAATTATGACATTTTATTCAGTGCCAGTTTATATAATATTCATTAGTTACTGATTGCAGCAGAGCTTCACTAAGTACTCTCACTTCATTATGGATTTATTATCAAAGAATTTTCATCACTTTATGGAGTTTATTATGTCCGTGTATAATTGAGACACGGACTGCAGGAGTGGATTATAACAAGTCTTTACTGAATGGAGACAACCTGGAAACTGAAACTACAGAAGCCTGCTAGGGCCTTTTATACAGGGGTGGTCACTGCCGGTACTGCAGTCTGAGACCAGTTATTCCCTTAAAGGTACATACACAACAATTCCTCCCCTTTTAGATAAACAGTACATAACATTCATTTAACAACTAAATAATAATTAATTACAATTACAATTACGGTTGCTAGATACATTGGTTGAAGTTAAGCAATTATAAGTTCAGTCTTGGAGGAGGCTTCCTGATTCTGTCTGGATAACGCCTCTTTGGGATATCAGGTTCTTCTGGCAAGGTTGCGTCGGGATCAATGTCGTTGTTTGGTTCGTCTGCTTCCAATATCACCGATTCTGCGGTAGATGCAATTGGTACTTCGGTTTCATCGCCAGGTGTATCACATCGTGGTGTGGAGTTGACGTTTTCCAGTGACTCTAGAATCTGGTCAGCATGGCGTCTTACAATGCTCTCTCGAACGTCCAAGGTATACATTAGAGGTCCTTGCCGTGTACAGATCATTCCTGGCTGCCATTTCTCTGTGCGGTAGTCCCGGGCCAAAACTGGTTGACCTATCTTAAAACTCCTGGTCGGCCTTTCATTCATATTCTGAAACTGCCTGTTCTCCACATCTCTTCTGACATTTGGCTTAACCAAATCCAAGCGGCATCGTAGTCTTCGATTGAAGAACATCATGGCTGGAGTTTGGTTGGTAACCGCATGTGTCACATTCCGGTCGGCAAACAAGAAGTTATCCACCTTGTGTTGTAGGGGTATATCTTCATTACACATTGCCTTGATAGCCTTCTTGAATGTTTGAACAAACCTCTCAGCCAATCCATTAGTGGCTGGATGATATGGGGCGGATGTGTAATGCTTAACACCATTGTTCATTAAGAACCTCCGGAACTCTTCAGAGACAAACTGTGGTCCATTGTCAGAGCAAATCTGTTCAGGCAGCCCATTCCTGGCGAATATGGTTCGTAAGACTGTGATAGTTTTTTCTCTGGTGGTTGAGGACATTTTTATTACCTCTGGCCACTTTGAATGTGCATCCACCGCAATTAAAAACATCGAGTCCATAAAGGGACCAGCAAAATCAATGTGCACCCTTTGCCATGGAGATGAGGGCCACTCCCATGGATGTAGAGGGGCTTGTGGTGGGGCGTTTTGGACCTTCTGGCATCCTGTACAGCTCTTGGTCATCTCTTCGATTTCTCTATCGATTCGTGGCCACCACACAAACGCTCTGGCTAAGTTCTTCATTTTTACCCCTCCCAGATGACCCTCATGAAGCTCATTGAGCACTCTATCCTTCAATTTGGGTGGAATTACTACTCTGGATCCACACATCAAGGTTCCTCTGCACACTGACAGCTGTTCTCTTCTCGGCGAGAATGCTGGCAGCAGTGGTTCGCCATGTGCTGGCCATCCCTTCACCATTAAATCATAGACCCAGGAGAGTGTCGGGTCATTTCGTGTTTCCTTTTCTATGTTTGCATTCGTCACAGGGAGACATTCGACTATAGTCGAGTGGAACAACTCCACTGGATCCACTGCCAGTTCTTCTTCCACCATCGGCAACAGTAAGCGCAACAATCCATCAGCATTCCCATGCTGTTTAGTTCCTTTGTACTCGATGTCATATTGGTGTACCCCTAGGAAAAGGGACCACCTCT
This sequence comes from Somniosus microcephalus, assembly GCF_052327205.1. Classification (NCBI taxonomy): domain Eukaryota; kingdom Metazoa; phylum Chordata; class Chondrichthyes; order Squaliformes; family Somniosidae; genus Somniosus; species Somniosus microcephalus. Next base: position 9,591,034 of record NC_141009.1, read on the forward strand.
GTAGCCGTTGTGCCGTCATTATCGGTACGCCCTTCTGAGGGTTGAAAATGGAGACGAGAGGTTGATGATCAGTTAGTAGAGTAAATTTCTGACCGTGCAGGTAGTGATTGAACGTCTTCACCCCCCACACCAGGCTGAGGGCCTCTCTGTCAATCTGGGCGTAGTTACGCTCGACTGAAGTTAACGAGCGTGACGCAAAAGCTATCGGCCTCTCTGAACCATCAAGGAATTTATGTGACAGCACCGCCCCAATGCCGTAGGGAGACGCATCACACGCCAGTCTTATCGGTAGTGATGGGCTGTAGTGAGCCAATACTTCTCTTGAAGTGATTAGGTCCTTACTCTTCTGAAAGGCCCGCTTACATTCATCGCTCCATTTCCATGCTACTCCCGTTCGTAGTAGGGCGTTCAGTGGATGCAGAATTGTGGACAAATTCGGCAAAAACTTATGGTAGTAATTCACCAATCCGAGGAATGATCTCAGTTGCGACACATTTTCAGGCGCTGGAGCCTTAACTACCGCTTCAATTTTGTCAGGGGACTTATGCAACCCCTCTTCATCAATCACGTGGCCACAATACGATATCTGTTTCTTAAAAAACTCGCACTTGGGGCGATTGGCTTGTAGCCCATGTTCACGTAGTCTAGTGAGCACCTGCTCTAGGTTGGCAAGGTGTTCACTGTCATCTTCACCTGTCACTAGGATGTCGTCCAAGTAACACTGAGTCCCCGGAATCCCTTGCAGGACTTGTTCCATCGCTCTTTGCCATATCGCCGGAGCTGATGCTACTCCGAATACCAGTCGATTATACTGGTAAAGACCTTTGGGAGTGTTTATCGTGAGATACTTCCTAGAGGATTCTTCAACCTCCATCTGCAAATATGCTTGTGCTAGGTCAATTTTTGTAAAACCCTTCCCTCCAGATAGTGAGGTGAAGATATCTTCTATCCTTGGAAGAGGATATTGTACTGTGTGAAGGACTGGGTTCACCGTCACCTTGAAGTCCCCACAGATGCGAACCTTCCTTGGCTCCTCAGACTTATTGTTTAACGTTTTCTTCATGACAGGAACGATGGGTGTCGCCCACTCGCTCCAGTGTACCTTAGATAACACGCCTGCATTCTCCACATTCTCCAGCTCTGCCTCGACGGCTGGGTGAATTGCATATGGTACCTGTCTTGCTTTGAAAAACTTGGGAATTGCATTTTCCTCTATTTTTATCGAGGCGGTTACGCCTTTAAGAGTGCCCAGTTCTTGTTGAAATACCTCTTTGGCATCAGCTAAGATTGTTGACAATCGTCCAGGAGTGACGTCGTCATCCTTTTTACCAGCCACCGTCAGTGCCTGAATGGAGTGCCAGTCTAAACTTATCTTTCTGATCCATTCACGTCCCAATAACGGTGGTCCACCATCTTGCAGAATGTAGAGATACAATTTCCGTATTTTCTTGCCGTTGTATTCGACAGGCACCCTTATTTTTCCTCTGGGGTATACTTTTTGCCCCGTATACGTCCTCAAGACAATGGATGTCTCTCTCAAGGGTATGTATGAGAATAGCCGCTCGTAGTCTCGTCGATTCATGACGGTTAGAGCTGATCCTGTATCCAATTCCATTTTGACTTGGGACCCTGCTATCGTGAGGGTGACCCAAATGGTGGGGTGATCCTCTTTTGCGATTACGTTGTGAAGTTTGAGACAGCTTAGTCTCTTGTTCCCGGATTCACTATCGCTCATCTGGTCTTCGGAACTACTGTCCGTCATCTTTTGTACTTTCCTGTACGGTTCCTTAGTAGCCTTTTTGTTGTCGTTGGTCTTCTTCCCAGACCTGCAAACTCGTGCAATGTGTCCCATCTTTCTGCATTGCCTGCATATTTTGTCCTTGGACCAGCAGTCCTTCTGGTCATGGTTTGTTCTGCCGCAGCGATAACATTTTGCAAATCCCTGTGTCATTTCGTGGGTGCCGTATTCCTGTGGCTTTTGTTGTATTTCCGCAGCTCCCCTTGCTGCTGCTTCGTACGATACTGCCACGCTGAAAGCCTTATCTAGCGTCAGCTCTTTCTCTGAGAGTAACCTCCTCTGGGTTCCTTCACTCAGGAGTCCACAGACAAATTTGTCCCGTAAGGTATCTGCCAGTCCTGCTCCGAACTGGCAGTGCTTTGATAGCTTGTGTAGTTCCGTAAGGTAATCAGCATTGCTCTCATTTTTATGCTGATTTCTCCTGTGGAATTTAAATCTTTCTGTTATCAGCAGCGGTGTAGGATTTAGGTGTTCCTGTAGGATAGCAACAATTTCGTTAAAACTCTTCGCCTTCGGTTTGGCTGGAGTATTCAGGTCCCGCAATAGGCCGTACGTTCTTGCGCCCATTAAATTTAGCAATACCGATGCCTTTTTCTCATCGGCTATTTCGTTTGCCTTGCAATATACCTCGACTCTTTCCACATACGTGGTCCAGTCTTCTATTGCATTATCGAAGGCAGTGTTATCGCCAGTCTTTGGCATCTTGAAAATCTAAGATGGCGCCTCCCGCGCTTTGCCTTCGTCCCCGATGGATCAAAATGGCGCCTCCCACGCTTTTCCTTCTTCCCCGCCGAGTTAAGATGGCGCCTCCAGCGCTTTCCAGCCGCTGCCGCTGCTGCCAACGCTGTTGCTGGCGATTATATTTATTTTACTATCCTGTAATGGCGACGCCCTATGGTCTTCGCGCCTCCCCGATCGCTGCTGCCAACGCCGCGCTCCGCGGTATTTTTATCTTTCTATCGCGCTTCAATATTTGCTCCGTTAATTGAAGAACCGTTCCCGTCGTGGAGCGGACCCTCTGGCACACTTCCCTCCCTCTTCTTAGGTTCGAACGCTGCCCGGCTTCGAAGCACCGGCCGCGCCCTGTGTACTCCACCCTCTCTCTCTCTCTTTGCTTCCCGACTCGCTGCCCGGCCCCGTTGCAGAGCCACCCGATCGAGCTCTAGCCCGCCGCAGCCCAGGAAGGATCAGTGCACTACCTGCCACCAGCCCGATTAGCTGGGAAACCACAGACTGGAGAACAAAGCCTGGCTCTCGACAGTCTCTCCTGCAACTTTTCAATTCGATGATTTGGAGGGCGGTTGCCTACGGTCGACACCCGTTTCTCGAGTTTCTTTGGATTATTATTTTTTTTTTTCTTCTGGCTCCGACCTTCAATAACGTCGTCTGAGGTGCTGCCGAGTTGCAGGTAAGTTCGTTTCTTACTTGTCGCCAGTATTATGTCCGTGTATAATTGAGACACGGACTGCAGGAGTGGATTATAACAAGTCTTTACTGAATGGAGACAACCTGGAAACTGAAACTACAGAAGCCTGCTAGGGCCTTTTATACAGGGGTGGTCACTGCCGGTACTGCAGTCTGAGACCAGTTATTCCCTTAAAGGTACATACACAACAGAGTTTATGGTATTTTTGTTGCTAATTTTGTATCCTACATTACAACAGTGACTACACTTCAAAAAAGTACTTCATTGGCTGTAAAGCGCTTTGGGAAGTCCGGTGGTCGTGAAAGGCGCTATAGAAATGCAAGTCTTTCAGTTTCCATATTAGATTTAGATCCGATACCACAAGTACATATAAATGAGTTAAATGATCAAATTCTTTCTTGAGCTGATGATGTTTGAATAGTCCAGACTTTCCTCTCCGATGGCACTGCTGCCAGAAGTGTGGTGGGACTTCCACCCACCAGCTAACCTGCCTACTCGAATCGTGCTGCTGCTGTCTTTATTTCATCTGCCAGCCTGGGTCCCCATACTAACTCACGCACACACCTGAGGCCCAAAGCCGCTGTCTCTCTCTCTCTTTCTACGTGCAGTTGCAGAGACAAGCAGGAGAGAAAGGTACAAAATAGAAGAGTACAAAAGAGAGGAAAAAGGAGTGAAACGTAAGTGTGAAAAGAAATGAAACAGCAAGGAGAGAAAATGAAAAGAGCAGGGCAAAACGAAACAGAAATGGAAGACAGAGGCAGAAGGGAGAAAGGAGAGAGAAGTGGTTGAGATGTTTTAAGAGTCAGGGGGCTAGATTTTCAGTTGCTTGCGCCAGCAGTTAGCGCCTTAAGAGAAGTGATTTTCGGGCGCTATGCGTGTAGCGCCCGGGCGCAGCGCAGTTTGCGCCCCGCCCCAAATTAAGTTGCCCGTTAGCGCCGGAGCAAAGTTTAGCGGCCGCCCGGATGCGCGCGCAGAAAATGACATCACGTCACATCCTCGTGCAACGCCCTTTGGCCGCCCCGAATCCAAAATTCAGTCGGACCGCCCCATTGTGCGGCTGGCGTCCAGAGCGTTTGTAAAATGGAACGCAACACACCCTGGGGAGCGCAAATTAAAGGGCACTCCTCCTGCACTATAAAAGGCAGTCTACATGTGTTGTCTCCTCCTCCTCCTCCTCCTCCTCCTCCTCCAGACTCTGCCTTTGAAAAAAACACATGCACCCTTCCCCTTTAAGAGCTCACTGGCACCAGAGTGTCTGCCGTGCGCTGCGCCCAAGCTCGGGTGTTGCGCTCTGCACCGCCGGCTTAGCGCCTAAAGATAGTAGTGGAACGCCTCTTTTAGCGCTCCACCAACCTCTTAGGGCGAAGCCACTGAATTTCCGGCAACGGGGCGCTACTTTGGGGCGGGCGCTAAGGTTAGCGCCCCAAAACTGTCTATACTGAAAATCTAGCCCAGGATCTCAAGAAACCATAAAATACACTTGTGGACGGTGTTTAATCCTAAATCAGTCTGACTCAAAAACAGTTTAATTATCGGATTGACTATTGGGGCCAACCTGCATCATCAATGGCATCACACTATTGACAACGCATGATTTAGTGTTTAGGGTTAGGACGACAGGTTAGAGTTAGGATTAGGTTTAGGGCATTAAGATTAGAATGTTAAGATTTGGGGTTGGTGTTAGAGTTAGGGGTTTGGGTTAGGGTTAGTGATTTGAATTACTGGTTAGAGTTGGATTTAGGATAGTACAGTTAGGGTTAAGTTTAGGGGTTGGGTTAGGGGCTCATGGTTAGGCTGCATGGTTAAGAGTGTTACGATTGGGGTTAGAGTGTTACGGTTAGGGTTAAGTTTAGGGGTTAGGGTTCGGGGATAGGGGTTAGGGTTCGGGGATTGGGTAAGTGGTTAGGGTTGGGGTAAGAGCGTTAAGGATAGGGTTAAATTTGGGGGTTCGGTTTAGCGGTGAGTGATTAGAATTAGAATTGGAGGTTAATGCTTAGGATGAGAAACTGCTGTTGCCAACACGTTGTCTGTAACAGAACTCACCATTGACAGCGCCCTTGTCACTACACATGGCCCATCCATGATTTGTGACACGCAGATTGGGCCATTGCGCTGAAGGTTGGGCACCACTGCCCGAATGAAGGATGTAGTTATGCCTCTGCCAGGAACCTGAACCATAACTACAACAACAACAACTTGTCTTTGTATAGCGCCTTTAAAGTAGCAAAATGTCCCAAGGCACCTCACAGGAACAATTATCTGGCACCGAGCCACATAAGGAGACATGAGGGTAGATGACCGAAAGCTTGGTCAAAGAGGTTTATTTTAAGAAGCGTCTTAAAGGAGAGCGAGGCGGAGAGGTTTAGGAAGGGAATTCTGTAAAGGAAACATTGTGCAGAGGGATTACAGTGAAAAGAGGTCAGGTAAAGGATTTTTCAAAAAGGAAAGATGAGAGAAGTTTGAGAGCTGCTTTCTGTCAGTGCTAAAACGTCGAATTTGGCTCGCCAGAACTTCTGGCTACATCCAGTCTGCTCACTAATGAGTTTAGAAGTTCTCAAATCAACACGATTGAGCTAAATGTGATCCATTAAATGCGAATTAAAAGGAGAAAGTCTTACTTCGATAGAGGAGTAAAATGGCGCCCGTCTCACCAACCGCCGCTGGTCCCGGGCACGAGGCAGCGGGAGCCGCGGCGTCAGCGCCACTGGCGGCCTGGAGCGGCACTGCAGCATCACCCGAAACAGGCACCGATGGCAAAAAGTCTACATTGACCACTGCAAGCCCTGATCCTCAAACATAGTGAGATCAGTCTTAATTCCATCAGTCTTAATTCCATTCGCCTCAAAGTGTGACAACGGAGAGGCGGGGGGGGGGGTTTAAACAGCAACAACAATTATCAAACAGCAGCCAAATCCTTTGCAAACGAATTTTTCAAACAGCAGCCAAATCCTTTGCAAAAAAAACCCAAAAGTGCAATCAAAATGCTGGGAAAACAGCCGGCAGGTCAGGCAGCATCTGCGGAGAGAGAGGAAACAGAAGTTAACGTTTCGGGTCGGCGACCTCGTGTCAGAACTGGAAAAGTTAGAGGTGTGATTCTGTCCTCTAATTCTGCCCTCTTGAGGATCCCTGATTGTAATCGCTCAGCCTTTGGTGGCCGTGCCTTCTGTTGCCTGAGGCTCCAAGCTCTGGAGTTCCCTGCCTAAACCTCTCCGCCTCGCTACCTCTCTTTCCTCCTTTAAGATGCTCCTTAAAACCGACCTCTTTGACCAAGCTCCAGCCCTAATTTATCCTTGTGTGGCCAGGTGTCAAATTTTTTTTGTTGTCTTAAAATAACCCCGTGCAACGCCTTGGGACGTTTCACTACGTTAAGGGCGCTATATAAATACAAGTTGTTGTTGTTGAACAAGGTTTTTAAGCAAGTGCAGGGGCAGGGAAAGGTGGAGGGGTGGGGGCGGGGAGGGGAGGAAAGAACAAAAGTGAAGGCCTCCTCCACCCTATCACAGCCGAAAAGGTGGAGTGCGGAGTGGTATTTTTTTTGCAGTGGAAGCTTAACCAGCTTTTTCACTCTGTGTTTGTTCTCGGTGGCAGTCGTTGCCTCTGAGTTGGTTCGGAGCCAGGCCTTCAGTGGCATCTCCACTGATCTTTGGCGCCTCGTTTGGTGGGGGGGCAGTGAGGCGGCGCCAAGCTGGCAGAGAAGGTTTCAGGGTTCCCTGCTGGAGTGTGAGAAAGCCAGGTTTTCGGTGGCTTCTCGTCATCGCGCTTCGTCTAGGGAATCCAACAGTGCTGTTGCTGTAGAAACCTCAGGCGCATTCCCGAGTGTGCTGTAGAATCATAGAAATTTACGGCACAGAAGGAGGCCATTCGGCCCATCGTGTCTGCGCCAGTCGAAAAAGAGCTATCCAGCCATATCCCACTTTCCAGCTCTTGGTCCGTAGCCTTGCAGGTTACGGCACGTCAAGTGCATTTTAAATATAATGAGGGTTTCTACCTCTACCATCCTTTCAGGCAGTGAGTTCCAGACCCCCACCACCCTCTGGGTGAAAATTTCTCCTCAACTACCCTCTAATTCTTCTACCAATTACTTTAAATCTATGCCCCTGGTTATTGACCTCACTGCTAAGGGAAATAGGTCCTTCCCATCCACTCTATCTAGGCCCCTCATAATTTTATACACCACAATTAAGTCTCCCCTCAGCCTCCTCTGTTCCAAAGAAAACAACCCCAGCCTATCCAATCTTTGTTCATAGCTACAATTCTCCAGTCCTGGCAACATCCTCGTAAATCTCCTCTGTACCCTCTCCAGTGCAATCACATCTTTCCTGTAATGTTGTGACCAGAACTGTACGCAGTACTCTAGCTGTGCTCTAATTAATGTTTTATACAGTTCAAGCATAACCTCCCTGCTCTCCTATGCCTAGTCTAATAAAGGAAAGTATCCCGTATGCCTTCTTAGCCACCTTATCTACCAGTCCTGCTCCCTTCAGTGATCTGTGGATATGTCCTCCAAGGTCCCTCTGTTCCTCTACATTTCTCAGTATCCTACCATTTATTGTGTATTCTCTTGCCTTGTTGGCCCTCCCCAAATGCATTACCTCACACTTCTCCGGATTGAATTCCAATTGCCACTTTTCTGCCCACCTGACCAGTCCGTTGATATCTCCCTGCAGTCTACAGCTTTCTTCCTCAGTATCAACCACACAGCCAATTTTTGTAGCATCTGCAAACTTCTTAATCATGCCCCCTACATTGAAGTCTAAATCATTGATATAGACCACAAAAAGCAAGGGACCTAGTACTGAGCCCCGCGGAACCCCACTGGAAACAGCCTTCCGGTCACAAAAACACCCGTCGCCCATTACCCTTCGCTTCTTGCCACTGAGCCAGTTTTGAATCCAACTTGCCACTTTCCCTTGGATCCCATGGGCTTTTACATTTTTGACCAACAATGCCATGTGGGACATTGTCAAAGGCCTGGCTAAAATCCATGTCGACCACATCAAATGCACTACCTTCAGCCTCAATCAAATTAGTCAGGCATGACCTTCCCTTAACAAATCCATGTTCCCAGAAAGCACAAATAGGTCAAAATCTATTATGATATAATTTTACCATCATGATTTCCCACACATGTATTCCTGGAAGGCCAATGTGATGAGAAGCCGCAGTATTGCTCTCCAGCTGGAGAGCATTAGGATGTTGAATGAAAGCAAGCAAGTCCCCTGCAAATGTACACAATTAGCAGTAAGGAAATACACTTGCTCATCCATCTTAGTTTATAACAGTCTTCATAAACATCACCATTACTCTGGAGTCCATGTATAACACTCGAGTGGCAGAATTCTTTAACAACCCCATTGTCCTCATTTTATTAGTAGAGCCAGCAATTGGAAGATTCAGGGAATCCACAATACTATCTTCCTGACTAAAGACAACATTGGTACTGTCGCAGCTGCTACATTGGCTGCATTTTTACTTAGTAAATAATTATGCTATAATTTGAGAGAGTCTGCATTTTGACATTGCTTTGACCTCTCACCTGCTTTTTGACTGTGACCTTTGGCTGACATTCTGCAACTGATGTTGTAGGCACAACACTATTTTACGCAAAATTACACTAACAATGAAACTTGTGAGGTAAATAATTTGACTAATCTACTGTGCAAAGTATTTTCCTGACTTCTGTATATGTATGTTTCAATATTTCATTTTTAATCAAATAAAACGAGGTCAGTTGTGCAACTTTCATCTTCTGAGCAGGAAGTAGTTGAGAAATTACAGAAATGGCCAAAAAAACACTGTCCAAGGGGTGGGTTTTGAGGAGATAGGTGGTGAAGCAGAGGGATTTAGGAGAATAATCAGAGTGCAAAGGGATAATGGCTGAAGCTTAACTACCTGAGTGCAGAAACAGGGAGATGCACAGAAGAGCAGAACTGGAAGAGTGGAGGGTGAATGCTTGAAAGAAGGGCTGGAAAAGATCACATAGGTAGAACTGAACAAGCAGTCAGAGGGATTTGAAAACAAGATTGAGGTTTTTAAAATCAATGCACTGGGAGTCAGTACCAATGGAACTCAACAAGGACATGGGTGACAGGTCTGCAGGACTTGGCATAGGTTAGGATTTGAGTGGTAGAGTTTTGGGTGAGTTGATGTTTATGGAGGATGGAGTTCAGAAGGGTGATAAAGAGAGCGCTGGAACAATCAGGCCTTGAGATGAAAGAAATGGATGACTTTTATACTGATGGTAGGGATGTAATTGGGCAATATTTTAGAGGTGGACGCAAGTGCTTGTGGTGATGTACTGGATGTGGCTGAGTTCAGGATGCTCAGGCACCAACAGGCTTAGCCTTAGCAAACAACTGGGAAGGGGGTGGAATCAGCACCTGAGACACGATGTTTCTAGCAAGAGCCAAAACGGAAAATTTCTAAACCATCCATGACTTAATGTCCAACAGGCAGCGTGACAACAGTTGTGGAGCTGAGGGTAGAGATGGGGAGATAAAGTTGAGTGTCATTGGCATACATATGGAAGCTGACCCCTTGCTTATAAATGATGTCAGCAAGGAGAAGAATGTAGAGGATGAAAATGAGGGGACTAAATATGAAGCCTTGGGCCACACTGGAAATGAACATGTGGGGATGGGAGTAGAAGCCATTGAATTAGATGTACTGATTACATTGAGCTAGGTAGAAATTGAAGCGATAACAGGGGAGTGCCACAAAGGTGGAACATGAGGAAGAGGCACTAAATAAGGATGGAAAGATCAAGAGTGTCAAAAGATGCATGGGGGTTGAGGAAGGATAGTGTCAATGGTTGCTCTCACAACAGCTCTTTGTTGGTGACTTTGAACAGGAAGCCCTTGTTGCTGTGACCTGGACCATGGACAGCAGGCACCTCAAAGCACTGGCGAGGTACCACCAACGCTGCCTCCGCAAGATCCTGCAAATCCATTGGCAGGATAGGCGCACTAACATCAATGTTCTTGCTCAGGCCAACATCCCCAGCATCGAAGCTTTGACCACGCTTGATCAGCTCCAATGGACGGGTCACATTGTCCGCATGCCCGATACGAGACTCCCAAAACAAGCGCTCTACTCAGAGCTCCAGCATGGCAAGAGAGCCCCTGGTGGGCAGAGGAAATGCTTCAAGGACACCCTCAAAGCCTCCTTGAAAAAGTGTCACATCCCCACCGACACCTGGGAATCCCTGGCCCAAGACCGCACAAAGTGGAGGAGAAGCATCCGGGAAGGCGCCGAACACCTCGAGTCTCTTCGCCGGGAGCAAGCGGAAGCCAAGCGCAGGCAGCGCAAGGAGCGCACGTCAACCCAAGCACCCCACCCACCCGCCCCTTCAACCACCATCTGCCCCAACTGTGACAGAGACTGTAGGTCCCGCATTGGACTCATCAGTCACCTGCAAACTCATTTTTAATGTGGAAGCAAGTCATCCTCGGTTCCGAGGGACTGCCTAAGAAGAAGAAGGGTGGAAATCAGACCAAAGGAATTCAAACATGGAATGGTGGGAGAGGTGGGCATGGAGTTGAACAGCGATGACACATTTTAACTCTTAAGAATTTTTCCATTAGTTCACATTGGTGTTCTGGTAATATTTGTGTCCACAATTCCCACATGATGATGATCTTGGCTGTGCTAGCCAACAGAAACACTGAGTGGAGGGCAGGTACGTCGTCAGACAGGGAGTGCAATCATGAAAAAGCAAATCAATCCAAGCCTCTCTCATGTGTGTCCTACTGGCCAGCTCAAGAACTTCATCGGGAGGAGGGCATTTGTTCATCCTTTTAGCTGAGGGCTAGTGTATATCGCAAGGGAAGTGATGAAGGGAAAGAAAAACATTCAAATGGCCAGAAACAAAAAAAATGACATTCACAAGACTATTGATAGATGACATGGAACAAGTAGTCAAAATGGCACAAAGATTTGTGGGCCGAGGAGTACAGCAGAGCTAACAGCATGAGAGCTATCGGTCTTGCTTATCTTTAGTGTGCAAGTGCAGATAAGAGAGATGAGCTATTTGTATTTCTTCATGTTGGGCTTTGGTTGACCCCCTTACTCACTGTGGATAGTACATTTGGTTTGGTTGTGAATAGTTTTGCTTAGAGTATTATAAATTTAATCAAGGCTATTAGTCCATCAACTCTCAAGCTAACCAAGGATGGAATCCTTCCAACAGCAACATCAGATGATATAAACCATAGTTAATTAGTATTTTTTAACTGGACGCATATATCAGCTGAAAATATAATCAATCTCTTTCTTCTCAGGGCATTGCATTTCTTCCGTAGTTGCAATCTGTTATTTGAATTTGCACGCAAATATCATCTGCTGACTGATGGAAAGAGCTGAAGGAAAATGAATACAATTACGGCTATAATTGGCCGCACTCAGTACTTTGATTAAAGGACAGCATTTAATGGCTTTGATTTGACTGGAGGCAACACATACCAGCCAGTATTTTCAGGAGCAGCTGAAGTGGATCTTCGTTTCAACCCTGCAAACTCATATTAGCCTCAGATACCAGCCCTGGAGTTAGAACTAAACGGATTTATAGATCGACACCGCGTTTTATGCGTTTAGTTTGTGTACTTCTACTCCAACGCGCTGCAGTTTTTGAACATGTTTCAGCTACAATAATAGATGCCATAGAGGAAGGTGAATTGATTACATTCTGTGCCGGACCTCTTTTCAGATTAAATCCAGATGTTGGTGAAGTGTGAAGAACCCGGGAGGTTGGAAGGACAGTTGTTTACGTCCACCAGAATCTGAAATTCAGTCCTTTCTTGTTGAAAATCAGATGTTTTCAATCAGCCCTTATATTAATATACTAAAATTATATCTATAAATATGACCTAATAGAACTTTTAAATATGTGCCTCGGGCATTTCAATGTGTGTTTTTTCCAGTATTGTCTGTTCACCAAATTACAGCTTGTTGGCTTTCAACTTCTATAGTGCAGAGTACAGAGTGAATAGCCCTTCAAGCATGAATGCTTTTCTATCAAAGTTATAGAATATTATAAAGTAGAACCAGGAAAAGGTTATACATAAAGTGTAGAATGTTTCTTCAATGCTAAAAATAAAAATAAAAAACTGGAACTATGTTAAAGTTTATTTATTTTTAAGTAACGATGTTAGCGCGCTTCTCAGGGATCAATCCCCATGTTCTGTCTCAACCCAAATTACAATGTGAATTAATATTTAAAAATATTGGTGCTTCAATATCCTGTTCCATAGCATCAGCTGTGGCTCAGTGGGCAGCACTCTCACCTCTGAGTCAGAAGGTTGTGGGTTCAAGTCCAACTCCAGGGACTTAAGCACGTAAAGCTAGGCTGACACTCCAGTGCAGTGCTGAGGGAGCGCTGCACTGTCGGAGGTGCCGTCTTTCGGATGAGAAGTTAAACCGTAGGCCCTGTCTACCCTCTCAGGTGGACGTAAAAGATCCCATGGATACTATTTCAAAGAAGAGCAGGGAAGTTATCCTCGGTGTCCTGGCCATATTTATCCCTCAACCTGTTGTATCCGTGTGTTAATGGAGACACGGAAGGCAGGAGTTGGTTTCACAGGTGTTTACTGAACAAAGTCTGGAGGTGAACTAACAGATACAAGACACTATACAGGCTTATATAGCCCGAGTGGCCATTACCGGCATTACAGTACACAGGGGCTCTTAAAGGCACATACACCACAATTCCTCCCCTTTTAGACAACCAGTACATAACATTTTAAGTAATCATTAGTTAACATATTACAAGAACAATAATCTACACATTTGCTGCAGTTAATCAATTATAAGTCAGTCTCTCTGGAGGCTTCCTGACTCGGTCCGGATAACGCCTCGGTGGTGTAGTAGTTTTTGGTGGTGTAGTAGGTTCTTTTGGCAAGGTCGATTCGGCTTGAATGCCAGTGTCGGGTTCATCTGGTTCCAGTATCACCGGATCGGAGGTAGATACTATGGGTATCTCTGCTTCATCATTAGGCGTATAGAGTTGTGGTGTAGGTTGTCCCTTTTCGGATGACTCTATGATCTGGTCAGCATGGCGCCTTATTATGCTTTCTCCAATGTCCACAGTATACATCAGCGGTCCTAGTCGTGTGCAAATAGTTCCAGGCTGCCATTTCTCGGTACAGTAGTCCCGGGCCAAAACTTGTTGACCTATCTGGAAGGTTCTAGTTGGCCTTTCATTCATGCCTTGAAATTGCCGGTTCTCCACGTCCCTTCTGATGTTTGGCTTGATCAAATCCAGCCGGCATCATCAAATCCAGCCGGCATCTTAGGCTTCTATTGAAGAACATCATGGCGGGAGTTTGGTTTGTAACCACATGTGTTGCATTCCTGTATGCAAACAAGAAGTTATCTACCTTATGTCCACTGTAGGTGCCTCTTCTACCGTTGGCAACGGTAGGCGCGATAAACCGTCAGCATTCCCATGCTGTTTTGATCCTTTGTATTCTATGTCATATTGGTGTGCCCCTAGGAAAAGGGACCACCTCTGTAGCCTTTGCGCTGTCATAATGGGAACACCCTTTTTAGGGTTGAATATGGAGATGAGGGGTTGATGGTCAGTCAACAAGGTAAATTTTTGTCCGTGTAGGTAATGGTTGAATTTCTTCAATCCCCATACCAGGCTGAGTGCTTCCCTGTCGATCTGGGCATAGTTACGCTCAGCTGAGTTCAATGAGCGTAACGCAAAAGCTATCGGCCGCTCCGAGCCATCAGGGAATCTATGCGATAATACCGCTCCTATGCCGTAAGGGGATGCATCGCACGCCAGTCTGATTGGCAGTGATGGGTTGTAATGAGCCAAAACTTCCTTGGACGTGATGAAGCCTTTGCATTTATGGAAGGCACGTTTACAGTCTTCGCTCCATTTCCAAATGACTCCCGTTTGTAGCAGTTCGTTAAGAGGGTGCAGAAGAGTTGACAAGTTCGGTAAAAATTTATGATAGTAATTTATCAATCCCAGGAACGATCTTAATTGTGAGACATTTTCAGGTGCTGGGGCTTTTATGACCGCTTCAATTTTTTAAGGTGACTTATGCAACCCTTCCTCGTTAATTATGTGGCCACAATATGATATTTGTTTCTGGAAAAATTTGCACTTGGGGCGATTTGCCCGTAGGCCCCGTTCTCTCAGCCTAGTGAGCACCTGCTCCAAATTGGCAAGGTGCTCGTTGTCATTTTCTCCTGTTACAAGGATGTCGTCTAGGTAGCATTGAGTCCCCGGAATCCCTTGGAGGACTTGCTCCATAGCTCTTTGCCAGATAGCTGGAGCTGATGCTACTCCGAAAACCAGTCGATTGTACTGGTACAGGCCTTTGTGTGTATTTATCGTGAGATACTTTTTAGAGGCCTCTTCAACCTCCATCTGTAGATATGCCTGAGCCAAGTCAATTTTGGTGAAACGTTTTCCTCCGGATAGTGAGGCGAAAATATCTTCTATCCTCGGAAGAGGATACTGTACCGTGTGAAGGACCGGGTTTACAGTCACCTTGAAGTCCCCACAGATGAGAATTTTTCTCTGTTCTTCAGATTTATCATTATTCAACGTTTTCTTCATGACCGGGACGATGGGTGTTGCCCACTCGCGCCAATCTATCTTGGATAATACGCCTGCCTTTTCTAAATTCTCCAGCTCTGCCTCGACTGCTGGACGAATTGCATATGGCACCAGCCTTGCCTTAAAAAAACTTGGGAATTGCCGCATCTTCCACTTTTATTGAGGCGGTGACGCCTTTCAAGGTTCCTAGTTCCTGTTGAAACACTTCCTTGGCGTTGGCCAAGATGTCTTTTAATCGTTCAGGTATGACGTCATCATCATTTTTTTCCTTACTGGTCACCGCCAGTGCCTGAATGGAGTGCCAGTCTAAACATATCTTCCTGATCCATTCACGTCCCAACAGCGGTGGACCACCATCTTGCAGAACATATAAATACAACTTCTGTATTTCCTTGCCGTTGTATACAACAGGCACCTTTATTTTCCCTTTGGGGTATACTTTCTGCCCCGTATATGTTTTCAAGATAATGGATGTGTCTTTCAAAGGTATATGCAGAAATAGCCGCTCGTAATCCCATCGACTTATGACGGTCAGAGCTGATCCTGTATCTAGTTCCATTTTAACTGGGGCCCCGCTATCGTGAGGGTAACCCAAATGGTCTGGTAATCTTCTTTGGCAATTACATTATGTAATTTGAGACAGCTTAGTCTCTTGTTTCCGGAGTCGCTATCGCTCTTCTGGTCTTCGGAGCTACTGTCCGTCATCATTTGTACTTTCCTGTACTTTTCCTTATTGATTTTTTTCCTGTCCGTGGATTTTTTTGTGTCCAGATCGGCATGCACGTGCAATGTGTCCAATCTTTCCACATTGCCTGCATGCTTTGTCCTTGAACCAGCAGTCCCTCTGATCATGGGTGGATCTGCCGCAGCGATAACATCTCTCGAAACCCTGTGTCATTTCATGGGTGCCGAAGTCCTGTGGCTTTTGCTGTATCTCTGCAGCTCCTCTTGCGGCTGCTTCGTATGATACAGCCATACTGAAAGCCTTGTCCAGTGTCAAATCTTTCTCAGAAAGTAGCCTTTTCTGTGTTCCTTCACTTAGGAGACCGCAGACGAATTTGTCTCGAAGAGAATCTGCCAGTCCTGCCCCGAATTGGCAGTGCTTTGACAGCTTCCTTAATTCGGTGAGGTAATCAGCGTTACTTTCATTCTTGTGCTGATTCCTCTTGAAGAATTTGAATCGTTCCGCTATCAGCAGCGGTGTTGGGTTTAAGTGCTCCTGTAGGGTATCAACAATCTCCTTAAAATTCTTGTCCTTTGGTTTGGCTGGCGTGATTAAGTTTCATAACAGCCCGTATGTCCTTGCGCCCATTAGATTTAGAAGTACTGATGCCTTTTTATCATCTTCTATTTCATTTGCTGTGCAATATACCTCCACTCTTTCCACATATGTGGTCCAATCCTCTATATCGCTATCGAAAGCATTAATATTGCCAGCCTTAGGCATCCTGAAAAAAAAATGGCGCCTCCCACGCTTTCCTTTCTTCCCTGCAGAAAAAAATGGCGCTTCCCGCGCTTTCCCGCCGCTGCTGCTGCTGACAACGCTGTTCTCTGCGGTTTTTATTTACATAGGTTTTTTTTTCAATAGGTGGAGACTCATTCCCGCCAGACTCTCTGGGACTTTTCCCTCCCCCTGCTTGGTCCGAACGCCGACCTGCTTTGCAGCGCCGACCGTCTCCCGAGTGCTCCCCCCCTCTGTCTCTGTTTGCCTCCGCCTTCGCTGCTTGGCCCCGCTGCAGAGCCAGCCGATGGAGCCCCAGCCCGCCCAGGAAGGACCACTACAGTACCTGCCACCAGCTCGGCCAGCCGGTGAAACCACAGTCTTTCCCTTTTCTCTTTTCTTTCTTGTTTTTCTTCGACTTTCATCTGAGGAATCGATCTCCTTGAGGTGCTGTCGAATTGCAGGTAAGTCCGTTTCCAATTCGTCACCACTGTTGTATCCGTGTGTTAATGGAGACACGGAAGGCAGGAGTTGGTTTCACAGGTGTTTACTGAACAAAGTCTGGAGGTGAACTAACAGATACAAGACACTATACAGGCTTATATAGCCCGAGTGGCCATTACCGGCATTACAGTACACAGGGGCTCTTAAAGGCACATACACCACACAACCAACATAACAAAAACAGATTATTATCACATTGCTGTTTTGTGGGAGCTTGCTGTGTTCAAATTGGCTGCTGCGTTTCCCACATTACAACAGTGACCACACTTCAAAAAAGTACTTCATTGGCACTGTAGAAATGCAAGTCTTTCTTTCTAGCTCTCATTGAGAGCTAGGATCGTGTCCATGACTCTTCTACATGATGAATGCCAAATCTTATCCATGCCATTTGAGAGGTAGAATAGGAAAATGGGTGTCACTACATTCCTCCAGTGGCTGCTGCAACAATGGCATTGTAGGAATCGATCTATCCCTAACTGAAGCACTGAAGTCGAGTCAGTTCAATAATTCAACTGAATTTAATCAAACAAGTGAACAAAACAAAAACATGCAGGAGCAACAGCAAACAGGTCTTTTCAGCAGCTTGTTACACGAGGTCTGGACTTAGAACCTCCCACTCTCTGACGTCATGACGTCATCACGTTTCCCGCCGTTCGGGGCATCACGTGACCAACGTGATGACGTCATCACGTTGTTTCAGGGCTTTTGCAGAAAGCTTATTTACACTCAGCCAACAAACACAGATGCTGTAACATTGGGTTAAAGACAGTTATGCATTTGTACAGAAGATCATTGGTGGTTTTGCCACAGCATAACTATAGGCGCAACACTGCAAATAAGTAAATGAAGCACACTTTTAACAAAAGATGGTGAAGTTATCGGTACTGCTTACTGCCATCTTTACCAAAGGTGATTTCCCCCCCCCCTCCCCACCCCGCCTGCCCGCCCCACTGTTTTAACATTTATTTTCCTTTTCCCTTGCCTTTCTCTGGGTCACAAACCATTTTGCGATCAGTGACTTACTCTTGGGCCTCTGCCCTGCCTGTGTAACTCTTCAGCCAAACAGAAGGAGATACGGTAAGAGGTAGTAAATTCGCCCTGTTAGGAACTGCCCAAAGATTCCAAGCACATTTTTTAAAGAGGTTATTCTCCAGGTGTCAATGAATTCTCTGTTGATTTTTTGCCAGATGAAAAATTGGATTGTGACCAAAGTGAGAGCTTTGGTGATTTTTTTGCTAGTTCAGATTTCCACTCCTTGTTTAACTGAACGGAAACTGGCTTCCACACAATATCAGAACCTATCAATTTAGCAGGTTATTAACAGCAGAACCAATCCACTTTAGATTCATTACAATATTAGTTCTGCTGCACTAAGACTTTCTTTACTAGGTTTAGTAGACAATTTATAAGTCATAGTTGCATCGAGTCTACAGCACTGAAACAGGCCATTCGACCCAACTGGTCTGTGCCGCAGTTTCTGCTCCACACGAGCCTCCTCCCACCCCTCTTCATCTCACCCTATCAGCATATCCTTCTATCCCTTCTCCCTCTTGTACTTATCTAGTTTCCCCTTAAATGCATCTCTGCTATTCGCCTCAATCACTCCCTGTGGTAGCGAGTTCCACATTCTCACCACTCTGGGTAAAGGAGGTTTCTCCTGAATTCCCTATTGGATTGATTAGTGATTATCTTATATTTACAGTGACTATCTTATATCACATATGTTAATAGGTAAATGCAGACAGGTGCCACAATATAATAGAAGAGTCACTTGTGAGAGATGAATCCACAATTTTTCCAATAAGCACAGGATGGGTGTACTGCCAAACAGAGGTTAGCTTGCAATGTTTGAAAGAAATTTGAAAGAAAGAAGGCACAGGAGGACAAATGGTAAGGTAACCCTTTTATTCCAAACTTACGTTAAGTGAAAGTATCACTACTGTAAACTGATGAAAGTTAAATTAAGTTACATTTACCACATAACTGTTAATCTAAAAAAATACAAATGAATAACAATCAATCCTTCTGTGACGTAAGTCTTAAAAGTTTAAAAAGACTATAAATTAGTGCAATGTGAAAATGTGCAAACATATTTTGGGTAGGTAACTGGTAACACTAAATACAATTTTTCTAAAACCAACTTTTATTTTATTTTTATTTAGAGATGACAGCTTAACTATCTCTGGGGGTTTGGTAGGATTACTCAGTTATGTGGTCGTCCACAGGGTCACTCTCAGGGTAGGACTGTCTCCAATATTCTTCTCAAGATGGTCCTCAGCTGACTCTATGGAGGCCTGAATGCTGTCATCCTTGTGTGGTATGGAACAGGGTTTCTGGATTTGCATAAAAGAGCGTGCCTGACATCCACTAAAGAGGTGACTCTCTGGAGTTTAGAAGAATGAGAGGTGATCTCATTGAAACATATAGGCCTGTATTTTCCAATGCCTACGGGTGTGTACGAGCCAAGCGCATGCGCTGAAAACCAGCATTGCCGAGATGGGACGTCTGCCCTGGAGAAGGGCCTCTGCGGGGGGAGAGTTCCGCTTTCTGCAGAACCTCCGCTCGCAGAAAACCCTTAGAAATCTTATGCCTGGTAAAAGGCATATGGCCTGCTTTTACCAGCATAAGAGTTTAAAAAAGTTTTTAAAATATTTTTTTCACTCACTTATAATTTAAAATACTTTTAAAAAAGGTAAGTTTATTTTTAGCCCCGTAAAAAACTTTAATTACTTTTTTCAAAAAATTAAATTTTTGTTTAAAATATTTAATTTAATGTAATTTTAGCTCATTTTAAAAATGTGATGTTTTTAAAAAATTCATTTAATGTTTTAGTGTCTTTTTGGGGTGATCTCCATTCATACTTTTGACAGATATATCTGTCAAAAGTATGAAGGGAGATTCCCTTCTTTCATTGGCTCGCCAGGCCCACGTGATCCCAGGGACGCTTGCGAACCGCCTGTGCCCCTGGGATACGTGGGCCCTGTGCATTCCGACTGTGGAGAGGCCCAGCATTGGAAGTGTACGCACCTCGGGAGCCCTTGGGTAAGTGCGTAGATTTTTTTCCGATAGGAGGCCTCCGCACGCAGGAAGCCTTCTATCGGAAATTACGGGCCATTAGATTCGGAGGGGGATTGACAGGGTAGACACTGAGAGGTTGTTTCCCCTGGCTGGAGAGTCTAAAACTAGGGGTCACAGTCTCAGGATAAGGGGTCGGCCATTTAAGACTGAGATGAAGAGAAATTTCTTCACTCAGAGGGTTGTGAATCTTTGGAATTCTTTACCCCAGAGGGCTGTGGAGGCTCAGTTGTTGAGTATATTCAAGACTGAGATCAAAAGATTTTTGGACTCTAAGGGAATCAAGAGATATGGGGATAGGGCGGGAAAGTGGAGTTGAGGTCGAAGATCATCCATGATCTTATTGAATGGCGGAGCAGGCTCGAGGGGCCGAATGGCCGACTCCTGCTCCTATTTCTTATGTTCTTATGTGACCTGCTGCAGTAACAAAGCCAGTGATATTGCAAAGCATTTCAAAACATGCTCCTGGTTCAATCCACAGTGCAAAGCCCCTCTATGATTTATGAGGTTATGGTCTTTCTTCTGCACATTCTGGGATCATGAAGGGGGAAGTGAGAAGGCATCCTTAATGCAAGCTGAATGAGGTGGCCCTCTTAGCTGTGTTGGGTGTGTGTAGGGCAATCCACCACTGCCTATCCATAGAATATATGTTCTCACATGGATTTGGTTGTTGCTCTTGGGTTTCAAAGCTTCTTTCAGCTACAACAGGATCTTCATGATGCACTGCAAGCTCCTTTTCTTCTGAGATCACAGTAGGGTCTTGTGTTGACCTTGAAGGCATGGATATGGAAAAAATCATTTGTGGAAGCAGGAAGATAAACTTTTATTTAATTCGCATTGGGGTATGAATAAACAGAACTGTATTCTAATAACATTATGGAGGAATATTGGTGGAGCTGAAATAAAGAAAGAAAGACTTGCATTTTTAGTGCCTTTCACAACCTGAGGACTTCTCAAAGTGCTTTACAACCAATGAAGTACTTTTGAAGTGTAGTCACTGTTGTAATGCAGGATACACAGAAGCCAATTTGGGCACAGCCAGCTCCTACAATCAGTAATAAAATAAATGTTTCAGGGTGTTGGTTGAGTGATAAATGTTGGGCAGGACACCAGGAGAAGGCCCTAACTCTTCTTTGAATAGTGCCATCTTTAACATCCACCTGACAGAGCAGAAGGGGCCTTGATTTAACATCTCATCCAAAAGACGGCACCTCCGACAGTGCAGCACTCCCTTAGTACTGCACTAGGAGTGTCACTTTAGCTTCTGTGCTCAAAGTTTCTGGAGTGGGACGTGAACCCATAACCTTCTGACTCAGAAGCGAGAGTGCTGCCCACTTTTTTTTATATTACTTTATTGAACATTAAGAACATTTACAACATCGTGATCATTTCATTGTATGATACAAATCAATTCCGCCGCTCTGCACAACCATTCCGCCACCACATTTTAACATCAAAACCTGAAGTTCAATTTGTCCCCTGTAACATATATTAATCGATTGTACTTTAAAAATTGGTTGTAAAATACTGTCCTTAAATTCCTTTCTGAATAAAACATCCACAGAGCCTTATAATGATCTTTTAGCTTATATTTAAAATACTCTTTTAGATTGATTCTCCTCCCCTTAAAAAACAGAGCATCCCTTCTTTGCACAATCACGAATCTAGCCAAACTGAACATTAAATTAATTGCCGCTCCGCTAGACGCGGGCAGACTCCTGCAATCACCATCTCAAAATTGAGTCCCACGGGATTCCCATTCTCGCTCTTCGGTCCCCACCCAGCAAAAAAGCTTCACACAACTGTCGAACATAGTACTGTACTTAAAGTCATTTAACTGCGGACATAACACCAGTAAATGGGACAGAGTCTCATCCCGTGTCCCACACACTGGGCAAGTTGCCGCCTCCACTCGTCCAATCTTGCACAAGACCGTCATGGTAAAAATCCGGTTATGAGCCAATTTGAAATCCAGTTCAATCTATTCTGGGCATTTAAAATTCGCCCACACTCCCTTCCAAATCCTGTTGAAGTCCAGCTGTGGGTATATACTCTGCCAAAACTCCTGACCAGCAGGTGTCTTGAATCTCCATTCTCTGAATACCTCATAGAAATCTCAAGTATTACAGTTGTCAAATTGGACCAACTCTCCCCCTTTCTCCAGTACAAAGCTTGGAAAAGCAGGGTGCATTTTACTTCCTTTGGAGATTTCCGCATTTATTTTTTCCATCCAATCCTGTGGCATTGCCCTCACAATCTTCTCATACATGATTCCTATTGCTTTTCCTTCTACCTCCTGATCCTCCTCCCACACCATGTCCCTCACTATCGCTTCCGGCAACCAACCTGGAATTACCTCGTTTAATACATCTTTCACAGATATAATCCCAGCTTTTATAAAAGTTTGATTAAATAAAACCTCTCCTTCGATGTTGACCCACCTGTTCAAAAATAAGGGCTGTTCCAAAAATTCCTTAGCCCCCTTGGGCATAAACTGCACACTTGTTAAAAATTGGGCCCAAGTCTCTACAACCCCCTTATAAAATCTACGGAGAAGTTTAATCGATTTCAAACCAGAAATTCGGGTCAGGGGCTTCCCGCGGGTGCAAGCCCCCGACCTAAACTTGCCTAGCGCGCCGGCAGTTGAGGCCTGGGCCTGCGTGCATTTCCTCTCTGTGGCCCGGTCCAGCTCCCGGCGCACTGTGCTTGCGTGATCCAGCGGCGTACTTAGTGCGATGCGTCGGCTGGGATCACGTGAGCCATGGGCAACCAATCGGAGGAAGGAAAAGCACATTCATGAGTTTGACAGAAAGAACTGTCAAACTCATGAAAACTCCAGGCGCCCAAAACAGTACTTAACCTTAAAATAAATTTGAAAAAAATCACACTATTTAAATCAACTATAAATAACATTAAATAACTATTTTAAACAATAATTTAAATTTTTGAAAAAAATAATTTTATAAAAAATCGGGGCTAAAAATACACTTACCTTACTGTAAAGTATTTAAAAATAATAAACCTGTGGAAAAAATGTTCTAATTTTAATTAATTGACCACTTACCTTTTAAAATGAAGTCCTTACGTCTGGTTTTTTAATGTGTAAAATGTAGAGGCCTTCACGCACGGGCAAACCTGTAAAAAAAGAGGAAGTTCAACGCGCACGCGCAGACTCCTGCGCGCACGCGTTCGACCTCTGAACCCCTTGGTTCAGAGGATCGGAAATGCCGGTTTCCCGCGCATGCGTAGTGCATGCAAGAAACCGGCACTTCCATCGGGTCCACGCGTGAGTACTCCGTCCGTACTCACGCGTTGGGACCCAAATCTCTGGGCCATTATTTTTAAACACTTTAAAGAAAGGTAAGTTTATTTTTAGCCCCGTTAGAAAATAAAATTATTTTTTTCAAAAATTTAAATTATTGTTTAAAATAGTTATTTCATGTAATTTATAGTTTATTTTAAAAATGTGATTTTTTTTTATTTTATTTATTTGAAGATTTAGTGATGTTTTGGGGCTTATAGTATTTATAAGTTTGACAGCCTTTCCTGTCAAACTTATGACTGAAGCATTCCCTGCTCCGATTGGCTCCCATGGCCCACGTGATCCCAGGGGACGCATCGAACTAACTGCGCCCCTGGGATACACAAGCACTGCGCGCTGGCAGTTGGAGGAGGCCCAGGATCGCAATTCCACGGGGGCCCACAGCTCAACGGCCGGCGCGCAAGGTAAATGCAGGTCGGGGGCTTGCACCCGCGGGAAGCCCCCGACCCAAATTTCTGGGCCGTTAACTCTGTTTCTCTCTCCATAGATGCTGCCCGAACTGCTGAGTATTTTCAGCATTTTCTGTTTTTCTTTCAGATTTCCAGCATCCGCGGTATCTTCCTTCAGCTTTGACAGTCATCACTCCATAGTTAACAAGGCCCTGAAGGTCAATTACTGTTAGATGACCTAAAAGGCCATGGAAGTCATTGGTGGTGGGTGCTGATCAATAGGTCTTTAGGACCATGGGCCAATAGAATACAGGTGCCATTACTGGCTGAGGGGTCAAGGGGTAGGAAGAAAAGTCACTGGCTGACTGACTGGAGGTTCAATGAGTAGAAGGAGGCCATTCGGCCCATTGTACCCGCTCTTTGAAAGAGAGCGCTATCCATTTAGTCCCAATCCCCTGCTCTTGCCCCACAGCCCTGCATATTTTTCCACTTCAAGTATTTATCCAATTCCCTTTTGAAAGTTACTATTGAATCTGCTTCCACCGCCCTTTCAGGCAGAGCATTCCAGATCACAACAACTCGCTGCATAATTTTTTTTCCTCATGGTCCCTCTGGTTCTTTTGCCAATTACCATAAATCTGTGCCCTCTGGTTACTGACCCTTCTGCCACTGGAAACAGTTTCTCCTTATTTACTCTATCAAAACCCCTTCATGATTTTGAACACCTCTATCAAATCTCCCCTTAGCCTTCTCTGCTCTAAGGAGATTGTAGTGTATGTGCCTTTAAGAGCCCCATATGTGCTGTAATGCCGGTAATGGCCACTCGGGCTATATAAGCCTGTATATTGTGTTATATCCATTAGTACCCCTCCAGACTTTGCTTAGTAAACACCTATGAACCAACTCCTGTCTTCAGTGTCTCTATCAACACACGGACACTACAGTGGCGACGAAGTGGAAACGGACTTACCTACAATTCGGCAGCACCTCAAGGACATCGATTCCTCTGGTGTCCAGAAGAATCAAGAAGTGAAAGAAGCTGTTCTTTCACCAGCTGGCCAAGCTGGTGGCAGGTACTGCGGTAATCCTTCCTGGGCGTCAGGCTGGGGCTCCAGCGGCTGGCTCTACAGCTGGGCCAAGCAGCGAAAGCGGAGGCAAGCAGTAACAGACGGGGAGGGAGCACTCGGGAGACGGCCGCGGCTGCAAGCAGGTCGGCGTTCAGACCTACAGAGAGAGTCCGGTGGGAACGAGTCTCCAACTGTAAATAAATAAATAAATAAATAAAGAACGGAAACCGCGGGAAACAGCGTTGTCATCGGCAGCAGCGGCGGGAAAGCGCAGGAAGCGCCATATCTTTTCTGCAGAAATGAAAGAAAAGCGCGGGAAGCGCCATATCTTTTCTAAGATGCCTAATTCTGGCAATATTGATGCTTTTGATAACGAGATAGAGGGTTGGACCACATATGTGGAAAGAGTGGAGGTATATTGCACCGCAAATGGAATAGAAGATGAGAAAAAAGCTTCAGTACTTCTGGATCTAATGGGCGCAAAGACATACAAGCTGTTACAAAACTTAATCACTCCAGCCGAACCGATGGACAAGAATTTTAAGGAGATTGTTGATACCCTACACTGCCAATTTGAGGCAGGACTGGCAGATTCTCTGCGAGACAAATTCGTCTGTGGTCTCCTAAGTGTAGGAACACAAAAAGGCTATTTTCTGAGAAAGATTTAACACTGGACAAGGCTTTCAGTGCAAGAGGAGCTGCAGAGATACAGCAAAGGCCACAGGACTTCGGCACCCATGAAATGACACGGGGTTTCGAGAGATGGTATCGCTGCGGCAGATCCACCCATGACCAGAGGGACTGCTGGTTCAAGGACAAAGCATGCAGGCAATGCGGAAAGATGGGACACATTCCACGTGTGTGCCGATCTGGAAACAAAAAATCCACTAACAGGAAAAGAATCAATAAGGAAAAGCACAGAAAGGTACAAATGATGACGGACAGTAGCTCCGAAGACCAGAAGAGCGACAGCGACTCCGGGAACAAGAGACTAAGCTCTCTCAAATTACATAATGTAATTGCCAAAGAAGATTACCAGACCATTTGGGTTACCCTCACAATGACAGGGTCCCCAGTTAAAATGGAGCTAGATACAGGATCAGCTCTGACCGTCATAAATCGACGGGATTACGAGCGGCTATTTCCGCATATACCTTTAAAAGACACATCCATTATCTTGAAAACATATACGGGGCAGAAAGTATACCCCAAAGGAAAAATAAGGGTGCCTGTTGTATACAACGGCAAGGAAATACAGAAGTTGTATTTATACGTTCTACAAGATGGTGGTCCACCACTGTTGGGACGTGAATGGATCAGGAAAATACGTTTAGACTGGCACTCCATTCAGGCACTGACGGTGACCAGTAAGGAAAAAAATGATGATGACGTCATACCTGAACGATTAAAAGACATCTTGGCCAACGCCAAGGAAGTGTTTCAAGAGAAACTAGGAACCTTGAAAGGCATCGCCGCCTCAATAAAAGTGGAAGATGCAGCAATTCCCAAGTTTTTTAAGGCAAGACCGGTGCCATACGCAATTCGTCCAGCAGTCGAGGCAGAGCTGGAGAATTTGGAAAAGGCAGGCGTATTATCTAAAATAGATTGGAGCGAGTGGGCAACACCCATCGTCCCAGTCATGAAGAAAGCATTGAAGAATCATAAATCTGAAGAACAGAGAAAAATTCGCATCTGTGGAGACTTCAAGGTGACTGTAAACCCGGTCCTTCACACGGTACAGTATCCTCTTCCAAGGATAGAAGATATTTTCGCCTCACTATCCGGAGGGAAACGTTTCACCAAAATTGACTTGGCACAGGCATATCTACAGATGGAGGTTGAAGAGGCCTCTAA
This sequence comes from Somniosus microcephalus, assembly GCF_052327205.1. Classification (NCBI taxonomy): domain Eukaryota; kingdom Metazoa; phylum Chordata; class Chondrichthyes; order Squaliformes; family Somniosidae; genus Somniosus; species Somniosus microcephalus. The sequence continues at coordinate 9,617,482 of NC_141009.1, forward strand.
AAAATATCTCACGATAAATACACACAAAGGTCTGTACCAGTACAATCGACTGGTTTTCGGAGTAGCATCCGCTCCAGCTATCTGGCAAAGAGCTATGGAGCAAGTCCTCCAAGGGATTCCGGGGACTCAATGCTACCTAGACGACATCCTTGTAACAGGAGAAAATGATAACGAGCACCTTGCCAATTTAGAGCAGGTGCTCACTAGGCTGAGAGAACGGGGCCTACGAGCAAATCGCCCCAAGTGCGAATTTTTCCGAAATCAAATATCATATTGTGGCCACATAATAAATAAGGAAGGGTTGCATAAGTCACCTGAAAAAATTGAAGCGGTCATAAAAGCCCCAGCACCTGAAAATGTTTCACAATTAAGGTCGTTCCTGGGATTAATAAATTACTATCATAAATTTTTACCGAAATTATCAACTCTTCTACACCCTCTTAATAAACTGCTACAAACAGGAGTAATTTGGAAATGGAACGAAGACTGCAAACGTGCCTTCCATAAATGCAAAGACTTAATCACATCCAAAGAAGTTTTGGCTCATTACAACCCATCACTGCCAATCAGACTGGCGTGCGATGCATCCCCTTATGGCATAGGAGCAGTATTATCGCATAAATTCCCTGATGGCTCGGAACGGCCGATAGCTTTTGCGTCACGCTCATTGAACTCAGCTGAGCGTAACTATGCCCAAATCGACAGGGAAGCACTCAGCCTGGTATGGGGAGTGAAGAAATTCAACCATTACCTACACGGACAAAAATTTACCTTGTTGACTGACCATCAGCCCCTCATCTCCATATTCAACCCTAAAAAGGGTGTTCCCATTGTGACAGCGCAAAGGCTACAGAGGTGGTCCCTTTTTCTAGGGGCACACCAATACAACATAGAATACAAAGGATCAAAACAGCATGGGAATGCTGACGGTTTATCACGCCTACCGTTGCCAACGGTAGAAGAGGCACCTACAGTAGACCCAGTGGAGATGTTCCACTCTACCATAGTGGAATGTCTACCAGTAACAAATTCTGCCATTGAAAGGGAAACGAGAAATGACCCGACTCTCTCACGGGTCTATGATTTAACAGTGAAGGGATGGCCAGCACATGGCGAACCACTGTTGCCAGCATTCTCGCAAAGAAGAGAACAGCTGTCAGTGTGCCGAGGAACCTTGATGTGTGGATCCAGAGTGGTGATTCCACCCAAACTCCAGGATAAAGTGCTAAAGGAGCTTCACGAGGGGCATCTGGGTGGAGTGAAAATGAAGAACCTAGCCAGGGCGTTTGTATGGTGGCCAGGTATCGATGGAGACATCGAAGAAATGACCAAGAACTGCCTAGGATGCCAGAAGGTCCAAAACACTCCACCACAAGCCCCTCTACATCCATGGGAGTGGCCCTCATCTCCCTGGCAAAGGGTACACATCGACTTTGCTGGTCCATTTATGGACTCAATGTTCTTAATCGCGGTTGATGCACACTCCAAGTGGCCGGAGGTAATAAAGATGTCCTCCACCACCACGGAAAAAACCATCACAGTATTAAGGACCATATTTGCCAGGAATGGGCTGCCGGAACAGATCTGTTCTGATAATGGACCGCAATTTGTGTCCGAAGAATTCAGGAAGTTCTTAAAAAACAATGGGGTTAAGCACTACACATCCGCCCCATACCATCCCGCCACCAATGGATTGGCTGAAAGGTTTGTCCAGACCTTCAAGAAGGCCATAAAGGCCATAGGTAATGAAGACATAAAACTTCAGCACAAGATGGATAACTTCTTGTTCGCATACAGGAATGCAACACATATGGTTACCAACCAAACTCTCGCCATGATGTTCTTCAATAGAAACCTAAGATGCCGGCTGGATTTGATCAAGCCCAACATCAGAAGGGACGTGGAGAACCGGCAGTTTCAAGGCATGAATGAAAGGCCAACTAGAACCTTCCAGCTAGGTCAACAAGTTTTGGCCCGGGACTACCGTACCGAGAAATGGCAGCCTGGAACTATCTGCACACGACTAGGACCACTGATGTATACCGTGGACATCGGAGAAAGCATAATAAGGCGCCATGCTGACCAAATCATAGAGTCATCCGAAAAGGGACAACCTACACCACAACTCTATACGCCGAACGATGAAGTAGAGATACCCATATCTACCTCCGATCCGGTGATACTGGAACCCGATGAACCCGACACTGGCATTCAAGCCGAATCAGCCTTGCCAAAAGAACCTACTACACCACCAGAAACTACTACACCACCGAGGCGTTATCCGGACCGAGTCAGGAAGCCTCCAGAGAGACTGACTTATAATTAATTAACTACAGCAATGTGTATATTATTTTTCTTATAACATGTAATTAATAATTACTTAAAATATGATGTACTGGTTAGCTAAAAGGGGAGGAATTGTAGTGTATGTGCCTTTAGGAGCCCCATATGTGCTGTAATGCCGGTAATGGCCACTCGGGCTATATAAGCCTGTATATTGTGTTATATCCGTTAGTACCCCTCCAGACTTTGCTTAGTAAACACCTATGAACCAACTCCTGTCTTCAGTGTCTCTATCAACACACAGACACTACAGAGATCAACCCCAGTTTCTCTACTCTCTCCACGTAACTGAAGTCTTTCATCCCTGGTACCATTCTAGTAAATCTCCTCTGCACGCTAAGGCCTTGACATCCTTCTTAAAGTGCGGTGCCCAGAATCGGCCACAATACTCCAGCTGGGGCCGAACCAGTGTTTTATAAAGGTTTAGCATAACTTCCTTGCTTTTGTACTCTATTCCTCTATTAATAAATCCAAACATCCCGTATGCCTTTTTAACAGCCTTCTCAACTTAAAAGAATCTTCAAAGTCTTGTGTACGTCCAGCCCCAGGTCTCTCTGTTCCTGCACCCACTTTAAAATGGTACCATTTAGTTTATATTGCCTCTGCTCATTCTTCCTTTTTAAGTCGAATAGGCCTATATTCTCTTGAGTTTAAAAGAATGAAGGGTGATCTCATTGAAATGTATAAAATTCCTAGCGGGCGTGACAGGGTAGATGCTGAGAGATTGTTTCGCCCTGGCTGGAGAGCCTAGAACTGGGGGGGGCACAGTCTCAGGATAAGGGGTCGACCATTTAAGGCTGAGATTAGGAGGAATTTCTTCACTCAGAGGGTTGTGAATCTTTGGAATTCTCTGCCCCAGAGGGCTGTGGAGGCTGAGTCGTTGAGTATATTCAAGGCTGAGATCGATAGATTTTTGGACTCTAGGGGAATCGAGGGATATGGGGATTGGGCGGGAAAGTGGAGTTGAGGTAGAAGATCAGCTATGATCTTATTGACTGGCGGAGCAGGCTCGAGGGGCCGAATGGCCGACTCCTGCTCCTAATTTTCCTTAGGTTTTTTAATAGATTGGTGGTTATCAGTAGACTCTTGAATCATTTTAAAGTAGCTTGTCAGCAATCCGGTTGTTTAAACATTCAAAACAGAAGGAAATAATTTTAAATGTTTTTCAATAATCAGCTAGGGATTGATAGAAACAGATCTGACTATGAAATTACATTCATTCAACCTTGCAGTTTAACCTGGAGATAATATGATTTTGTCAGCTGCTCAGTTTGGAGCTCGAAAGAAACTCCCTGAAGAGGTCAAGGGCTTGACGGATAATTAGAATTTCGCCAACCCATTAAAGTTTACAAGCCAGTACAGTGGCCATATCCAGCTGAGCTCGGAAACATTAGCAGCTCAATGGCAGACACTGGAATATGTTAAGCTGTCAATAGATTAGCCTAGGACCGAAGCAAGACAAATATCAGATTTTTGCAGTGTTCTACATCCTTTCAGTTTGAGAAGGAGGATACTTTTATAAACTATTTTCTGCAATGGGTTATTACAGGAATTTCCCATATCTTGTTTAGAAATCGTCCCAATAAGGTTAATCTGAGCCATGATATGTAGCAAGAACAACAAGGACCAATTTTTAATAGAACCCGAATTTGTAGCCCTAACCTTCTCTCCATCGATGCTACTCACAAACCATATAACCCACTCTAGCTAGAAGGCCATGTCAATCTGAGCCATAAATACCTTCACAATCTGCAAACCATGTCACCTTGTGGACGACTAGTAAGATATACATCCCAGGAGCTGGTCTCTGCTAACTATTCTCTCCAACTGGGATGGGGTTACGGGGATCCTTGACCTTTGCCAGGCACACTGACCAATGATCCAGCCCCTGGCCAGTGATCTAGCCTCTGATCAGTGACCCAGCCCCTGACCAGTGATCCAGCCCCTGGCCAGTGACCCAGCCCCCGGCCAGTGACCCAGCCTCTGACCAGTGACCCAGCCTCTGACCAGTGACCCAGCCCCTAGCCAGTGACCCAGCCCCTAGCCAGTGACCCAGCCCCCGGCCAGTGACCCAGCCCCCGGCCAGTGACCCAGCCTCCGGCCAGTGACCCAGCCCCCCGGCCAGTGACCCAGCCTCTGGCCAGTGACCCAGCCTCTGCTCAGTGACCCAGCCCCTAGCCAGTGACCCAGCCCCCGGCCAGTGACCCAGCCTCCGGCCAGTGACCCAGCCCCCAGCCAGTGACCCAGCCTCCAGCCAGTGACCCAGCCTCTGGCTAGCGACCCAGCCTCTGGCCAGTGACCCAGCCTCTGACCAGTGACCCAGCCCCCAGCCACCTCTGACCAGTGACCCAGCCTCTGGCCAGTGCCCCAACCTCTGACCAGTGACCCAGCTCCCAGCCAGTGACCCAGCCTCTGACCAGTGACCCAGCCTCTGGCCAGTGACCCAGCCTCTGGCCAGTGATCCAGCTCCTGGCCAATGATCCAGCCCCTGACCAGTGACCCAGCCTCTGGCCAGTGACCCAGCCTATTAGCTGACAGAACTTTTTCAATCCAAGTAAGAGAATTGACATGACAGTAACAGCCCTGAAGTTCAAAACTTGTGACTTAAATGCTCCTGTGATCTCAGCCACTGGGGGTCACTCTTCTTGATCACTGGTAATAAATGTGAGATGATGATAATGCGATGATTCCAGTCTAAATAATTGTTTTAACTATCTTCTATTGGTGTTGGCCAAAGTAGCATTTTAACTTTCCAGCAATGTAGAAAAGGTTCATTTGGATTTTGTCTCAAAGACAGTTTTTTATTTGAAGCCAAACTTTAAGTTTACTTACTTTTTAGTTTCATATTTCTGACTGGCCCAGTTGAAGCTTTTTTTTAAAAATCGGAAATGAAGAGTGATATTTTGTTTGAGTGACTCTTTTGTACTTTCTTAAAAAAAACTTTACTTTTGTGGCAGCCTTTTCAGAATAGGGTCACAGTTATTAGCAATGATGTTGGACGTAATGATCCAATGTGCAAGAAACAGTTAGATAGTGACAACTATGCTGCAGAATTTTTGTTTTCTTAACAAATACCGTGTCGTACGGTGCTCTAATGCTCTTTAGTCAGCAGAATTGATGGATTCTTTGATCAATTTATAAAACCGATGAACTTGTCATTAAAACTTACTGACAAAAAAATACAGCTGTGTGTATTAGCATGGTATAAGCAGATCACGGTTGAATCGCTGTTGTGAAGGTAATTTGTTATTAAGTTTTTTTGGCTTCATGAGATCATCAATCTCAGAAAATTCCGTAATTTGCTATTATTTTGAGGTCTGTTGACTCATGCCAATATCAACAAAGCTTTTAGCAACGCGTGGCTTTTTTTGTAAGGTTTTTTATTTAGTCCTTTTTTTTTGTTTCCCCCTCCCCATGTCGTGTACCTTCCTTGGCTGAAGACCTACTTCCAAGCCTCTGTTCTATAACTTGCCACTAAGAGCTTCATGGCAGCAGCCAGGGATGAGTGATTAGTGCTCTGGTTTTTACTCGCATCCTCCTTGGAAATAACTGGTCTTGGTAGCTCCCTGTAGCAGCACAGCTAAAATCAGCACTTCCCCATGCAGTAAGTGATGGCTGCAGATTGGTGTCCTACAATGCTGTGTTATATTTGAGTTGTCAACTGTGGCTCAGTGGGTAGCACTCTCTAGGTGGGAAGGGCTAGGAGTGAACTGGGTGTTACTGGTTGCCTGATTGCAGCAGGGAGCACATATACCAGAAACGCTGTTTACGGAGGTCACGGTCCATCATCAAAGACCCCACCCACCCCAGCCAGTCTGTTTGCCCTCCTGCCATCTGGGAGACGCTACAGATGCATTCGCACCCGAACGACCAGATTTAGGAACAGCTTCTTTCCCAGGGCTGTCATCCTACTGAACTCCACAAATAAACTCTAAAGCCTGCACATCTGCCAATGCACTTTATTATGGTTATGTTTATGTTAATGTATTACAAGCCAAATGTATGTTGAATGTTCAAATGTCTTAATCTAAATGTACACTCTCGGGAGCCGCAAGCCTACATTTCATTGTACTGCACTTGTGCACTAACAATGACAATAAAAGTTGATTTGATTTGATTTGATTTGATTTGAAAAAGTTGGTGGTGGGTTTTGGGGTTTTTGTTTTCAGGTTTTAGGGCCTTTTTGGCCCACAAAAACAGCTAGATGGCTGCTGAGGGGTCCGGAGTGCCGGGCCCCTCAGAGCACAGCGTTCCCAAGAGGAATTTAATTAGGGAAGAAATGGTGGTTGGAAGGGAAAGAAAAAGGCCCAAAGGTTTGGGCCGGGACCCCAGGAGGTTTGGAAAAGGAAACACGGTGGTGGTTCAGTGCGAGGATAAGGAGATACGAGCTTGGGATATTATCCAAGCAGTACATGAGGACTGTGGCGAGGGAAGCTGCTTTGCCTGCCGACCAAAGCCGAATGTTGGGTTCGAGGTGACGGTCAGTGGCCAAGAGGAGGTGAAAAGACTTTTACTCAGTCTGAAAGTTGGCGATAAGTTCTTGGAGGTATCTCTGCTATATTCGGAAGAGGTGGTGGTCTCATTCTTAAACTTGACAGTTTATATTGAGGACGATGTGCTAATCAAAAAGTTGGAGTCGTGGGACATTAAAATTTGCTCAGCAATAAAGAGGAGATACTATCCAGGAACACGGGTAGCAGAGTGAACCCATTACATAAAGGTGCAGTTCCCAGAGGGGGTGAGTTCATTACCATACAGCATGAAATTCGAGACACTGGAAGGAGTGCAGTACTTTCGAGTGCTGCATGATAACCAAGTGAAGGTTTGCTATTATTGTCTTGGACACGACCATCTTGTAAGAAACTGTCCAGACTTGTACTGTTATAATTGTGGCAAGTCTGGACACATCGCTCGGAGCTGCAAGGTGGCGAGCTGTGGGGTGTGTCACAAAGGCCCCACCCGCTGTGAGTGTGAGGCAGAAGGAAGCTCTATGAGTGATGAGGAGGTGGGAGAAGGAGCAGGAGATGTGAGTGGAACGGCCGGAGGAGCGGAGCAGTCGGAGGACACAGCAGGTAAATTGAAGGAGAAAAGAGCACAGGATGAGGCAGAAAATTGCGGAGCAGAGAACAGGATGGAGATGGTGGAAAACTCACCAAGTACAGGGGAAAAGAACAAAGACAGCAGCCGGCAGCACGGGTCGAGTGCAGACTTGAGCCTTAATACGGTTCAGCTCTCCCTAAAGTATCTGGTGTCCGCGGGGGGAGAGGAGGTGAGAGCGGGGTGTGCAGTAAATGTAAGTACTCCAAAGAAAGACGGGGAGTCGGACATCTCAGGGAGCAGGAGAGGGCAAGACAAGGAGAGGGTGCAAGAGGCAGGAGCCTTAAAGGGGCAGCAGGACGAGAACGGCGAGACAAAGACGCCAGAAGGGAACAATATAGGTGCGCCATTGTCCCATAAAGAGAAGGATCAGGGAGCAAAGGTCAGAGGTGGAGATGAGGTCGAAGGGAGCGGCACTGTGGGAGAAACCACGATAGCAGGAAGACTATGGGAGATGATGTATCTGACGGGGAGCAGGATTATGTATCTGATGGGGAGCAGGCACAGAGGGTTGCAGAAGAGCTTGAGAGTGAGGAATTAGAGGGGGACAGAGACATGGAAGTCGGGGGATGGGGTGGCATCATGTGGAAAGGGAAAGGTTAATGAGGGGCAGAAGGAGGGAGAAAGGGCAGCACCTGGGCCCAAACTTAATGCAAGGAAGAGGCTGAAACAGCAGGGAGGGGTCAAACAGGAGGTGAAAAAGAGCCGGAGGCTGCAGGAAAAAGCAACAGCTGCCCGAAAAGTTGAGAAGGAGCATGAGAGGAGGGAAGAGCCAGAGATTAAATGATGGGGAGATTATCAGGCATACTTCCCTTCTTTGGAGCCATGATTACATTGGTCTCGATTAATGTGAACGGACTGAGGGGTGAGAAGAAATTGCAGCAGTTGTTGCAGGGTTTTAAAGGTTCAGACTTGTTGTGTCTGCAAGAAACCTTTTGGGATGAGGATATCCTAGAAAGAGTTCAGAAGGTTTGGAAGGGAGAGGTGTTTGCAAGTTGTGCAAACAATAACCGTAGAGGGGTGACTGTTTTGGTGAGCCCGTCTATAAAAGAGAACGTTGCCTTGTGGACAAGGACACTGAGGGGAGATTTTTATGGCTAAGGGTAAAAATGGAGGGATTTAATTGCGATCTCTTTAATATCTATGCACCGAATGACCATTGCAAGCGTCGCGAGTTTTGTCGGGGGTTATTCACTAAAGCGGCAGAGGTGGAAAATCCTTGTATAGTGGGGGATTTTAATATATTTTTATCTCGGATGGAGATTTCAGCCCAGATGACCTTTAAGGATGATAACTCCAGAGGGATGATTGTAAAAATGATGGCAAATTTAAATTTGAGAGACTTATGGAGGGACCGGAACCCCATAAAAAGGGAGTTCTCCAGAGCAGGTTGGGTGGGTGATGTTTTAAAACAGAGCCGAATAGATTTTGTGTTAATGCGGGAAGAGTTAAGTTCTGAGATGATGGAGATTTATTATAAAAAAGTATTTTTTAGTGATCACTCGGCTTTGGTTCTTAGAATTAGGAACAGCAGAGTTAAGATCGGTTCAGGGGTGTGGATTTTAAACAATCAATACCTGAAAGAAATTGCTTATAAAGAAGGGATTATAAATATAATAAAGAATGCTCGGAAGGAACCTTTGTTCTTGAAAGAAAGAAGAGTTTGGTGGGACAATTTCAAATATGAGGTAAAAGTTTTTCGGTACATTATGTGAAAAAGAGGGCGGCAACTAACCGGCGTCGAGAAGAGAATATAAACAAAAGGTTTACGGATGTCTGTAAAGCAGTTGATGGAGGGGATAAGGGATAACTAAGTTCCGGGTGCTAAAAGAAGAGTGGGAATTATTGCAAGCTGAAAAATGCAAGAAGGCCATTCTCCGTGCAAAGGCTAGAGATGCATTGGAGGGCGAAAGATGCACTAGATATTTTCTAGAGCAAGAGAAGCTGCGACAGAGATTATCGTTAATTGGAGAGTTGAAGGTTGGGGAGAAGATCATTCATGAAAGTGGGGGGATTTTAGAGGCGGCTAGCAGCTTTTATCAAGAGTTATATACAAAAGAAGACATTTCCAATTTGGCAATGGAGAAGGTTACTGCTTTTATTGAAGAGGGTTTAAAGGAGGATGAGAGAAGCATGTGTGACAAAGAAGTAAGATAAGCGGAAATAAAAGTAGCAATAAGTGGAATGAAGGGGGGGAAAAGCCCAGGGTCCAATGGACTAAGTGCAGAATTTTATAAAGAATTTTTCGAGATTTTAAGTCCATTGCTCTTAGAAGTTTTTAAGGAAATTAAAATTGAGGGAAGCCTGGCCCATGGCATCTATGAGGAGAGGTATCATAAGCTTAGCTTATATAAAAATAAAGGGGATAGATGGGATCTGAAGAATTGGAGGCCCAGCACATTATTAAATGTGGATTATAAGATCTTGGTGAGGGTTATGGCAAATCGTTTGAAGGAGGTGTTACCGGAGATAGTTTGGCCCTCTCAGTCCTATGGAGTCATAGGCCGGGACATCGCAGACTCTGTGGTCTCAATCCGAGATGCGATAGAGCTCATGGAAGAGAGTAGGAGGGAGGCTTATGTATTAAAGATAGATCAAGAGAAAGCCTTTGATAGGGTCTCTCATGAGTTTTTATTGAAGGTTTTGGAAGCATTTGGTTTCAAGGAAAATTTCATTCAGTGGATAAGGATTTTTTATTCAAACATATTTAGCTGCGTTAGCTGGTTTTTTATCCAAGTATTTTCCGATACAGAGATCAGTGAGACAGGGTTGTCCCCTGACCCCATTGTTGTACACATTGGTAACAGAACCATTAGGTTACATGATGCGAAAGAAACAAGGTGTAGTTGGGATTGTGGTCCCCAGTTCTGGGCTGGTGTCGGTGATACACCAATATGCAGATGACACAACCTTAACATTGAGAAATGGGGAGTCAGTGAGGAAAGCTATGGATGTAGTGGAGGAATATTGTAGAGCTTCAGGAGCCAGAGTGAATTATAGTAAGTCCCAATGCCTGGTTGCAGGGAGGGGTAGGGGGGAATGGTTGGGGGAATGTCCCTTTAAGGTGGTGGAGGTTTTGAAAGTTCTGGGGGTGCATATGGGGTGCAAGAAAGACAGGGATGAAGTGGATCGATTAAATTGGGAACCGAAGGTTATGAAAATTAAAAAGATTTTGGGAAGATGGGAAAGAAGGTGGTTGAAAATGCAAGGAAGAGCGACAGTGGTGTCTGCTCTCCTGCTATCTAAGCTATGGTACTTATTGACGGTGGAGGATATTCCTGAGTGGGCGGAAAAGTCCATCCGAGAGGCTTGTGTGAGGTTTTATGGGAAGGGAAACCAGCCTTGGTGGCTTACAATACCATCATTGGATGGAGAAATCAGGGAGGACTCAATTTCCCAGATATTGATTTGAAGAAGAAATCCTTTAGAATCAAATGGGTGAAGAGATTTCTTCAGAAGTCAAATACAAGTTTTTGGAAGAGTTGTTTTGAGCATTTTTTAAAACGAAGTGGGATAGGAGGGCAGGGGATATTGTATATGGAATACAAAACATTTCAGGTCAATGACCCTTCATCAGAACTGGAAGAAGTTGGAGATGTAACAGTTTTTAAGCAAGTGCAGGGAAAGCGGGGAGGGAAGGAAAGAACAAAAGGGAAGGCCTGTGATAGGGTGGAAGACAGGAGAGATTTCAATGACAAAAGTGATGATGGTGCACGGCAGCAAAGGGTGGTAATGGGACAAGTAAAAGAAACAAATGATGGGTCAAGAGGAGCGAAAAGGCAACAGTAGAATCATTACCAGCACCCGCCGTCCGAAAAAATGGAAGCATTGATTATGATCCGAAATTCATAGATTCATAGAATGGTTACAGCACGGAAGGAGGCCATTCGGCCCATCGAGCCCATGCCGGCTCTCTGCAAGAGCACCTCAGCTAGTCTCACTCCCCCGCCCTTTCCCCGTAGCCCTGCAATTTTTTTTCCTTCAGGTACTTATCCAATTCCATTTTGGAAGCCGTGGTTGGCTCTGCCTCCACCGCCCTTTCAGGCAGTGCATTCCAGATCCTAACCACTCGCTGCGTAAAAAAGTTTTTCCTCATTTCGCCTTTGGTTCTTTTGCCAATCACCTTAAATCTGTGGCCACTGGTTCTCGACCCTCCTGCCAATGGGAACAGTTTCCCTCTATCTGCACTGTCCAGACCGCTCATGGTTTTGAACACCTCTATCAAATCTCCTCTCAACCTTCTCTGCTCTAAGGAGAACAACTCCAGCTTCTCCAGTCTATCCACGTAACTGAAGTCCCGCATCCCTGGAATCATTCTCATAAATCTTTTCTGCACTCACTCTAAGGCCTTCACATCCTTCCTAAAGTGCAGTGCCCAGAATTGGACATATTACTCCAGTTGAGGCCGAACCAGTGTTTTATAAAGGTCCATCATAATTTCCATGCTTTTGTACTCTATACCTCTATTCATGAAGCCCAGGATCCCGTAAGGCATTGAAACTTATAAAATTCTGGCAGGACTGGACAAACTAGATGCAGGGAGGATGTTCCCAATGGTCGGGGAATCCAGAACCAGGGGTCACAGTCTAAGGATAAGGGGTAGGCCTTTTAGGACAGAAATGAGGAGGAATTTCTTCACCCAGAGAGTGGTGAACCTGTGGAATTCTCTACCACAGAAGGCAGTAGAGGCCAATTCATTAAATATATTCAAGAAGGAGTTGGATATATTTCTTAAGGCTAAAGGGATCAAGGGGTATGGGGAGAAAGCAGGTACCGGGTACTGAACTTGGATGATCAGCCATGATTGCATTGAATGGCGGAGCAGGCTCGAGGGGCCAAATGGCCTACTCCTGCTCCTATCTTCTATGTTTCTATGTATGTAAGCCTTTTTAACTGCTTTCTCAACCTGCCCTGCCACCTTCAACGATTTGTGCACATATACCCCTAGGTCTCTCTGTTCATGCACCCCCTTTAGGATTGTACTCTTTAGTTTATATTTCTTTTCTTCATTCTTTCTACCAAAATGTATCACTTCGCTCTTTTCTGCATTAAATTTCATCTACCACGTGTCCGCCCATTCCACCAGCCTATGTCTATGTCCTCTTGAAGTCTATCACTCTCCTCCTCACTGTTCACTATACTTACAAGTTTTGTGTCACATGCAAATTTTGAAATTGTGCCCTGTACACCCACATCCAAGTCATTAATATATGTCAAGAAAAGCAGTGGTCCTAGAACCGACCCCTGGGGAACACCACTGTGTACCTTCCTCCAGTCCGAAAAACAACCGTTCACCACTACTCTCTGTTTCCTGTCACTTAGCCAATTTCGTGTCGATGCTGCCACAGTCCCTTTTATTCCATGGGCTTCAACTTTGCTAGCAAGCCAATTATGTGGCACTTTGTTGAACACCATTTGGAAATCCATGTACACTACATCAACCGCATTGCCCTCATCAACCCTCTTTGTTACCTCATCAAAATACTCGATCAAGTTAGTTAAACACGATTTGCCTTTAACAAATCCGTGCTGGCTTTTCTTAATTAATCAACACTTGACCAAGTGACTGTTAATTTTGTCCCGCATTATCGTTTCTAACAACTTCCCCACTACCGAGGTTAAACTGACTGGCCTGTAGTTGCTGGGTTTATCCTTACACCCTTTTTGTTGATGTCAGTGTTGAGTCCGGATGGTTGTCGTGTTGTACTGTTAAAGCTGGAAGGTTATAAACTATTTCATCCAATTAATAACATCTATTAGTATTTAAATTTGCTATACTGGACTGCAGTTATTACTTTACATTCTTATTTAATCCTTGGATACAATTTCTCACACTGTTTGAAAAGCAACATGCACTGAGATTAACAAGGTTTGTTTTAGACAATATACATAAACATTCTGTCAGGCACAATAGAGAAGCAGCCAGCACAGAGACACAAGCCATCTGAGATGTCATTTTGTAGGTTTTGCAGAGCTGCCCGGGACTCAATTATTTGGTTTGATAATGCTGACAAGTAGACAGGTTCAGGTACTGAAGAAACCAGAGTGAAAGCTAGTCAGATGTAGCCCAACAATGAGCCAAGATGAGCAGTGGTCCTGTGCCTCTCTCTCTCCTCCTTCCTCTCGAAAGAAAAAAAGACTTGCATTTCTATAGCACCTTTCACGACCTCCAGACGTCCCAAAGCGCTTTACAGCCAATGAAGTACTTTTGGAGTGTAGTCACTCTTGCAATGTAGGAAACGCGGCAGCCAATTTGCAAACAGCAATGTCACACAAACAGCAATGTGATAATGATCAGATAATCTGCTTTTAGTGATACTGATTGAGGGATAAATATTGGCCAGGACACCAGGGATAACTCCCCTGCTCTTCTTTGAAATAGTGCCACGGGATCTTTTACATCCACCTGAGAGTGTAGACAGGGCCTCGGTTTAATGTCTCATCTGAAAGACGGCACCTCCGACAGTGCAGCACTCCCTCAGCACTGTCACTGGGAGTGTCAGCCTGAGTTTTTGTGCTCACGTTTCTGGCGTGGGACTTGAACCCACAACCTTCTGACTCAATGGCAAGAGTAACTAGCCACTGAGCCACAGCTGAACTCAACTCTTTCCCAATTATTTTGCGCCATTATATCTTAGGAGAGCCATAACAAAATTAATGTTTAATTTTCTGTGGTGACATGTCATTCCAACATTAGAATCCTGGATCAGTTCCATCACAGACTGTTCATTTGTAAACCAAAAGATCACAGGCAAAACACAACTAAACACTGCATTGTTCTCAATTTGAACTCATTTTAACAGTTTATTATTCACAGAAAAATCTTGTTATAAGCTGTCCTACATACCATCTGCAATTGGCCAAACAGGTTAACTAGTATTCTTCAAATAGTTACAATAGATCAAATTATACCATGGCATTTTAAAAACGTTGGGCCATAATTTGTTGTCAAAATAGCAGTGAGGCTAATGGCGCTCCCCATTATTCATGCGCAAATGGCACAACAACTTCAGGGCAGATGCTGTCTGAAATACCCCACTCTGCCATTAGCTTCGCAAACACAGTATCTCGCTGTCTGGCTCCCCATTCAAATGCATCAGATAGGGTGAAGTTAGGGCTGGTTTGAAGTGACACAAAGGGCTGGATTTTCTCAATGGGGAGCTTTTGGAGGCGGGACTCCCACTTGTCGGGTTTTAGTCCCGCCTCCATCGACTTGTGGCCAACCCATACTATTTTCCCTTGATTGACCCTATTAAGCCCGCCCAGCAGGCTTAGCAGGCCAATTAAGGGAAAGCCGGTTACTGGTGATGTCAGCGAGTGACGTTTCATCTGTCAAGACCTTTTGACAGATGAAATGTCAGCGTTTGACAGCTCTGTGAAGCTGTCAAACACAGACAATCTGTCTTCTAAGTTGAATCCTTCCACTCAGGCTCACTTGATCTCTCCTGACCAGAAAGCAGAGGCTGCAGCTTTTGACAGTTCAGCGGCCATTCTGCTTTCTGTGCCGGTGAGCTGAGGGATTCCCGAGACCTGAAGGGATGAAGCCTGCAGGAGGAAGTAAAGGTAAGTAAAACTTATTAAAACACTTTACACTCACCTTACACACTCACCTCTCCACACTTGCACTCATCACTCACCTGCACACTGGACATCTCGACCCCTCCGACCCCCGCAGACCGACAGCCCGCCTCGCTGACACTGGCGAGGTTCGGAGCCATCAGGCAGCCCACACTTCAGGGCTGAAAATAGGGATTCTCCAAAAAGACTGCCTGTTAATTACCTGTTAACAGGCAGTTAATTGGCACTAACCCCCTTCCCGCCTCGGAGAGGTGGCTCCCAGCACGGGTCGGGTACCTGCATCCTGGGAAGATGACACGGAGGCGGGTTGGGGGCGGGATGGGTACCCGCCCCCAGATTCTGCCATTTTCCCAGCAGTCCCGCCTCCATACCTGCCTCCCCAGGGCTGGCAAAATCGTCGCCAAAGAGTCTGTTTTGGAGCCATTTAAGATCCGCGCATATTTAATTCAGCCTGGATTAGCAGTCAGAGATTCTTTTAACAATGTGCCAAGTGTTAATTGCTGACATTGAACCTCTCTGGCACCGAAAATTAACTATTACATGTGTGGAGTCTCATTCCTTCAGGTTTTAATTGTTGTTGGAGATTTTTTTAATGTAAAATATAAAATTATTATTTCTTTTCTTTTCCTTTCTGTCTCTTTTTCTCTCTCTTAATCCAATCTTTCTTTCCCTCTCTTTATTTTTCTTTCTGCCCCTGATTTGACATTGAATTCACCCATTCCAATTTACACCTCCTTCTCAGTCCTTGCACTGTTAATTTCGCATTCCTTCAATCTGATTGGTTAGAGAGATACACAGTTGCTTGCCCTGTTCACAGTCAGGTCCCAGATGCCCACTTTCCCTCGCTGCGCCGTTAGCAGCTCGCACTTTCGGCAACTTGCCACGCAAAAATATTATCGCGGTTAAACGGGCAAGAGCGAGTCGAACTAACTCTTGTCAGGCCATTCGTTGACCTGCTACAGCAAACTACGGCCCATTGAGTTGTAACTTTGCTTTAGGAGAGGCACTAAATAAATGAGCGCCGAGTTAATCCGACAACTGTACCACAGAAATACTGAACTATTGGGTTTCAAGCAGTTGTGTTCTTCGAGGGAAGGAGCAAAAAAAAACAATCAGAAACTTTTTGTATCCACGTTGCTACAAAGAATCAGTTATAATGATGATGATATGAACTGCATGTTAATAATGTAAACCCTGCATTTTAGAGGCAGCTGTGACTGCAGATGTTTCCAAAAGACCTTTTTTTTTAAATCCCAGAGGAAGCTAGAAAACGCCTCAAGGCAAAAATTTAAACCGGCAAAATTGGAACTCTTCACTGAGGAGGTCCTGAAAAAAAAGATGAGGTAGCTCCTTCTGGCAAAGGCAAGAGAAATCTACAGCTTAGAGCAAGAAATCAAACCCAGATTGTTATAGCCTAAAAAAAGGTCATTGCTATATTCACTATCTATCAGGAGGTGGGTACATAGGAACAGGAGTTTTTTTAATTCATTCCTGGGATGTGGGTGTCGCTGGCCAGGCCAGCATTTATTGCCCATCCCTAATTGCCCTTGAGGAGGTGATGGTGAGCCGCCTTCTTGAACCGCGGTGAAGGTGCTCCCACAGTGCTGTTAGGGAGGGAGTTCCAGGATTTTGACCCAGCGACGATGAAGGAACGGACCGATATACTTCCAAGTCAGGATGGTGTGTGACACTTGGAGGGGAACTTGGAGGTGGTGGTGTTCCCATGCGCCTGCTGCCCTTGTCCTTCTAGGTGGTGGAGGTCGCGGGTTTGGGGGGTGTTGTCAAAGAAGCCTTGGCGAGTTGCTGCAGTGCATCTTGTAGATGGTACACACTGCAGCCACGGTGCGCCGGTGGTGGAGGGAGTGAATGTTTAAGGTGGTGGATGGGGTGCCAATCAAGCGAGCTGCTTTGTCCTGGATGGTGTCGAGCTTCTTGAGTGTTGTTGGAGTTGCACTCCTCCAGGCAAGTGGAGAGTAGACCATTCAGCCCGTCATTATCATATGTTTGCAACCTCAGGACGTCCCAAATCGTTTCGCAGCCGATGAGGTACTTTACGCCGTGTAGTCACTGGGAAAGGTGATGTATGGACTTGTGGAGTCTAACCAGGTTAGACTTCAGTGATGATGACTGTTCAAAAGTAATTTCAGAGTCAATCTTTACAACCACCAATGCCCTAAAAACAAATTACATTTCGATCCCCTTCACCTACGCCCATCAGGAACACAGGAACAGGAGGAGGCCATTCAGCCCCTCGAGCCTGTTCCACCGTTCAGTGAGATCATGGCTGAGCTGTATCCTAATGCCATCCACCCGCTTTGGCTCCATATCCCTTAATAGCCTTGGCCATCAAAAATTTATCGATCTCAGATTTAAAATCATTAATTGAGCTGGCGTCCACTGCTTTTTGTGGATTCCACACTTCTACCACCCTTTGCGTGAGGAAGTGTTTCCCAACTTCTTTCTTGAATGTTCTACTATTCTTAATCAAGTTAAACAGGGAGATGAATATAAAATAACTACCTCTGTCTGGGCAATCTAAGCTACAAGGATGGAGGAGGGAGGAATCGTAGAATCTGATAGCACAGAAGGAGGCCATTTGGCCCATCGTGCCTGTGCCGGCTCTTTGAAAGAGCTCTCCAATTAGTCCCAGCTCCCCCGCTCTTTCCCCATAGCCCTGCGAAAATTTCCTTTTCTAAGTACAGGAAACTTTGGTTTATCCGGAGGTTGTATGTCCGGAAACCTCGATCTACCAGCAGAAATCAGGAGCCGTTTTGTTAGTTTTTTTTCTTCTCGTGGCTTTGTTTTCAACAGTCGGGCTCTGGAAAGTCTCTCTGAAGCTGTTGCTAAGCTACAGAGACGCTTCCAAGGTACGGGCCGACTGTTTACAAGCTGTTGCTAAGCAACAGTGTTTGTTGTCAGATACGGAGATGAAAACCTCCGTATGCTTCAACATTAACTTTGTATGTCCGGCGGTTTTGATAGATCGGCAACAGCTCGGTCCCGTCGGTGCCGGATATAACAAAGTTTCCTGTATATATCCAATTCCCTGCTGAAAGTTACGATTGTGTCCGCTTCCAACCAAAGTTCTTGTGGGGAATGTGATCCCATTAAGGACAGATGCAGGAAACCTCTTGGCAAGAGAGGCCAAGACTGTAATCAGTGTCCTAAAAATTACAAAGTTTAAAGAAAAATAATCCTTTTTACAGCGAAGATAAGTAATAAGGACAAGAGTGGCTCGTGTGAGAATCTGAAATGCCACACTGTTGCAGTAGTGATGTTTTTCATTGTTTGAGAGCAGTGCATAAATTAGGAGAGTGCAGAGAGGCTCCTTCACCCAGGAGGGTCTAATGCCGACCTGGGTGCCAAGAGTGAAAATTTCATTTCCTGAGACCCCGCCTCGCCTTCTTTAGCACAAAAATATATCCAAAACAATGTTTTTTTAAAGAAAGATTAATTGAGAATAGAAATTGAGGAAGCAAGAAAAGGTGTTTGACGCCACAATCTGCCACCATCCAGTCTGTTTGCAACAACCTTGGTGTCATATTTGATCAAGAATTGAGCTTCCTACCTCATATCTGTTCTATCACTAAGACCGCCCATTTCCACCTTCGTAATAGCGCCCGTCTCCACCCTTACCTCAACTTATCTGCTGGCAAAACCCTCATCCATGCCTTTATCACCTCTCGTCTTGACTATTCCAACGCGCTCCTGGCCAGCCTCCCTAGTTCCACCCTCCATAAACTTGAGGTCATCCAAAACTCGGCTGCCTCCCGTGTGCTAACTCACACCAAGTCCCATTCACTCATCTCCCCTGTGCTTGCTGTCCTACATTGGCTCCCAGTTAAGCAACGCCTCGATTTTAAAATTCTCATCCTTGTTTTCAAATCCCTCCATGGCCTCGCTCCCTCCTTATCTCTGTAATCTCCTCCAGCCCTATAATCCCCCTAAACCTCTGCGCTCCACCTATTCTGGCCTTTTGAACATCCCTGATTTTAATCGCTCCACCATTGGTGGTCGTGCCTTTAGCAGCCTCGGTCCTAAGCTCTGGAATTCCCTCCCTAAATCTATCTGTCTCTCAACTTTTTTTTCCTCCTTTAAGATGCTCCTTAAAACCTACCTCTTCGACCAAGCTTTTGGTCACCTGCCCCAACATCTCATTATGTGGCTCGGAGTCAAACGTTTTTGTTGGTAACACTCCTGTGAAGCGTCCTTGGGACGTTTTATTACGTTAAAGGCGCGATATAAATATAAGTTGTTGTTGTTGTTGTTGAAAATATGTATCTGATAATCACTAATATGCATGAGTCAAACCGTGACCTTGAACATTTGGCAAGCGGAAGGAAAACTGCGCGTGTGTGTGATATTCCACACCACCTGCAGAAACAGCCACTGAATGGGTTACCTATTCCAGAATAAAGCTTCATTTGATGAAGGTGGGCTTCCTGCTCCACGGATATTTGGAAAGCCTACAAAAGCGTGAACCTGCCATTTGATTAGGCTCCAGGTGACCTTCAACTTTTGGCCATCCTGTCGGGATAAGGGCATGTTTCTTGTTCTGTGGATTTTGACTCCCTTATCACCCCTGCTTTGTAGTTTTTGCGCTGGCTCAACATCTAACAAGAGCTGATGGATAGCGGAAAGAGACCGTCTTTCTTCACATATCTCCCAATCATTGCCATAAATATTTATGGCTCAAGTACACTAACCTGCAAGCCTGAGATGCTCAGTTTTCCAGCTCTGATGATGACACTAGCTAACGACAGCGAAATTTAATATTGTTTTAACTTGTTACTGACCAATGTATTACTTCTTCTCTTTATAATTAAATGGTATTTCAGCAGAAAAGCTTGAATAATTGGATTAAAAGAAAAGGATGACTTGCATTTCTATAGCCCCTTTCCATGACCTCAGGACATCCCAAAGCACTTTACAGCCAATGAAGTACTTTTTGAAGTGTAGTCACTGTTGTAATGTAGGAAACACAGCAGCCAATTTTGCGCACAGCAAGCTCCCACAAACAGCAACCATCGCCGAAGCCCTTCAGCGATCTCCCCTCAGCCTTGATGACCGATGGTGAAATGCTTATTAGAACTCCGACATACGGAATGGATTCCTTATAGAGGAGCCCATAGTACAACCTGAAGGATCAAACCTTCCTCGCAAACAGTGGGCAACCAGCAACCGCCTCAGCACCGGCCACGGTAGATGCTGCCACCTTCTCCATAGATAGAAGATTAAAGCATCTCCATCATGCGACTGTGGAGCTCCTGATCTGACCCTGGAGCACATAAGACCATAAGAACATAAGAACATAAGAAATAGAAACAGGAGTCGGCCATACGGCCCCTCGAGCCTGCTCCGCCATTCAATAAGATCATGGCTGATCTTGGGCTCAAAGCCACTACCCTGCCCACTCCCCATAACCCTTCACTCCCTTATCTTGCAAAAATCTGTCTATCTCCACCTTAAATGTATTTAATGACCCAGCCTCCACGGCTCTCTGGGACAGAGAATTCCACAGATTTACGACCCTCTGAGAGAAGAAATTCCTCCTCATCTCAGTTCTAAAAGGGCAACCCTTTTATTCCAAAACTATGCACCCGAGTTCTAGAAAACATCCTCTCTGCATCTACCTTGTCGAGCCCCCTCAGTATCTTATATGTTTCAATAACACCATTGAGCACTGCCCTCCGAGGAAATTCGCAGGCAGCCTACAAGATATCCACGCTGTTACACCAGGAGCTTTGGCCTGGATATCCGACTTAGATATTGACATTTGATTTGCTTTGCTACTAGCAGATGGCAGAAGAAGACTGGTGGTTTTGACTCCTCCGGGCATCAGTCACAGTTTTTAGTGTAGCTGTATAACACCAGACCCACAAGGCATTCACAGAAGAAAACCACATATACTTCTTAAAATTATTTAAAATATAATTACTATGTAGAGATTTTGATTCAGGAAAGTTTCTTTTCTTTCCAGCAGTTTGGGTCCTGTAACTTATCCCAGCTATTCCTGTACTGTCCTTGCCACGAAATCTTGTTAGCAGTTTCCCAGTAAAGGTGTTGATTTAAACAGATTAGAATAAAAACTGGATTTTTCTTGCTTCTTTTCCCCCCCAGGCTTTTAGATTGATGTTTTAATTGGTGTTTGTAGCAAGGTGCCTCTCATATCTAACATGCTATGCGCCTCAGTAAATATCTTTCGGTTAAGACATTAAACCGAGGCCCCGTCTGCTCTCTCGGGTGGATGTAAAAGATCCCACGGCCGCTGTTTCGAAGAAGAGCAGGGGGAGTTCTTCCCCGGTGTCCTGGGGCCAATATTTATCCCTCGACCAACGTCACTAAAAAATAGATTATCCGGTCATTATCACATTGCTGTTTGTGGGAGCTTGCTGTGCGCAAATTGGCTGTCGCGTTTGTAGTGTATGTAACCGTTCCACCTTTAAGAGTTGCACTACTTTATCTTGGCTGCTGTATACTGTAATACCGGCGGTGACCACACCGGTATATAAGTGCTGTGTAATGATTTATTGGGCAGTTCCGCCCTGACCTTCGAATAGTAAAGTCCTATTAACTTTTACTCTTGTGGTCTGTGTATTAATTCTCAATATAACACACAGACTTAACAGTGGTGACGAGTTCGATCTTACCCTGCGGCAGAGATACATCCAAGGCAGTTTAAGGGCATCGAGAAGAGGCATCTGCCCTCATCATTCTGCTGAGAAAAGACTCGGGTCTGCAGAGCAAAGGAAGAAGGAAGAATTCTGACACGAAGCCTTCCATCAGCAACAGGCAGTGATCATCCCTTCTATCACGGTGGTGGGTGAGCCGATCAGCGACGAGAAGCAAGTCGACCACGTTGACTGTGAGTAGGGGAGAAAATTTAAAAAAAACGGAGGAGATAAGGGCGGAGGACTCGACCACGGCTGGGGAAAAGAGCCGGACAGAAGTCGGGGCCAGAAGCGTTGAGACTGGGGCAGCGTAGGCACGGAAGCCGCGGTGAATGCAAACGCAGCCGGTGTGAGAGACCGCAGCTAATGCAAACGCAGCCGGTGTGAGAGACCGGGCTGCAAGCGGGCTGGGAGACGCAGCAGCGTCGAGAGCAAGCTCGACTGCGACCGGTGAAAAAGGCCGGGCAGCTACCGAGGCCGCGAGGCGCAGCGACCGGGACAGCAAGGCGCGGGAGGAAATTTTTAAAAAATACCGCGGAGAACTCAGCCGCAGCCGGGGGGGGGAAGGACCGGACTGCAAGAGGGGCTGGGAGGCACGATTGAAAACCGCTGGGGAGGGCGAATGCAGCAATACGGCAATCGCTGTTACAGCCAGCGGGAGAGACAGAGCCCGAGCGAGCGAGCGAGACTGAGCGAGCGGGAGAGAGAAGAGACCGAGCGAGCGAGGGAGACCGAGCGAGGGAGACCGAGACCGAGCGAGGGAGACCGAGCGAGCGAGGGAGAACGAGACCGAGCGAGCGAGGGAGAACGAGACCGAGCGAGCGAGGGAGACCGTGCAAGCGAGGGAGACCGAGCGAGCGAGGGAGAATGAGACCGAGCGAGGGAGACCGAGCGAGGGAGACCGAGACCGAGCGAGCGGGAGTGACAAGAGACAGCCCGCGGGGGGAGAAAGGCAAGCGCGGGAAACCGCCATTTTCGGAGGCGGGGAAGAAGACAAGCGCGGGAAACCGCCATTTTCGGAGGCGGGGAAGAAGACAAGCGCGGGAAACCGCCATTTAAAAAAATAAAAAAAAATTCGTTGTTGTTTCTAAAAAAAAAGATTGCGAAGATGCCTAAGCGTGGTAACATCAACGATTTCGATCCCGATGTGGAAGATTGGGCCACGTATGTAGAACGCATAGAGATATATTGTAAGGCAAATAAAATATCAAATGATGATAAAGCACTAACCTTACTAAACTCAATGGGTGCGAAGACATACGGGCTATTGAAGCATCTTCTATCACCAGCTAAACCGGCGGATCAGACTTTCGCTAATATTGTTGCTGTCCTGAAGGATCATTTGAACCCCACACCGCTGATGTTAGCGGAACGATTTAAATTTTATGCGAGAACGGAACTGAAAGAGGAAAGCAACGCGGAGTACTTGGTTGAACTGCGTAGACTAGCGAAATACTGTCAGTTTGGGGAAAATCTGACAGAGGCACTGAGAGACAAGTTCGTGTGTGGGTTGTCGAAGGAAGGAACACAAAAGCGACTGCTCGAAGAGAACGATCTTACACTTGATAAGGCTGTCCTTATTGCAGCATCGCACGAAGCCGCAGCGAGAGGCACTGCGGAAATGCAGCTGAAGGCAGCGGTACTCAGCGTGGATCAAATGGCTTCGGGTACAATGAAATGTTATCATTGTGGGAAGACAACACACGATCAGAACCAATGCTGGTTTAAAAACCAGGAATGTAGAAAATGTGGCAAGCTTGGTCACATAGCTAAAGTATGCCGGTCAGGA
Organism: Somniosus microcephalus; assembly: GCF_052327205.1. NCBI lineage: Eukaryota > Metazoa > Chordata > Chondrichthyes > Squaliformes > Somniosidae > Somniosus > Somniosus microcephalus. Next base: position 9,640,960 of record NC_141009.1, read on the forward strand.
AAGAAGACCAGCAACAAAAAAAAGTCACCGCAGGAAAAGTGCAGCAAGGTACACAAGGTGGCTGAGAAGAGTTCGGATGAACAGAATTCGGATTCAGACTCCAACAGCAAGGAACTGGGTAGTCTGAGAATTCACAATGTGAGTAAGGAAGCTGACCGACAAACTATCTGGGTCACACTGCAGATAGCAGGAGTCCACGTGAAGATGGACTTGAACACCGGATCGGCGTTGACGGTCATGAATAAACAAGATTACAAAAAGTTATTCACACATATTCCCCTACGGGATACGAAGATAGTATTGCAGACATACACGGGGCAAAGAGTATACCCCATCGGAAAGATAAAAGTCAAGGTGAGACACAAGGGCAAAGAACACCAAGGAATGGACATATATGTACTACCTGAGGGAGGTCCACCACTTCTGGGACGGGAGTGGATCAGGAAAATAAATATGGACTGGCACTCCCTAAAAGCAATAACGGTAGATTCCAGAAAGAAAAATGTCAAACCTGCACGATTGTCCAGAATATTGGATGAAGGCATATGCAACAGTGACAGTGACAAAGCAGAGAGTGAGAACTTGGTGAAGACAATCAGCTCAGACTCTGGAACTGATGATGGTAAGACCAGCCCATGTGCAAAAGACAAGTCTAAAATGGACTTGCAGACTAATGATGGAAAAACGAAGGAGTGCATAAATGCTTCAGAAGAGAACAAAGTATCAGAACAGATTTCCACTGAACAACAACAACATAGTTTGACAGAGAATTCTGAGTCTGTCCAGTCTACAGACATGCACATTTCTGAGGAACACCGGGCTCGAACTCAACTCAATTTCAAACTACAACAGCAATTAGAACAAATGATTCGCCGTTTTGAGCAAGAGATGAATGCAAAGAAAAAGTTCTTTGACACAGAGTGAGAGAATCTGGAAAGACAGCTGAAGCAGCTGATTGAGAAAATGGAGCAGGAACACACAAACCGTCTGCGCGAGGAGGCCAAACGAATCAAAGCTGAGCAAGAAAGGGAATATGTCGAATTCATCGATCAGTTGAAAGCTAAGAAGAAAGAGCACCCTTTTGTGAGCAGTGTCAGCAGTAATAAGCCACTCAGGGAATTGGTGGCAGAGGCAAAAACTGAAGATGCTGCAGAGATCAAGTTTGTTGCTGAATGCGCTACTTCCAGAGCTTTGCTTCGAATTAAAGAATTGCCAGTTAAAATTGTGAAACCCTTGAGAGAGAAGATTGACATGGAGAAACATCGTGTCATTTTCGAATGCAAGGTTTCCAGGTCAAATGCTGCTGTCAAGTGGTATTACAAAGACAAAGAGATTCATCCCAGTAATAAATATGAGATTGTGAGTGAAGATGTGTACAGGAAGCTCGTTATTAATCATGTCGCTTTTGAAGGTGAAGGCAACTACATGTGCGACGCCATAGATGACCAAAGCACAGCAAAGTTATATGTAGAAGAGCAATCAAATTGCATCATTAAACCCATATGTGATGTGGAAGTGTCAGAGCCAAGTGACGCCATTTTTGAGTGTGAGCTTTCAGTTGCTGACGTGAAGTCTCCAAAATGAACACTAAATGGTGAAATTCTTCAGGCTTCTGAAGATGTGGACATTGAGCATCGTGGCACTATTCATCGTCTCACTCTGAAAAAAACAACTTGTAAGATGACCGGCTTGCTGCAGTTTATTGCAGGGAAATCAAAATCTGAGGCAAGGCTGACTATTAAAGAGCCTCCGTCAAAGGTAGTCAAAGAACTACAGAACATTACAGTGGAAGAGAAGCATTCTGCTACTTTGAGCTGTGAGTTTACACTTACTCCCAAGATGGTCAGATGGTACAAAGACCAGAGCTTAATCGAATCTTCTGACCGTTACAAATTTAAACAAAATAAGAATGTGATAGAACTTACCATTACAAATCTCACACCCAAAGACTCTGGTGAATATAGCTGCAAATCAAGTAATGCACAGACCGCAGCCACACTCACAGTTGAAGCTCCAAAAATAGAAATAATAAACCATTTGGAGGACGTAGATACTGAGGAGGACAGCAATCTAGTATATTCATGTGAGTTGTCCCATGATGATGAAGATGATGACTCATCTGAACCATTATCACCCCTTCCAGGTCACGCACGTGGTCCCTCTGAACTGAGCCAAATCAGTCTGGAAGTAGGAAAACTTCCCAAGGTACTCGAGCCTTTAGAAGTCAGCAAGGCTGGTTCTGAAGTTACGAAAGTTCAAGCTGTTAAGTCCAGTGAAGGACTATTGGATGAGTCACCCCAGCAACGTGAACCTACTACACCACCGAGAACTACTACACCACCGAGGCGCTATCCGGACCGAGTCAGGAAGCGCAGGAGGCGCCTCCGCAGAGACTGAATCTGTGAACTGTTTTTACATGAAGTTGGGTATATATGTTATGATGTTATGTTTAATGGGGAATAGGTATATTGTAAGCTAAAAAGGGAGGATTGTAGTGTATGTAACCGTTCCACCTTTAAGAGAACTATTGTATGTAACCGTTCCACCTTTAAGAGTTGCACTACTTTATCTTGGCTGCTGTATACTGTAATACCGGCGGTGACCACACCGGTATATAAGTGCTGTGTAATGATTTATTGGGCAGTTCCGCCCTGACCTTCGAATAGTAAAGTCCTGTTAACTTTTACTCTTGTGGTCTGTGTATTAATTCTCAATATAACACACAGACTTAACAGCGTTTCCTACATTGAAACAGCGGCGACACTTCAAAAAGTACTTCATTGGCTGTAAAGCGCTTTGGGACATCCTGAAGTTGTGAAAGGCGCTATAGAAATGCAAGTCTTTCTTTCTGTACACAATTTGGATAATGAAGTCATTCCTTTGTGTTGGGGTAGGAGGAGAAAAGTGTACACTGAACTCTCACAGCTCAAGATTACAATCTTTCACCCTTGGGCCCATGTGTTAGTTGCTGACTTGCATTCATCCCAAACTAGAAGCTTTGCCAAATTAGTTGTGGTTGTCTGAATGCCAGCTGCAATTAAGAAAATATTGAGCACTGTCCCATCTCTGGGATGTGGATCTAATTTTGCTGTGCAGTAAATGGGATTCCAAAGTACTCACTGAGCAGTTGCTTATGCTAGCAAATTCCCAGAAAGTAAATTTCTAGTCTTGGCAGTACCACTCGGTAGAGCTACGAGGCAGAGGCTACACACAATTTCCCTTGAACTAAAATCGAGCATCACGCCAATCTTTCGCACCTCCAAGCAGATGGCTCAGCTCAATATTGTCAGATGCCTGGGGAGCACATTGCTTGGCTCCTTTAGGAAAGAAAGTACTTGCATTGATATAGCACTTTTCACGTCCTCTGGGCGATTAATTAACAGCCAGTTAATTACTTTTGAAGTGTAGCCACAGTTGTAATGTCGGCAAATGCAACAGCTGATTTGCACACGGCAAGATCCCATAAACTGCAATGTGTTACGAGCAGAGAAGTGCTGCCGTTTGAGGAAGAAATGTTGGCCAGGACGTCAGTAGAACTCTCATAGAAACGTAGAAAAATAGGAGCAGGAGTAGGCCATTCGGCCCTTTGAGCCTGCTCCGCCATTCAATAGGATCATGGCTGATCCTCTATCTCAATACCATATTCCCCACTCTCTCCCCATACCCCGTGATGCCTTTTGTGTCGAGAAATCTATCTATCTCCTTCTTAAATATATTCAGTGACTTGGCCTCCACAGCCTTCTGTGGTAGAGAATTCCACAGGTTCACCACCCTCTGAGTGAAGAACTTTCTCCTCATCTCAGTCCTAAATGTCCTACCCCGTATCCAGAGACTGTGACCCCTCGTTCTAGACCCCCCAGCCAGGGGAAACATCCTCCCTGCACCCAGTCTGTCTAGCCCTGTCAGAATTTTATACGTTTCAATGAGATCCCCTCTCATTCTTCTAAACTCTAGTGAATACAGGCCTAGTCGACCCAATCTCTCCTCATACGACAGTCCTGCCATCCCAGGAATCAGTCTGGTGAACCTTCACTGCACTCCCTCTATGACAAGTATATCCTTTCTTAGGTAAGGAGACCAAAACTGCACACAGTACCCCAGGTGTGGTCTCACCAAGGCCCTGTATAACTGTAGTAAGACACCCTTGCTCCTGTATTCGAATCCTCTTGCAATGAAGGCCAACATACCATTTTGCCATCCTAACTGCTTGCTCCACCTGCATGTTTGCTTTCAGTGACTGGTGTACAAGGACACCCAGGTCCCTTTGTACATCAACAGTTCCCAATCTATCACCATTTAAATAATACTCTGCCTTTCTGTTTTTCCTACCGAAGTGGATAACTTCACATTTATCCACGTTATATTGCATCTGCCCTGTATTTGCCCAGTCACTCAACTTGTCTAAATCTCCCCGCTCTCCTTCCAATGACGACTTGCCATTTTTTTATGTCCACCTAAGCAGGCAGATGGGGCTTCAGTGTAAAGTCTCATCCAAAAGGCAGCATCTCCAGTATAATTATATGCTCCAGTCCTGGAGTGGGATTTATACCCACAACGTGATGGCTCACAGGCGAGAGTGCTACCACTACACCACGGCTGCCACGGCTGGGAAATGGTCTGTGGCGATGGAGAGACCTCAAATTATGGAGCAAATTAAAACATATTGCAGCAGTGAAATGTACCTCTTCCAGTTGTATGACATTAACACCGCAAGAGATGGTCGTACACACAAACAAATCTACAACAGAAAACGCACATCAGGTCACTCCGCATTGGTGGAGAGAACCGACAAAAAGAAAGACTTGCATTTATATAGCACCTTTCACAACCTCAGGACGCTCCAAAGCGCTTTACAGCCAATGAAGCACTTTTTCCAAGAGTAGTCACTGTTGCAATGTAGAAAACATGGCAGCCAATTTGCGCACAGCAAGATCCCACAAACAGCACTGTGATAATGACCAGACAATCTGCTTTTTTAGTGATGCTGATTGAGGGATAAATATTGGCCCCAGGACACCGGGGAGAACTCCCCTGCTCTTCTTCGAATAGTACCATGGGACCTTTTACGTCTACCTGAGAGGGCAGACGGGGCCTCGGTTTAACGTTTCAACCGAAAGGTGGCACCTCCGACAGTGCAGCGCTCCCTCAGCACTGCACTGGAGCGTCAGCCTAGATTTTTGTGCTCAAGTCTCTGGAGTGCGGGTGGCCCATGAGAGGGATGATGGTGAGAGGGATGATGGTGAGTGGGGGTATGGAAGTGTGGGCTCCTCTCCAAGTGCTCACACTTCCCCCCCCCCTTGCCAACCCCTCAGTCAGAGCCCCAGATGCCTCCCCAGACAGCGATGACCGAGTCTGCAGGAGGAGCAGACTTTGGCGGGGGCCCTCACAGGCTCCAAAACCCAGAGGACGACCGCCAAGAGTGTCTAAGCAGGTGCAGCAGGGAAGTGAGGAGGCTGCCTCAATCTCTGATGAAGTCACAGGGGTAGCACCTTGTAGAAACACACGGAAAAGAAATTGCCACACAAGTAGATTCACAAGGGTAGCCACTTGGGTGTTTTGTTCAATGTTATTGTGAAGGTTCCGTTAATTTAATCTTTACCATAAATTTATTTATATTCAAAACTTTCTGGTCTTGGATAAATTTGTGTGCAAAATGGGAAGTAGCTTAGTTAGTTGGAGTGAAGGGTCAGACCTAACTTTACCTCCAGCAATGGTGGTGACTGTGAAAGGAATGATTGGTCATTGTCAGGATGCTTTATGGTGTGGCTGTGGGATGGTGCCAACCTGGTGCAGCATGTGGCAGCCATATGGGTGTGTTGCGTAAAGTTAAATAAATCTGGCCATGATGAGTCCATCCCTGGCCTCTCGGGTGTTATGTCTGATATTTGGTGAAAGGTACTCGATTGCCTTGGCCTGAGCACATGGAGTTGATAGTGCTGTGATCATTGTATTGTGTATAGGTATTCGATTGCTTGTGCCTGGAAGTGTGTGTGTGTGGCAGCCATATTAAAAGCAGCATGAACTGAACTCACTGACGGTCTCTGGATTATCTTTGCAAACGCAATATTTGGCGACAAGGATGGCTGAAATCTCTCTTCCACCACCTCCTCCCTTCCTTGCACTACCCGGTGAGCCCCCGATCCCATGGGTTCGCTGGTTACAGTCCTTTGAAACCTATCTCATTGCTCTTGGACTAGAAACTGTGAGTACGGCTTGGAAAAAGGCACTGTTATCCCATTGCTTGGGAGCGGAGGGCCAGCGTGTTCTTGGGACATTGTGCACAGCAGACTCAATCCAAACATATGATGAGGCTGTGGCTCTGTTAAGCACACACTTCTCTGCCCCACAAAGTGCCCTCCTGCGGCGATTCATTTTTAGACAGCGTCACCAACTCCTCGGCGAGTCAGTGCATCAATACGTGGCTAATTTGAGGGGGTTAGCTAGCTCGTGCAAGTTCGGTGCATTACAAGATGAGATGGTGTGTGATCAACTAATAGAGCACACAAACAACGTGAGAGTGCGTGAAAGACTGTTACTCGAGTCCGACGATCTGTCGTTGTCACAGGCAGTCAACATTGCCTTTCAAGTGGAGTCTGCAGCCGAATGTGCAGCGAAACTAGCACACACACCCAGTGACAGCGCCCTCGGCCCCGACAGCTCTGACACGGTAATGCTCGCGCGATGGCAGCAACGCGCGCTACCGCGGCAACAGTGTGGAAACTGCGTTCACATGCTACCAGAGCACAGAATTGCCCCGCACGCGGCCAAGCCTGTCGCAATTGTGGAAAACAAAATCACTTTGCCAAGGTCTGCCGCCCTGCCCCTGTTGCTACAGATGAACACTCTCAGTCCTCAAGCAGTTGGCCGACAATTCACAACGTGAGCTCTGGGCCAGTAGTGGCTTTCAAATCATGCACAATTAACCTGAATGATGTGTGCATCCCGCTGTTGTTGGATACCGGTGCCAGCGTCTCACTGCTGAATGTGGACACATTCAAACGCTTTTTCAGCTCCCTGCCACTCTCTGCGCCCTCCACTACCCTTTGCGGGTATGGTAATTCGAAAATTGGACTAGTGGGCTCAGTCAACCTCACAGTACGCTATGGAACAAAAGTTTTGCCAGATTTTTGTTTTCATGTGGCACACCAAGGAGCTAACCTGATGGGACTGGATCTTTTCACTGACCTGGGTTTTAAATAAATCTGGCCATGATGAGTCCATCCCTGGCCTCTCGGGCAGCAATATTCTCGTGTGCTGGTGCCATGTGCTCCGCAGGTTGCTCCAGCTCCTCCTCCTCCTCCTCGTCTTCCAGCTGACATTCCTCCAGCTCCTCCTCCTCCTCATCTTCCAGCTGACATTCCTCCAGCTCCTCCTCCTCCTCCTCATCTTCCAGCTGATGCTCCTCCTTCTCCTCTGAAGAGGCTGTGCACTCTGCGCCTTGCTCCTCATGCAGCGCTAATCCTCGCTGCTGCGCTATGTTGTGCAGGGCACAGCAGACCATTATGATTCTGGGTACCCTGGCTGGTGCATACCGAAGGGCTCCTCCAGATCTGTCATGGCATCTGAATCGCAGTTTGAGCAGGCCAATTGTCTGCTCAATGACACATCTGGTGGAAATGTGGCTTTCATTATATCTCTCCTCGGCCTCAGTACTTGGCCTCCTCAAGGGTGTCATGAGCCACGTTTTCAGTGCCCCTTGTCTCTAAGCAGCCAGCTTAGCTGAGGGAAGATGGACTGGCACAGGACGAAAGAGTCATGACAGCTACCAAGGAATTTGGCTAACACATGCATGTTGATCTTCCTATGGTTGCAGACCAGCTGCACATTGAGGGAGTGGAAGCCCTTGCAGTTCACAAACACTCCTGGGTTATGATGGGGTGCCCTGGTGGCCACATGTGTGCAGTCGATGACCCCCTGCACCCGTGGGAAGCCAGCCAGAGTGGAAAAGGCCAGCACCCGTTTAGTAACACTGGCTTCATCAGTGGCAAAGTCGATATAATTGACTGGCTTGTCAAAGAGGGCATCAGTGACCTGTGTGATGCATCTGTGGGTGGCCGACTGCAAGATGCCACAAATGTTGGTTGCAGATTCCTGGAAGGAGCCTGAGGCGAAGAAGTTGAGGGCAATGGTGGCTTTGACAGCCACTGGTAAGGCGTGTCCACCTGCTCCTCTGCGCTGCAGGTCTTGCTCCAGCAATCTGCAAATGTCTGTGACGACCTGGCGCGATAGCCTGAGCCTCCTTTGGCACTGCTGCTCTGTCATGTTGAGGAAGCTCATCCTCTGCCTGTATACCCTGTGTTAGGGGCATCGCCTCCGGCGCGGTGCAGCCCTGCGCTGATGCCCTCTGTCAGCATCAGGGCGTTGAGGAGAAGGTTGGTGGTGTTGTTGTTGGTGCTGCTGGTGCTGCTGGTGTTGGGGCTGATCGTGGTCTGATTCTGAGAACCAAGGTGAGACAGTATAAACTGTACCCATGCTGATGGAATAGATGGCAGGTGAAGTAGAGTTGACAGAAGCAATCTGTCAGTGGTGAGAGAGGTTCTTCCAATGAGGTGACAGTGGATGGAGACTTTGCTTGAAACACTTGCAGCCTGCAGAAAGCTCAATCTGTGTTGCAAATGCAGTGAGAAACAGCTTCTGCCTGAGGAAAGTGATCAGCTGTCAGGTGGAAGCTTTTATAGTACATTTCATCCTGTCAACTAATCAGCTGGAGCAACGTCCACTCGAGTCCCGCCTCAGGTTTACAGACGTGGCCCCCGTGGGAATCCAGTGAAATTTACAAGGTAAGTTTCAAATCACTCTTAAGGGTCTGACAACAAGGTAATAATTGTTTAAATTGGGTCCCCCACCGCTGCAGGTCGGGTCGGCTCCAGGATGACAGACGCGCCTATGGGAAAGGCGCATGGGAGCGAGTCAACAAGCAGGTTCCCGAACCGCTGTCAAAAAAAACAACTTTCCCGCCCGACCCGCCACCGATCGGGCCCGCTACCACCCCGGAAAATTTCAGCCCAAGGTTAACGTTTTGGGTGCAGACCATTCTTCAGAACCGAAAAGTAAGAGGTGGACAGACATATTAATACAATCAGATTAAGAGGTGGACAGACATATTAATACAATCAGATCTCTTGTAGCGCTGCACATGTAGAGCCAAGGCTAAGTGCAGTCTTCAAGTCAAGGAGCGTTAGAGGGTAGAAAGTTATTGGGCCAGGACTCGGGTAAGACTGGGGAGAAAAAGAATGAAAGATTTGCATTTCTATAGCGCCTTTCATGACCACCGGACATCTCAAAGCGCTTTACAGCCAATGAAGAACTTTTTGAAGTGGAGTCACTGTTGTAATGTAGGAAACACAGCAGCCAATCTGCACACAGCAAGCTCCCACAAACAGCAATGTTATAATGACCAGATAATCTGTTTTAGTGATGTTGATTGAGGGATAAATATTGGCCAGGACAATATTGGAGAACTCCCCTGCTCTTCTCGAAATAGTGCCATGGGATCTTTTATGTCCACCTGAGAGAGCAGGCGGGGCCTCGGTTTAACGTCTCATCCGAAAGACGGCACCTCTGACAGTGCAGCACTCCCTCAGCACTGCACTGGAGTGTCAGCCTAGATTTATGTGCTCAAGTCCCATGATGTGAGACTTGAACCCTCGACCTTCTGACTCAGAGGCGAGGGTGCTGCCCACTGAGCCAGACCAGACGGGAAAGATACAATGGGATAGAGCTGGATGGGGAAGGTGGACCAGGGTAGAGGAGAGGATGGAGTATAGTAAGAGGCCAGCAGAGGAGAGTTAGAAGTTTGCAGTGGGAGTACGGGGTGGGAGAGGGGGGAGAATCTAAGGCCACTGGAATACATCAGAGTGGGGATGGAGTCTAAAGGAAGCAGCTGCATGGTTGGCATTAGTGACAGAAGTACTTTAAGGATCGGGAGGAGAGAGGGAAAGGGAATTGGAGAGGAGATGAGGGATTTCGGTGGGACCAGGGGTAAGGTATGGTTCGGGGGGGGGGTGAGAAACTGGGGAAGAGGATGGGGAAAGTGGAGTGAGATGAGGGGAGGATGTGGAGGAGGGAGAGGATGAGGGAGGAGGAAGTCAGAGAATGGCAGAAGAGGTCACAGAATGAGGAAAGAGGTCATGGAGGGGGGGAGAATACAGAGGAGGGAGAAGAGCGAAGAGGGCAGGGGACATGGAGAGGGTGAAGAGAATGGAGTTGTTGAAAATGAACATGTAACCAAGAAAAATGAACAAAATAAAAGTGGATGATTAATTAACTTAAAGCAGCTTACACAGAATAAAGAAGGTCAGCAACGGTGGGGATACATGGAGTAAATAAATGGGGAGAAAGTCGACAAAGAGTTAAAGAAAGATGCGGGGTTAATAAATTGAAAAGGCCCTCACACATCACCAACATTAATGAAAGGCTTCAGTAAGCAATATTAATTAAAGATCGGGGCTTCACTGGGGAAAATGAATGAACTCCAGGGCTATCGAGAGGCCAATGGCGGATGATGGAGAAGCAGCAATGGCTTTTCCTTCTGGTTGCCACAGGACTAGTGGGGGCGAGCAACAGGGTTTCAGTACTGCAAGAGCTGTTAGGCGGGCAGAAGGGCGGGCCAGCGATTGATCGAGTGAGGAATCTGTGTTTGTTTGGATAAAGCAGGTGCAGGTTATGGGGGTGGGGGGGGGCGGGTGGCGGGGAACCTGGATTTCTGTGGGCTCCCAGGTGAATACAATGGACTTATCGTTACCATGATCGCCGGGAAATGCACTGCTATAATGCCACCCTGTGGAGCACAATAAGAACTGCAATTAGAACTCATATAACAGGCTTGAGGTCAGTTGATTGACGGTCACATAACGTTAGGTGCCATAACATTACACTCACACCATGACTTACTGGTTCAATACCATTAGAATGTTAGATAGATTCGTTTTTTTAAATAGTAACGTAGAATGAATCACGAGTGGAAAGATGCAACAGTGAGAATGATGATCTGTTTCTCGAAAGTTCTCTGTCTCTCTGGGTTCGACTGGGTTTTTTTAAAACATATATTTTGCCCTTCCTTCTTTTTCTGATTGTATTAATATACCTGTCTCACTCTGGGGAATTGAGGGACCCATTCCAGAGACTTGAGCACATAATCTAGGGTGACACTTCAGTCCAGTACTGAGGGAACGCTGCACTGTCGGAGGTGCCGTCTTTCGGATGAGACGTTAAACCAAGGTGGATGCTAAAGATTCCGCGGCACTATTTGGAAGAAGAGCAGGGGAGTTCTCCCCGGTGTCCTGGCCAATATTTATCCCTCAACCAACATCACTAAAAACGGATGATCTGCCCATTAGCTCATTGCTGTTTGCGGGAGCTTGCTGTGCGCAACTTGGCTGCTGTTTTTCCTACATTACAACTGTGACCACACATCAAAAAGTACTTCATTGGCTGTAAAGCACTTTGGGCTATCCTGAGGTGGTGAAAGGCGCTATAGAAATGCAAGTCTTTCTTTTCTTTTACACTATTTAGGAGGAATTCAGAAGGCAATACTTCAATTTACATGAATGGACCCTTTCGTTGCAGCAGGTGGTCCCAACAATCAGGGGCAAACAACAGATGGCGAGCAGCAATGCCGCCCTTTCATTGTTCCGGGAAAACCTACTGCCATTCCAGTATGGCAGTTGTAGTGTATGTGCTTTAAGTCAGAACTACTTTTTACAGCCCCTGTATACTGTAGTACCGGCAGTGACCACACCGGTATATAAGCTGTGCGCATGCCTCTGTACCCCAGTCTAGAGATGACCCTCCTCCAGTAAAGACCTGTTATTTGTTTATGTACAGCATCCGTGTAATTATTGATCCACTGAACCACGGATCTAACAGTGGCGACGAGTGTTGATGCGAATCTACCTGCAACATAAAAAATAAAAAAAATAGTCGAGTCCGGGAACACGGGCGTCGACCGCGAGCAACCGCCCAGCAGTCAGGCAGAGATCCAACTTCGCTGGGGAGGCTGTGGAGAGCCGGGCTTGGTTCCCCAGCCACAATGAGCAGTAAGAGACCGACGACAGGTCCAGAGCAGACCCTTCCCGAGCAGCGGCGGCTGGAGCCGACCGACGGCAGAGAGAGAGAGCCAGGCAGCGTCGACGGGGTAAGAAAGAGGGTGAAGAGAGCAGGGCGCTGCCGGGTGTTGATCACTGAGCGGCATCGAGGGAAAATACTGCAAACCGGAGAGAGAGAGGGTAAGAAACAGGCAGGTTCTATACTGAGTGGCGTCGACAAATATCAAGAGAAGAACACGCAGAGCACAGCCAGGGATCACGGGCTGATTAGGGTCCGCGGGGCGAAGCAAGGGGAGACGCCATTGAGCCGCGGAGAAGCAGGGAGAGCGCGGGAGGCGCCATTGAGCCGCAGAGAAGAAGGAAGAGCGCGGGAGACGCCATTTTGCGAAGCCGCAGCGGAGAAGACGGGCGAGCGCGGGAAGGAAGGAAAGCGCGGGAGATGTCATTTTGTGCCAGCGGAGAAGAAGGGGAAGTGCGGGAGGCGCCATTGGGGATAGTTAACGCACAACCAAGGATGCCGAAGAGTGGCAGTATCTCTACGTTCGACAATGAAGTCGAAGATTGGGCGACATATGTGGAACGTATTGAGGTGTACTGCAGGGCGAGTGAAGTGCCAGATGCTAATAAAGCACTGGTTCTGTTAAATTCCATGGGTGCAAAAACTTATGGGTTACTGCGAAATCTAATAACCCCAGAGAAGCCAGTAAACAAGAATTTTGAAAGCATAGTAGAAATCCTACAGGACCACTTAAACCCCACACCGCTGCTGATAGCAGAACGATTTAAGTTCCATAAAAGGAACCAACACAAAGACGAAAGCAATGCTGAGTACCTAACGGAACTGCGCAAGCTATCAAAATACTGCCAGTTTGGTGCGGGACTAGCAGACACATTAAGGGACAAGTTTGTGTGTGGGCTACAAAGTGAAGGAACCCAGAAACGGCTTCTATCAGAAAAGGACCTTATGCTGGACAAAGCTTTCAGTATGGCAGTATCACACGAAGCAGCCGCAAGGGGCGCTGCAGAGATACAACGGAGACCGCAAGAATATGGCACCAACGAAATGACCTATGGAACAGGGAAGTGCTATCGCTGCGGCAGAACAACACATGACCAGAAAGATTGTTGGTTCAAGGACCAAGTGTGCAGACAGTGTGGGAAAGCAGAACACATAGCAAGAGTCTGCAGGTCTGGGAAGAAAACCAACAGTAAGAAATCTCCACAGGAGAAGTACAAAAAGGTACACCAGGTGATGGACAGTGGTTCAGACAAACAGAAAAGTGACGCAGACTCCGGAAGCAAGGAGCTGGGTTGTCTGAAACTACATAATGTAACCGAAATGGAGGATCACCAGACTATCTGGGATACACTCAAGATAGACGGAGTCCAAGTGGAAATGGAATTGGACACAGGGTCAGCTCTAACAGTCATAAATCAAAGAGACTACAAGCGGCTATTTTCACACATACCCTTGAAAGCTACAGAGATTGTCTTGAAGACGTATACGGGGCAAAAAGTCTACCCCAAAGGAAAAATAAGGGTGAAAGTGACATATAAAGGTCAGGAAATACCTAAAATGGATATATATATTGCCAAATGGAGGACCACCACTGCTAGGACGTGAATGGATCCGGAAGATACATTTAGATTGGCATTCCATACAGGCACTGAAGGTGGAGGCCAAAAAGGATGATGACGTCACACCTGGACGACTGTCAAAAATGCTAACTGACGCAAAAGAAGTGTTCCAGGAGGGACTAGGAACACTAAAAGGAATAACAGCAACAATTAAAATAGAGGATAATGCAAGCCCAAAGTTTCTGAAGGCCAGACCAGTGCCTTATGCGATCAGACCAGCGGTTGAAGCAGAGCTGGAAGGGTTGGAACGTTCAGGAGTACTGTCCAAAGTGGACTGGAGCGAGTGGGCTACACCCATCGTTCCTGTAATGAAGAGGTCGTTGAGTAATACGCCTGGGGAACCAAAGAAGGTCCGCATCTGTGGGGATTTTAAGGTGACAGTGAACCCAGTCCTTCACACGGTGCAATATCTGCTTCCACGAATTGAGGATATTTTTGCCTCGCTATCTGGTGGTAAACGCTTCACCAAAATTGATTTAGCCCAGGCGTACTTGCAAATGGAGGTAGAAGAAGCTTCGAAACATTACCTTATGATCAACACCCATAAAGGTCTCTATCAATACAACCGGCTGGTGTTTGGAGTAGCCTCGGCTCCGGCTATCTGGCAAAGGGCGATGGATCAGGTCCTGCAAGGGATTCCAGGGACCCAGTGTTATTTGGATGACATCTTGGTCATGGGCGAAAATGACGGTGATCACCTCGCTAACTTGGAGAAGGTGCTCGCCAGATTAAAGGGATATGGGCTACGAGCTAATCGCCACAAGTGCGAGTTTTTCCAGAAACAGATCTCGTATTGTGGCCACGTCATCGATGAAGAGGGGTTACATAAGTCCCCTGACAAGATTGAGGCAGTAGTCAAGGCTCCAGCACCGGAAAATGTGTCACAACTGAGGTCGTTCCTCGGGCTGGTAAACTATTACCACAAGTTCTTACCAAATTTGTCTATGGTATTACACCCGCTGAACACCCTACTGCAAACAGGGGTACCATGGAAGTGGAATGACGAACGTAGATGAGCTTTCCAGAAGTGTAAAGAATTGATCACATCAAAAGAGGTGTTGGCCCATTTCAACCCAGCACTACCAATTCGTTTGGCATGTGATGCATCACCCTACGGCATTGGAGCGGTGCTGTCGCACAAATTCCCAGACGGGTTGGAGAGGCCAGTAGCCTTTGCGTCTCGGTCACTAACCTCAGCCGAGCGCAACTACGCCCAGATTGACAGGGAGGCCCTCAGCCTAGTATGGGGAGTAAAAAAATTCAACCATTATCTGCATGGGCAGAAGTTCACCTTGCTGACTGACCACCAACCACTTGTCTCCATCTTTAATCCTAAGAAGGGCATGCCAGTAATGACTGCACAGCGGTTACAAAGATGGTCCCTGTTTCTAGGGGCGACTCAATATGAAATAGAATATAAAGGCACGAAACAGCATGGGAACGCTGATGGGCTATCGTGCCTGCCACTGCCTACGGTGGAGGAAGCACCAGCAGTGGACCCTATCGAGATATTTTATTTGTCGATAATTGAACGAATGCCAGTAACAAACGCGGATATAGAGAAGGAGACCCGCAATGATCCAACGCTGTCACGGGTATATGAATTAATGGTGAGGGGATGGCCAACACATGGCGACTCACTGTTCCCAGCATTCTCATCCAGAAGAGAACAGCTGTCAGTATGCCAGGGGACAGTGATGTGTGGATCCAGAGTGGTGATTCCACCCAAGTTAAGGGAGAGAGTGCTAAAGGAGCTACATGAAGGTCATCTGGGGGGAGTGAAAATGAAAAGCCTTGCTAGGGCTTATGTGTGGTGGCCGGGAATCGATCAACAAATCGAAGACCTAACTAAGAGCTGCTTAGGATGCCAGAAGGTCCAAAATGCACCACCACATGCCCCTCTACACCCATGGGAGTGGCCCTCCTCTCCATGGCAACGGGTGCACATTGATTTCGCTGGTCCATTCATGGACTCAATGTTCTTAATAGCAGTGGATGCTCATTCAAAGTGGCCTGAGGTGATAAAGATGTCTTCAACCACTGCAGAGAAAACGATTGCAGTCCTACGGACCATATTTGCCAGAAACGGTTTGCCAGAGCAGATCTGCTCTGATAATGGACCACAGTTTGTGTCCGACGAGTTCCAAAAATTCATGAAAAGGAATGGGGTAAGGCATTACACATCCACCCCGTATCATCCAGCCACCAATGGATTGGCTGAGAGGTTCGTACAAACCTTTAAGAAGGCGATAAAGGCCATGTGCGACGAGGAAATTCCACTACAGCATAAGATGGACAATTTCTTATTAGCCTACCGAAACGCAACACGTGCAGTTACCAACCAGACCCCGGCCATGATGTTCTTTAACCGAAGGTTGAGATCTTGTCTGGACTTGCTCAGACCAAATGTGCGAAGAAATGTTGAGGACAAACAATTCCAGCGCATCAACGAGAAGCTGACAAGGAGCTTCAATGTAGGGCAACCAGTCTTGGCCCGTGACTATCGAACAGAGAAGTGGCAACCCGGAACGATATGTACAAGGCAGGGGCCATTAATGTACACAGTGGATGTCGGGGAGAACATTGTGAGACGCCACGTCGATCAGATCTTAGCGTCACAGGAAGGCGTCAACCCCATGTCTCGAGTACCTGGGGATGAACCCGACATACCGGTAGCATCTACTTCAGACCCAGTAGCAGTGGAACCCGATGAACTACCCGATGAAAAGGGGTCAGAATCGCCTCTGCACCAAGAACAAGAACCTCCGGAAAGGCGCTATCCCGAAAGGGTCAGGAAGCCGCCCCAAAGACTGAATCTATAAATGGACTTTTGTTATTGAATGTACATGTAAAAATGTAATTGTTATTTGAATATTAAGGGGGTATTATTAATCTAAAAAGGGAGGAATTGTAGTGTATAGTGCTTTAAGTCAGAACTACTTTTTACAGCCCCTGTATACTGTAGTACCGGCAGTGACCACACCGGTATATAAGCTGTGCGCATGCCTCTGTACCCCAGTCTAGAGATGACCCTCCTCCAGTAAAGACCTGTTATTTGTTTATGTACAGCATCCGTGTAATTATTGATCCACTGAACCACGGATCTAACAGCAGTTACCATGGAGATGTGGGCCAGAGAACAAGATGGGTCTTAATCTTGCCAATTTTGATTCCATGAATCTTTAAAGGCAGTAGGTCTTTGCCTTCTGGGCAGAGGCACTGATTAAACACAGCAACCATTGCCTTCTGCTGAGGGACAGCAAGAGCACTGTGTCTTGGTACATGTCCTACCCACACACCTACACCCCCAACAACAACAACAACTACTTGTATTTATACAGCGCCTATAACGTAGTAAAACGTCCCAAGGCGCTTCAAAGGAGTGATTAACCGGCCGCCCGCCCCCCAGGTTTCTGCTGAGTGAGGGGGGTTAAAAATCGCCCCTGTAAAGTATGTGTCTATACTTAATCCAATAATGAAGCGACAGCTTGGAAGATTCAACGTAGGTCTTTACTTAATACCAACAGGCGGGAACTGAGGGGAGATCAGTACCCACAGTACTATTTATACCCCTATGGCCAGGAGTGGTACTATGGTATCACTACGCCCTACAAAGTAGTGCCGCCCTGGCCATAGGTTTAAAGTAACATACCTATTACATACACAACATTCCTCCCCTTTTAATTAAAACGTACCCGTGCAATTAAGTCAACAGATGCACCATAACTAGGGCTAATAACATTTGGTAACACAATATACATAACATATTTACATCAGAGTTGTCTACCTATATATAAAAAGAAACATGTTATAGATTCAGTCTCTGAGGAGGCCTCCTGTCTCGACTAAGATAACGTCTTTCTCTAGTCGGTCTCGGTGTAGGCGGCGGTACTTCCGTCACCACTTCATCGCTGGAGTCGTCGGTGTCTGATGGCACATCCTGTGCCTTGGAGATCACTGGAGTGCTCCCCGCAATCCTGAGACCTCTGTAACGACGAGCTGGGCCGTGATTCCGCTGTAGCAATGTGCTGAGACGTTTGAGGTAGTGAATCAGTTGGGTTTCTGGACTCCACAAGTTGATCAGCATGTCGTCTGATTATGCCGTCCCCTGTATCCACTGTGTACATCGAAGGTCCCTGGCGGGCCTTTATCGTACCAGACCGCCACTTTTCATTTCTATAATCACGGGCCAACACTTGCTGCCCCACCTCGAAGCTCCGTGTCTGCCTGTCAGGAGCCCTACGAAATACTCGGTTTTCCACATCTCTCCGGATGTTTGGTCTGAGCAATTCAAGGCGAGACCTTAACCTTCTATTAAAGAACATGACGGCGGGGGCCTGGTTGGTCACCGTATGTGCAGCATTACGGTACGCGAATAGGAAATTGTCCACCTTGTGTTGTAGTGGCAACCTTTCCTCCCCCATCGCCTTGATGGCCTTTTTAAAAGTCTGTACAAAGCGCTCTGCCAGCCCATTTGTAGACGGATGATATGGTGCGGACGTATAATGTCGCACTCCATTCCTTTTTAGGAATGCTTGAAATTCTTCTGCCACAAATTGTGGCCCATTGTCCGAACAGACTTGCTCGGGCACCCCGTTTCGGGCAAAAATGGTCCTTAAGACTGCGACCGTCTTTTCGGCTGTCGTTGATGGCATCTTTATGACCTCCAGCCATTTTGAGTGGGCGTCCACTACAATAAGGAACATCGCATCCAGGAAGGGCCCAGCGAAGTCCACGTGGATCCTTTGCCACGGCATTGAGGGCCACTCCCACGGATGTAGTGGGGCTTGGGGTGGTATGTTCTGTACCATCTGGCACCCTTGGCATGCTTTTGCTACTTCCTCGATGTCCCTGTCAATGCCGGGCCACCAGACGTAGGCTCTGGCGAGGCTTTTCATTTTGACACCCCCCAGATGACCTTCGTGTAAGTCCCGCAACACTTTATGTTGTAATTTTTGAGGGACCACCACCCTTGCTCCGCACATCAATGTGCCCCGGCAGACGGACAACTGGTCCTTCCTTGCCGAAAACGCCGGCAATGATGCGTCACCCTGCGCCGGCCAACCTTTCACGGTCAATTCGTAAACCCTTGCTAGTGTCGGGTCGTTCTGTGTTTCCCGCTCGATACATTGGCTGGTGATGGGCAAGTGTTCCATAACAGCCGTATGATATATTTCCACGGGGTCCTGTACTATCTCTTCGACCTCGGCAGGCAATGGTAGCCGCGACAGGCCATCCGCATTGCCATGCTGTTTGGTACCCTTATATTCGATAAGGTACTGGTGTGCGCCTAAGAACAGTGACCATCTCTGTAGCCTTTGGGCCGTCATCAGGGGCACCCCTTTTGTTGGATTAAATATCGACACCAATGGTTGATGATCCGTCAGTAGTGTGAAACGTTGCCCATGTAGGTAGTGGTGGAATTTTTTTACACCCCACACCAGACTGAGAGCCTCCCTGTCGATTTGCGCATAGTTTCTTTCGGCTGTAGTTAACAACCTTGAGGCAAATGCTATTGGCCTCTCCGTCCCATTGGGAAATTTGTGTGACAACACTGCCCCTATACCATACGGGGAGGCGTCACATGCCAACCTCATTGGCATTTTTGGGTCAAAGTGTGCGAGCACTTCCTTTGATGTAATGAGTTGTTTACCCTTTTTAAAAGCAGCCTCACACGCTTCGTCCCAATTCCAGGAGACTCCCCTTTGCAGCAATGAATTTAGTGGATGTAAAATGGACGATAAGTTCGGGAGGAACTTATGGTAATAGTTTACAAGGCCTAAGAATGATCGTAACTGAGATACATTCTCAGGGGGCGGGGCCTTCACTACTGCCTCGATCTTTTCCGGGGACTTATGCAGGCCTTCCTTGTCTATAATGTGACCACAGTATGAGATACGTTCCTGGAAAAACTCACATTTCTGCTTGTTCGCCCTGAGTCCGTATTGTTGTAACCGCAGAAGTACTCGCTCCAGGTTAGCGAGGTGGTCGTTATCCGTTTGTCCTGTCACCAGGATGTCATCCAGGTAGCATTGCGTTCCTGGAATGCCCTGTAAGACCTGTTCCATGGTCCTCTGCCATATTGCCGGGGCGGACGCCACACCAAATACCAGGCGATTGTACTGGTACAATCTCTTGTGTGTGTTAATCGTTAGGAGCTTTTTCGAGTCCTGTTCCACCTCCATCTGTAAATAAGCTTGACAAAGGTCAATCTTCGTAAAGTGTCTACCCCCAGCTAACGATGCGAATATGTCCTCTATCCGCGGCAGCGGATACTGTACCGTGTGCAGGACTGGGTTAATAGTTATCTTAAAATCCCCGCAAATGCGAACCTTCTTTGGTTCCCCTGGTGTGTTATATGCAGATTTCTTTATAACTGGGACGATGGGCGTGGCCCACTCACTCCACTCAATCTTTGTAAGGACACCTGCACTCTCTAAGGCATCCAGTTCTGCTTCCACAGCTGGCCGAATGGCGTAAGGCACCGGTCTGGCCTTACAAAACTTGGGGTTTGCGTCTTGAGCAATAGTTATTTTTTCTCTAATGTCCTTTAAGGTCCCCAGCCCTTGTTGGAACACCTCTGGAGTTTTTGCCAATATTTTCAACAGCCTGCTTGTAATGGTTGTATCATCCTTGGTGGTCTCTACTTTTAACTCGTGTATCGACTTCCAGTCGAAATGGATTTTTCTTATCCATTCCCTACCCAAAAGTGGTGGTCCACCGTTTGGTAGGACATATAAATAAAGTCCTGGCACTTTTCTGCCGTTGTATTTAACTGTTACTTGCATTTTTCCCTTCGGGTAAACTTTTTGTCCCGTATATGTTTTTAATTTAATTTCCGTATCCTTTAAGGGAATGCATTTGAACAGCCTGTTATAATCTTGTTCATTAATTACTGATAGGGCTGAACCCGTGTCCAGCTCCATATTAACTTCAACGCCTGCTACCTTCATTTTAACCCACATTGTGCTGTGGTCCTCCGTTTTGTCTACACCATATAACTTGAGACATCCCAGACCTTTAGGCTCTGCTTTTGTGCCTTCCTGTGACTCGTCTGAGCTACTGTCAGACATCTTATGTATTTTTGTCCTTGCCTTGGTACTGCTCGGACTGCCCCCACTATTGGGTTTCGTACCCAACCGACAAACTTTCGCTATATGCCCCTTTTTCCCACACTGCCGGCATATTTTATCACGAAACCAACAATTACTTTGGTCGTGGGTGGTTTTGCCACAACGGTAGCATTTACCTTTGTGAAATGTCACCTCATGGGTGTCATAGCAGGTTGTGTTTTGTCGCATTTGAGCAGCACCCTGTGCTGCTGCTTCATGAGCCGATGCTATTTCAATCGCCTGATCTAGGCTGAGCTGTTTCTTGGCTAGCAACCGTTTTCGTGTACTCTCATTTAACATGCCACAGACAAATCTGTCTCTGATCGCGTCCGCCAAAAAGGCTCCAAACTGGCAATGTTTGGACAACCTTCTGAGCTCAGCCAAATAGGCTGCCTGCGACTCATCATTCCTTTGGTCGCGTCTGTAGAAGCGGTACCTTTCCACTATAAATGGTGGCTTAGGGTTTAAATGTTCCCTTAACGTATCAACAATTTGGGCATACGTTTTGTCTGCTGGCTTTTCTGGAGTAAGAAGATTCCTCAGCAGACCGTATGATTTTGCCCCCATAAAATTTAATAAGGTTGCTGCCTTTTCGTCATCTTTCACCTTGTGTACTATGCAATAAAGTTCATGCCTTTTGACATAGGCATCCCACTCTTCTGTGTCCTCAACAAATTCTGACAACCAGCCTTCTTTAGACATTTTAAACTGCTGAAGAGCTTTTCCCGCCTTTGTCCACTAGATGGCGTTTTTTTAATTTTTTTATTTTAAACTGCTGAAGAGAAAAAACTTTTCCCCTTTGTCCACTAGATGGCATTTTTCCCGCCTTTTCTCCTGCTGCTGCTAACGACCTCTCTCCAGCATCGTTATTTTTGGCCCTTGCAGCTCCCGTTATTGCCACCGCCGCTATTAACAATGACCTTCCCCTCTCGTGGCTTGCTAGTCCTCGTGGCACCGTTTGTTCCCCAGATCGCCTGCCCGTTCTGGCCCTTGCAGCTCCCGTTCCCCGGGAAGGATTTCAGTTTACCTGGCCCTGGGTGGACTTTTGCCCCGTGGCTGGAGCGCCCGTTCAGCCTCTTCTCTCAGCTGCTGCAGCTTCTGTTGGAACCCTCTCTCTCTCTCTCTGTTGCTGCCGCTCCTCCCGAACCCGGAGTGCTGGGCGGCCTCCTTCGGTCGACGCTGGACTCTGCAGGCTGGCTAGTAAGAAGCCTCTCTCCTTCTCTCTCCGTACTGCTGCCGTTACTTTGTTGCACCGTGTACTGGTGAGTTTGAACCTTACTCGTCGCCAGTGTAAAGTATGTGTCTATACTTAATCCAATAATGAAGAGACAGCTTGGAAGATTCAACGTAGGTCTTTACTTAATACCAACAGGCGGGAACTGAGGGGAGATCAGTACCCACAGTACTATTTATACCCCTATGGCCAGGAGTGGTACTATGGTATCACTACGCCCTACAAAGTAGTGCCGCCCTGGCCATAGGTTTAAAGTAACATACGTATTACATACACAACAGCCCCCATGTTTCAAATAGCACCAAATAGGGGGGAAAAGATTAACGCAGTTGAGTTGTCACAATTTGAAATGCGCTGCCTGAAAGGGCGGTGGAAGCAGATTCAATAATAAAAAGGGAATTGGATAAATATTTGAAGGGAAAAAAATTACAAGTGCTATGGGAAAAGAGCAGGGAAGAGTGGGACCAATCGGAGAGCTCTTTCAAAGAGCCGGCACAGGCACTGTCATGAATCTTATCATTCATGGAGAAATTACTCAAGAAATAACACTGTGTGGCCAGCTGGTGGCACCGTCCAAGGAGTCATAGAGATACAGCACAGAAAGAGGCCCTTCGGCCCATCGCGTCTGCGCCGGCCATCAAGCCCTGTCTAATCTAATCCCATTTTCCAGCATTTGGTCCGTAGCCTTGTATGCTATGGCATTTCAAGTGCTCCTCTAAATGCTTCTTGAATGTTGTGAGGGTTCCTGCCTGTAGTGTATGTACTTTGCAGAAGGAACTATATTCTGCAGCCCCTGTATACTGCAGTACCAGTAGTGACCACCCCTGTATATAAGCCTGTGTAGTAACTTTGCATAGTTAGTTCCAGTTTGTCTCCACTCAGTAAAGACCTGTTATAACCAACTCCTGCAGTCCGTGTCTCAATTACACACGGACATAATACTGGCGACGAGCAGATCCGAACTTACCTACAGTCTGCACCACCTCATGGGGATCCATCCCTGAAGCGAAGTTGTCAGAGGTCGAGGCCAGAAGGAAGAAAGAGAAAAAGAAAACAATCAGAAGAAACGGGCGTCGACCGTGGGCAACCGCCTCTGATTCATCGGAGTGAAAGATTTGCAGGAGAGGCTGTCGAGAGCGGGGCTTGGTTATCCTGTCGATGGTGTTCCAGCTAATTGGGCTGGTGGCAGGTAGTACACTGATCCTTCCTGGGCTGCGGCAGGCTAGAGCTCAATCGGGTGGCTTTTCAACGGGGCCTAGCAGCGTTGTCGGGAAGAGGAGAGAAAGAGAGAGGGTGGAGCACACAGGGCGCGGCCGGTGCTACGAAGCCGGGCAGCGTACAGACCCGAGAAGAGGGAGGAAAGTGTCCTGCAGGGTTGCGCCGACGACGGGGAAATAAAAGAAATTAGAAGCGCAGAAAGCCGCGAGGAGCTGCAGTTTGCCACGGGAACCGCGGAGAGCGGCGTTAGCAGCAGCGCGGGGGGAAGTGCGCGAAGACCATAGGGCATCGCCATCAAGGCATAAAAACACCAGCAACAGCGCTAGCAGCAGCGGAGAAGACGGAAAGCGCGGGAGGCGCCATTTTGTTAAATCGGGGAAGAAGGCAAAGCGCGGGAGGCGCCATCTTAGATTTCCAAGATGCCGAAGACTGGCAATATCACTGCCTTCGATAATGCAATAGAAGACTGGACCACGTATGTGGAAAGAGTCGAAGTATATTGCGAGGCAAACGAAGTAGCCGATAAGAAAAAGGCATCGGTACTACTAAACTTAATGGGCGCAAGAACGTACGGCCTATTGCGGAACCTGATTACTCCAGCCAAACCGATGGCGAAGAGTTTTAACGAAATTGTTGATATCCTACAGGAACACCTAAATCCTACACCGCTGCTGATAGCAGAAAGATTTAAATTCCACAGGAGAAATCAGCATAAAGATGAGAGCAATGCTGATTACCTTACGGAACTGCGCAAGCTATCAAAGCACTGCCAGTTCAGAGCAGGACTGGCAGATACCCTACGGGACAAATTTGTCTGTGGACTCCTGAGTGAAGGAACCCAGAAGAGGCTACTCTCAGAGAAAGAGCTGACGCTAGATAAGGCTTTCAGCGTGGCAGTAGCGTACGAAGCAGCAGCAAGGGGAGCTGCGGAAATACAGCAAAAGCCACAGGAATACGGCACCCACGAAATGACATGGGGATTTGAAAAATGTTATCGCTGCGGCAGAACAAACCATGACCAGAAGGATTGCTGGTCCAAGGACAAAATATGCAGGCAATGCGGAAAGATGGGACACATTGCACGAGTTTGCAGGTCTGGGAAGAAGACCAACGACAACAAAAAGGCTACTAAGGAACAGTACAGGAAAGTACAAAAGATGACGGACAGTAGTTCCGAAGACCAGATGAGCGATAGTGAATCCGGGAACAAGAGACTAAGCTGTCTCAAACTTCACAACGTAATCGCAAAAGAGGATCACCGAACCATTTGGGTCACCCTCACGATAGCAGGGTCCCAAGTCAAAATGGAATTGGATACAGGATCAGCCCTGACCGTCATGAATCGACGAGACTACGAGCGGCTATTCTCACACATACCCTTGAAAGAGACATCCATTGTCTTGAAGACGTATACGGGGCAGAAAGTATACCCCAGAGGGAAAATAAGGGTGCCTGTCAAATACAACGGTAAGGAAATACAGAAATTGTATCTGTATATACTGCAAGATGGTGGACCACCGTTATTGGGACATGAATGGATCAGAAAGATAAGTTTAGACTGGCACTCCATTCAGGCACTGACGGTGGCTGGTAAAAAGGATGACGACGTCACACCTGGACGATTGTCAAAAATCTTAGCTGACGCCAAAGAGGTATTTCAACAAGAACTGGGAACTCTTAAAGGCGTAACCGCCTCGATAAAAATAGAAGAGAATGCAATTCCCAAGTTTTTCAAAGCAAGACCGGTACCGTATGCAATTCGCCCAGCCGTCGAGGCAGAGCTGGAGAATCTGGAGAATGCAGGCGTGTTATCTAAGGTAGATTGGAGCGAGTGGGCGACACCCATCATTCCTGTCATGAAGAAAACGTTAAACAATAAGTCTGAGGAGCCAGGGAAGGTTCGCATCTGTGGGGCCTTCAAGGTGACGGTGAACCCAGTCCTTCACACAGTACAATATCCTCTCCCGAGGATAGAAGATATTTTCGCCTCACTATCTGGAGGGAAGCGTTTTACAAAAATTGACCTAGCACAAGCATATTTGCAGATGGAGGTTGAAGAATCCTCTAGGAAGTATCTCACGATAAACACTCACAAAGGTCTTTACCAGTATAATCGACTGGTATTCGGAGTAGCATCAGCTCCGGCGATATGGCAAAGAGCAATGGAACAAGTCCTGCAAGGGATTCCGGGGACTCAGTGTTACTTGGACAACATCCTAGTGACAGGTGAAGATGACAGTGAACACCTTGCCAACCTAGAGCAAGTGCTCACTAGACTAAGAGAACATGGGCTACGAGCCAATCGCCCCAAGTGCGAGTTTTTTAAGAAACAGATATCGTATTGTGGCCAAGTGATTGATGAAGAGGGGTTACATAAGTCCCCTGACAAAATTGAAGCGGTAGTTAAGGCTCCAGTGCCTGAGAATGTGTCGCAACTGAGGTCATTCCTCGGATTGGTGAATTACTACCATAAGTTTTTGCCGAATTTGTCCACAATTCTGCACCCACTGAACGCCCTACTACAAACTGGAGTAGCATGGAAATGGAGCGATGAATGTAAGCGGGCCTTTCAGAAGAGTAAAGAACTAATCACTTCAAGAGAAGTATTGGCTCACTACAACCCATCACTACCGATAAGACTGGCGTGTGATGCGTCTCCCTACGGTATTGGAGCGGTACTGTCACATAAATTCCTTGATGGTTCAGAGAGGCCGATAGCTTTTGCGTCACGCTCGTTAACTTCAGCCGAGCGTAACTACGCCCAGATTGACAGAGAGGCCCTCAGCCTGGTGTGGGGGGTGAAGAAGTTCAATCACTACCTGCATGGTCAGAAATTTACTCTACTAACTGATCATCAACCTCTTGTCTCCATTTTCAACCCTCAGAAGGGCGTCCCGATAATAACAGCACAACGGCTACAGAGGTGGTCCCTTTTCCTAGGGGCACACCAATATGACATCGAGTACAAAGGAACTAAACAGCATGGGAATGCTGATGGATTGTCACGCCTACCGTTGCCGATGGTGGAAGAAGCACCTGCAGTGGATCCAGTGGAGATATTCCACTCGACCATAGTCGAATGTCTACCTGTGATGAATGCAAACATAGAAAAGGAAACACAAAATGACCCGACACTTGATGTGCCTCAATAATCCCGAGACTCGATGTTAGCGAAACAAAACAAGGCTTTTATTAACTTAGAAGATCACACGCAGTGGAGAGAGATATCTTCCCTGGAGGTCTGCAGTACTGGCTGTGAGGCCAGACTGAGCTGGCTTACATAGAGGCCAGGTATGGGCGGAGCCCTACACACAACACATTCCATACATTCCAATACACAATACAATGGTGAGGAGAAACCTGAAACCAACCACAGCCACAGGCAATACAATGGTAAGGGGGAACCTGAAACCAACCACAGTCACAGGCAGTGATGAATGGAATATTTCATCACATTCACCCCTTCTATAGATTTAGTCTGTTCGGGGGTTTGGTAGTCCTCTGCGACCGACGTGGCTGTTGTGGTGTCGCGGGTGTCGGCTGGGTGTCCCCGGTGGCCTCCTGGGTCTCTGCCGGGGGTGCCGCCAGGGTTGTTGAAGGGGTAGTTGGTGGGGGTGCCGTTGGTCGATGTTCTTCCGGGGGTGATGAAAGAGTAGTGGGTGGGTAAGAGTTGCTGTGGTCGTTGTTGCTGCTATTGCCGTGGTTGTTGTCGTTACCGGCTGGGGCGACGTCTTTTATTGACACGGTGTCCTCCCTTCCGTCGGCGTGCCGGACATACGCGTATTGGGGGTTGGCGTGGAGTAGGTGCACTGGCTCCACGAGAGGGTCCGTCTTATGGCCCCTCACATGCCTTCGCACGAATACCGGACCCGGGGTGGAGAGCCATGATGGCATGGATACGCCTGAGGTGGATTTCCGGGGGAAGCTAAACATTCGTTCATGAGGCGTGGCATTAGTGGCAGTACACACTAGCGACCGTATCGAATGGAGCACATCTGAGAGGACTTCCTGCCAGCGGGAGATAGGGAGGCCCTTGGTCCTTAGAGCTAGAGTGACTGCTTTCCATACTGTCCCGTTCTCTCGCTCCACTTGACCGTTACCCCGGGGGTTGTAGCTGGTGGTACGGCTCGTGGCGATACCCCTGGACAGCATGTACTGGCGTAGCTCTTCACTCATGAAGGACGCCCCCCTATCCGTGTGGATGTAGCTCGGCATACCGAACAGGCAGAACAGGCTGTTGAGGCATTTAATGACCGTGGCGCTGGTCATGTCTGGGCAGGGGAAGGCGAATGGGAACCGGGAGTATTCGTCCACAATGTTCAGGAAGTAAACATTGCGGTCGACGGACGGGAGGGGGCCCTTGAAATCTAAGCTGAGCCGCTCAAAGGGCCGTGTAGCTTTGATTAAGTGGGCTCTATCAGGATGGTAGAACCGAGGCTTGCACTCAGCGCAAGTGCGGCAGTTCCTGGTCAGAGACCGAACTTCCTCAATCGAGTAGGGTAAGTTGCGGGACTTTATGAAGTGGAACAGCCGCGTGACCCCTGGGTGGCAGAGGTCGTTGTGGAGGGTCTGTAGCCGATCCCCGGTGGCGCTGGCACACATCCCTCGTGAGAGGGCATCTGGGGATTCGTTAAGGGCCCCTGGCCGGTAAATGATGTCATACTCGAAGGTAGAGAGCTCGATCCGCCACCTAAGAATCTTATCATTTTTGATCTTCCCCCTCTGTTTATTATTGAACATAAACGCTACCGACCGCTGGTCGGTAAGTAGGGTGAAGCGTTTGCCGGCTAGGTAGTGGCGCCAGTGGCGCACTGCCTCCACGATGGCTTGGGCCTCCTTTTCCACGGAGGAGTGTCTGATCTCGGGCCCTTGGAGGGTCCTCGAGAAGAAAGCTACGGGCCGCCCCGCCTGGTTGAGGGTGGCCGCCAAGGCAAAGTCAGACGCATCACTTTCCACTTGGAATGGAGTGTTCTCGTCCACTGCCTGTAGCGTGGCCCGCTCAATATCCTGCTTAATGCTTTTGAAGGCGGCGTGGGCCTCAGCAGAGAGCGGAAAAGAGGATGCTTTCAAGAGGGGGCGGGCTTTGTCGGAGTAGTTGGGGACCCATTGGGAATAATAAGAAAATAACCCCAGGCACCTTTTCAGGGCTTTGGGAGTGTTGGGCAGGGGCAGCTCCCGTAGGGGGCGCAATCGGTCGGGGTCTGGTCCGATTTCCCCATTCTCCACCACGCTGCCTAGTATGCAGAGGCGCGTGGTGTTGAAAACGCACTTGTCCTCGTTGTAGGTGAGGGTGAGTTTTTGTGCGGTTTTCAGGAACCTCTCGAGGTTCGAGTCGTGATCCTGCTGGTTGTGACCGCAGATGGTGACGTTGTCGAGGTAGGGGAAGGTTGCCTGC
This sequence comes from Somniosus microcephalus, assembly GCF_052327205.1. Taxonomy (NCBI): domain Eukaryota; kingdom Metazoa; phylum Chordata; class Chondrichthyes; order Squaliformes; family Somniosidae; genus Somniosus; species Somniosus microcephalus. Next base: position 9,669,604 of record NC_141009.1, read on the forward strand.
AAGTGGTGGTCATCGACCATGCGGTCCATCTCCCTCTGGAAGACCGAGACCCCATTCGTCACCCCAAAGGGGACTCTGAGGAATTGGTAGAGGCGTCCGTTCGCCTCGAAGGCGGTGTAAGGGCGGTCCTCTGGTCTGATAGGGAGCTGGTGGTACGCTGACTTGAGGTCGATGGTGGAGAACACCCGGTATTGGGCGATTTGGTTCACCATTTCTGATATGCGGGGTAGCGGGTAGGCGTCTAGTTGGGTGTACCTGTTGATCGTTTGGCTATAGTCGATCACCATCCGTTTCTTCTCGCTACCCCTTACCACCACCACTTGGGCGCGCCACGGGCTATTGCTGCATTCAATAATGCGCTCTTTCAGGAGCCTGTCTACCTCGGTTGCGATAAACCGCCTGTCCTCCCAGCTGTACCTCCTGCTTTTGGTCGCTATTGGCCGGCAGTTAGGGGTAAGGTTCGCGAATAGCGAAGGCGGCTTTACCTTCAGGGTAGCCAGGCTGCACACTGTGAGGGGCGGCTGGGACCCACCGTACTTGAGCGTGATGCTTTGGTGGTTGCACTGGAAATCCAGGCCCAAGATCACGCTCGCGCATAGATTCTTCATGATTAATACTTTAAAATTATCGTATACAGTCCCGTTAACGGACAATTGTACCGTGCAGTAACCCAGAATGGTCGATGTCTGGGTTTTATCAGCCATAGAGATGGTACCCCGAGTAGGGACCACCTTTAGGGAGAGTTGTCGTGCCAGTTCCGGGTGGATAAAACTCTCCATGCTTCCACTGTCAATTAAACATTTAACCCCGCACCCGTTTACCTCGATGTCCACCATTGATTTGGATAGCGGGTGGGGCCTGGTCTGGTCCACTGTGACTGATGCCACTGTAGGGCCCTGATCGAGACAAGATGGCGTCCGCGCTGTCTGCTCACAAGATGGCGGACCCCACGAGGTCGGGCAAGATGGCGTCCAAGATGGCCGCTGCCACGGCGCACACGCGGCGGTGGCGGGCTTTGGTTTTCCAGCGGGGTTCCCTCTGCACACCTTCCCAAAGTGCCCCTTCTTACCGCACTTAAAGCAGGTGGTGCCTTTCGCCGGGCACAGGTTTCTGGTGTGCTTTGGCTGCCCGCAGAAGTAGCAGTTGGGTCCCCGACGCGTCGCGGCTGTCGTAGGGCTTCTGGGGGGAGAGCGGGGCCCCGACGGTGTCGGGCTGCCGGGCGGGGAAGATGCCTTCCAAGATGGCGGCGCCCTTGGTGCACACGTGGCGGCGTGGACGGCGCGGGCTGAAGAATAGGCGTCCGAGTTTCTCTGGGCCACATCCAGGGATCGCGCGGTGTCCGCAGCCTGTTTCAGGTCCAATCCTGTTTTTTCCAGCAGTCTTTGCCGGATGTAAGTGGAGCTGAGGCCTGTGATAAAGGCATCGCGAACAAGCTCGTCGGTGTACACTGCGGCTTTTACATCTCGGCACTTGCAGTCTTTGCCAAGCATTTTCAGGGTGCCTAGGAACTCCTCCACCGATTCCCCAGGTCGCTGTGCGCGAGTGGCGAGCAGATGCCTAGCATACACCTCATTCGTAGGCTGCTGGTAATGCGCCTTTAAGATGTCGCAGGCGGCCAGGTACGTGTCGGCGTCTTGGATGAGGGGGTAAACCCGGTGGCTTACCCAATCCCGCAGAATTCCGAGTTTCATACTCGCAGCGTCCGTAGCGTCTTTGACGGCTGCGGAATTGTCCAGGAAGAATTCCATACACATAAACCAGTGTCCGAAGCGTGCTGATGCGTCCGGAGCATGCTGATCCAAATCCAAACGTTCGGGTTTCAGGAGTTGATCCATTGTGTTGAAAAATAAGTTAATAAAATTGATGTGCCTCAATAATCCCGAGACTCGATGTTCGCGAAACAAAACAAGGCTTTTATTAACTTAGAAGATCACACGCAGTGGAGAGAGATATCTTCCCTGGAGGTCTGCAGTACTGGCTGTGAGGCCAGACTGAGCTGGCTTACATAGAGGCCAGGTATGGGCGGAGCCCTACACACAACACATTCCATACATTCCAATACACAATACAATGGTGAGGAGAAACCTGAAACCAACCACAGTCACAGGCAATACAATGGTAAGGGGGAACCTGAAACCAACCACAGTCACAGGCAGTGATGAATGGAATATTTCATCACAACACTCTCCTGGGTCTATGATTTAACGGTGAAGGGATGGCCAGCACATGGCGAACCACTGTTGCCAGCATTCTCGCCAAGAAGAGAACAGCTGTCAGTGTGCAGAGGAACCTTGATGTGTGGATCCAGAGTAGTAATTCCACCCAAATTGAAGGATAGAGTGCTCAATGAGCTTCATGAGGGTCATCTGGGAGGGGTAAAAATGAAGAACTTAGCCAGAGCGTTTGTGTGGTGGCCGGGAATCGATAGAGAAATCGAAGAGATGACCAAGAGCTGTACAGGATGCCAGAAGGTCCAAAACGCCCCACCACAAGCCCCTCTACATCCATGGGAGTGGCCCTCATCTCCATGGCAAAGGGTGCACATTGATTTTGCTGGTCCATTTATGGACTCGATGTTTTTAATTGCGGTGGATGCACATTCAAAGTGGCCAGAGGTAATAAAAATGTCCTCAACCACCACAGAAAAAACCATCACAGTCTTACGAACCATATTCGCCAGAAATGGGCTGCCTGAACAGATTTGCTCCGACAATGGACCACAGTTTGTGTCTGAAGAGTTCCGGAGGTTCTTAAAGAACAATGGTGTTAAGCATTACACATCCGCCCCATATCATCCAGCCACCAATGGATTGGCTGAGAGGTTCACTCAAACATTCAAGAAGGCTATCAAGGCAATGTGTAATGAAGACATACCCCTACAACACAAGGTGGATAACTTCTTGTTTGCCTACCGGAATGCAACACATGCGGTTACCAACCAAACTCCAGCCATGATGTTCTTCAATCGAAGACTACGATGCCGCTTGGATTTGGTTAAGCCAAACATCAGAAGAGATGTGGAGAACAGGCAGTTTCAGAATATGAATGAAAGGCGGACCAGAAGTTTTAAGATAGGTCAACCAGTTTTGGTCCGGGACTACCGCACAGAGAAATGGCAGCCAGGAACGATCTGTACACGGCAAGGACCTCTAATGTATACCGTGGACGTTGGAGAGTGCATTGTAAGACGCCATGCTGACCAGATTCTAGAGTCACTGGAAAACGTCAATTCCACACCACGATCCTATACACCTGGTGATGAAACCGAAGTACCAATTGCATCTACCTCAGAATCGGGAATATTGGAAGCAGACGAACCCAACAACGACGTTGATTCCGAATCAACTCTGCCAGAAGAACCTGATACCCCAAAGAGGCGTTATCCAGACAGAATCAGGAAGCCTCCTCAAAGACTGAACTTATAATTGCTTAACTTCAGCTAATGTATATGACAACTGTAATTGTAAATATGTTATTTAATTATTAATCGAATGTTATGTACTGTTTGGCTAAAAGGGGAGGAATTGTAGTGTATGTACTTTGCAGAAGGAACTATATTCTGCAGCCCCTGTATACTGCAGTACCAGTAGTGACCACCCCTGTATATAAGCCTGTGTAGTAACTTTGCATAGTTAGTTCCAGTTTGTCTCCACTCAGTAAAGACCTGTTATAACCAACTCCTGCAGTCCGTGTCTCAATTACACACGGACATAATACTGCCTCTACCACCCTTTCAGGCAGTGGGTTCCAGATTCCAACCACCCTCTGGGTGAAAAAGTTTTCCCTCAAATCCCCTCTAAACCTCCTGCCCCTTACCTTGAATCTATGCCCCCTTGTTATTGACCCCTCTACTAAGGGGAAAAGTTCCTTTCTACCCACCCTATCTATGCCCCTCATAATTTTGTACACCTCAATCAGGTCCCCCCTCAGCCTTCTCTGCTCCAAGGAAAACAACCCCAGCCTGTCCAGTCTTTCTTCATAGCTGAAGCACTGCAGCCCAGGTAACATCCTGGTAAATCTCCTCTGCACCCTCTCCAAAGCAATCACATCCTTCCTATAGTGTGGCGACCAGAACTGCACACAGTACTCCAGCTGTGGCCTTACCAGCGTTTTGTACAGCTCCATCATAACCTCCCTGCTCTTATATTCTATGCCTCGGCTAATGAAGGCAAGTATCCCATATGCCTTTTTAACCACCTTATCCACCTGTTCTGCTGCCTTCAGGGACCTATGTACATGCACACCGTATATGTATAAATACTCGGGCGTGGGCCCAGCTTGTTCAGGATGTTTCTGTAATCAGGAACTAGTGATGTAACTAGAATCTCATGGTTGTGAAACAGTTGATTAAAGCCTTGTTTTATACTCAAACCAAGTGCTTAGTAGTCTTTTTACATCAGGCACGATGGGCCGAATGACCTCCTTCTGTGCTGTTAGAGCCAGACTTTATGTCAGTAACACACAAGCTGCTGCTGTACAAACATTTTGTACAAATCCAAGAGGTCCGCACGAAATACCAGAAGATCCAACAGAGAGATACGAGATGGGGCAGGCTGCTCTGGTCCCAACCGCCGGTAGCCCCACACCAGAATATACAGGATAGGCACACATACCTCCACTTATAGGAGAAGAACTTCAATTGTCAAGGGTCACCATGATTGAATTATGCTGCTTGCTCCAACCAGACCTGCAGCCAAGTCTCTCCACTTCCAACTCCAATGCAACCATGTATTCAATATCCCCAACCTTGTAATATGTATACTTGCCCTTGGTCACAAGTATGTCCTCGTAAACCTTAGCCAGGTACCTTGTCTGGGGCTCCCTCAGTGGCGGGGTTGTCTGAAGTGTCTGGCTGCCATGTGTTGGAGGGAGATTGGCTTGGTCCTTTCCCCACGGCAGCTGAATCTGTTGCCGGCTGTGCCTCGTCCCCCTACTTCATGGGCAACTGGCCCAGTGTACCTTCTGACACATGTACAGGTATGGGAAGAGGATGGCAGGAGAGTGCAGATGCACTGGCTTCCTCAGGTGCATCATCCGTGCCCAGACCAGCCATGCCACTAGCACCGGGCACTGCCTCACCATGAATGCTGATCTGCGTGAAACCAGACCCCTCTCAGCGTTGTCTGTGACTGATCCCCGATCCTGTTGTAGCAGCAGCCCTTTAAGTGCTGCTGGGTTGCCAGAAATCCCTCTGATGTATCCAGCATGCTCCCCATGCCTGGGCCAAAGCTCACACAGGGAATGTATGCAATGAGTCGATCTCACAAACCCAAACGAGGCCAACTCTTCCCATGACAGACCACATAATCAGCCCTTTGCTGTGTCCCTGTCAACTGTACTTTATCACTGTGCATTAACCAGAGATGGCACTTGCCATGAGGACTGATGTAATAAGACTCACTACGCACTTGGTTCGAGTATAAAGCAAGGCTTTAATCAACTTGTTTCAGAACATGGAGGTCTAGTTGTACTTCACTAGTTCCTGTCTTACAAAATGTCCCTGGACAAGCTGGACCCATGCCCGAGTATTTATACTCCTTGGACAGCGCCACCAGCTGGCCGTCCTGTGTTATTTCATGAGTAGTTTCTTCATGATGATGAGATTTGTAACAAGGACCCCCTCCCTAAAGGTCAACATAGAAGCTAGGAGCAGGAGTAGGCCATTCGGCCCCTTGAGCCTGCGCCACCATTTAATGAGATCATGGCTGATCATCCAAACTCAGTATCCTGTCCCTGCCTTCTCCCCATATCCCTTGATCCCTTTAGCCTTAAGAAATATATCCAACTCCTTCTTGAATATATTTAATGAACTGGCCTCCACCGCCCTCTGTGGCAGAGAATTCCACAGGTTCACCACTCTCTGGGTGAAGAAATTCCTCCTCATCTCAGTCCTAAATGGGTTACCCCTTATCCTTAGACTATGACCCCTGGTTTTGGACTCCCCGGCCATCGGAAACATCCTTCCTGCATCTAGTCTGTCCAGGCCTAACAGAATTTTATAGGTTTCGATGAGATCCCCTCTCAATCTTCTAAACTCCAGTGAGTATAAGCCCAGTCGACACAATCTCTCCTCATACGTCATTCCTGCCATCCCAGGTATCAGCCTGGTGAATTTCGCTGGACTCCTTCCATGGCAAGGACGTCCTTCCTCAGATAAGGCGACCAATACTCAAGGTGTGGTCTCACCAAGGCCCTGTACAATTGCAGCAAGACATCCTTGTTCCTGTACTCGAACCCTCTTGCTACGAAGGCCAAATTACCATTTGCCTTCTTAACCGCCTGCTGCACCTGCATGCTTACCTTCAGCGACTGGTGCACAAGAACACCCAGGTCTCTTTGCACTTCCCCTTCTCCCAATCTATTGCCATTCAAATAATAATCTGCCTTCCTGTTTTTGCCACCAATGTGGATAACCTCACATTTATCCACATTATAGTGCATTTGCCATGTTTCTGCCCAATCACCCAACCTGTCCAAATCGTACTGGAGTTTCACGACATCCTCCTCACAGCATACCCTCCCACCCAGCTTTGTGTCATCTGCAAATTTGGAGATATTACATCCAATTCCCTCGTCCAGATCATTAATATATATTGTGAACAGCTTGGGGTCCTAGGACCGATCCTTGCGGTACCCCACTAGTCACTGCCTGCCACTCGGAAAATGACCCGTTTATTCCAACTCTTTGCTTTCTATCCGCCAACCAGTTCTCTATCCAAGTCAATACCTTGCCCCCAATCCCATGTGCCTTAATTTTGCACGCTAATCTCTTATGCGGGACCTTATCGAAAGCCTTCTGAAAGTCCAAATACACCATATCCACTGGTTCTCCCTTATCTATTTTACCAGTTACATCCTCAAAAAATTCCAGTAGATTAGTCAAGCACGATTTACCTTTTGTAAATCCATGTTGACTTTGTCCGATCCTGTCACTGCTTTCCAAGTGCTCTGCTATTACATCTTTTATAATGGACTCTAGCATTTTCCCCACTGCCGATGTCAGGCTTACCGGTCTATAATTCCTCACTTTTTCTCTACCACTTTTTTGAATAGTGGGGTAACATTAGCTACCCTCCAATCCATGGGTACTGTTCCAGAGTCTATCGAGTTCTGGAAGATGACCAGCAATGCATCTACTATTTCTAGGGCCACTTCCTTAAGTACCCTAGGATGTAGATTATCAGGTCCTAGGGATTTACCAGCCTTCAGTCCCATCAATTTTCCTAACACCATTTCCCTACAAATACTGATTTCTTTCAGTTCCACCCATTCATCAGACCCTATGTTCCCCGGCATCTCTGGGAGGTTATTTGTGTCCTCCTTTGTGAAGACAGCACCAAAATATGTATTTAGTTGGTCTGCCATTTCTTTGTTCCGCATTATAAATTCCCCTGATTCTGACTGCAAGGGACCTACGCTTGACTTCATCAATCTTTTTCTCTTCACATATCTATAAAAGCTTTTACAGTCAGTTTTTATGTTCCCAGCAAGCTTACTCTCATATTCAATTTTCCCTTCTTAATTAATCCCTTTGTCCTCCTTTGTTGAATCCTAAACTACTCCCAATCCTCAGGATTATTGCTTTTTCTGGCCAATTTATATGTCCTCTCCTTGGATCTTATGCTATCCCTAATTTCCCTTGTTAGCCATGGTTGAGTCACCTTTTTTGTTTTATTTTTATGCCAAACTAAGATGAACAAATTCTGTAGTTCATCCATGCGGTCTTTGAATGTTTGCCATTGCCTATCCACCGTCAACCCTTTGAGTGACATTCCCCAATCAATCCTACCCAACTCGTGCCTCAGACCATCGTAGTTTCCTTTATTTAAATTTAGGACCCTAGTCTCTGAGTCAACTACTTCATTCTCCATCTTAATGAAGATTTCGATCATATTATGATCGCTCCGACCCAAGGGGCCTTGTACAACAAGATTGCTAATTAATCCTTTCTCGTTACATTATACCCAAATGAGACATGAGTCTTCCGCATCATCTTGCTCTTTCCCGTGAAGTCCCCATCTCCCCTATGCTCGCTGACCTACATTGGCTCCTGGTTAAGCAACGTCTCGATTTTAAAATTCTCCTCCTTGTTTTGAAACCCCTCCATGGCCTCGCCCCCTCCCTATCTCTGTAATCTCCTCCAGCCCCACAACCCTCCGAGATATCAATGCTCCTCTAATTCTGGTCTCTTGCGCATCCATGATTTTAATCGCTCCATCATTGGTGGCTGTGCGTTTAACTGCCGAGGCCTTAAGCTCTGGAATTCCCTCCCTAAACCTCTCCGTTTCTCTACCTCTCTCCTCCTTTAAGACGCTCCTTAAAACCTACCTCTTTGACCAAGCTTTTGATCATCTGCCTTAATATCTCTTTATGTGGCTCAGTGTCAAATTTTGTTTGATAATTGCTCCTGTGAAGCGCCTTGGGACGTTTTACTACATTAAAGGCGCTGTATAAATACAAGTTGTTGTTGTTGTTTTCAGTCCTACATCTATATTTCACCTTTACTTATTTTAACTCACCCATGATTTGCAGACATTGATCCATAAACTAACTTCTAGCTTGTTGAAGTGTCCTGTTTCTTATAACGCTTTAATGTGCTGCATAGGACACAGGGCACTGTTCATTATTTACAAAGTATTCAAAAGGAAAAAACTTTTTTTTTTTTTAATTATAAAAGGAAACAGATGAAGAATGATGAATGGCCTTCGGGGACCTGCTGCTAATACTGTACACACAAACATCTTTCTGTGCACTGAGGAAGGGTATCCAAGAATGCTTTCCAACGTCACATGGTATACTGTAATCCCTCAACAGGACAGCTAGCGTTTCAAGAAAGGAGAAATATTTTCTTCTGTGAGAGGACTAGAGCATTTGGGAGGATCCTCTGGCTACAAGTTTTTCTTCGATGACAAACGTTGATCTTGTATGCCCGAAGAAACTCTAGTATCAAAAATCACCGCACGCGCACCACTCCTCCGCTATCGCCAGATTCCATTTCAGTTCAGGTATTTTATCCCCTTCTCCCTCCTTTGGTTTTCTCACACCGTGCACTGGGCCTGGCTCGAAGGGGTGAATTGCTGTTTTGTGTGACGGGAACAGCTTATAACGGGATGTCTAGTTTGGCTCTCCATTCGACGGCCCCCTGTGATGCTGAGTGGGGAAACGAGGTGCCTCCCGCCACCGATCTCAGTGGGCAGGTTGATGTGATGTGTTCCGCGGTCTGGGACTCACGGCCACAGTCGCACTTTGGGTCATCCCTGATCGTCCACTGGCGGAGCGGGTGGCCGCAGCGTCCGCGCCCTGTGCGGATTGGGTTGAGCGCTGTCCGCTGTCTCTGAGGGAGGTTGAAGCCAGGGACCTCTGCTGCTGGGTCAGTGATGAGGTGTTGGATCTTTATGTTGCAGGTGTCCCACGATTCCGTCCATCTGGATAGCGGGTCGATGCCAGCTGCAGGAATATTGGCTGCTGTTTCCCAGAATGGCCGGCGTGATTTTAAGCGCTTTCGCAGTGGGTTTTTCAAGTCTTCGCGAATAGGAAGGTCGATGTTGGTCATGACTTTTTCCATCTCATGGAGCGCGGTGGCTTCGCGGCGAATGGCGGTCGGGGCGATGTGGGTCAGCCCCAGGAGCCACTCAGTTGGAGCGGATTTGAGTGTCCCTGACACGGCCCTCACGGCGGTCTTTAGGAGGGGTGAATGATTTCGCCGTTCCCAAGGGCGTTGTTCTGAAGTCGTCCACTTGGAGATGTGCAACAAAAGAAATGGTGCAAGACAACTCGGCCTTTGATTATAACTCCGTTCACGTGGGGGGAATCGACTCCCCCGCAACAACACAGGCGAAGCAGGAACTCAGCACTCCTAAGCTATAGACACGCAACCTTCCACTCGATAACATGCAGCGCTGTGGCTCTTTTCTGCCTCCATCTCCAGTTTGAAAGTTCTGTTTCCCAGTCCTCTTTTTTCTAAGCTAAATTCCTCCATGCCGTGCATCATTTGCACACGCAAGGGAAAGGGAAGGAACGCTCTCAGGTCCTCTGCTGACACTACTTTGAAACCAAGAACTAGGAATCGAAAGGTTGACCTGTTTTTGCAGTTTACCATTCTGCTTTCTTGGTGATTGTGCGTTGCCTCTACTCTGCATCTCTACCAGAAGAATTGCTACCAGCGTAGATTTTCTTCTTCAATGACCAGTGCTGGTTTCCCTGATGGATGGGTGATTTCACCTACTGAACAGTTGACGGACCTTCTCGAGGGCAACTATGGTTGGGTAGTAAATGCCCACCTTGCCACGTCCAGAGAATAAAGAAAAAAAAACAAAAGCTGTGGGCTCTTGCTGAGCACGAAACAGCTGCTACGTTGGGATGTAACAAGAGTGACCACATTTCAAGCCAATCAATGGCATGTGCAGCAGTTTGGGTTGTTTCGGAGAGGTGTGATAAGCCAACATACAAGTAAGTGCAAGTCTTTCTCTCGAACTATGGGGCAGAACCAGTAAAGAAAGAAAAGAAAGACTTGCATTTCTATAGCGCCTTTCACCACCTCAGGTCGTCCCAAAGCGTTTTACAGCCAATGTAGTACTTTTTGAAGTGTAGTCACTGTTGTAATGTGGGAAACGCAGCAGCCACTTTGCGCACAGCAAGCTCCCACAAACAGCAATGTGATAATGACCCAGATCATCTGTTTTTTAATGATGTTGGTCGAAGGTTAAATATTGGCCCCAGGGCACCGGGGATAACTCCCCTGCTCTTCTTCGAAGATGGTGCCATGGAATCTTTTACACCCTCCCAAGAGGGCAGACGGGGCCTCAGTTTAATGTTTCATCTGAAAAAATGGCACCTCCGACAGTGCAGCACTCCCTCAGCCCTGCACTGGAGAGTCAGCCTAGATTTTTGTGCTCAAGTCTAGAACAGGGAGCAAGTCTTAGGGTCCATCCTAAGGAAGGAGTGTGGAATGTGGAGACTCATAAGAGGAGAAAAGGGAGCAAATAAAATACAAATGTGTATATTACAGTCAAAGATTATTTACTCTTTTGTTTAAAACATGTGTTTTGTTCAAGAAAATGTTACAGGCAGGATGATATGTTTCATTTCGTAATAATTCAAGCCATCATTAACTGGGTGGGGGGGAATCTGCAATAAGGAAAGCACTTTGTACATCATAATTTATTTTTTAAATGCCACAAAAATGCATAAACAAACAGGAAAAATAAGTAGACAAAATAAAGAAAAAATGTTCAGCGAATGCCAATGCCAGTGCGGTTCCTGCGGCCGGGCCAAGTGGTAACACAATCTTTGCCATGGCTTATCACTTTAAAAAAAGAGGAAAATCCGCAGAAAGGCAAATTGCTTCTCGTTTCCATCTCAAGAAAGCCACAGTCATATTTACAGGGGAGTGAAGCATTCGCATGGGGGACATTAAAACCACATGTCAGAGCCCAATATCGCTGGAACGTTTTCTGACCTGCGTGCATGAAGGCCGTCTAGGATTCCAAAGATGCCGACCCCGAGGCTCCTTGCGGACCAGCCAGAGCTTACAACAAGCAGACAGGAGGCTTTCAATGCCATACATGCCGGCTGACATCTGTTACCTGCTGGCTGTAACCGATCTGGCCGGCCTTCTAGGAGGTGGAGGTTAATCCTGTTTAGGATCTTGCACTGTCTCCATCCATGCCGACTTATAAACAAAAAAACTCACACTGTTTGCAGCACTTGAGGTTTCCCCCACCCCCCCCGCTCCCCCACCCCGAAGAGGATCCATTAACAGGCCTTCAATTATCAACAGGCCGTCTCCATCACCACCACATGCTGGTGGCTTCTTGAAAAGAGTCGAGTTGCTCCTTTTGAGATTGTCTTCATCAACCAAGGCAGCAGAAAGCATACAGCTTTCACCAAAAGGACATTCGGTGCATAGGGTTTTCCCAGAGCCCTAAAATGGCTGGAAAAGCATTACCGTGTTAGATTTAAACCAAAAATAACCGATTAACTCAGAACACCAACCTTAGGTAGGAGATGGGCCTCACAGAAGAGAGACAATCGCCAAAGAACAGAAGCATAACCGGCAAGAGAAGCAAGTAGAAGGGTTTCGACTCGAAACGTTGACTCTATTTCTCTCTCCACGGATGTTGCCTGGCCTGCTGAGTTTTTCCAGCGTTTTCTGTTGTTATTTTGGATTTCCAGCATCCGCGGTATTTTGCTATCGTAAGAGAAGCAATGCGGCAGCCGGTTCAGAATTGAACTAAATAAAACTTTGAGGCTGAACGTGACTCAGGCCAAATAACATAACATCAATAACATTCACGGGTCACCAACCATTGCTTGATGGCAACAGGAGCCCATTGCTTACAGTCTGCTTCCAGTTGCAGGTATAGTGAAGGAAATGCCTGTTCAGTCCGAGCACCCATCATCTGTCCAGAACCATGCATGGTCTTTTTGCTCATCAGACCCATGTAAGTAAAAGTTTTATAATTACGGATCCACAATGAAATAGCCTATGGGGTGGCAGATATGTTCACTGAATTCACTGAAATTTTCAAATGGAAAATCTGGACTGAGAGTTTTGCTCCTCTCACTACCTGTATCTAGAATAGTGACAATGGGAACGTGGACGGAACACGGGAGCAGGAGGAGGCCATTCAGCCCCTCGAGTCTGTTCCACCCTTCAATTAGATCACGGCTGATCTGTATCTCAACCCCATCCAACCGCCTTGGGTCCGTAACTCTTAACACCCTTGCCGAACAAAAATCTATCAATCACAGTTTTAACATTTTCAACTGACCCCTCCAGCCTCAACAGCTTTTTGGGGGGAGAGAGTTCCAGATTTCCACCAACCTTTGTGTGAAGAAGTGCTTCCTGACATCACCCCTGAACGGCCTGATTCTAATTTTCAGGTTATGCTCCCTTGTTCTGGACTCCCTCTCCACATAATGCTGGGGATGGCTAAGCTTGAAGTGATGGTGGATGACACAAAGGAAAAAAGAAAGACTTGCATTTCTATGGCGCCTTTCATGACCACCAGATGTCCCAAAGCGCTTTACAGCCAATGAAGTACTTGAAGTGTAGTTACTGTTGTAGGAAACGCAGCAGCCAATTTGCAAACAGCAAGCTCCCACAAACAGCAATGTGATCGTGACCATTGTTCCATGGGATCTTTTATGTCCACCTGAGAGAGCAGACGAACCCTCGGTTTAACGTCTCATCCAAAAGGCGGCACCTCCAACAGTGCAGCACTCCCTCAGCACTGCACTGGGACTGTCAGCCTAGATATTTGCACTCAGGTCTCTGGAGTGGGACTTGAACCCACGACCTTCTGACTCAGAGGCGAGAGAAGTAAGAGAATTTTAGTACAAGATTTCATCTCCTGTTTTTGTTTACTGCTCATCAACACCATGTTCTACCTCCCACGCGTATGTTCAATGGGACAAAAGAGATGCTTCTTCCACTGGCCTACTGGATGAAGGGACTAACATGGTGCAGAATTGGTCCATACAAACCGCAAGGACCCAAAGTCAATCCCTAGTCTGTTCCAGGTCAGCTGATCTCAGCCTGGGTACTCTTTTTGTTCGTACCAAAAAAAAACAAATTGACTGTAAACAAAAGTTCAACTAAAACAAATCATATTAAAATTTGGTTATCCGGGTTGATGATGCACTCCAGTCCCCGCGGCGCCCACCGGTCGCGGAAATATCTCAGCCAGGGTAGCAGTAGGCACTCTACACCTGGCCTCAGCACACCTGGGCTAGGGAACAGACAAATACAAAATCAGCCTGGGTTCCTACCCAGATTGGGGTTGGCTTTGTTGACTTCTACAGACATGGGAAAGGTAGTATAGTGGTTATGTTACTGGACTAGTAATCTGGAGCCATGAGTTCATAATCCCATCACAAGGAGCTGTGGAGTTTATAATTCAGTTAATTCAATAAATCTGGAATAAAAAGCTACTATCAGTAATGGTGATCCCTGTAACTATCAGATTGTTGTTAAAATCCCATCTGGTTTACTAATGTCCTTTAGGAAAAGAAATCTGCTGTCTCTGGTCTGGCCTATATGTGACTCCAGGCATGTGGTTGACTTTAACTGCTCTCTGAAATGGCCTAGCAAGTTGTATCAAACTACTATCAAAAAGAACAATGAGAATAAAACCAAACCGCATGGACTGCAATGGTTCAAGATGGTGGCTCACAACCACCTTCTCAAGAGCAATTAGAGATAGGCAATAACTGCTAGCCTTGCCAGTGACACCCAAATCCAATTAATAAAAATAATAGTCAATCAAAATGGCCATCAGAAGGTTGCCAGTATTTAATGTTATCCCAGCATGCATCAACACCTTCAGATGAGATGGGGAGAAAATGATGATTATTAAAAGGAAGTAAAGGACAAAATATCTCTTTGCGCATGTAGTGAAGTCTAGAGCGTTTCTTCCCTTGGCACTTTCTGTTGACGACCAGAGCCACGACAACAATGGTAAGTAGTGCTTTTATTAAACCCCCAGGAGCACCTGGTATTCTAGTGGGGAGGGGAGGGGAGGGTGGGGGAGCTGCCACTGGCTGCACAGCGGAGATTGTCCAGAAATATTTGGGTTGTCTAATGGACTGTGCTTTCATTTAGTCTGCTGTGGCAGTCTTGTTGATCCAGATGAACAGTGGCAGATAGTCCCAATGAGGGGGCAGGGGATGCAGCTGGCAAGGTTGAGAAGCTGGTCTGCAATCTAGGGACTTCAAAAAAAATCTACATTTCTCTCTCTTTAGAACCCTAATTTCCTGACAATGATTCAACAAGAAGCATTGCAGCTGCTCTTTGTTTTGCGCGTTACATCTTTTGGATCCGCTGTCGGGATAATCAAACTAGGCCACGTTGAAGGTCAAGTAATGCATGATGCAGGCAAGCTGAACAGGGTGAGCATGCACGCTGATGGGAAGGCTCCAAGCTGGGTTGTCTCTACTGAATCGGGAATCAAATCACCTTAAATTGTAAAAAAAATGAGGGAAGGGGGAAGGAGGGAAGGAGGGAAGGGGAAAGGAGGGAAGGAGGGAAGGGGAAAGGAGGGAAGGAGGGAAGGGGGTAGGAGGGAAGGAGGGAAGGGGGAAGGAGGGAAGGGGGAAGGAGGGAAGAGGGAAAGGAGGGAAGGAGGGAAGGAAGGAAGATGGAAGGGGAAAGGAGGAAATGGGGAAAGGAGGGAAGGAGGGAGAGGGAAGGGAAAAGGAGGGAAGGGAAAAGGAGGGAAGGAGGGAAGGAAGGAAGATAGAAGGGGAAAGGAGGAAATAGGAAAGGAGAGCAGGAGGGAAGGAGGGAAGGAGGGGGAGGGAAGGGGAAAGGAGGGAAGGAAGGAAGGGGGAAGGAGGGAAGGAGGGAAGGGGAAAGGAGGGAAGAAGGAAGGGGGAAGGGGAAGGAAGGTAGGAAGGAAGGGGGAAGGAGGGAAGGAGGGAAGAGGGAAGGAGGGAAGGAAGGAAGGGGGAAGGAGGGAAGGAGGGAAGGGGGAGGGGGAAGGAGGGAAGGAGGGAAGAGGGAAGGAGGGAAGGGGAAAGGAGGGAAGAGGGAAGGGGAAGGAGGGAAGGAAGGAAGGGGGAAGGAGGGAAGGAGGGAAGAAGGAAGGGGGGAAGGAGGGAAAGGCTTGTATTTCTCCAGTGCCTTTCACGACCTCAGGACGTCCCAAACTGCTTTACAGTCAATTAAGTATTTTTTGGACTGTGGTCACTGTTGTAATGTAGGAAACGCAGCAGCCAATTTGCGCACAGCAAGCTCCCACAAACAGCAAAAGGAAAGAATGGCATGAATAAAGCCCATTTAAAGTAACCACAGACTAAAAAGGTAATTGCTGGGCCAGTAGATGAAGCAGAATTTCGAAAAGCGGTAGTACAGAAGTCAGGGATGAGGGAAAATCCCATTAAAGCCCACCGCTTCCAGTCCACTAACTCTCCCGCGCAAACACCGATTGATAGGGAGCTGAGGGGAGCGATTGCTTCACCCACAATCTGAGACCGCTCATCAAGTTGCAGACCTATCACCTCACGATGGCCTCGGGCCAGTCTGTGGCCGCCCTGCGCAGGCCTCAGCCAGGACTATTAGTGATTACAGGTGCGTTACGCCAACTGAAACTTCGACAGGCCGCTGATTGATTTTTTTTTTTTTGTTGTGTTCAATCAACGAATAACATCTGGAACCGACTGCAAGCTGGTGAGTCATGTTGGAGCGGAGGAATCAGAAGTTGGGAGCAGAATTGCTCTCTCTCTTTTTACAAAGCTGTGTAAAGGTGCTATTAAAATGATGCTGCCTTGTAATCTGTGGGTTTACCACAGTATACAGCAAGATCACTGCCATGCCTAAGTGACAATAAGGTTTTAATCTCTCGCAGTAAGCGGGCCAAGAGCTTAAACAAATTACGACATTTGGTGCTCAAAAAAAAAACAAGAAAATGCGCAGGAGTCAGCAGTGAAGGGGGTCATGTCTGGTAGAGGAGACACTGCTGAGGGGGCGATTTGATTGAGGTTTACAAGATGAAGAAGGGACTAGAATGTGTTTGTGTAGACAAGTTGTTTTGACTGGATAGGTTAGGGAGGACCTGGGGTGTTGGGGTTGGTGGTGGGTGGTCATGCAAGGGCAGAAATAGGTTAGATGTTAGGAGGTTCTTCTATTCCCAAGAATAGTGGACCCGTGGAACATTTTGTGAAACCGTGGCGTACAGGTAGACTGGAGTATCCCCTGAACCTGCTCAAGATATTGGGATTAAAGCTCATCAAAATATAGGAGATATTAACTATTCCCTGGAGTTTAGAAGAGTGAGCGGTGATTGACATGAATCTTGTCATTCATGGGAAATGACTTATGAAATAATACTGAGCGGCCTGCTGGTGGCGCTGCCCAGGGAGAGTATAAATACTTGGGCACGGGCCAGCTTGCTCAGGACATTCTTTAACAGGAACTAGTGAAGGACACAACTCGACCTCCATGTTGTAAAACAGTTGATTAAAGCTTTGTTTAACGCTTAGGCCAAGTGCTTAGTAGTTTTCTTAAATCAGTGATCTCATTGAAACATATAATATTCTTACAGGGATTGACAGGGTAAATGCTGAGAGGTTGTTTCCCCCTGGCTGGAGAGTCTAGAACCAGGGGTCACAGTCTCAGGATAAGGGGTCAGCCATTTAGGACTGAGATGAGGAGAAATTTCTTCACTCAGAGGGTTGTGAATCTTTGGAATTCTCTACCCCAGAGGACAGTGGATGCTCAGTTGTTGAGTATACTCAAGACAGAGATCGATAGATTTTTGGACTCTAGGGGAATCAAGGGATATGGGGATCGGGCGGGAAAGTGGAGTTGAGGTCGAAGATCAGCCATGATCTTATTGAATGGCGGAGCAGGCTCGAGGGGCTGAATGACCGACTCCTGCTCCTAATTGTTATGGTCTTATGTTCTTATTGTGAGTTCACTGATTTGCTCAATGAGCTCAGCGACAACTGTGGGCTTGAATTATCTCAAATTACAATCAAATATATCTGTATCTTTCTTTGTGGATGTTCATTGGCATTAAAGGGGAAAGAAAGTCTAGGGAGAGTACTTTTTGTTCAAAGTACTCGTACTCTCATTTTTGCAGATTAAAACAATATAGTCTCAGAATGTATCAATGTATTTTCCATACATTAGAAAAATAGGAACAGGAGGATGCCATTTAGCCCCTCGAGCCTGTTCTGCAATTCAGTGAGGTCGTGGCTGATCTGTGACTCCATATACTGTACCTGCCTTTGCCCCATACTCCTTAATACAAAAATCTATCAATCTCAGATTTCAAATTAACAATGGTTTCCAACAGTCCGAAAATCGCAGATAATATGCCCATGATTTCCCCATACACACGGCCGGCAGTGAGGTTTCTTGCCAGCTGCACATACTTGAAAATTTTGGACCTATATTCTACTGTTCTGGATATATAACTGAGCTTTCAAATAGCTTTTTAAATTGAAAATGCTGGAAACACTCAGCAGGCCAGGCAGCATCCGTGGAGAGAGAAACAGAGCTTTTGTTTCAGGTCTGTGACCCTTCGTCAGAACTGGGAAAAGTTAGAGATGTAACAGGTTTTAAGCGAGTGTAGGGGAGAGAGAGGGGGGAGGCGAGGAAAGAAAAAAAGGGAGGGTGGAAGGCAGGAGAGAATAAATGTTGCAAATGGGGATGGCAGAATCATCAACAGCTGCCGTGTGAAAACATAGGGGCAGAGGTTATGGTCTGAAATTGTTGAACTCGATGTTGAGTCCAGCTTTTTAAATTGCTTTGCCACATTAGGAACATAGGAACTGCTAGACGACAAACGATCAAGGTCTATCTAGTTCGCCTTCTACCATCCCTGGTAGTTGCATGGTCCAACGATAATGGAGTTGTTGACTAATCACAGCGATCAATCTCTATCAGTGAGTCTACAACAGACCCAGACATGAGGCGAGGAAAACCCCCAGTGGTGGAGAGCTTTGGGAACCACAGGTCCAAAGTCACCTGTGTAATGATATCAGCAAATAGTGATGGTATTTGCCTGTTTGATTATTATGCCTTACCAGCATATTTGCCTGTTTGATTATTTATGCCTTACCAGCAGAGGGCATGTGAGAGAGACAGTTTAGTTTTAGTTTCGTTTTAGATGGATCTCTAAGATGGTGTCTCCTGTAATGCTGTTAACTTAGTTGAACAAACTTTAGTTTAAAAGACATTCTCTTTCATCAATGTGTCGTCATTGAACCCACATAGAAATCAATACATGGTGTCAGAAGTGATTGAAAGAGATGAAGAGGAAAAATCTGAAGTTAGCAACTCAACGAGACTGTGAACGGAGTCGTGGCAAGTAAACTACCCAGCGAAATCAGCTCTCCACATATTAGCAAGCCAAAAGAGAACATCGTTACTTACCTTTGGAGAATAGCTAATGAAGTGAAAGATGGTAGGATTACACCCACCGGCGAAGCTTCAGTTGACAGGTAATGTGGCTGAAAGTTGGAGGAGGTTCAAACAACGTTTGGAGTTGTATTTAGCAGCAATTGGAGCTGCCGAGAAAAGTGATAAAATGAAAGCGTCAGTGTGCTTGCATGTCGTGGGTGATGAAGCACTGGAGGTGTATAATAACTTCACATTCGCTGCTGATGGAGACAAAATGAAGCTGGATAAAATAATGGAACAGTTTGGGGCCTACTGCATACCTAAACGTAACGTGACGTTTGAGAGGCACAGATTTTTCACATGTGTACAGAAAACGGGTGAGACTATTGATCAGTATGTGACTGAACTGAGAAACAGAAGCAAAACGTGTGAATTTGGGGGACTGACAGACTCGCTGATAAAAGACAGACTAGTGTGTGGTATTCCAGATAATGGTCTAAGGGAAAGACTGCTAAGAGAGCAAAATCTAGACCTGGGAAAAGCCATAGCACTGTGTAGGGCTACAGAGACTGTGAAGTCGCAGGCAAAGGAGCTGTTCAGTGACAGTAGCTGCAACGTGGATGCAGTGAGAAAGAACGGACACAAACCGTTTAACAAAAAGAGCGCCAATGTGAAAAAAGAGGCGTGGCCAGCGAACAAAAATGAAAGGGACAATCAAAAGTCATGTAGTCGATGCGGTACACAGCATCCACCTAAAAAGTGTCCAGCATATGGTAAAACATGCAATAGTTGCAACAAAAACAACCATTATGCCCGTTGCTGCAAGAACCAAGCGCAACAAAGCAAGGTCCATGCAGTAGATGAAAGCGAGATAGAGGAGTTCTATTTAGATGTTGTGTCTGAAAACAAAAAAGAAAAAAGAGACTGGATGTTGACACTAAAAGTGAATGACACACACATTCCATTTAAATTGGATACTGGAGCACAAGTTAATGTGATATCAGAGACTGATTTTAAGAAAATTAGACCCAGACCAAAGATACATGGAATAAAAGTGAAAGTGACAGGATACTCAGGTACTGATATACCAGTGAAAGGAAGATGCATTGTCAAAGTGACACACAAGGACAGAGAGCACACGCTAGCATTAATCGTGGTGCCAAAGGATGTGCAAGCCATACTAGGCGTAATAGCCTGTGAGAGACTGAACCTGGTAAAGAGAGTCCTCGTTGTGGAAAGCAAAGGAGAGACAGTCTATGATGAACTCATGAAAGAGTACAATGACCTATTTCAGGGTCTAGGCTGCCTTCCAGGAGAATACACGATCAGAGTAGATAAAAGTATGCCAACGGTCATACATCCATGCAGAAAAGTTCCGTTTGCTCTTCAAAAGCAACTGAAGGCAGAGTTGGACAGGATGGAAAGCCTGAACGTGATTCAGAAGATAGATGAGCCAACTGAGTGGGTGAGTTCCCTCGTCATTGTGGACAAAAAGAATGGAAAGCTCAGAATTTGCCTGGATCCAAGAGATCTAAACAGAGCAATAAAGAGAGAGCACTTCAAGTTTCCTACACGTGAGGAAATCATGTCACAGTTTGCAAATGCAAAGTATTTCAGCAAGTTAGATGCATCATCAGGATTTTGGCAGATGAAACTGGACGAGGCAAGTTCAAGACTGTGCACGTTCAACAGTCCATTTGGCAGATACAGATTCCTAAGGTTACCATTTGGCATTGCCTCAGCTCCTGAAGTGTATCACAAGACTATCCATATGATCTATGAGCACCTGGAGGGAGTTGATACATCAATGGATGACATCATAGTATGGGGAACCACGAGAACTGAGCATGACGAGAGACTGAAAAAAGTGCTGGAAGCAACAAGGAAAACAAACCTGAAGCTGAATAGAGAGAAATGCCAGCTCGGGGTGACAGAACTGACATTCGTGGGAGATATCCTTAGCAGTGAGGGCATCAGATCAGATCCCAGAAAGGTGTCCGCCATTGAGAATATGCCAAAGCCACAATGCAAAAAGGACGTGCAGAGGTTTAATGGAATGATCAACTACATGGGTAAATTCATATCCAACCTCTCAGAAAAGATGGTGCCACTGAGACGACTAACTGAAAAGAACATAGAATGGGAATGGAATCATGAGCATGAGAAGTCATGGAGCGATCTAAAGAAACTGCTCACAGAGGAACCAGTTCTGAGGTTTTATGACCCAGCGAGACCCATCAAGATATCATCAGATGCATCACAGAGTGGGCTCGGTGCTGTTCTTCTGCAAAAATATGACGACTGGCAACCTATTGCATATGCATCGCGCTCAATGACAGACGCGGAGACGCGATATGCTCAAATAGAAAAGGAGCCTAGAAATTCATTGACGCCACTTTTGGGGCGCTAAAGTGGGGCGTCCGCTAAAGTTTGCGGCCGCCGCCAAATCGATGCCACTTCTCCGATATTCATTAGCTTCGCCCTAGGAGTTCGGGCGAGCGCTAAAACTGCTGCTGGACGCCTCTCTTTGGGCGCTAAGCCGGAGGTGGTGATCGATAGCGCCGAGGCCGGGCGCAGCGCAGGTGCGGCCATCTCGTGATTGACAGCAGACACCCTGGCGCCGGCCAGATCTTAAGGGGGAAGGGTCGACTGTGTCTGCTGCCACGCCCTGGACAGTGGAGCCCTCCAGCTAGGCCTGAACACTGCTGCTGGACCCAAATAGCGCCTGAAGACCTGGAGAAGGCCCGTGAATGTGCGCAGCGCTTCTCAGAGCGTGATCTGAGTGTGCTGCTTGCTGCTGTGGAGAAGAGGCGCCATGTTTTGTACCCGGACAATGGCAAGAAGGCGACGGTCCGCGTCTACAGGAGAGCCTGGAGGCATGTCGCCACCAAGCTGTCAGCCAACAGCGACGTCCCCAGGACCGGTGCCCAATGCCGCAAAAAGTTAACTGACCTCACGCGCATTGTCAGGGTGAGTACCCTTTCCCGTGACCTCCTCATCCTTGCATGTGCACCTCACATTATGGGCAAAGGGACCTGAAAGCTCTAATGGCCAGCCTCCATCCAGCAGCTATGGGACAGGCATGAGCATCAATTGCACATTCTGCACTTAACACACTGGCCAAGCTATTCCACCATGGGAGGCAGTGCACACCAGATCATGGCGACACACTGGCCAGGCTATTCCACCATGGGAGGCAGTGCACACCAGATCATGGTGACACACTGGCCAAGCTATTCCACCATGGGAGGCAGTGCACACAAGATCACGGCGGCACACTGTACTTAGAGGCCGTCCTTTCTCTTGCAGGCCAAGCTGGCGAATAATCGCAAGAGCCGGACTGCGATCGGGGGAGGCCGACCCCATATCCAGCCACTCACCGACCTGCAACATCGCATGGAGCGCCTCATGGGTGGCCGGGTGATTGGGCCCGTTGCATGTGGAGATGCCGACCCTGTTCTGGGCAGCAATGGTAAGGACATCACCTTTTGCACCTCTCTCCTCCCACTTGCGCATCAGATCTACATCCTTTGCCACTGTCCGACCAATGCGCTGAATGCCACCACTCATGCATCCCGCACTGACGCCCTCTCCTCACTCTAAAGCTACTCTTGTGCCTTCCTGCTTTCAGATGGTCAAGAGGAGGTCCCTGAACTTGCCAGTGACAGACCCTCCGAAGAGGAGCAGGAGGAGGAGTAAGAGGAAGGCGGCCCATCAGGGGAACCCTCAGCCGCGGCCACCCAGGCCAATGTAGGGGACACGTCTTCCCTGGAGGGCAGCGTGGCGGAAGTGTCGAAGGGGAGGGGAGCTCATGGGACCTGCGGCCTGCAGAAAGGCGGGAGGGGGGTGGAAGCTCGGCGGCCTTCTCCCCAGAGGGGGGATGCGTCGGAGGGGAGTCCAATTGCTGGGCCCAGCGGCCTCCAGCAATGCAGGAAGGGTCGGCCAGCTCGGCGGCCTTCTCCCCAGAGGGAGAGTCCAGCCTCCAGTCAGGAGATGCTCTTCGCCGAGGAGATGGAACGCCTCGAAGACTTGTCCGCGGACTCGGAGCGCCGGCACACGGAGCTCATGGCGGCAGTGGCACGGTTGCCTGAGTCCATCGATTCCCTCTCTCGGAGTGTGGCCGAGTTCGGGCCCTCAGAGGCCACCAGTCGGGCGGAATACCGGGCAGATCAGGCAGCGAGTCGGGCGGAATTCGGGGCAGCTCTGTCAGCGACTGGCCAGGTGATCAGTGGTGCCGTCCAGTCACTGGCTGCTCTGATGCGGTCAGTGAACAGGTCAACACGGGCACTCACTGCTGCCACACTCGCTGTGTCAGCCAGGCATCGCCAGGGCACCCGGCGCGCTGCAGCAGCACAGCGGTCTGTCCCTCGGCAGATTGGTGCGCATGCTGCAGTGCTGGCCCGGGCGAGTGCCAGTGTCTCAGGTGACCAGCGAGCGCCTGCCATCCGCCAGCTTGCCGCCATTCCTCCAGCCGCCACTGCCAGTCCCCCAGTGGAGCTGCCAGGAGCTGCTGCAGCGACTGATGCTGGCCAGCCACAGCTGCAGCAATCAACAGCCGGCCGCTCGACGGCCAGACCTCGACTAGGCCGACCCCCAAGGGCATCTGCCGTCACGACATGTGCCCCTCAGGAGCCTGCCCCCAGCCTTGCAGCAGCCAATGGCCTTACTTTGAGGCGGAGCAGCAGGGCGGGCAGGGGCCACCCAAAGATGGCCAAGGCATCGCCCTAGCGGGCCAAATAGTCAAATGTGTGGCCATTTGTGTTTGTTTCTTGAGGCCGAGAATTGGATGTTTGTTTTTTGAAGGCCGATGATGTGATGTTTGTTTTTGACGAAGGCCGAGAATGACGGCCATTTTAGTTGCCCTATTTTGTTAATCCTCTCCAGGTTGTGGGAGCGAGTAATGTGTTTGAGTGTTTTTTGGGGGTTTCGTCTGTTTTTGGTTTTCATGTGGGAAGGGCCCAGAGTTTGTACAATAAAGCATTTTATTTATTCACATTGTCCATGTTTGATCTTTGAAGTGTTTGTTGCCTTAACCGGCTGAGGGCTTGCGGAGCGGCTGCAATCATGTTCTATCATTGGCACAAGCCATTCCCTGACAGGGGGCCTAGAAGTGACGTTCAATAAGCCGCCGACGGGCGGCCCTTGGACCTTGTGCGTCCCTCCTGGGCTGGTACTCCTCGTCCTCGTCGTCCTCATGCTCCTCCTGCTCCTCCTCCTGAGGTGGTGGTCCAACGTGAGGTGGCAGTGCCTGAGTCCTGCGGATAGCCAGGTTGTGCAGCATGCAGCAAACGACGACGAATTGGGAGACTCGATCCTGCGAATACTGGAGGGCTCCCCCGGAGTGATCGAGACAGCGGAACCGTTGCTTGAGCACGCCGATTGTTTGTTCTATGAGGTTCCTCGTCGCTTGATGGCTCTCGTTGTATGCCTCTTCAGCAGGGGTCGTGGGCACGCGGAGCGGGGTCATGAGCCAGGTACACAAAGGATATCCTTTGTCCCCGATAAGCCATCCTCTTGGGGGAGGCTGTGCCTGGAACATGTCAGCCACAGTTGTCTGTCGCAGGATAAAGGCATCATGGCTGCTGCCTGGAAAGCGGGCATTGACAGCTAGGATGCGCTGCCTGTGGTCACACACCAGCTGTACATTGAGGGAATGGTAGCCCTTCCGGTTGCGGTAATCCTCGGCATGCTCAAGAGGTGCCCGCAAAGCCACATGCGTGCAGTCAATGGCGCCCTGCACCATGGGGAAGCCCGCTATTCTTGCAAACCCCACTGCACGCTGCTGCTGCTTGTCCAGGGTCATGGGGAAGGAGATGAATTGATGTCTCCTTCTGAAAAGAGCTTCGGTCACCTGGCAGATGCAGCAATGCACGGCGAACTGGGAGATGTTAGCGATGTCCCCAGTAGCGGATTGGAAGGAGCCGGAGGCATAGGAGTTGAGAGCCACCGTCACCTTCACTGCCACCGACAGAGATGTCCTGCGCGTCAGCTGTGGCTGCAGATCTCTCTGAAGCAGCCGGCAGATGTCTGCAACCACCTCCCTTCGGAATCGCAGCCTCCTAACACACATCGCGGCAGATATGGTCATATAGGAGGTCTGCTGGCGGTATACCCTGGGTGGGTAAGGCCTCAGTTGGCGACGCCTGTTGCCCCCTCTGCGTCTAGCCAGGGCTGCCACTCTCTCACGGCGTCTGTAAGCCCTTCTGGCATAAGGCTGAAATTCAGCGTTGCCACCCAATGCAGCCCCCATTATATGCTGGCAAACACTGAGCTCTGAATGAAGGCAAAGATAATTGGTAAGCTCTGGCCTGAGCCAAAAATACCCATCCAAGTGTTGGTCCAAACCAGTAAACTCTCCTCCTTGGTCTCTGTCCAAAAACCCGTTGCACAAGAGTGAATGCTGCAAAATGGCTGGCCTTTATACTGCTGGGTAAGTGCCCTTTAATTTGCGCTCCCCGCGGCCCGGCTGGGCTGTGTACCGTTCCACTTCACAGTCGCTCGGGCCGCCCGGCGCACAATGGGCCGGCGCGAGTGAAGTTCCGGTTCGGGGCGCACAAAAGGCGTTGCACTAGCAAATGACGTCATGATGTGCGCGCGCAGCAGGGCGCGCGCTAAGACTTTGCGCCGGCGCTAAATGTGTACTGAAGTTGGGGCGAGGCGCAGATCACGCTGCGCCCGGCCGCTAAGTGCCTAGCGCTCGAAATCTACTCCTCCTAAGGCGCTAACGGCTGCCGCGCCCAACTGAATTTCTAGGCCTTTCTCTTTCATCAATGTGTCGTCATTGAACCCACATAGAAATCAATACAACCTGTTCCTCCCGAACATTGCCACACTCACCCACACAAATTACTCACGCACTGTATCCCAAAATGTTAATCTCTGAAAGATATCTGTCTAATTTCCATTTGCACACATCAATACTAACTGCTTCTACCGTCTCCCTAGGGAGCCTGTTCCATAGATTGACCACTCGCTCACTGAAATATAATTCCGGCTGATTCGTTTTGAATTTACCCCCCTTCAACGCAGGCCGTGTCCTCTGGTTCTACTCTTCTGAACAAGGTGAAACAGCTCATCACGGTCGACATTACCAAGTCCCTTTAGAATCCTAAAAACAGCAATCAGATCACCTCTCAACTTTCTCTTTTCCAGTGAGAACATGCCCAATTTACATAATCGCTCCACATAATCCAATCCCCACCATCATTCTGGTTGCTCTCTTCTGTACCCTTTCAAGAGCTGCAATATCCTTTTCCTACTGTGGCGACCAGAACTGTGCACAGAATTCCAAATGTAGTCACACCAAAGAATTATAAAGTGGCAGGATTACCTCACTATTTCAGCTCGATATTGGCCTTTTAATACATCCCATCCTCTGAGTTGCTTCACTCACTGCCACAGAGCATTATTGAGATAGCTTCACTCTATTGTCAATCAGGACCCCTGTAAAGTCTGTGGGTTGTGCAGTTAATAAATACACAGACTTCAGAAGTAACAAACAAACAGGTCTTTACTATTCGAGGGTCCGGGCGAATCTGCCCCAGCAATCCTGCCACAACACTTATATACTGGTGTGGTCACTATCGGTATTACAGTATACAGAAGCCAAACAAATAGTGCCACACCTAAAGTAGTTCTCTTAAAGGTGAACAGTTACATTCAATAGTTCCCTTAAAGGTAGACGGGTACATACACTACAATCCTCCCTTTTTAGCTTATTACTTACAGAGTCTCCATTAAACATACATATCTTCAACTTCCTATAAACAAATTACAGATATAATCTCGGTGGAGTCAATGTCATATAAAACAATTTACAGATATAATCTCGGTGGGAACAGTTCACAGGTTCAGTCTCTGCGGAAACAGTTCATAGATTCAGTCTCTGATCTTGACTCGTTCCGAACAACATTTCTTTGGTGTAGCCGGTTCACCTGGCTAGCGTGACTCCTCCATAGCCTTTTTCTTGATGTAACAGCTTGAACTTTCGTCCTGTTGAACCAGCAGTGTGGACTTTTACAACCAACTGGCTGTCTTGACATTTTCCAGTTTTTCAACTAATTTAGCTCCTTTCGTAGTGTTCCGCCTGAGATGGTAGAAGTGCTAATATTTTAGACAGTTATTATCTTCTGCTTCTTCTTTTTCTTTTCTGCCTTTTTGAAACTCTCGGAGCTCCTTTCTCAGCTGCCAGCTGTAGCGCCACCAACTCTCTATGTTCCTTAGACCTTAAGTGCTTCCTCCGGATTTCAGCACTTTGGGAGTTTTCATCACAAGCTGGGCAGACCACATCCTCGTAATATTCAGTGTCACTCAACAGGTCATGGTAATATTCGGGTTCGTCCTGAGTTAGGCCAGCGAGAGAGCCTTCTTCTTCCTCCTCACCCGTCTGGACGTTAGCTGACGGTGGTTCCTTCCCTAGACATCTTTCTTGAAAAGACTTCTTCATGCATTCATATTCATCCCGCTCTTCCTGGGTTGTCTGCCATTCCTTCACTACTGACCTCATTTGTGAGTTCAATACCTTCCCTTCCACCGGGGATTGCGGTATCAGGCTATTTAATCCTTCTACTGAAGCAGCTGTTTCAACATTCTTCTGTTCACATTGACGTGATTCAACGAACTCTTCATAGAGTAAACTGTAACACAAAATCTGTGTTGCCACCTCAGTTATTTCTGTAACTTTTGGGAGCTCCGAATTCCTTCCCTTTGCAGATTGAAGCTTGTGTTCCCATTGTGGAGTCTTGTCTCTCAGCATGTGAAGGAGTTGGCTGACCGTTAACTCTTCCGCGGGGACTCTGTGGATCAGAGTCTTCACCATTTCATCCACCTTTCCCTCCAATGCTTTCACCTTCCTTTCCTCTTGTACTTTGGTTTCAAGCGCTCGAAGAAGTTGCGCCTTGATGCTCCCAAGCTCATGTTCAGAGCCCATTCTTACAGTCTCTGTGTTTCTTACAGTTTCCTTCCCTTCCACTGAAAGGATTCCCAGTTGACTCTGCTCTTCAAGTCGTTGAACCTCGGTCATTGCCGCCTCATATTTGTCTTGGGTTTCCTCCAATATTTTTATGAGTTCTTGGACATCTTGTCTTTCATGTTCTGCCATGTCTTTCACCGCTAAATTCTCATCTATGGAAGGAACTTCTACCGATGAGTCTGTCTTGGCCTTGAGCTCATCAAGAATTTCCTGCAGCCTTTGGACTTCTTGCTCATGTTCAACCTTTAGTTGTTCATATGCTTCTACTGAAACTAGCTTTTCGGAGGTTGCCGAGTTAATCCCCTCCAGAATTGTAGCCTGGGCCTGTTCATACTGTTCTTTCCACTTCTCACACTCTGCTTGTAAGGAGTCGTAGAGAAGAACTGGAATAAAATCCCGGCTTCCTGAAGATTCCTCTTCATTTGCTTCTTTCGCAATTTCCTGTTGGAGTTCAGCCAAGGCTGCTATGCTATCTGCCTCTTGAAGTCTCACTGCCATCAAATCTTCTTTATTCTTGCAGTCTATCTCAGTCATTTTCCCTTTATTTTCATTTAACTGAGTGATAAGCTCCTCTTGCAACATGGCCACATTATTCACATCAGGTAAAGAAGCGTTTCTCTTTTCCATGTCCAAGATTTTTTTCTGCATCTCTTTAAGTGCACACTGCGATTCAGCTTCTCTTAACCTTGCCTGCACTAGCTCCGTCTCCAATTGCAGAACAAAATCCTCAGTGTAGCGTGGTTTGCCTTTATGCTGTATCTCTAGATCATGCAAATATTCTAACTCCTGAACATCATAAGGGAGGTGTGATCGGTAATTGGTCACGATGGCTCTATGGTCGCTCTCTGCTTGAGCCAGCAGGTTCTGTTGTCTTTCCAGACTCTCCCATTCGGTGTCATAGAACTTTTTCATTGTTTTCATCTCTTGTACGAGACGGTAACTTAATTGTTCGAATTGTTGTCGTACTTTGAAATAACGTTGAGTTCGAGCTCGGTGTTCCTCCGTAATGCATATGTCTGTGACTTGAACAGACTCAGAATTCTCTGTCTTTATGTACGCCATCGTTTTTCCAACCTTAGTCAGTGAGTTCATGTTAACCTTGTTTTTCATACGTGGGCTGGACTTATCGTCTTCCGGCTCAGAGTCTGAGCTGCTTGTCTGCACCGAGTCCTCACTCATCATTGCTTGTAGGTAGTGCCATTCCATGTCTATTTTCTTGATCCACTCCCGTCCTAGAAGTGGTGGTCCTCCCTCATGTAGTACATACAAGTTCATTCTTGGGTGTTCTTTACCCCTATCTCTCACCTTGACTCTTATTTTTCCCATGGGGTATACTTTATGCCCCGTGTATGTCTGCAATACGAACTTGGTATCTCTTAAGGGTATGTGTGAGAATAGCCGGTGGTAATCCCCTCGATTTATGACTGATACAGCTGATCCAGTGTCCAACTCCATTTTCACTTGGACTCCAGCTATTTTTAGCATGACCCAGATAGTTTGTAGGTCAGCTTCCTTACTCACATGGTGGATACTCAGACTACCCAGCTCCTGGCCGTTTGGATCTGAGTCTGGATTCTGTTCGTCTGAACTCTTCTCAGCCCCCTTGTATACCTTGTTGTACTTTTCTTGTGATGGCTTCCTTTGGTTGTTGGTCTTCTTCCCTGACCGGCATACCTTAGCGATGTGACCCAGTTTGCCACATTTCCTACATTCTTGGTTCTTAAACCAGCATTGATTCTGGTCGTGTGTTGTCTTCCCACAACGATAGCATTTTGTTGTACTCGAGGTAATTTGGTCCACCCCGAGTGCCGCCGCCTTTAGTTGCATTTCCGCCGTTCCTTTCGCTGCGGCTTCGTGTGATGCGGCTATAAGGACAGCCCTGTCAAGTGTAAGGTCGTTCTCTTCTAGTAGGCGCTTTTGCGTCCCTTCCTTGGACAATCCGCCTACGAACTTGTC
The DNA here is from genome assembly GCF_052327205.1 of Somniosus microcephalus. Classification (NCBI taxonomy): domain Eukaryota; kingdom Metazoa; phylum Chordata; class Chondrichthyes; order Squaliformes; family Somniosidae; genus Somniosus; species Somniosus microcephalus. The sequence goes on from NC_141009.1 coordinate 9,699,381, forward strand.
TCGCAGTGCCTCTGTCAGATTCCCTCCGAACTGGCAGTATTTCGCTAGCCTACGCAGTTCGACCAAGTATTCTGCGTTGTTTTCGTCTTTCCGTTGCGTTCTTGCATAGAATTTGAATCGTTCAGCCAACATCAACGGTGTGGGGTTCAAGTGGTCCTTCAGAACAACCACAATCTCTTCGAAAGACTGATCCGCCGGTTTAGCTGGTGCTAGTAAATCCTTCAAGAGCCCGTATGTCTTTACGCCCATCGAGTTTAACAATGTTATCGCCTTGTCGTCTTCCTCTATTTTGTTGGCTTCACAATAGATCTCGATGCGTTCCACGTACGTGGCCCAGTCTTCTATCTCAGAATTAAAATCATTAATATTCCCTCGCTTAGGCATCTTTCTTCCCTTGGGAGCAGCACCAGTATTTCTTTAAGTATTCTTATTTATTTGTTTATTTCTAAGATGGCGGTTTTCCCGCAAATATGGCGGTTTCCCGCTCTTCCTTTCTCTCCCCGCCCCCTTCAATGGCGGTTTCCCGCTTCTGTCGTCTCGTCCGCCTAATGGCGGCTTCCCGCGTTTCTTCCTGGTGGAAGGGGTACGCTTTCCCCCACAGCGGACAGGTTCAGCCGCTGGGCTGGCTCTCGCACAGCTCCCCTTACTCGGCTCTGTCTTTTCCTCCCGCCCGCACGGCTCTACCGGCGCTGGGTACACCCCGTTAACGGAGGACAGTTCAGCCGCTGGACTGGCTCTCGCGCAGTCTCTCTCTCCGTACCCGGCTCTGTCGCTCTCTCTCCCGCACGTTCGGTTCTACCGGCCCTGGGTGCCCCATTGGTGAAGAGCAGTTCAGCCGCTGGACTGGCTCTTGCACAGTCTCTCTCCCCTTGCTCGGCTCTGTCTCTCCCTCTCCCGCACGTTTGGTTCTACCGGCTCTGGTTACCCCGTTGGTGGAGGACAGCTCAGCCGCTGGACTGGCTCTCGCGCAGTCTCTCTCCCCTTGCTCGGCTCTGTCTCTCTCTCCCACCCGCATGGTTCCTGTTCGCCTCCCAGCCCTCTCGCAGACCGGTGTTTCCCTCCCCGGCTGCGGCTGGGTTTCTCTTCCCGCGCCTACTCCCAGTCTCAGCGCTTCGTGGCTGCGGTCGCTGCCCGGCTTTTCCCGCCGATCGAGGTCCGACTGTCTCACGACGCCGTTGGACCCGACTTTCTGACCGGCTCCGTTCCCCCTCGACCGTGGTCGAGTGCACAGCCCGTATCCTCCGGATATTCTCTACACTTTCCCCTACTCACAGTCTCCGCGGCCGCCTTGTTTCCAGCTGATCGGCTCACTCCGCACCGTGGTAGAAGGGTAGTCAGTGCCTGTTGTAGATGGAAGCTTTTGTTGCTAAAGTCTTCCTCCTTCCTCCTGCTGCAGCCTCGTGTTTTCTTTCAGCAGCACGACGAGGGCGGTTGCCTCTCTTCGACGCTCTTCGTTGCTTTGGTAGTCTTGCCACAGGGTACGATCGGACTCGTCGCCACTGTAAAGTCTGTGGGTTGTGCAGTTAATAAATACACAGGCTTCAGAAATAACAAACAAAACAGGTCTTTACTATTCGAGGGTCCGGGCGAATCTGCCCCAGCAATCCTGCCACAACACTTATATACTGGTGTGGTCACTATCGGTATTACAGTATACAGAAGCCAAACAAATAGTGCCACACCTAAAGTAGTTCTCTTAAAGGTGAACGGTTACATTCAATAGTTCCCTTAAAGGTAGACGGGTACATACACTACAACCCCCAGATCTCTTTCATTTTCCAGGCACATTATTTTACTTTCCATTTAAGTAATAGTCCCTTCTTGGATCTTTTGTCCCCATGTGAAGCACTTTGCATTTCTCTACATTGAATTTCAACTCTCTGCCCAATTCCCATTGTCTGGACACTGAAGGTCACACCTCTATTACTTCCAAGTCTTTTTGTAAGTTTCCTTGTGCTAATTTAATTCCATTCACTGTCTAGCTATTTTTTCATCTATCAGTGGTAAATTAATTTGCCATTATGGAACCAATCTAAATCTTCCTGCAAATCTTTTGCAGCATTTTATGAGAAACTATTTCCTCTGGTGGGGCGAGTCCAGAACAAGGGGGCATAATCATAAAAAAATGTTTCTTTATTCGTTTATGGGATAAGGGCGTCGCTGGCAAGGCCAGCATCTATTGCCCGTCCCTAGTTATCCTTGAGAAGGTGGTGGTGAGCCGCCTTCTTGAACCGCTGCAGTCCGTGTGGTGAAGGTGCTCCCACAGTGCTGTTAGGGAGGGAGTTCCAGGATTTTGACCCAGCAACGATGAAGGAACGGACGATATATTTCCAAGTCAGGATGGTGTGTGACTTGGAGGGGAACTTGGAGGTGGTGGTGTTCCCATGCGCCGGCTGCCCTTGTCCTTCTAGGTGGTAGAGGTCGCAGGTTTGGGAGGTGCTGCTAAAGAAGCCTTGGTGAGTTGCTGCAGTGCATCTTGTAGATGGTACACACTGCAGCCACGGTACGCCGGTGCTGGAGGGAGTGAATGTTTAAGGTGGTGGATGGGGTGAGTGTTTAAGGTGGTGGAGGGAGTGAGTGTTTAAGGTGGCGGATGGGGTGAGTGTTTAAGGTGCTGGAGGGAGTGAGTGTTTAAGGTGGTGGATGGGGTGAATGTTTAAGGTGGTGGATGGGGTGAGTGTTTAAGGTGGTGGATGGGGTGAATGTTTAAGGTGGTGGAGGGAGTGAGTGTTTAAGGTGGCGGATGGGGTGAGTGTTTAAGGTGGTGGATGGGGTGAGTGTTTAAGGTGGTGGATGGGGTGAGTGTTTAAGGTGGTGGATGGGGTGAGTGTTTAAGGTGGTGGATGGGGTGAATGTTTAAGGTGGTGGAGGGAGTGAGTGTTTAAGGTGGCGGATGGGGTGAGCGTTTAAGGTGGTGGATGGGGTGAATGTTTAAGGTGGTGGATGGGGTGAGTGTTTAAGGTGGCAGATGGGGTGAGTGTTTAAGGTGGTGGATGGGGTGAGTGTTTAAGGTGGTGGATGGGGTGAGTGTTTAAGGTGGTGGATGGGGTGAGTGTTTAAGGTGGTGGATGGGGTGAGTGTTTAAGGTGGTGGATGGGGTGAATGTTTAAGGTGCTGGAGGGAGTGAGTGTTTAAGGTGGTGGATGGGGTGAGTGTTTAAGGTGGTGGATGGGGTGAGTGTTTAAGGTGGTGGATGGGGTGAGTGTTTAAGGTGGTGGATGGGGTGAATGTTTAAGGTGGTGGATGGGGTGAATGTTTAAGGTGCTGGAGGGAGTGAGTGTTTAAGGTGGTGGATGGGGTGAGTGTTTAAGGTGGTGGATGGGGTGAGTGTTTAAGGTGGTGGATGGGGTGAGTGTTTAAGGTGGTGGATGGGGTGAGTGTTTAAGGTGGTGGATGGGGTGAGTGTTTAAGGTGGTGGATGGGGTGAATATTTAAGGTGGTGGATGGGGTGAGTGTTTGAGGTGGTGGATGGGGTGAATATTTAAGGTGGTGGATGGGGTGAGTGTTTGAGGTGGTGGATGGGGTGAATATTTAAGGTGGTGGATGGGGTGAGTGTTTAAGGTGGTGGATGGAGTGAATGTTTAAGGTGGTGGATGGGGTGAGTGTTTAAGATGGTGGATTGGGTGAATGTTTAAGGTGGTGGATGGGGTGAGTGTTTAAGGTGGTGGATGGAGTGAATGTTTAAGGTGGTGGATGGGGTGAGTGTTTAAGATGGTGGATTGGGTGAATGTTTAAGGTGGTGGATGGGGTGAGTGTTTAAGGTGGTGGATGGAGTGAATGTTTAAGGTGGTGGATGGGGTGAGTGTTTAAGATGGTGGATTGGGTGAATGTTTAAGGTGGTGGATGGGGTGAGTGTTTAAGGTGGTGGATGGAGTGAATGTTTAAGGTGGTGGATGGGGTGAGTGTTTAAGGTGGTGGATGGAGTGAATGTTTAAGATGGTGGATTGGGTGAATGTTTAAGCTGGTGGATGGGGTGCCAGGCCCTTTAGAGCCAGGCCATTCAGGAAGCACTTTTTCACACAAAGAATAGTAGAAATATGGAACTCTCCCCCCCCCCCCCCCACCCAAAAGCTGTTGAGGCTGGGGAGTTAACAGAAATTTTCAAAACTGAGATTGACAGATTTTTGTTAGGCAAAGGGTTACGGAACCAAAGGTAGGTAGATGGAGCTAGCTATGATCTAATTGAATGGTGGAACAGGCTTGAGAGTCTGAAAGGGCTACTCCTGTTCCTATGTTCCCTGCCTCTACGGCTCTCACTTATTTTTGTGCCATCGGTAAAGTTGGCCAGTTTACAGTCTGTTTCCAAACAGCGTCGATCTAAGCAAGGGGCCCGACAGCACTCCGCCCAGTACCTGCACCCAGCCCCAGTCTGCTGTAATAATAAAGTGAGAGTGGCATTTACAAAGCTCTTATAAATTCAAAAACATTTTGAAACATGTTCTCTGTTTCCTATCCAGTCCCGTGTTCCACCCTGTATTTAACGTGGCTTTTAATTTAATTAGGTCTGGCATGTGGAATCCTATCAAAAGCTTTCTGAGGAGTCCACAGCAACAGTTATCATGGGGGAGTGCCAGCATTTACTTTATCTGTAACATCCTCAAAGAAGTCAAGGATTACACAAAATGTCAGAACTTGTACTTAAGAAAAATCCAAAAACGTTAAATCAAGTAAAATAAAAACACAAATGCTTTCATGATCAGGTGAGGTGGTTTGTGACTTCGCCATGTGAGAATATTCTTTTTTTTTGTATCATCAGCCAATTCTTGGTAAACTTTTACAGATGACAACGGGCCCATGACATCACTAGATAGTGATTTAAACATCAACCTCCTATGGGGTAACAGGCTCGATTTTAAAATTTTCATCTTTGTTTTCAAATCCCTCCATGTCCTCGCCCCTCCCTATCTCTCTGTAACCTCTTCCTGCCCTACAAACCTTCCCCCCCATAAGAACATAAGAAGTAGGAGCAGGAGTAGGCCAATTGGCCCCTCGAGCCTGCTCCGCCATTCAATAAGATCATGGCTGATCTGATCCTAACCGCCAATCTACTATCACAGAACCATCTCCTGAATCTAACAGAATTAGACACATGAAATAGGAGCAGGATCAGGCTACACGGCCCCTGGGCGCGCTCCGCTACCCACAGGGCCATGACCGATCCGAACCTAGACTCATGTCCAAATTCCTGCCCGCTCCCCATAACCCTTTATTCCCTTTACTTCTAGGAAACTGTCTATTTCTGTTTTAAATTTATGTAATGTAGCTTCTACAGCTTTTTGGGGCAGCATATTCCATGGACCTACCACCCTCTGAGTGAAGTAGTTCCTCCTCATCTCAGTTTTGAAAGAGCAGCCCCTTATTCTAAGACTATGCCCCCTAGTTCTAGTTTCACCCACCATCGGGAACATCCTCCCCGCATCCACCCGATCCAACCCCTTCACAATCTTATATGTTTCAATAAGATCGCCTCTCATTCTTCTGAACTCCAATGAGTAGAGTCCCAATCTACTCAACCTCTCCTCATATGTCCATCCCCTCATCCCCGGGATTAACTGAGTGAACCTTCTTTGTACTGACTCGAGAGCAAGTATGTCTTTTCTTAATATGGACACCAAAATTGTATGCAGTATTCCAGGTGCGGTCTCACCAATACCTTGTACAACTGAAGCAATACCTCCCTATTTTTATATTCTATCCCCCTAGCAATGAAAGCCAACATTCCATTGGCCTTCTTAATCACTTGCTGCACCTGCATACTAACCTTTTGAGTTTTGTGCACCAGGACCCCCAGATCCCTTTGTACTTCAGTACTTTCCAGTTTCTTGCCATTAAGATAATAACTTGCTCTACGATTTTTCCTGCCAAATTGCATAACCTCACACTTTCCAGTATTGTATTCCATCTGCCTAATCTCTGCCCACTTACTTAGCCTGTCTATGTCCCCTTGCAGGTTTTTTATGTCCTCCTCACTCACTACTTTCCCTCCTATCTTAGTATCATCTGCAAACTTTGATATGTTACACTCGGTCCCCTCCTCCAAATCGTTAATATAGATTGTAAAGAGTTGGGGATCCAGCACTGACCCCTGTGGAACACTACTAGTTACTGATTGCCAGTCCGAGAATGAACCATTTATCCCAACTCTCTGCCTTCTGTTAGATAGCCAATCCTCTATCCATGCCAGAATATTACCCCCAATCCCGTGATTTTTTATCTTAAGCAATAATCTTTTGTGTGGCACCTTGTCAAATGCCTTTTGGAAGTCTAAATACACTACGTCCACTGGTTCCCCTTTATCCACCCTATATGTTACTTCCTCAAAGAACTCCAGCAAATTTGTCAAACATGACTTCCCCTTCATAAAACCATGCTGACTTTGTCCTATTAAATTATGATTATCCAAATGTCCTGTTACTGTCTCCTTAATAATGGACTCCAATATTTTACCTACCACAGATGTTAGGCTAACCGGTCTATAGTTTCCAGCCTTCTGCCTACTACCCTTTTTAAATAAGGGCGTTACATTAGCAGTTTTCCAGTCTGCCGGGACCTTTGCTGAGTCCAGGGAGTTTTGGAAAATTATTACCAATGCATCCACAATCCCTACCGCCACTTCCCTCAAGACCCTAGGATGTAAGCCATCAGGTCCAGGTGATTTATCCACCTTGAGTCCCATTATTTTACCGAGTACCACTTCCTTAGTGATTTTGATCGTGTTTAGCTCCTCCCCCCCTATAGCCCCCTGTTTGTCCAGTGTTGGGATAATCTTAGTGTCTTCTACTGTAAAGACTGATACAAAATATTCATTCAGTGTTCTTGCCATCTCCATATTTCCCACCATTAATTTCCCGGTCTCATCCTCTAAGGGACCAACATTTACTTTAGCCACCCTTTTTCTTTTTATATAACTATAAAAACTCTTACTATCTGTTTTTATATTTTTTGCTAATTTACTTTCATAATCTATCTTCCCTTTCTTAATCAATCTTTTTGTTATTTTTTGCTGTCTTTTAAAGTTTTCCCAATCCTCTATCCTCCCACTAGATTTGGCTACCTTATATGCCCTTGTTTTTAGTCGAATACTATCCTTAATTTCTTTACTTAGCCATGGATGGCTGTCTTTTCTTTTACACCCTTTTCTTCTCAGTGGAATATATATTTTTTGGAAGTTGTAAAATAACTCCTTAAATGTACACCACTGATCATGTATCGTCTTACCCTTTAATCTATTTTCCCAATCCCCCACCCCCCCGAGATCTCTGCATCTTCCCAATTCTGGCCTCTTGAACATCCCCTATTTTAATCGCTCAACCATTGGCGGCCCTGCTTTCAGCTGCCTGGGCCCTAAGCTCTGGAATTCCCTCCCTAAATCTCTCCGCTTCTCTACCTCTCTCTTTCCTCTTTTAAACGCTCCTTAAAACCTACCTCTTTGACCAATCTTTTGGTCATCTGTCCTAATACCTCCTTATGTGGCTCGTATCAAATTTTGTTTAGTATTGACTCCTGTGAAGGGCCTTGGGATGTTTTACTACATTAAAGGCGCTATATAAATACAAGTTGTTTTGTTGTTTGCACAACGTCCTAACACCTTTGACACCTGGGTGTAAGAACAGCCCAGCCCAGATGGAAGGAAAGTTTCCTCTCTGCTGCTTGTAAGGATTTTCAGTATAATGAATAAGAACATAAGAATTAGGAGCAGGAGTCGGCCATTTGGCCCCTCGAGCCTGCTCCGCCATTCAATAAGATCATGGCTGATCTTCCACCTCATCTCCACTTTCCTGAACTATCCCCATATCCCTTGATTCCTTTAATATTCAAAACTCTATCGATCTCAATCTTGAAGATACTCAATGACTGAGACTCCACAGCCCTCTGGGTTAAAGAATTCCAAAGATTCACCACCCTCTGGGTGAAGAAATTTCTCCTCATCTCAGTCCTAAATGGCCGACCCCTGATTCTGAGACTGTGACCCCTGGTTCTAGACTCCCCAGCCAGGGGCAGAATATGGCAGACTAACGTAGTTCCTTGAGAATGTGAGTTCATAGCACAAAGCTGCTCATAGCTTGGCACGATTAACACTAAGGGGTAGTGCGACAAAATGGATTTTTTGCTTGAGTTAAATTTTTTTACTTGCATTATTGTGTTGCTAAAAGCAGTATGCGAGGGGTTAAATCAGTATCCTTTTTCACAAGGTAGGGCCATGAGTTCATTTCAGTTCTAGACATAACGGCTTCAGAATTCTTTACGTATGAATACTAATAAAACCGAGAACAAGAGGAAGCTCCAGGGGTCAATTAGCTGGAATGGCCCTATTCATTGACAAGCAACTTGGGCCATTAATAGAGATTGATTCCTTTCAATTACTATTTGGCTTTAATTAACTCACGGGAGGGATATCATCTGCTGCTTTTGTTTCAGGGTTTGCGAGGGGGTCTTCTCAAACCCCAATTTACACAGTTCTAAGGGCCGTGACTTTGGTTGAAAATTATTTCTGAGCCCTGTGAAAGACGGCAGGGTCGATGATTGGCCTTTTTGATTTGAGAGCTCGGTGGGCAGATTCCTCATCTCTCAGGCGGATGCTGGCGGTTCTCAGGCAGAGGGAGGGGCACAGAGGCGGTCTGCATGTTTTCTAACCCGCAGACACCAGCTGCAAGACTGGGTGGTTTAAAGCGCCGTGCCAGCCAGACAGGTGAAACCAGGTTCGTCTGAGGTTGCAGTAAGTAAACATATGGTGAACGACTATATTGAGACAGAAAGCCAACTGAGTCATAACATGCAAACCTATGAGGCTGTCCTTCGAAACAAAGTAAGGACATGAACAACAGTAAGGCAGGATTATTAAATTAAATATATTTAGCTGTGAAAACTGTGTGCTGTTCAATCATCTATTTCATGTAAATAAAGCCATTTGTTGATTCAAAAGTCTGTGACTTTATTCAGTAAGAGTGCTTATCCAGTCCGCCATGTGTAAAAAGACGAGTTCACATGGAGACACTTGATACATTGCAGTAGCCAGCCTATGGAGTAAGGATTCTCTGTTTAGATTCATGGGTCATGCCATTGTTTATTTAAATATTGGTCAGGAAAAGGGTGCGCTCTGGGTTGTAGGGGGCGCGAGGTCCACTTACAAGAATGACCAGCGACCCGAACCAGAGATAATATCTGACGTAAGAAAACTACTCGGCACTTGGTCTAAGCGTTAAACAAAGCTTGAATCAACTGTTTTACAACATGGAGGTCTAGTTGTGTCCTTCACTAGTTCCTGTTAAGAATGTCCTGTGCAAGCTGGGCCCATGCCCGAGTATTTATACTCTCCCTGGATAGCGCCACCTGCAGGCCGCTCAGTATTATTTCATAAGTCTTTCTTTCATGAATGACTGATTCATGTCAATATCTAGCGTCAAAACCTAGAAACTGTGACAGGTAGAAATGGCTGTTTGCAATTATAGTAAACAAAATGATGAATGCCTTTGTATTTGTTGGCCATTTTAACAGGGACGTTTAAAATAAACAGATTAATGGCTCAGAGAAATGTCATACAGATGTGTTAAGCATTCATCCGTTAATATTGCCAACAGTAATTCCTGTCCTTAAATTGGTCATAAAACCATAAGAAGTCTAAAGCACAGAGAGGGGGGCATTGGCTCGTAGCGTTTGTGCTGGCTCTTTGCTCGAGCAATCCAAATATAATCCTGTTGCTTTGCTCTCTCCCTGTCATCTCGCTCAGAGAAACTGGATCGTAGCTGATGTAGGAAAATGGAAAAAAAAACAAATTGCACTGATGTAGGAGAAGGAGATGTTCTAAGGTTGAGTTTAAGACACATTGTTGGGGGCAGAGTAGAGGGACCTTTACTCTGTATTTGGCCACTTTGTACCTGACTTTGGATTGCTCGAAGTGCATGAAATTTAACGCAGAAAGCATTGGTTTCAGAGATTATCACGGGATTTGAGAGTAATTTTTACCTGGAGGTAACTACTGCCGGGGCGGGGGGGGGTAAAGTGATTCTCTCTCCACCCCCCACCCCCAGCCCCCCAGACTGCTCCAGAGCAGGAAGGAAGGAATTACCACTGAAGTGTTGTAATTAAGAATTGTTGGGGCGGGGGGCGGGGTGGATTTATCGACCCATCATCTGCTTTTACTTTTCTTGAAATAGTTATAAAGAACGGGCCAGTGACAGTTTGGCCCTAACTCTGCAGTGCTGTTTATTTTATTTTCTTTCGGTCCTTCTCCTCTCGCTCACAGCTGGATTCCTGTCCCTGAGGCCCCGTCTGCCCTCTCGGGTGGATGTGAAAGATCCCGCGGCACTATTTTGAAGTAGAGCCAGGGGAGTTCTCCCCGGTGTCCTGGGGCCAATATTTATCCCTCCATCAACATCACAAAAACAGATAATCTGGTTATTATCACATTGCTGTTTGTGGGAGCAGTCTGGGGGGCCGGGGGAGTGGGGTGGAGTGAGGATCACTTTACCCCCTGGCAGTAGTTACCTCCAGGTAAAAATTACTTAAATCCTGTGATAATCTCTGAAACCAATGCTTTCTGCGTTAAATTTCATGCACTTCGAGCAATCCAAGGTCAGGTACAAAGTGACCAAATACAGAGTAAAGGTCCCTCTACTCTGCCCCCAACAATGTGTCTTAAGCTCAACCTTAGAACATCTCCTTTATGGGGTTGGTGGGGGGGCAGAGGGTGGGGTAGAAGGGTACTGAGTGGAGCAGGCAAGATACTTGAAGTCCCAACAACTTGGCCACTACTGACTGTCAAGCGGACTCCCCACCTCCTACTTAGCGTAGCCTCGTTAGACTTGTCAAACATCACTCATCTGGAAGCAAATTCATTCCTTGCGGTTCAAAAATGTGCCGACTTTTGACGTACAACGTATCATTAAATGGTTTCTTTCAGCCCATGTCACTCCGAGCATTTTCCTGATGTTGACAGCCTGGGGCCTCGCAAGTCTCTTGGCCGGCCGCCACTTACACACTCTAAGCCGATGACTGCTGACAGCGGTCAAGAATTGCAAGTTGGCATCCGCACCCCCCCTGAGAGGAAACTTCAAAATGAGATTGCTTTGTGCTGAATTTCTGTCTTTCCCCTTTGTTAAACTCGTGTGCTGCACAGTTTTGTTTTCATTTTTATAGCGACACTGTTATAAATCTCATCATTCATCAAGAAACTACTCGTGAAATAACGCTGGACGGCCAGCTGATGGCGCCGTCCAAGGAGTATAAATACTCGGGCGTCGGCCCCAGCTTACCAGGGACATTTTGTTACACAAGGAACTAGTGAAGTACAACTAGACCTCCATGTTCTGAAACAAGTTGATTAAAGCCTTGCTTTATGCTCAAACCAAGTGTGTAGTGAGTTTTATTACATCAGACACCTTTTGAAAAGTGAGCCATAGGTGAAGCAGCAAGGTCCGCAGTGCAGTGTAGGACAGCATCAACACAGAAAGGAGCAATTTGAAAAGGCAAGTCAAGGAGTGATAAAATAAAAGGAAAAGAAAGACTTGCATTTCTACAGCGCCTTTCACGAACACCGGATGTCCCAAAGCGCTTTACAGCCAATGAAGTACTTTTTGAAGTGTGGTCACTGTTGTAATGCAGGAAACACGGCAGCCAGTTTGCGCACAGCAAGCTCCCACAAACAGCAATGTGATAATGTCCAGATAATCTGTTTTTGTTATGTTGGTTGAGGGATAAATATTGGGCCAGGACACCGGGGAGAACTCCACTGCTCTTCTTCGAAATAGTGGCCGTGGGATCTTTTACATCCACCTGAGAGAGTTTCACTCAGCACTGCACTGGGAGTGTCAGCTGGATTTTGTGCTCAAGTCTCTGGAGTGGGACTCGAACCCACAACCTTCTGCTTGGGATTTAAAACTCAGTAGATCGCAGTGAGAATTACACCCCGTCTGATCTGCAACAATGTTGATTTGACAGACAGGACCATTCTGTAAAAATGCCAAAAGAAAACAGTAATGGAATGCATTGAGCACAGCCCCTGCTGGGAGTGCTAATGGGTGAATTTAGCTCGTAAATTGTTCCCTGTTTTCCATGAACTAACATTTATTCGCATAGCTGGCAAAAGAAGCAGAAACGATAGTGATTTTTTTATTTTCTATTCATTGATGGGATGTGGGCGTCGCTGGCTGGCTAGGCCTGCATTTAGTGCCCATCCCTAATTGCCCTTGAGAAGATGGTGGTGAGCTGCCTTCTTGAACCGCTGCAGTCCATATGGTGTAGGTACACCCACAATGCTGTTAGGAAGGGAGTTCCAGGATTTTGGCCCAGCGACAGTGAAGGAACGGCGATACAGGTCCAAGTCAGGATGATGTGTGGCTTGGAGGGGAACTTGTAGGTGATGATGTTCCCATGCGTCTGCTGCCCTTGTCCTTCTAAGTGGTAGAGGTCGCGGGTTTGGAAGGTGCTGTTGAGGGAGCTTTGGCGAGTTGCTGCAGTGCATCTTGTAGATGGTACACACTGCAGCCACAGTGCGCCGGTGGTGGAGGGAGTGAATGTTGAAGGTGGTGGATGGAGTGCCAATCAAGCGGGCTGCTTTATCCTGAATGGTGTCGAGCTTCTTGAGTGTTGTTGGAGCTGCACTCATCCAGGCAAGTGGAGAGTATTCCATCACACTCCTGACTTGTGCCTTGTAGATGGTGGAAAGGCTTTGGGAAGTCAGGAGGTGAGACACTCACCGCAGAATTCCCAGCCTCTGGCCTGCTCTTGTAGCCACAGTATTTATATGGCTGGTCCAGTTCAGTTTCTGATCAATGGTAACCCCCAGGATGTTGATAGTGGGGGATTCAGCGACGGTAATGCCATTGAATGTCAAGGGGAGATGGTTAGAGTCTCGCTTGTTGGAGATGGTCATTGCCTGGCACTTGTGTGGTGCGAATGTTACTTGCCACTTGTCAGCCCAAGTCTGAATGTTGTCCAGGTCTTGCTGCATATGGACACAGACTGCGTCAGTATCTGACGAGTCTCGAATGGTGCTGAACAGTGTGCAATCATCAGCGAACATCCCCACTTCTGACCTTATGATGGAGGGAAGGTCATTGATGAAACAGCTGAAGATGGTTGGGCCTAGGACACTGCCCTGAGGAAAAAGAACCAGAGGCGACATGAGGAAAAAGTTTTTTACACAGCGAGTGGTTAGGATTTGGAATGCGCTGCCTGATAGGGTGGTGGATACAGATTCAATAGTAGCCTTCAAAAGGGAATTGGATAAATACTTGAAGGAGAAAAAATTGCAGGGATATGGGGAAAGAGCGGGGGAGTGGCACTAACTGGATTGCTCTTCGAAAGAGCCAGCACAGACTCGATGGGCCGAATGGCCTGCTTCAGTGCTGTACTATTCTAAGATTCAATGATTCTCATTGTACTGTCTGTAGTATTGATAACTCGCACTCGCTTTCAAACTGTGTGCATTTGCTGGGTGTGTGACTAATGGGGCTGGATTTTGCCAATGGGGTGCTTTTGGAGGCGGGACTCCCACTTGTCGGGTTTCAATCCCGCCTCCATCGACTTGTGGCCAACTCACACTATTTTCCCTTGATTGACCTTGTTGAGCCCGCCCAGCGGGCTTAGCAGGCCAATTAATGGAAAGCCGGTTACAGAGAACGTCAGCGTATGACGTTTCATCTGTCAAAAATTTTTGACAGATGAATCGCCATCGTTTGACAGCTCTGTGAAGCTGTCAAACACTGACATTCTCTGTAGTTTGATGAGTTCTTGAATTCAAGATGGATCAAACCTCTTTCTTTAGCAGAAATTAGATGGTTGTTGCATCGGAGAATGCAGCGGCCATCTGTCATCTCTGCCATGGAGATGCGAGACTCTCCGCATCCCCAACTCTTGAAGCCTGCAGGAAGAAAAAAAGGTAAGTAAATATTTACTAACACTTTCCACTTACCTCATACACTCACCTCTCCACACTTGCACCCACCACTTACCTTCACAGCGCCAACTTTTGCAACCCTCCGACCCCCGCAGACCCACTGCTCGCCACAGTGACCCTGGCGGGGTTTGCAGGCTTTGGAAAGCCCACACTTGTGTGGGCAAAATGGGGATAATCCTCTTATCTGCCTGTTAACTACCTGTTAACAGGCAGTTAAGTGGCTGTAATCCCCTTCCCGTCTCCAAGGAGACAGGACCCGGCGTGGGTTGGCTACCTGCCTCCTGGCAAGATGGCACGGAGGTGGATTGGGGGCAGGATGGGTGCCCGCCCCCAAATTCTGCCATTTTCCCGGCAATCCTGCCTCCGTACCCGCCTCCCCAGGGCTGGCAAGATCGCGCCCATAATTCTAGTTGTACTGTCTGTAGTATTGATGACTCGCACTCGCTTTCACACTGTGTGCACTTGCTGAGTGTGTGACTAATGGTGATAACTGCAAATTCAGCTACTGCCTCAACAAGACAGAACAGTTTAGTAATCCATTCACCTAAATCAGATCAATTCAAGTCTAAAAGAACTAATCCTCTTAGAGACGATAATCCGGGAGAAAATTAATTGGCACTTGGAAAAGTGTGGGCTAATAAATGAAAGTCAACACAGATTTGTTAAAGGAAAATCGTGTTTGACTAATTTGGTCGAGTTCTTTGATGAACTAACGGAGAGGGTTGATAAGGGTAGTGCGATTGGTGTTGTGTATATGAACTTTCAAAAGGCGTTTGATAAAGCACCACATAATAGACTTGTTAGGAAAATTGAAGCCGATGGGATTAAAGGGACAGTGGCGGCGAAGATACAAAATTGGCTAAGGGATAGAAAGCAGGGAATGGTGGTGAACGGTTGTTTTTCAGACTGATGGGAGACATACAGTGGTGTTCCTCGGGAGTCGTTATTAGGACCACTGCTTTTTTATATACTAGCTGGAGTGCCCGGTGGTGCCGAGGGTTTTTTGAGGGCATGTTGTTGTTGGAAGAGAGAGAGAGAGAGTTGGAAGAGAGAGGGAGAGAGAGACTGGGGTGAGTAGAGAGAGACGGGGGGGGGAGAGAGAGAGAGAGAGACTGGGGGGAGAGAGAGAGAGACTGGGGGGGAGAGAGAGAGAGAGACTGGGGGAAGAGAGAGAGACTGGGGGGGAGGGAGAGAGAGACTGGGGGGGAGAGAGAGAGAGACTGGGGGGGAGAGAGAGAGAGAGCCTGGGGGGAGGGAGAGAGACTGGGGGGAGAGAGAGAGAGAGGGAGACTGGGGGGAAGAGAGAGAGACAGAGAGAGAGGGAGAGAGAGACAGAGAGAGAGAGAGGGAGAGAGAGGGAGAGAGAGCGAGGGAGACAGAGACAGAGACAGAGGGAAGGAGAGAGAGACAGAGAGGGAAGGAGAGAGAGAGGGAAGGAGAGAAAGGGGAAAGGGGTGGGGGAAAGGGGTGTGGGAAAGGGGTGGGGGGGAAAGGGGGGGAAGGGGTGGGGGAAAGGGGTGGGGGGGAAGGGGTGGGGGAAGGGGGGGTGGTGGAAAGGAAGGGGTGGGGGAAAGGGGTGGGGGGGAAAGGGGTGGGGGGGAAGGGGTGGGGGGAAGGGGGGGTGGAAAGGAAGGGGTGGGGGGAAAGGGGGGAAAGGGGTGGGGGAAAGGGGTGGGGGAAGGGGTGGGGGAAGGGGGTGTGGTGGAAAGGAAGGGGTGGGGGGAAAGGGGGGAAAGGGGTGGGGGGAAAGGTGGGGAAGGGGTGGGGGAAAGGGGTGGGGGAAAGGGGGGAAAGGTGGGGAAGGGGTGGGGGAAAGGGGTGGGGGGAAAGGGGGGAAGGGGGGAATGGGGTGGGGGAAAGGGGTGGGGGGAAGGGGGGGGAGGTGGGGAAGGGGTGGGGGAAAGGGGTGGGGGAAAGGGGGGAAAGGTGGGGAAGGGGTGGGGGAAAGGGGTGGGGGGAAAGGGGTGGGGGGAAGGGGGGAATGGGGTGGGGGGGGGGTGGGGGGAAGGGGGGAATGGGGTGGGGGGAAGGGGTGGGGGTGGGGGAAAGGGGTGGGGGAAAGGGGTGGGGGGAAGGGGGGAGGTGGAAGGGGGGAATGGGAGGGAATATGGGGGGAAGGGGAAGAGAGGGAAGGGGGGAAGGGAGGGGGAAGAGGGGGGGAAGGGAGGGGGAAGGGAAAGGGGGGAGGGGGAAGGGAAGGGGGGAGGGGGGAAGGGAAGGGGGAAGGGGGGGAGGGGGAGAGGGGAAGGGGTGTGTGGGAGGAGGGAAAGGGGTGTGGGAAGGGGGTGTGGCGGGGGAGGGGGTGTGTGGGAGGGGGGGAAAGGGGGCGTGGGAAGGGGTGTGGGAAGGGGGTGTGGGGGGGAAAGGGGGTGGGAAGGGGGGTGGGGGAGGAAAGGGGGGTGTGGGGGAAGGAGGGGGGAAAGGAAGGAGGGGGGAAGGGGGGGAAAGGAGGGGGGGGAAAGGAAGGGGGGAGCCAGCAGACCCTCTCCCCTCTGCCAGTGTTGAGAGTTGCGCTGCCGGCGGCGGTTGGAGAAGGCTAGGCCCTGGGGCCTCGGGCACCCGCACTGACATGGCCCAGCCGAGCTCAGCACCCCGGGCAGCCCGAGCTCCGCAGCCGCCGTTCGGCCACAGGCTACAAAGCACCTGAGCCCAGCGCCGGCGATGGCTCCGCGGAGCTCCACACCGCCCCGCCAGCCTTTACAAAGATGGCGGCGGTGGCTATGCGCGGCTCAGGCCCGCCCCGCCAGCCTTTACAAAGATGGCGACGATCGCGGGCCGCTTGTTGAGTGGGATGGGAGGTGCCTAGCTCGGGCGTGGCTGGGGAGGAGAGGCCGAGGCTTCGAGGCCTGCAAGGCGGGGTAATCCTGGAAGGTTGCGGCGCCCGGCGGAGGGTAGCGAGTCAAGAGGGAAAAAAAAGGGTGAAAGGTAGGAAAATTAATGAGGTTAGAGAAAAGATTTACAAATTAATGAACTTTTTTTTAAAACAATTTAATTGTGTTTTAAAAGCAAATTTTTTTTTGCTGGAAATCTAGATTTGAAAATAAACACGCAGAAAGTGGGAAAAATAAATGAATCGTTAGGAATCAAGATGGTGGCCACTCACCTCAGAAGGATTAGGCCCGCCCACACACGCAATGAAACACACCCCGTGACACACCGATTGGTCAACCATCAGGTTAATCCCCTGTACGATTGGTCAACCATCACATCACTCAACGCTAATGAGCGGAATGTTGCTGTTTTTTGAACCTTTTTTGTATACTGTCTGAACAATTTTTGTCTGACCAAAAAGTAAATACACCTATTAGACTCCCCTAATGATAAGCTTTCTTTTGATATAACGTGTGTAGGTACGCTCTATAACCTTTGATTGTATAGCCGGACAGACAGAGAGAAAGACGGAAAGACGGAAAGACAGACGGACCGTTTTATATATATAGACTAGCTGGAGTGCCCGGCGGTGCCGAGGGTTTTTTGAGGGCATGTTGTTGTTGGAAGAGAGAGCGAGTTGGAAGAGAGAGAGAGAGAGAGACTGGGGGGAGTAGAGAGAGACGGGGAGGAGAGAGAGAGAGAGAGAGACTGGGGGGGGAGAGAGAGAGACTGGGAGGGAGAGAGAGAGAGACTGGGGGGGAGGGAGAGAGAGAGACTGGAGGGAGAGAGAGAGAGAGAGAGACGGGGGAGAGAGAGAGAGAGACTGGGGGGAAGAGAGAGGGAGAGAGAGACAGAGAGAGAGGGAGAGAGAGACAGAGAGAGAGAGGGAGAGAGAGACAAAGACAGAGGGAAGGAGAGAGAGAGACAGAGAGGGAAGGAGAGAGAGAGGGAAGGAGAGAAAGGGGGTGGGGGAAAGGGGTGGGGGAAAGGGGTGGGGGGAAAGGGCTGGGGGGAAGGGGTGGGGGAAAGGGGTGGGGGGAAAGGGGTGGGGGGAAGGGGTGGTGGGGGGGAAAGGGGTGGGGGGAAGGGGTGGGGAAAGGGGTGGGGGTGGGGGAAAGGGGGGGAAGGGGGAAAGGGGTGGGGGAAAGGGGGGGAAGGGGGTGGGAAGGGGGGTGGGGGAAAACGGGTGGGGGAAGGGGGGTGTGGGGGAAAGGGGGAGGTGGAAGGGGGGTGGGAGGTGGGGAGGGAATGGGGGGAATATGGGGGGGAGAGAAAGGGGAAGAGGGGAGGGGGAAGGGAAGGGGGGAGGGGGGAAAGGGGGGGTGGGAAGGGGGGGTGTGGGAGGGGGGAAAGGGGGTGGGAAGGGGGTGTGGGGGGGAAGGGGAGTGGGAAGGGGGTGGGGGAGGAAAGGGGGTGTGGGTGAAGGAGGGGGGAAGGAGGGGGAAAGGAAGGGGGGTGAAAGGGAGGGGGGGACCCAGCAGACTCTCTCCCCTCTGCCAGTGTTGAGAGTTGCGCTGCTGGCGGCGGTTGGAGAAGGCTAGGCCCTGGGGCCTCGGGCACCCGCACTGACATGGCCCAGCCGAGCCCAGCGCCCCGGGCAGCCCGAGCTCTGCAGCCGCCATTCGGCCACAGGCCACAAAGCACCCGAGCCCAGCGCCGGCGATGGCTCCGCGGAGCTCCGTACCGCCCCGCCAGCCTTTACAAAGATGGCGGCGGTGGCTACGCTCGGCTCAGGCCCGCCCCGCCAGCCTTTACAAGGATGGTGGCGATTGCGGGCCGCTTGTTGAGCGGGACAGGAGGTGCCTAGCTCGGGCGTGGCTGGGGAGGAGAGGCCGAGGCTTCGAGGCCTGCCGGCGGGGTAACCCTGGAAGGTTGCAGCGCCCGGCGGAGGTAGCGAGTCAAGAGGAAAAAAAGGGTGAAAGGTAGGAAAATTAATGAGGTTAGAGAAAATATTTACAAATTAATTAACTTTTTTTAAAAACAATTTAATTGTGTTTTAAAAGCAAATTTTTTTTGCTGGAAATCTAGATTTGAAAATAAACACGCAGAAAGTGGGAAAAATAAATGAAGAGTTAGGAATCAAGATCGCGGCCACTCACCACAGCTCAGAAGGATTAGGCCCGCCCACACACGCAATGAAACGCCCCCCGTGATGCACCGATTGGTCAACCATCAGGTTAATCCCCTGGACGATTGGTCAACCATCACGTCACTCAATGCTAATGAGCGGAATGTTGCCGTTTTTTTAACCTTTTTTGTATACTGTCCTAACAATTTTTGTTTGACCAAAAAGTAAATATGCCTATTAGAGTCCCCTAATGATAAGCTTTCTTTTGATATAACATGTGTGTAGGTACGCTCTATAACTTTTGATTGTATAGCCGGACAGACAGACAAACAGACAAACAGACAGAAAGACAGAAAGACAGACATACCGTTTTATATATATAGATATATTAATGACCTGGACTCGGGTATACAGGGCATAATTTCAAAGTTTGTAGATGGTAAGAAACTCAGAAATGTAGTAAACAATGAGGAGGATAGTAACAGACTTCAGGAGGACATTCACAGACTGGTGAAATGGGCAGACACGTGGCAGATTACATTTAACGCAGAGAAATACAAAGTGATACCTTTTGGTAGGCAGAATGAGGAGAGGCAATATAAACTAAATGGTACAATTTTAAAGGGGGTGCAGGAACAGAGAGACCTGGGGGTGTATGTACACAGATCTTTGAAGGTGGCAGGACAAGTTGAGAAGGCTGTTAGAAAAGCATATGGGATCCTTGGCTTTATTAATAGAGACATAGGGCTGGATTTTCACTGAGGAGGGGGGTAGGAGGCGGGACTACAACTTTTGGGGTTGTAGTTCCGCCTCCATCGAGTTCTAGCCAACCCACGTGATTTAGATTTGATTGGCCTTGTTGAGCCCGCCCAGCAGGCTCAGCAGGCCAATTAAGGGCCACCCGGCAACAAGTGACGTCACAGATTGACATTTCATCTGTCAAGACCTTTTGACAGATGGAATATCAGTGTTTCACAGCTGTTTGAAGCTGTCAAACACTGAAAATCTGTACTCCAGGTTAATTCCTTCCTCTCAGGATGATTTAGAGATCTCCCTGGAACAGAAAGCAGAATGCTGCAGATTTTGACAGCTCGCGGCCATTCTGTTTTCTGTGCCGGTGAGATGAGGGACTCCCGAGACCTGAAGGAAAGAAGGCTGTAAAGGTAAGTAAAGGTTAGTAGAACTTCTTTAAACACTTTACACGGACCAAACACACTTACCTCTGCACTCATGCACCCATCACTCACCTGAACACCGGACATCTCGAACCCTCCAAGCCCTTCATCCCGACAGCCCACCTTGCTAACTTGGCGTGGCTTGGAGCCGTCGGGAATCCCACATTTCACCAATGAAAATAGGGATTAGGCTAAAAACTGCCTGTTAACTACCTGTTAACAGGCAGTTAATTGGCACTAACCCCCTTCCCACCTCGGGGAGGCGGGTCCCAGCGCTGGTCGGGTACCCGCCTCCTTTGAAACTGGCATGGAGGCGGGTTGGGTGCGGGATGGGGTCGGGACCCCCGATTTCGGGATTTTAACCCCCCGCACGCCTCCAATCCTGACTCCACGGCCCAATGAAAATCCAGCCCATAGAGTACAAAAGCCAGGAAGTTATGCTAAACCTTTATAAAACACTGGAAGGCCCCGGCCTAATGTCAAGGCCTTAGAGAGGGTACAGAGGTTTACTAGGGCTGCGGGACATCAGTTACATGGAGAGACTAGAGAACCTGGGGTTGTTCTCCTTAGAAAAAGGTTATGGGGAGATTTAATAGAAGTGTTCCAAATCATGAAGGGTTTTGATAGAGTAAATAAGGAGAAACTGTTTCCACTGGCAGAAGGGTCGGTAACCAGAGGACACAGATTTAATTAACATTGGTAAAAGAACCAGAGGCGACATGCGGGGGAAAAAATTTACGCAGCGAGTTGTTGTGACCTGGAACGCGCTGCCTGAAAGGGCGGTGGAAGCAGATTCAATAATAACTTGCAAGAGGGAATTGGATAAATACTTGAAAAGGAAAATTTTGCAGGGCTGTGGGGTAAGAGCCGAGGGAGTTGGACTGATTGGAGAGCTCTACTAAAGAGCCGGCACAGGCACGATGGGCCAAATGGCCTCCTTCTGTGCTGCATCATTCTATAAGGATGGAAAGATCAAGAGTGTCAAAAGATGCTTGAAGGTTGAGGAAGGATAGTGTCAATGGTTGCTGTCACAACAGCCCTTTGATACTATGATATGAAAAGCGAAATGAGTTAATTTTGGTCAGCCAGTATGAAAACCCATTAGTCATGATCAAACTTTAAAAGGTCAACTTTCAGTAAACATTCTTGTAAGGAAACTGTTAAAGGTCTTACAGTTGTCTGGTACGTGTAGGCTAGACATGAAACGAGAAAGAAAAAAAATCAACATTTGCAAAGGCTCACGCAGGGCGCAGCAGGTCTAGTCTTGAGGACAGAATATCCGCTGTGATCCACCGGTCTGACAGCGCTAGCTCAAATCCCTAGATGGTTTCACAAGCAAACACAACTCAAAACAGTCCTTCTTTATGTCAGCATTGGTGGAAAACCCACACCCTGACTTAATTCACCAGCATTTTGTCGGACACCTCTCACTGTACACCGGTGAAGATGCAGTACCAGATTCTTTTTATGATTGGTGAATTAACAGAAAACATTGTTTTTCCTCTCTCTCTCTCTCTCTCTCTCTCCCCCCTTTGAACTTTTAGGCCACTTTTGTTGAGGTTTTCGATTGCTAACATTGCGTTTTCAGGAAAGTGAAGGAAAGGAGTTTATTTGCCTGGTTTGACTGCCCTGAATCAGAACCATTCGAGGTCCAGGTTGCCTCATTCTCTCCATTTACCGTTTGACCTTTTACACCAGGGTGAATGCAAAGCTACAGAAACCACCAAAAATTCCAAAAAGAGGTGTTATCCTTCTCCTGCTCCTCCCATGCGCCTCCTTTGGAGATTTTGAAAGGTGAGCAATCAGGAATGCCTCTATTTATTTACCCAGCGCCAGCTACAGTAGCAGTTGACATCCATCACGGCTCACCGCCGCTTACAACATCATTTCCTGAAGCATTAAATCAGCCATAAATCTAATGGCGATCACACGAACAGCTCTGTACCAAATTTTCTTTTTAAAGCGGTGTTAATTCTGCACTAGTTAAAAATAAACTTTACAGCTCTACCCATAGACGCCCCCCAAAATCCACGGGGCCAATTTTTTGCCGGTGGTGTGTGTATTTTGCTTGATGATTGAAAGCATCACTGACCCTGGGGTCAGTTCATTTGCATTATTGGTGTTGGCTGGGGACATCACCCCCCCCCCAACTGTGCTCGCTGACCTACATTGGCTCCCGGTCCGGCAATGGCTCAGGTTTATAATTCTCATCCTGGTGTTCAAACCCCTCCCTGTCTCCCTGTCGCCCTAACTTCCTCCAGCCCCACAACCCTCCGAGCTCTCTGCGTTCCTCCAATTCTGGCCTCTTGCGCATCCCCCGATTTCCTTTTACCCCACGACTGGCGGCCGTGCCTTCGACGGCCTGGGCCCCAAGCTCTGGAATTCCCTCCCTAAACCTCTCCACCTCTCTCTTTTCTCCTTTAAGACTACCTCTTTGACCCAAGCTTTTGGTCACCTGTCCTAATGGGCCAGAAATTCCAGGCCAGAAGCGTGAGTGCGGTCGGCTTACTCACGCTTCTGGCCGTTGGAAATGCCGGCGTTCAGCATGAACAGCGCATGCGGGGAACGCCGGCATTTCCAGACCTCGAGCGCGTGCGACTGCACAGGCAGCGCTTGCGCAGTGAACTTCGTGGATTTCATTCATGAAATCCGTGAGGTTAAGTCCTTAGAAGTTACACTGAAAAAAAGCAAGTGTAAAGTGGTTCATTGGCTGCGGAGGAAGATATATTTTATCGTGGAGCTTTTGAAATGCAATATTTTTGTTTGGGAAAGGGAGGGAAGTTATTTTAAGAAATTTTAAGTAAGTTTTAAAGTTAAAAAAAAATTTTTTAAGTGTTTTCAGAACGGTAGGTAGAAGGAGCAATTGTGGCTATGTGAATGGAATGTGAGAATGAGTTATGTATGTATGTCCACATATATTCCTTTACGTGTATGTATGTTTTATATTCCTTTACTATGAATGTATGTTTTTAATTATGATTTTCCAATAAGTTACTTTCTCTGAAAGTCATAATTAAATAATACATTCATACACATAAGTAAAGGAATATATACATAACACGCAAAGGAATATATACAGACATACATACTTTCAGAAGCTCCACGATAAGAAATATCTTCCTCCGCAGCCTCTGTAGCAACTGTACCCATGCTTTTTTCATGTGTAAGTTGTAATGACTGGACCTCACTGAAAGCATTAATGAAAGCGGCGAATTATACTGCGCACGCGCTGCCTGTGCAGTCGCACGCGTTCTGCCTCTGAACCCCTTCGTTCAGAGGACAGGAAATGCTGGTTTTCCCCACATGCACTGTGCATGCTGAAAACCGGCATTTCATCCGGCCAGATGCGTAAGTACCCCGACCGTACTAGCGCATTTGGAAGGGAATTATTGGGCCAACATTTTACATGTCAATAAAATAAAAAATTTAACACTTGCACGACTTGCCCCCTCGCATCTGCGACTGAGGGTCCAAGGAGGTGCATTGCGCAAGAGGTCATCATCGCACGTATCCTCACACTGTTCCCTTTGGGGAACTGTATGAAGTGGTGGAAGGATTTATGGCCGTGATTAACGCTCATTCCGTGACTGTAACCATCTTTGAACCAGCCATTAGGGTGGTTAGTCCTATGGCGGGAGGGTTTTACGGGCTCCCACAACCCATCTGAGGGGGGGGGGGGCCACCAACACCCACGGACGCAAGTATCCCGCTGGATGTCCACCCAGAATTTAAAGTTGGAGCTCCGACTCCACTTGCCGGGACTGTCTGGAGTGGGGTTCAAAACCCTACTCCTTCTGGCCCAGCGGCAGGGATGCTTACTGCTACGCAAAAGGCCCACTCCGCACAAAAGGTGACACCCATACGTTTCCTGCGCCTTTTCCCTCCCCGTGACTGGAGCCCTATGCTGCCATTTCACGTTGCTAATCGGATTGGGCGTTTGTCATAGCGGTAGGATCCCCGCCGCTGGGCCAGATCAGGGTAGGGTTTCGAACCCCGCTCCAGACAGTCCCGGCAAGTGGAGTCGGAGCTCCAGCTCTAAATTCTGGGTTGACATCCAGTGGGATATTTGCGTCCGTGGGTGTGGGTGGCCCCCCCTCCTTGTATAGCTTGTGGGAGCCCGTAAAACCCTCCCGCCATAGGACTAACCGCCCTAATGGCTGGTTCAAAGATGGTTACGGTCACGGAATGAGCGTTAATCACGGCCATAAATCCTTCCACCACTTCATACAGTTCCCCAAAGGGAACAGTGTGAAGACACGTATGACGACGACATTGCTAAATAAATAAATGGAATTAAAAAAATTCTTTTAGGGCTTTTAAAAGTCTTTAAATTGCTTTAATTCTCTTTAAAACTACTTCAGATTACTCAAAATAATGTAAACATTTTAAAAAGTTTATAAAAGTTACCAAAATCTTCAAAAAACTTCCAAAAACCTATTTAAACTGCTGCTTTGCATGTAAAAAAGCAAAGCAGCTTGACAGAAACATTGGGGGCGTGTCCAGTGAAACTGAGACCTCAAGGGGCGTGTCTCACTTACACTGCACGCTCCTGGGTCCGCGCTGGCTGCACTCCTGGGCGGCGTGACGTCATACGCTGCCCGGGAATGTGCTTTCTATTTCTCCAAGTTCAGGCGTCCCAGAAGCTGATCGGCAGGAGCGCGGGGTAAGTGCAAATACGGGGCTTGCACGCGCTGCAAGCCCCGTTCTGGAATTTCTGGCCCAAAATCTCCTCACGTGGCTCGGTGTCAAATTTTGTCATATAACGCTCCTGTGACACGCCTTGAGATGTTTTACTACGTTAAAGGCACTTTAGAAATACAAGTTGTGTGACACGAGAGTACTGCACCGGAGGATGGAAATTGCAGGTACAGCCCTTTATAAAGCCTAGAATAACTGAATAACCTATTGAGTAGACGAGGTCTATATTCTCTAGAGTTTAGAAGAATGAGAAGTGATCTCATTGAACCTTACAAAATTCTTTCAGGGCTTGACAGGGTAGATGCAGGGAGGATGTTTCCCCTGGCTGGGGAGTCTAGAACCAGGGGTCACAGTCTCAGGATAAGGGGTCGGCCATTTAGGACTGAGATGAGGAGAAATTTCTTCACTCAGAGGGTGGTGAATCTTTGGAATTCTCTACCCCAGAGGGCTGTGGAGGCTCAGTCATTGAGTATATTCAAGATAGAAATCGATAGATTTTTGGATATTAAGGGAATCAAGGGATATGGGGATAGTGCAGGAAAGTGGAGATGAGGTAGAAGATCAGCCATGATCTTATTGAATGGCAGAGCAGGCTCGAGGGGCCAAATGGCCGACTCCTGCTCCTATTTCTTATGTTCTTATGAAGATCACAGCCTCAGGCTGGTGGAGCAGAACGTACTTCATGAATATTTTGTAAGACTTACGTAACGGTCACATATAGTTTTGCGTAATAGAGGGCTCATGTAACGTTTTGCGGCATTTTTTACAGCACGTCTTCAAGCGCCCAAAGAAGGGAACCGGGCACAGCAAGGAGGCAGCAAAGAAGAGCGCCCAATTTTAATGAGGTCAACCTGTAAACACTGCCAGAGGAAAGGCAACGGAGGGGAGAGGGAGAGAGAAACAGTGCTGGGAGACAGAGAGAGAGACAGACAGAGAGACAGACAGACAGACAGAGTGACAGACAGACAGAGAGACAGACAGAGAGAGAGACAGACAGAGAGACAGACAGACAGACAGAGTGACAGACAGACAGAGAGACAGACAGAGAGACAGACAGAGAGAAAGACAGAGAGACAGAGAGAGACAGACAGACAGACAGAGAGACAGACAGAGAGAGACAGACAGAGACAGACAGACAGAGAGACAGACAGAGAGACAGACAGAGAGAAAGACAGACAGACAGAGAGGAAGACAGGCAGAGAGACAGAGAGACAGACAGAGAGACAGACAGACAGAGAGACAGACAGACAGAGAGACAGACAGAGAGACAGACAGAGAGAAAGAGACAGACAGAGACAGACAGAGAAAGACAGACAGACAGAGAGAGACAGAGAGAGAGACAGACAGAGATACTGGCAGAGAGACAGACAGACATCGCCTTTCACGACCACCAGACGTCTCAAAATGCTATACAGCCAATTAAGTACTTTTTGAAGTGTAGTCACTGTTGTAATGTGGGAAATGCAGCAGCCAATTTGCACACAGCAAACTCCCACAAACAGCAATGTGATAATGACCAGATAATCTGTTTTTGTTATGTTGATTGAGGGATAAATATTGGCCAGGACACCGGGAATAACTCCCCCGCTCTTCTTCGAAATAGTGCTGTGGGATCTTTCACGTCCACCTGAGAGCAGTTTAACATCTCGGTTTAACATCTCATCCGAAAGACGGCACCGCCGACAGCGCAGCGCTCCCTCAGCACCTCAGAGAAATGTCTTACATGCCATGTGCAGTGGTACCAGAATGTGACCTCTCTCACGCACCCCACCCCGCCGCCAAACTGCGATCCAGTGCCAGAAAAAGCTCGATGACCCGCTGAGGGCAGGGGAGGTAACACAGCGGCTCCTGTCCCTTTTCTTCTCTGGGCACCCTCTAAAAGTAACCTTTCACATGACACCGTGGTCAAGGGGAAAGTTGCATACAAAACCTGTGAAAGGCAGGGGATCGCAGGGAACATTCCAAGTTGGCCCCCTACAAGGAGCAGGACATGGAACTACTGGGGAGGTAGCCTGCTCTAGCTGTGGGTGATGGTGAGATTGATGGCACATCCCAGGCATCAAGTTAATGGGTGCACAGATGCCGTGGCATCCCTGTAACGCAGCAGGCAGCTAGAAGCTTCTACATCCTTCTCTGTATCCTTAATCCCAAGAGGGTTAGGCTCGCCCATTCTTAACTTATGCTCCCCTTTCCTGCAGATCCATTAAAGTCATGGTGGGGGAAGTCTAAGGATGATGGAGAAGGAAGATGATGATGAGAAGGGGGAGGGAAGAAGATTCTTTCTGGTTGACTATGATGATGAGGTTGAGGAAGAGGATGTTGAGGGCAAGGCCACACCGTAGTTCCTGGAGCAACAACATATCCCATGCTCTTCTGCCCCAACCCCCTGGATGTCACCCCCAATGTCACCTGCTTTCTCATGCCCCCGCACCAGCTCGGACATGTTCACCTAGCAGGAATTAGACAGCGTAAATTAGAAGGTGGCACTGGCTGAATCACAGAGCATAAAGGGAGCCGGATGACTGGCTGTCAGAATGTGGCACCTTCCCAGCAGGGGGCAGAGGAGAAGGCTACGCATGGCTTCAGAGACATGGGGCACAGACCTCATGCGTACTCACCTGGAAAGAAGGAAGGATGTGCGAGCAACATTACACTTGCATGCAGGCTCTGAGGTCAGTCTCTGAAAATGTGCAGCAGTAGGAAGTGTGAATTTTCAGAAGGCCTTCAATAAGGTCCCACACAAGAAGTTGATGAATAAAATTAGGGCACATGGAATTGGGGGTAATATACTAGCATGGATTGAGAATTGGTTAACAGACAGAAAACAAAGAGTAGGGATAAACGGGTCTTTTTCAGGATGGCAGGCTGTGACTTGTGGGGTATCGCAAGGATCGGTGCTTGGGCCCCAGCTATTCACAAACTATATCAATGATTTGGATGAGGGGACTAAATGTAACATTTCCAAATTTACTGATGATACAAAGCTAGGTGGCAGTGTCAGTTGCAAAGAGGATGTGAAGAGGGTTCAAGGGGATCTCGACAGGCTCAGTGAGTGGGCGAGAACATGGCAGATGGAATATAATGTGGATAAATGTGAAGTTATCCACTTTGGTAGAAAAAACAGAAAGGCAGAGTATTTCCTAAGTGGTGAAAGATTGGGGAATGCAGATGCTCAAAGAGCCTGGGTGTCCTTGTACATGAGTCACTGAAAGTGAATGTGCAGGTGCAGTAAGCCATTAGGAAGGCAAATGGTATGCTGACCTTCATTGCAAGAGGATTTGAGTACAGGAGTAAAGAAGTCTTACTCCAATTATATAGGGCCTTGGTGAGACCACACCTGGAGTACTGTGTACAATTTTGGTCTCCTTACCTAAGGAAGGATATACTTGCCATAGAGGGAGTGCAACGAAGGTT